>NC_053154.1:220461454-221132883 GCF_016835505.1 Polypterus senegalus | reverse complement strand
AATAAACCGTGGTATAATCAACAAAATGAAGTTGATCGAGTGACATAGCGTGTTGGAGAAACTTGAAAGCTCACATTAACAAAATCGCACAATGCCGGAAATAAAAAAGAAGTCACATATCAAAGTCGCCGTGAAAAGAAGAGTTGTAAGCCCACTGTCTGAGTGTCATATGAAAGCTTATTAGGGTACAGAGAAAAAAGGCACACGGTGGGGAAAAAGCACGAAATGTCAACTTTAATCTCGAATTTTCCACTTTAATCACGTAGTTTATTTTGTCATTTAGTAGAACATTATAAACTTCATCTTAAAATCGTTTAATTAACTAGTTTCTCAAAATTACATCGTAATTAAAGTAGCACGTTAAATGCTTTGTTTTGTATTTGATCTTCTGCTCGTATGTGATCTATGTGTGTGAATCACTACTTGCTTCTTAAACTGGCTCTCTTCCTCCAACTGGACACAGAGTCCATTACATTTGTGATATTACAGCTCTCTGAATAACTAAAATACTGAGATGTATACGTGATGTCATTTTCATGATGATAGGAGCTAAAGCACGTTATTAAACATGTGTTTCATGAGCCTCGTGCTCATGACAAGCATTTATCTTTTGTCCAAATTTGTTGCTGCGTTTTTAGCTGTGTTGTTATTTTCTCTTTCTGTTTTATATTCAATATATATTGGCGTGGCCGCCCCAAGAGTCCTTGCTTTTCTTTCCCCAAGTAACCGATCGCCACACAATCAGCTCTGTAATAGAAGTTAAGCCATCTGTAAGCTTAGCGCCGATTCTTCAAAACGTTTAAGGAACATTGAAATATCTTCGTAGTACATGTTAAATTATTCTATCCTTCACGACACTCCCAGTGAAGAATATAGATTATTTAAATGAAATTAAAGTTTTATGTGTATAATTTAACAAACATATTTTGCTGCATTTCACCTTAAAAATGATATTGTCATCATATGTAAATACGCGCTTTATAAAGTGGCTCAGGTTGTGAGATATTATAACTATAGTGCAAGTTTACAGTGGGGTGATTGTACTTATAAGTACAAACCGTTCTACAAGGAGCAATTGATTGAATGCATTTAAAGTTCTTGGGATTAAACTGTTTCTGAACCGCGAGGTCCGTACAGGAAAGGCTTTAAAACATTTTGCAGTGGCTGAGGTAGCGTGTCCTTAAAGCTGTATACCGATAATTCTCTTTCCGATCAGCTGCTGCTGTGATTCACACTCAGATACAGTGATATAAATACTCCGAGTCGTGCAGTGAGAGAAATATGGAAAAAGATGATCCGCTGTGGCAACTCTTAACGGGAGGAGCTGAAAGAAGAAGAAGAAGAAGTGAGAGTAACAACGCTAAAGCAGTTATGGTATTTGGAATACTATGGCTGTTCCCTGGACCATTATATTGTTACGAGTTAATTACAATCAGATGTATTACACTAATAAACAATATGCGGTTAGTTTCTGTGTATTTATAAAGCCGCGTCATGAAAATAATGAATAATCACACAGGAACAGTAGCATTGCTTTGACGCTGGGTGCCGCCAGTCTGCAAAACCGAGCGGAGAACGTGCGTACGACAAGACATGAGGTACCGTGGAAAAGTGCGTGGCTTTACGCCAAGTTTAGGTTTTATACATCGCGATTTGAACGTGGAAAAGTTCTTACGCAACATTTCTTTGCGTACGCACCGTTTATACATGAGGCCCCTGGAGATTAGTAGTTACAAAAATACTCTAACCAGCCTGTCTGGCACCAATTCCGGTTAAAAATCACTAACATCACATGTTCTGTCCCTACCCGATCTGTGTGACCATTGAAAGCCTAACATGCCGTAAAGTGTTCACAAATGCGTTAAACAGATTGGGCAGGACCGTAAAGTGAGCGATGATATATTCATATAATGCCTATGTAATAACACACTCTGCATGTGCTTAATAAAAAAATGAATAAATATACTAAACATTTCACTTTACGACATCGAACTCAACTGCGCATGTCAATACACAACTGCCAGTATTTTCGATTCAATACCGTATTAGTTGACCATCAGTATTTTATTATTAAATGTTCATTGTACGTTCTGTGTTCAGGGCTGGAGTAAGCTTGCCATACTCCTTGCTATAAACGTTAATTGTTTACCACTGAGATCGCTTTGTTTAGTTTACATAGCACTTCTTTTTTCAATTCCCAATGTACAAAGAATTATTTAACCATTACATATGTTATTGTAGTCTGCATATAAGAAAAATCTAAAAAATAAATGACGGTTTTATTACAAAAATAGATATATTAAAGTACTTTATTGTCATTGACTAACACAACGAAATTACTCTTGTGTCAACCCCAAGGTGCATTTAAAATCCAAAGTCAAATATATATATATATATATATATATATGTATATATACAGTAATCCCTCCTCGATCGCGGGGTTGCGTTCCAGAACCCCCCGCGATAGACGAAAATCCGCGAAGTAGAAACCATATGTTTGTGTAGTTATTTTTATATATTTTAAGCCCTTATAAACTCTCCCACACTGTTAACATTATTAGAGCCCTCTAGACATGAAATAACACCCTTTAGTCAAAGTTTAAACTGTCCTCTATGACAAGACAGAGATGACAGTTCTTTCTCACAATTAAAAGAATGCAAATAGATCTTCTTCTCTTCAGGAGCAGAGAATTTCAGAGGGAGAGAGAGAGAGAGCTCGCAAAGAAAAGCAAACAATCAAAAAATCAATACTTGTGCTTTTAAGTTTGCGCTGCATTTTAGAGGAGCGTTAGTATCTTCTAAGCAAACAGCCTCTGTGCTAACAGCCCCTCTGCTCACATCTCCTCCGTCAGGCGCAGAGAACGTCAGAGAGAGAGAGAGAGATTAAAGCAACAATCAAAAAATCAATACGTGTGCTTTTGTGCTTTTAAATATGCCGAGCACCGCAATAAAGCAGCATTTTTTTAGAGGAGCGTCAGTATCTTTTAAGCAAACAGCACCTCTGCTCACACCCCCTCCGTCAGGCGCAGAGAATGTCAGAGAGGGTGAGAGAGAGGCAGAGACAAGCAAACAATCAAGCTCCGCGCGGGATGCATATCTTATAGCATTGAGGAGTTTTAGTTAATATGTAATACATGCTCTGATTGGGTAGCTTCTAAGCCATCCGCCAATAGCGTCCCTTGTATGAAATCAACTGGGCAAACAAACTGAGGAAGCATGTAGCATAAATTAAAAGACCTACTGTCTGCAGAAATCCGCGAACCAGCGAAAATCTGTGATATATATTTAGATGTGCTTACATTTAAAATCCGCGATAGAGTGAAACCGCGAAAGTCAAAGCGCGATATAGCGAGGGATTACTGTATATATAACTACAATAAAAAATTAAACAACTGTGAACTAAAAATTGAGTAATCATACAAAATATGTTGAAAATATTAGATGCCATATGTAATGTTAAAGTAACCAGGATGGATTATTATTGTATAAATGCACAGTAGTATTATTATTGCATTTTAGTAAACAGTCATTACACATTACTTACACTACCTGGACTACCTACATTACCTACATGATCAATGAAAACGATTTCAGATTAAGGAGATATACAAATTCAATAAGTTTATAGCAGTTGGAAAGAAGCCTTTTTTGTCTATTTGTAGCATACAGATTGATCTGAAATGCCTGCCCGATGGGAGGAGCTCAAACAAGTTCTGTCAAAGATGACTGTTCTCCTTGATGATGTTTTTAGCCCTTCTTACACAGGGAATCTTGTATAGATGATCAAGCAATGGTAGTTCAGCTCCATTAACGTATTGTGATGTTTTTATGATCCACTACAGGGCTTTTTTGGCAGGTTTGGTGCAGCTGTTGTACCAGGCTGTCATGCAGTTAGTCAAAATGAGTGTGTATTTATGTAACAATGAACTGTTGATGCACTTTTCATCCCTGGAAAAACTTTGTTTAAAAATAACTTTTCATATTATTAATGAAATACACATTTGTCATAGGGGATCATTTTTACAAAACTTTGTTTCTGTGTTACGAGTGGATTGCATAAACAGTCTTTTTCAAAAAAAGAAATCTTCATTTTGTGTCTAATCCACATAAAGCACAACCCCAGCACCATCTTCTGTGATACTATTGCTTGTCTTGTGCTCAAATTTAAATAGCTTTTATTCACCCATATAGTGTCTTAAATGTGAGTTAATAACTGAATAATGAAAAAGGAAATACACTTATCACACAAATTTTATTGAGTAAATGTTATGAGAACAACAAAAGTGAATAATGTGAGAACAATGCACATATAAAATTGTCAAATGTACAAAAAAAAGTAAAAAATCACCACATAGATTTAACGTATTCAAAACAATGTTTTGTATACTTCTTCTGTAGTATATTGACTATTCCATATTTTGAATACAATAAAAGTGAAACATTGAACTTAACCGATGTTAGCTTTAATAATATAAAGCAGTCAGTTTGCACAAGACTTGACCAGGGTGCATGTCAAAGGGCATCACTGGACAAAACAGAAAAGAAAACAGAGAAAAACCAATGGTTATTATCTGGTGTAAATCTTTCAAGGTGTATGCAGTTCCATTCATAAACCGTTACAACTGATAGAAGTGGGAGTTAAGCAGAGGTGAACTTTAAAAATGTGGTTTTAAAAGGTTTTTAATTTATAGCTGGTATTCAATATTTTTGGTATACATGTGCAAGCTGCTTCACCAGTTCTTTCATAAGCAAATTAGTGGTTGTGGATTAAAGATTACACTGAGGAATGTTGGGAGAGAGACAGTACCAAATACAGGAAGGGACTAAATAGTTCAGAGCTTTTCATGCAATTAATAGTATAATATTTTAAAATCAATTGTAAAGGAGACAGGCATCCAGTTTATTAAAGCTAAGTTCAAGTAAATGAGCTTGAAATATGGAGAAAAACAAAACATAAACAAAACAAGATACATTACCCCAGAATACTTGGCAATATTGCAGTAGATTCAGACCAAAGATTTTGGAAGCACTGGGCAGTAGCATCATCTTCTATTCCAACAGATTTCACTGCATTCCCTCGTTCTTTAATTGCTGTCCTATCTTTCGGTTAAATTGTTCCACTTCACTAAGGCAAGTAAAATATAAAAATAATAAACAAGAAACACACTTACTTCAAACATTCATAGACTTAACATTTACCTGATACTGTATTCTGGGCCACCAAGAAAAAAGTCTTCTGCCTCCTGTCCTAAAACGCCCGGTAGAGCAGCCATGGCATGGATAATAGACTATCCAAAAGTAACAAAGAACTGAATACAACAGTTGCTTGCATGTATCTGAAATATGACCACATCACATTATAAGTGAAGGCATACACCAATCTCCCAGTAACAGCGCATAATACCCCTAAGAATGTGTGCTTTATTTTGCAAATGAAACAGCCTGGTTTTGCTTCTGTTGAAACTCATACAGTGAGAAAAACAACAATTATTGTGTGTAACAGATTAAGATGCTTGCTCGCACCCTTGCACCCTCAGACACCACGTCAGACACTAGGTAAAAGTCCAATAATGATATTTATTATATCAATAATGTGCACAAAGCACCCTCCACTCCCAAATACTCCAATAATAATAATAATAATAATAATCCTCCACTCTCCCAGACGCTTAGCCACCCTGCCTCCCAACTCAGCTCATCGTCTGGGAGCTCCCACAGTCCTTTTATATTCCCTGACCCGGAGGTGTTCCTTCCCAACAGTCCACAAGTCCTTATTCCTTCCGGGTCAGGGTAAATGATGTTTTTTCTCACCCCGGAAGCCCGTCGCTCTTCCTATGACGAACTTCCGGGTCATAGGGCATGAAGAACTCTTCGGTCCTCCCTGCAGCTCCCTCTCGTGGCCCCCATGGCATCCAGCAGGGCGGTGCATAAAAACTACATGGTCCATAATGCCCTGCTGGTCTTCTGGGGACCTCCATGCTGCAAGGAGGGCTCCACCTGGCGGCTTGGGGGTATTGGCCGGGGTACATGGCCGGCCATATCTTACAGTATTCCCCAGCGACGAATTATAAAGATTCGGAGCGGCCTGCCCCGAGAGGAAGTCTTCCTCCAAGAGGACATTCCGGTTGAGCCTTGATTAATCTGAATATCTTGGTCCCTGGAGAACCTAGGGGGAATATTATTCCAGTTTGATATCTTGTCCCCCTCTCTCCAAGGACAGTATCGCCAAATGTGGCCCAACCTTCGGCACCCGTAGCACTGCCTCCGTCCTCCTGGTATTCTCCCCTTGTTGGACTGAAAACAATTAGGAAATGTTAGGTCCGCCTTGTTTTGCTGGGAGTGAAACCCCCTGCCGCCTCTAATGGTGCTTTCTCTCTTTCTTTGTCAGGAGACCCCCGTTTTATTTTCGGGATCTCCTGCTTGATCTGGGGCTTGTCCACAGTCTGAGTCTCTCTACTAGATGAAGAGAGACCCTTTACTGTCTGCACCCCTTTTACTTTATAAATTACCGGTGGCGGCGTCTTTAGGGCTGTCTCGCTCCGGGAGTCAGCACTGTGTAGCTGCCCCGGATCGATTAGCCCTTCTGCTGGCCACTCGGTTATCGTACCGGCCTCTCTTGTAGGGCACGCATCCACTTGGCACCCGCTATGGATTAAACGCGGGCCCGTGTCACTTTGTCCCTATTTCATTATATACGGTACCGGCTTTACCTACCTGTACCGCTAAATCAATTAAGACAGGTGGCTCCCGAGACAATCGCCGCAGGTACTCATTTAATTTGTTCATAGGCTTTTCAGCCGCTCCTCTCAAGTCTGCAACGATCGTCTGGATTGTTTGCACCACCTGTAAAAAACTGTGCACGGGCTGAAGCAACTTCTCCAGCTCGTGCACGCCCAAAATTTATTCAATGCAACCGGAGGCACGCTCAAGCCATCATTAGCCTTACCCTCCGGCTGGGAGCCAATAAACACGGCCGCTCCTGGCACGTGCTTCGACAGGTCCCGCAAGGGAGCCTGGGATTTGGAGTTCTTTTTTGAGGACCGCGGTGCCGCTTTTGGCTGACTGCAATCAGTCTGCATCAATTTGTCGACAGACCGATCAGTCATTTCCGGACCTCCTTACTTTTTGTAGGGAGAGCGGTGCCGCTCATCTCCCTTTTCCCTTCGGAAAAACCAAGTCCGTCTTTTCTTGGGTGAAGCCACAAACAGCTGAATATGGAACGTCACCTTCCTGGAATCCTTCGTGGTAGGTCACGTGTCCCTTGTCGGCACCCGTAATGTGGAAGTCCTTCGGGTTGCTCGTTTGCCTGAACGAGAGCGCGCCATCGCTTTCGGGTTTGTCTTCTGCCTCCCGCAGAGCCTTCGGATGGACATCTGGGAGGTATGTACATGGGTCATCATGTGTTAAATTAAAAGATTGTAAAGTACATTCCCAGCACATACCTCGCCGGAGACGCCTTCCTCCGAAATCTCTCCAAACTCGTAGCTGCTCCATGGCTCGCCTTGAGCGTAGGCAATGCCGAGCTTTAGACCTCCGCTGTGACTGGCGCTCTGCTTTGTCTTCTCCCCATTACGGACTTGAAAATAGGGATAGTGGTGTTTTTTCCTGTGTGTGTCGACGCTGTCTTCCCGGGGTATTCTGTCCACAATAATTTTTTTTTTTTTTAAATACAGGTCCTCTGCCAAACTGACGGCCAGAGAATCCTGCCGGAGCTACGCCAATTGTAACAGATTAAGATGCTTGCTCGCACCCTTGCACCCTCAGACACCACGTCAGACACTAGGTAAAAGTCCAATAATGATATTTATTATATCAATAATGTGCACAAAGCACCCTCCACTCCCAAATACTCCAATAATAATAATATTAATAATAATAATCCTCCACTCTCCCAGACGCTTAGCCACCCTGCCTCCCAACTCAGCTCATCGTCTGGGAGCTCCCACAGTCCTTTTATATTCCCTGACCCGGAGGTGTTCCTTCCCAACAGTCCACAAGTCCTTATTCCTTCCGGGTCAGGGTAAATGATGTTTTTTCTCACCCCGAAGCCTCGCTCTTCCTATGACGAACTTGCGGGTCATAGGGCATGAAGAACTCTTCGGTCCTCCCTGCAGCTCCCTCTCGTGGCCCCCATGGCATCCAGCAGGGCGGTGCATAAAAACTACATGGTCCATAATGCCCTGCTGGTCTTCTGGGGACCTCCATGCTGCAAGGAGGGCTCCACCTGGCGGCTTGGGGTATTGGCGGGTACATGGCCGGCCATATCTTACATGTGATTGCGAGGATTCACACACAAAGATATTGTGGTCTAATGTTGGGGTAAAAAAAATTGTATAGTCTGTTGCGTAAGAAAAAACACACTGCTATATTCAAGTAGGCAGAAGACTACAGATCGTCTGGTGCACAAATTATTTACATAACAGGCCAACTCAGCAGTCATACCTCAGGGAATAAGACATCCAGAATGAACTGCACACAATCTTTATTAGGGAGTGTTTTTTGTACAATTCTCAGAAATCTCTCAATATATGAAAAAAGGGCATTCTGTTGTTCGTCAGATTCCAGGTACACAGACACTCGGAAAGATGACTTTTCCTGGAATCTATCCAGCCACTTGGAAGGCTCATTACCACGGAGTATCCTCTTTGTTCAAGAAACAAAATAAAAAAGGCCAATGTTGCTTGTAAATTAGTGATAGGTTATTATTTAAGAGCACCCTTTCTCCCCTTATATTTAAGTTAACTTTAACTACCCTTAAATGGTATCAAACCAATCACTTAAGTAAAAAGTGAATGAAATATTACAAGACCAGGCACCAAGTTCTGTCCCTGTACCACATGAGTAGCACACCACACCTTTACTGATGGCTTTGGGCAATGGCAGTCCAGCATGAGGTGTCCACTTCCAACACAATCCTTAGATTACACTTTGTCATATTTGTTGACCTGTAGTAACTCTATAAAATCTGAACCACAAAGGGCATACTATAAAATACAAACTATCTAAGTCATCTTCTCAGAACTTGAAAGATGATAATTTTTAGAAAAGCAGACACTTACCATTAGCATGAGGATGCCATAATCGTTTCCAGAGGTCTGCTGAGGAAAGTCCTGGAAAATACACAATATTGAATATCTATAGAGGTCATAAGTGAATGTTGTGAAGAATGCCAATCAATGGGACAGATGATGTATAATGTTAAGCAGTCAACAGAGAACACTCTAAAAGAATAAAAGCATTTACTTCTAAATGTCTGCCCATTTTCTTAGGTACTGAGTCAATGCAGCGTGCAGTTTGTCCGAAATATTAAATGAAAAGACAATATTACAATTCTGCTGTTTGTCAAACAACTGTCTCTAGGCCAAACCTTAAAAGAAACTTGTACCCATAGAAGTCGGCCGAAACTGGAACCTCTGGCCAAAGAACAAGGCCGCAACTGTAACCTGTAACCATAGAACAAGGGTGCAACCCAAACCTGTAACTACAGAACAAAACTGTAACTGGAACCTGTAACCACAGAACAAATCAGCAATATAACCTGCAGCCTTAGGATAAGAGGAAGTAAAACCGCTGGCCAAAGAACAAGGCCAAAATGGGAACCTGTAACTATAATAAGAGGTCAGAACTGGAACCTCAGACCATAAAACAAGGCCACAACCTTAACCTGTAACCACAGAACAAAATCACAGCCAAAACCCGCAGTCATAAAACAAGACTGCAACTAGAACATCTGGCCATGGAACTTGTACCCAATGAACAAGGACCATCATTAAACAAGAATGACAATTATTTCCAAACCTAAATATGGATCTGTAGGTCTCATCTCCAAAACCATATTGACATGTTTCCATATGAATACATGGTTAACAGTACTATGATTTGCCAAAATGATATAAAAAAAATTATTGTAGTTGTATGTAAGGAATTGAAACTCAACACATAGCAAATAGTGATCCACTTGATCTTGTGCCTGCTCCATGCAGGAAATAATATGGCATCTTTCGAACCCTAGTTGCCCTGTAATTGTTGAGGTATAAAAATTAGCACACAATTATGAATATAAATGAACAAATAAACTAGAAACTTACTGGAAAACCAACAAGTGAGTCCACATTCTTGGTTTTCCATGTGGGCACCACATACATATCCACAATGTGAATATCTTTCTCCTGTTAAAAACAGAATTAATGAATTATAAAGAAATAAACCAATATAGAAACAATATTTAATCCAACAAAGGTCAGTGAATGAGACACAAAAAAAATTACATTTCTTTGGGCAGCTTTTTGTACTATCTTGAAGTAGGCTTTTCCAATCCAGATCAAATTAACAGATTAAATAAATTAATTATGAAAGAAGGTAATCTTTAATTTAAGTTTTCTTATAGGGTTCTATTAATGAGCAAAAATACCAAAATGTGAATACACTTACATTGGAATCCATGCACCGGTTTAACACAAGACTCCAGAAGTCCTAACATGTAAGGTAGATAATTCTATCTTTGGCAATTAGTTCTGCTGAGGGATGATGTGGGTCCAGGACATACTTCAGCTAAACACAAAAGTAATTATTGTAGAAGTTAATAAAAGATGTTCATAAAAACACTCTGCAAGCTGGCCGTAAAAGCACAATTAAATATCCTTTAACCAAGCAATAATACAAAGGTGATAGGGCACTTGCCAGTTCATCCTGAAAACGCCCCAAGTCCTTCTCCCACTTATCTCCTAAGCAAGCATAGGGATGTTCATTCGCTTGAGAAGACATCCAATATCGATGGTCCTGAAGACAGCAATCCTTAGTTGGTCCACAATCTGATAATAGATTAAAAAACAAACTTTTAAATTTCATTTTGTCTGTTACATATAGCAGGAATTTAAAATTTCTGTTCTCTTGGACCAGTTTCTACAGCAACATTCATTGAAGTTAAAACATTTATCCAGATCAAAGACTCAGATAACACCCTTACTTTCCAAACTGTAATGCGGAGCTCAGATGTGAGACAATGAGCTGATGGTGCATTCCATTGTCTTTCATGACTGTAGCGACACCTTTTGAAGAGATGCTGGATACAGTAAAAGGCTCTTGGTGATGGCTAGCAAGGCTCTGTTTCAGACACTGCTTTATTGGGCTTTCAGAAATAAGGACAGAATCCCCAACATTTACTGTATTCGTTTTCACCAACTTCCTTTTACAGTTCCCATAAGACCTGTGTCTTGTCTGCGCCTTCTCAATATTCTTGAGAATCTGCAAAAGCAGGCATTAAACTTAAAATTCTGTAATATTTCATAGGCTATATCGACTAGTCTTTTGTAGGGCACGGACCTTTTCATTCAGAGCCTTCATTTCTTTAATTCTGGTGTCAATGTCATCTTCTGGATCTCCAGTGTCAATAGTTTCTCCCATTGGACAGGCGTTTGAAACTTCTGGTAAGCGCGGATGTCAGTGAAAAAGCAAAAAATATGGAGTGTACCTTGTTGAAGACCGGTTATAAAAAGTTCACCATTAGCACACTGCATTAGGACTAATGAAAGGTCAAACACATTAGAAGATTGTCAACCAGGGCATGTTTACCCACCTGCCTAGCCGTGTTGATGCCATATACAACTGCAGTAAGATGGAAGTCCCAATCATTGTGGCTCTCGTTTTCTCAGTGCACGTTTGATATTTTGATTTGTTCTTTCATCCTGTTTATTTCAAAAGGATTTACAAACATTTAACAAATAATCTTTTTTCAATTACCAACAACATCCAACATGAATTAAAGAATTAAACACACATAATTACCTGCCCATTTGTCTGAGGATGGTAAGCACTGGAGACAGCATGCTTTATTTTTAGGACTCCAAAGTTGTTCTCATTTAGCTGTGGATGAAGAATCAACAGAACTGCTTCAGTAGTTAACACAAGGGATAATAAATGGGTTTACAAAACATGGACTTTTTCAAGAAATGTTTCAATTTGAAAATAAAAAGCATTTTTTTCAACAGTACCTTGTTGACAAACTCTTTGCCTTCGTCAGTAATGATCTTCCTAACCAAGCCAAATGTATACAGCTTCCCTGTGATGGCTGCAGACACTTCACTTGCAGACTTAGACCGGAGAGGCTCAGCAACGATCCACTTTGTGTAGAGGTCAGTCATGGTCAACACATACTTGTTTCTTCTGGCAGTTTCACACATTGGGCCAAAGAGATCCAGGCCTACCACCTCCCAAGCTTCTTTTACCTGAGAAAATATTTGCCATTAAATCATTACCCTCATTTGATTTTATTTCACAAACCTGGAGCCAGCCGTTACCTTGATAAGAATGCAAGACTAGTGCCATGGTCTTGATAGGAACATTCATCTGGCAGTAGTGACAACATCTCACCTAAAACAAGAGATACAAACTGAATGAAATTTTGCATCATATGCTTACTTTATTGATTAGAAAGAATTTAACACTTGTAAAGCTACAATAGATTTAGAAATAACCTTAGCAACTCACAAAGAAAAACGGGACAGCAGCAAAGATGACAAGAATACTATAAAAAAACAAGCATTTTACAAAGGAAAATCACCCGAAACAACCAGTTACTCAAGGATGATAAAACAGGGCCTATTGACGACTAAGTCTTGCTATGGTGCAAAACCAACTTTGTGAGGTTGACATCATAATTATTACTTGATTGGTCTCTTGGCAAGGAAGGAACAGAGGACAATCTAGACTACTCTGGATTACTAGAAAAAATTTAACACACACAGTTACCTGCCCATTTGATCCTTCTTGACGTACTAAGGTTTATGAGAGAACTGTAACATTGGGCATTATTTTGAACAGACAGAACAAACTGCACCAGTCCTTAAAAGAAGAATTGAAGTACAGAAACAGATACTTTAAGGAAATTGTATGACTGCCTGGTAATACATCTCGGCTCTAGGGGTCTTGCAAAAACATATGACCAACATTTTAATACAAGCCAATTACTCTTTTTCTTAACACAAGTCATGATAATCCACAAACTGAGGCAGAATCGTTAAATGTATCTCAAGATTCACATTGGAGTATGTGCAAAACTTGCCCAATTAGCTACATCGTTTGTAAGAGTTGGCCAGAAATAGCCAGCAATAGATCTGTCTCTGGTTCCTCTCACTGATATATTCAGTCATTACTCTTAACACTGATGAATATTGTGACTTATACTTTTAGGTCACTGGACTTAGAAGGTTAAATTTCATCTATGAATTAATTTTCCTGCTATATTTACCTTTATTAACACTCTGTGGAGGGTTGCAGCACGGAGAGGAGTTTAATGAAAAAAATAAATAAGATCACAACTATAGGTCACAAAGGTAGGTTACTTAGCTACACAAAATATTGCAGTAATCTTACTCTAAAAACTAAATATAAGGCTTCTTAGCAACAATTAATTCTTTAGAACACTTTTAGCATTCGTTACTGGATGCTAATTTACTTCTCCGTTTAAAAGAACTGTAAAAATTAGACACCTGATTTGAGATAAATCTAGGCAGTTCAGATTTTCATATTCCAAAAAAGAGAAAACCTACTAATCCATTATCAAGTATAAATCAGGAAAGTCCACCTGAGCAGTTTTTTTTAATAGCACAATTTATTAAAAGTTTTGCATATTTCAAAATATTCATGCGCGTTCACTGAAATCACCAACCTATTTGAAATGGTAAATTTGGTAATATTCCAATTATTAAATGAAACGTTAGGTAATCCTAAATATATCTAAATTATATTGCGGTAAATATTCTCAAAAACTAAAAAACAACCAATAAACATTACATACCTTTAATCATGAAATTCACGGACGCACGTCATATTTCACTTCGCTCTCTGACCAATAAATTGTTGCTAAATTCTTCCCGTAAAAAATATTTTCAAGTTGTTGTAAAATTAGAAAGTCTTCATTTTTTCAAGAAGTGAAAAATATTCTTCTTCCCGGAGAAAAAATCAATATGTTCCTATTCTTCTTTTTGGCGTTCTTCTTTCTCCTTCTCACTCGAATGGTGGAAGTTCTATTTGTTAATATACACTGAAAAATGCAAATCCCACGGTATCTTTTTTCTCGTGTGTCGTAAAACATTAGACATGCCCAGTACAAATCAAGCAGTGTTGTGAAATCAATTTTTATTAAGCAGACAGCGCGTGCGCGAGACAAAACGGATGGGGACTCGTGTCACAAAGTAAAAAAACGCAGATCGGGCAGGGTCGTAATAGTAAAGCTCTGCACATGAGTGCGCATGCGCCCGCAGAACGGGCAGGCACCACAGATCAGGTAGTGACAACATCTACTAACTGCTTTCGTGGTGATGATTGACTTCCAAGGTTATTCCTCTTTTTATTTTTATTTTATTTTATTTTATTGCAGAATCAACTCTCGGCAGCAGCCAGCAGGGCGGCTCTGCAGCGCATGCATAAGGGCGCCATTCTCATCCTTACCACTTTCACCATCACTTCCCCTACATCTTCATATTTTAAATCATTCTTGAGGCAGATTGAAGACTTAAGTGCCAGCTTAAGGGAAACAGTAAAGAAAACTTCCTAAGTAATTGCAACACCCACACTTGACTTAATCAGTATTAACATGAAAAGATACCAACGAAAGAAGAAAAGTAGCGGGCCACTAGGGTGGAGAAAAGAAGAGCTGCTCAGGAAATAGCAAGCGCATCAGCCTCTGAGCAAACAAATGCTAAACGTACAGAGAAAGAGTATGAAAACTATAAGTCAGGTGTATTTACTGCACGTTATTGTGCAGTGCGCATTTACTGGTAGACATATAATTTCTGTTAAGGAAAGGCCTACACTTTTACGAGTTATAATGGTCTATTGGTCTTCCTTTGTTTATGGCCTTGTACTCTTTTTTTTGATAGCAATATACTATGCAGTATTGTCCAAATAATGCTTCAGCAACACAGTTTGTTCCAACACTGCTTTTATACAGTTGAGGGTTTGTAAGTAATCAGCAAAAGTTGGGACACCAGCAGTAATTGCTTGCATCAACGTTCATGGTTTAATTACCTTCCATTGCTGCGGAGAAGGTGCAGTTTGTTATCCCATTACTTTTTTCCTGAAAAAGGCCTTTTTGTATAACTGTACAAATTATATTCTAAACTTTTTTTTTTATTAATCTCTGGAAGGTTACTGTTTACCTTTGTAGCATTTCAGATTACTCACTGAACAAAAACCTGTAGTTCTAAAACATTTGCCATTAGTGTGTGTGTGTGGTAATCTTTGTCATAATATTTACAACTGACAACACAGAGGGAACAATAGTTAATTGAAACCTTTCATCTTTAATTTTAAAATGATCATTTAAAAATGGTCTTTTATGATCTTCATGGCATCAGTATTTACTTAATTTCTTTGTTCTAATTATATTTACTTTTTTAAGTATGTTGTATGGATCACTTTTATATTTGATATTGCATTGTAGTGTGTTTTGCTTGCTGTTAAATTGCTGGCAGTTCAGGCAATGGCCCAATGCAACGCAAAGACAAATTCATTTACAAGTTAATGCTAATCTTTTAAATAGAAGTACCAATAAAGTTTCCTGACTAAATGCAATGGGTAAACTGTTCAGTTACATAAATATGCAGTTGCTGCTTGTCTTGTTTTTCTACTTAAAATTTAAAATGGAATAATTGATGAGATAGTAAAGTAAAGCATCCATCCATATGCTTAACAAATATTACTATTATTGCGGCCACCTTCCACCTGAATCACATTTGAATCTCGTGGTCAGCAAACAACTTTCTTTGTTAAAATCTGTGATTTCAAGAGTAAAATGTTGCAGACAGATATGTCATTATATGGAAAGAGAGAATCGTGTATTTTCCATTCCCAGTTTTGTTGCACTTGAGGCACAAATGTGTACAACAAATACAAAGCCATTATCTCTGAAGAGTAAAATCTACTGGAGCGATTTTGATAAAAATCAATAGATTTTCACCATATTATAGTACTAATAAAAGTGTCAAGTTTCATTTGAGTTGAGCATTGTAATTTTGAGTCACCTTGTCCATATATTCCCATCCTGACACAGCAGCAGACACTCATAGACATCAGTGGTCTAATCATGTGAAATTTGTTAACATTTTGATTCCATTACACCCCTTTACCTGTATGCTGAGAAAATAAAAATGCCATTTGACTGGTGACTCAAAATGTGTGAGGTGTGAGTGTGAAGGATTGTGTAAGTAAGTTTAGGAAATGGACATATTTTTTAAATTAATTTTCTCTCCACAAAATTAAAAGAATAATTAAACAGATGGGGCATTTTCATAGGATGGAATGCTTGAAAGATCACAGAGTAGACAGTTATTTTAAGAGATATTAAAATTATGTTTGAGATGCAGTGTGTTAACTTGGACAAAAAAGTCCATTCGATTGTAGGAGTTATAACAGAACCTTCCATTAACTATGCACTAATATATTGACAAATGTTTTAACATAACTAGAAAAATACTTATGCGGAGGGCTGGCGCCCTGCCCGGGGTTTGTTTCCTGCCTTGGGTCCTGTGTTGGCTGGGATTGGCTCCAGCAGACCCCCATGACCATGTAGTTAGGATATAGCGGGTTGGATAATGAATGGATAGAGAAACACTTATAGCAATTTAACTTAACATAACCTAACTAACAAATGGCTCACTAATTTTCATATGTTTTAGAGAAAATGAGTATAGTAATATTTGAGTAATTATGCAATTAATATTTTAGTACAGATTTACTGATTTTTCTTCAAACTATCTCAGGGTTTTCCATATAAATTACGAAAAGCAAAGCCATTTATATTTTTTTTAAATCCGGTGGAAAAGTACTCTGTTAAAGTATACCCTGGAAGGCCATATCTTAGTCATATATAATATAATCGGAAATCAGCAATAATTGTTTCTGACATTGTAAGCATTTCAAAATGAATAATTTATTTCTAGAATGCAACACCAGATTCAGACTATTTTAATTCAAGGGTTGATACATTAATAATCAACTTTGTCAGGATTTTGCTATTTTTTGAATTTAGAGCTTTGTAGATAAGTAGCCTGCTGTACGTATGCATAATCATTTATGTGACAGATTTCCCAGCAAGTCAAGGGGCACAGTTCTGGCAAAGAATAGAAGAAGTACCCCCACAGGAGAATGCAAAGAAGTGTACAAAATAGAGTGCCTGGGTAATAAGGGGCAAGGGGACAGTGACTACTAGAATAGTAAGCACTTGTGCAAAACACCTTTTTGATGATTAAGTAGAAAAATGAATGCAGTCACCTTTTCTATTCTGTTTTTTTAAACCTACCTTGCAGGTTCTATTTACAAAACTCATAATTAATAGTTCTTTATTGTAATTGCTAGTCCTTAAATCAAGAAATCAGATATGCAGTACATCTAAATTTTTTACTAGTTATGGAATACATTTAATGATATTTTTTTAACTCTTGGAAAAACATTATACTCCCTCAATTTAAAACTTGTCCTGAAAAATACAAAACTTAGGGAGACTTTAAATCTTTCTTTTTCTCTATTGACAGAAAATATAATTTAAAATGTCGATTTCTTTAAACATTTTCTGACATTTTTCAGATGATGAAGGCAATGATAAATCATTAGCCTTGTACATACAGATGCATTAACACTATGGTCCAGGTGTTGTACTGCACAATTGAATTAGACCATTGGGTACTGTTTTTAGGTGATCTGTATCGGTATCTACCATACAATTTTTAAGGTCTAGATCTGATATACAATGAAAAACAATGTTGAAAAACAGTTTTTATGTGTGTGCTAGTGACAGATATACCGTAGATCCCGTTATATAAGCCGAGAATTTCATCCTAGATTTTTGGCTTGGAGTTTGGGGGTCGGTTTATACAACGAGTATCGTTTCAGATTCAAGATTTCCAGCGCAATGCCGGTTTTGCCGATGAATACGGAAGTAAATAATGAAGAAACCACAGAGCCATCTTTCACAAGAAGAAGTAACTTTGCATGCCAGTACTTTAAATTAAATAATTTATTCAAAAAAGTGTTTTAGTTGTTGATTTTATTAATAAAATTTATAATAAATTATCGGGAAGTTTAAAATAAAAATTTCTGTTTTGATTTACGATGAACATCTTGCATTACGACCCGGATGCGGTCACGTGTATCCGTTTGCGCGATTGTAAACAAACAACCGAGAACGTTAGTAGCGTCAGTCAGAGCCCAGATACATGTGTTTGTGGATGTAATTTCGGTCATTGCCATGATTTACCTATATATATAATTCATTAAGACCATGCAAGCAAGACACATAATTGCTAAGGAAGGAAGAGAAGGTAAAGAAAGCGATCACAATCGAAACGAAGATGAAATTATGTGAAAATATGAGAGTGCTGTTCGTGTGACCGATCTCGCTAATATGTACAGCATGTCGAAATCCACCATCTCGACAATTTTATAAAGATTTGCATAAGGAGGCTCCTTCTAAACAATAACCACCTTCCGTTTCATTCTCCTCCTCCTCCCTTCCTGCAGCCCAAAGATGTCAAATTAAATGGTGAGTACAGTATGAAATTGTTGTTTCTAGAATAGAATGCCTTTTATTGTCACTATACACATCTACAATGAGATTAAAAGCAGCTCCTTGACTGCAGAAAAAAAGTTCTGTATAGGGCTTGTATGGTTGTTTTTTTAGCCTTAGCATAACGCCGGATCTGCGGCCCCGCTTCTGCTTTCTTTCCCTCCTCCGTCTGTGTTGTCTCCTAGACCCGACAACAATCCACGGAGAGCCCGCTGGTCTCGCTATGTTGTCTGGGATGTTGTGCATGTGATGAAAAACACTCGAAACAGATGTCTGGCTCTGGACACCTATGTCTATAAGGTTCTGACGGGTGTAGCGGATGTTCGCCGAAGCAATTGTGCACAAACAAGGGAAAAAAAAGTACAAAAACAACAAAAAAGTGCACTGAAAAGGAGAGCCCTGAGGTACTGCGACCATGCGCGCCGCCATGCTCCTAGCTTAATCTAGCCTACTTCTGGTAGGCTAGGCACTTTTTATAACTTTTTGGTTAGCACATTAGAAAAATTATTGGTGTTTTGGTAAATTATGCACATTATACAACCCTTTTTTATTATGAAAAGGTTAAGTAAGTGTTGCAGTGGGAGGTTCGGAACGCATTATGGAGTAGCCTTCACGAATGAATTAAGTTCGTAAGTCAAGGGTCCACCGTATTGCGTATTTAAGTTAATCAAATTTATAACGAGTCTCCGGAAAGCCACCCGCCGATGTACCGTATTTGCGTATATAGTTTCAACATAAAGGTTTCATTTTACCAAACTTCTCAGCAATCACTTCCTGGTTTCCATTAAAAATGCCGGCAGTCTCAAATTCTCGCCGTTAAACATGATAAATATACCTGAAGAGACACTTTTAAGGAAATTTAGAAAATTTTGCTTGGTGAAGGGGGTCGGCTTAAATACCGGTCATCTGCAAATACATGTAATTTAGTAGTTAGAGAAGGGGATCGGCTAATATACCGAGTCGGCTTATATTCCGGGATCTACGGTATTAGTAAAACTGAATAATGAATAATGTCTGCAGTTATTTTTATTAACATCTTTAACTGAGAAAATTTAGAATTGAACAGGTTTGGAAAGAAAGTTTTTTGTGTTGATCATTCTGCATATAATAAACCATGGCTGGCAACTTAGAGGGCTTGAACTTTAGTTTGCCTGAATCCAGAGGTGATGTGGGGGTTATTTTTAACTAGCAAAATACCCGCGCTTTGCAGCGGAGAAGTAGTGTGTTAAAGAAGCAATGAAAAAGAAAAGGAAACATTTTGAAAATAACGTAACATGATTGTCAATGTAATTGTTTTGTCACTGTTATGAGTGTTGCCTGCGGTGGGTTGGCACCCTGCCCAGGATTGGTTCCTGCCTTGTGCCCTGCGTTGGCTGGGATTGGCTCCAGCAGACCCCCGTGACCCTGTATAAGGATTCAGCAGGTTGGAAAATGGATGGATGGATGAGTGTTGCTGTCATTCATATATATATATATATATATACACACACACACACATATATATATACATATACACTAATATATATATACACACACATATATACATACATATATACACATACATCCACATATACAGTGTATAAAACATAACATATACACATATATATACATACACACACACATATGTACATACATATCTACATACACACACACACATATATATATATATATATATATATATATATATATATATATATATATATATATATATATAGTCTTTGGGGTGCAAGCAACTGTTGCTGGGGGTGCCAGAATCCATGAAGGAAGAAAAATGAAAACATTATTTGTACAAAATCTTAATTTATTTATCCATTCCTAAATAATTAAATGGGCAGGCTATTTCGTATCAGTGCAATACGCTGTTTGTTAAAACGGATGACTCCCGCTCTTACGTGCAAGTCTGCGTGGATATTATGATTATTACGTTTCTGTTCAAGTTCTATTTAAATTTTAAATAGAAGGAATTTTTATTTAGTCGACAGAATATTATTCCGGAATAAATCAACTCAAACCTTAAATAACTTATAATATTTTGCTCTCCATAAAATATATCCTGTCTAAATTATACAAGTTAGAAATAAAGTAAACGTTAAAAGAACAAACATTCAAATTTCTTTACTCTTATGTAATTTTATATAAAAATAAACTTAAATTTTAAATATCCCAAAAGATTTTGTTCTCCATAAAAATATATCCTGTCAAAATTATACAAATTCAAATATGAACATGGTGCATAACAAAACCTGGAAATATAAATAAAATTTGTTCTTTTCAGCAATAACAAATCAAATCATTCAGTTGTCTTTGCTCTTATGTCATTTTATCAGAGCTGGACCTGGCATCTTTTTGGCAACAAGTTCGTTTATGTTTGGTGTGAGGTTCTGTGTTGTGGAGATTCTCAGGATGGACTGCAGGTGCTCATCAGTGAGGTGACTCCTGTGTGCTGTTTTGTTAGTCTTCATCACTGAGAAGAGCTTCTCACACAGATATGTGGTACCAAACATACACAAGGTTCGAGCCGCATGTAGACGGAGCTGGAGCATTTTGCGGAATGGAGTGAATAAACTGTGCGGGCCGTGCAGTATCGTACTTTGCCTTCAGTGTGCCATTACACTGCAGCTCAATCACCTCCATCTGAATCTGCACAGGTGCAGTTTCCACATCAACGGCAAATGGGTTGCGAAACAACTCAAAATTCTTTTTTTGTTCTTCAAAGTCACCAAAGCGGCGTGCGAACTCAGTGCGCAGTGCGCTCAGTTTATCAGCAAAGTGCGTATTTGGGAACACCGTTGTGCCGACTTTGTTCAACATTACTTGGCAACAGGGAAAGTGGGGCAAGTTGCACTGGTGCATTTGTGTCTCCCATAAAAGTAGCTTCACTTGAAATCACTTTGTGATTTTGCACGGTTAAAAACGTCTGCTGAAGTGTCAGATTCTTCTTTAACTCTTCTGCTTTCTGTATCTTGTGCATTGCATTCAGGTCTTTCAGGTTATCTTGATGTTTTGTCTCATAGTGCCGTCTTAGATTAAATTCTGTAATTACAGCCACATTAGCTCCACAAATGAGACACACGGGTTTACTGGCAATGTCAGTAAACATATACTCAGCCTCCCATCGGTTTTTAAAGGCTCTATGTTCAGAATCACCTTTTCTCTTTGGCATCGTGTGGGCTAGCTTCGCAATAACTTGCAGCATCATAAGCTAGACTTGATTAACGCGTAAGTGTTTGGCAAGGCAGCTGAAGCACTGCATTATGGGATCTGTAGTTTATTGTGTTACCAGCGCTTCATATCCCGGGCCATTAATAACAATAATATATAAAATGATCTCGCGGGCCGGATATAATTACACGCCGGATGTGGCCTGCGGGCCTTGAGTTTGACACATATGGACTAAATAGAACTTGAAAAGATATATTTTTCAAATGTGATCGCACAATTCAGATCGAGTTGACGCGCACTACAGTACATCGAGCCCGCGTGCTATTGTGGTTTTGCCTGCGTGCCTCAAAAAGTCATCCTCCCCTCGCTCTTACTTTTTTACCGTTCATCTAATGAATACACTGAGTATGGCTTTACCAAAACAATCATTGATCGCGAATAAAGTATCCATTATTCATAAAGCTTCAATTGGTGATCTGTCTTTCTGCGTTAACCGCATATTTTTTCATAGGTCTCAAACCAAGGGGATGCGAGGCTAAAATGTATCGGGAAGCGCGCGTACATACTCAGTGCATCCCCTCTCGGGAATCGAACCTCGGAAGCCGGCGCTAGAGGCGAAGCCTCTATTTGAGCGTAGCAGTGTAATTCAGTTTTTGTTCAGCACTCTTTGGAACTGTTGCTTTTAGTTGTGCGCATTGCATCAGTTCACATGAGCCGCTGAATATGGTTTTATATGTCACTCGCTCGCTTCTAATTGTTTCGCTGCCTTCTTAATTATATAATGTATGTTTTCTTCAGCGGTTTTTGGAGCTCTTCCTGGTTTTCTACGTACTGCGTGATTACGTGGGAGGCGTGATGACGTCACACGAAACTCCGCCCCCCACGACTTTCGAGCTCAACTCCATTACAGTAAATGGAGAAAAATAGCTTCTAGTTATGACCATTACACGTAGAATTTCGAAATTTTTTTTCTGCCCAACTTTTGTAAGTAAGCTTTAAGGAATGAGCCTGCCAAATTTCAGCCTTCTACCTACACGGGAAGTTGGAGAATTAGTGATGAGTCAGTCAGTGAGTGAGTCAGTGAGGGCTTTGCCTTTTATTAGTATAGATACAGATCTGACCTTTAGACACATTTTCATTCCAAATAAGACCTGCTTTGTATGATTAGAAATATTAAAAAATTGTGACATTTAATACACGTTATAGACCAGTTGTTTCAGTCGTATCAAGGAGCTCAAATTGTTCTATCATTTCTCTATAGTTGAATGCAGTAGAGGAGCAAATTAAAAGAGGAATTTATTAAACTAGAATTTGTGTTTTTAAATCTAACTTGATTTTCAGTTTCCACAACGTAAGAGTCAGTTAATTTGATGTACATTATTTTAAATGCGTGAGAAATTAATTATTCAACTGAATATCAAGCCTCAGAACTTACATAAGTAGTTTCTAAAGTGATGTGCTTTTAGTTCTTTTCGTAGATGATTGTGTGAGGCTATTCCACCACTAATCTGAGCGAAGAGAAGGAGTATGTGAGATTTATTGCCTCTAAGCATAGATGGATGTCCAGCAGAGGCTGCACACAGCGACCTGTCTGGTACAGAATATGTTTTGCAAATATGTAGAGTGTGATCTTCACAGTAGACCAAATAAGCATTGTGAAGCCAACCCGGACACAAACAGGCAGGAGGTAGGTTTGCCACACACACACAGTTTATTTACAATAAAGTGCATATGTCACCAGGACCACAACAGTCCCTTCTTTGCCACCAGTCCTTCTGCCTCATTTCCTTCTCAGGCTTTGTCCTCTTTCTCCCAACTCTGGCCGAAGAATGGTGGGGACTGGTCCCTTTTTATAGGTCACCCGGAATGATTCTAGATGCTCAATGAACTTATTCCGACAGGACGTCCAGGTGTGGCAGAAGTGTGGCCAAATAGGGCCCTGGAAATGTCCATGCACCCCCTGGCAGTGGCCATGGGCCCCAACAGGGTTGAGCTTCCATGCTCATGACCCATCGCCCTGCTGCAAGCAAAGGGGTGGCTGCCCTCTGTTGGTCTGGGGGAGAAACGTTCATAAATATACTCTGTCCCCCCAGTCCTTTCATGCTCTGGGCTCTGGCCATCCACTACAGCATATATAATGTGATCTAGATCTAATTATGCAGTTTTCATAATGCTATAATTTATTACATTTATTACATATATATACTATAGGCTATACAGCCTCCAGTTAATCCAAAATGCCGCTGCAAGAATTATTACAAGAACAAGAAAATATGAACACATAACCCCAGTTCTTAAATCTTTACACTGGCTCCCAGTTAAATTTAGGGCAGATTTCAAAATCCTCCTTTTAACATATAAAGCATTAAACGGCCAAGGTCCGGCTTACTTGTCTGAACTTATCATGACTTACAAACCTGAGCCCACATTAAGATCTCAAGATGCCGGTCTGCTTAGGATTCCAAGGATTAATAAAATAACAGTGGGAGGTCGAGCTTTTAGTTACAGGGCCCCTAAACTGTGGAATGGTCTTCCTGCTTCCATAAGAGATGCCCCCTCGGTCTCAGCCTTTAAATCCCGGCTGAAGACTCACTACTTCAGTTTAGCATATCCTGACTAGAGCTGCTGATTAACTGTACATACTGCATCTCTGTTGTTAGTCATTAGCACTATAACATAAGTAACATGATAATTATATTTGAATACTAACCCTCACCTATTCTGTTTCTTTTCTCGGTACCCAAATGTGGCCATTGGTGCCACGGCCCACCTGCCAAGTTGTTTGCCTGCCAAAGGTAAAGTCATCCCTGATGGAGGATCACAGGAATCATGGGAAAGAGGGGTCCTTTCATCGGAGCAATGTTTCAGCCGTGGCATGGCCAAATGGAGATGCAGCTAGATGAATGAGGTCTCCAGGACTCTAAAAATATCCAAACCTAATTATGTCATATCATCTACTGTTAAACCGTAATTCTAAAATTTTTATTATGCTGTCTTAAGGAATTGTTCTGTTGTGTATATTGTATTGTATTGACCCCCTACTTTTGACACCTACTGCACGCCCAACCTACCTGGAAAGGGGTCTCTCTTTGAACTGCCTTTCCCGAGGTTTCTTCCATTTTCCTACAAGGTTTTATTGGGAGTTTTTCCTTGTCTTCTCAGAGAGTCAAGGCTGGGGGCTGTCAAAGGCAGGGCCTGTTAAAGCCCATTGCGGCACTTCCTGTGTGATTTTGGGCTATACAAAAATAAACTGTATTGTATTGTATTGTATTACATAGAAAATCACCCGAAAAATCCCGGACCATTGAGAAGTGTGTGAACTGACAACATGAAGAATCGTCTTTGCACTGAACTGGAATCATCCCCACATAAATCAAAGTCATCCAGATGATATGGATCTGCATAATTAAATCTGGACCACCCTGTATAAACAGTTTCCTTCTCCTCATTGAACTCACTGACAACACATAAGGATAAATTGAAGAGTGTTTTAAGAATTCAGATGCGTTAACACCAGTTTTTTCTTTTTCCTTAGAAAGTAAGCATATACAGTATGTAACATTAAGTGTATGAACATGAAGGGCCACAGACATTGTTGGAGGCTAATCCCATGTGTTGTGATGTCGGTCAGCTTCTCATTCCCTTCTCTCTTTCTGTCCTCTTATCGTGGTAACCCCCAACTATACTACATCCTTCTCCTTGTCAGACACTAGTTTCATAGCAACATTAATAAATATATATTTCAACAATCTTTAAAAACACAAAATGAAATTTTTTATAGTCTCAGAGAACTGCATCAAGTAATTTCCTAAATATTAATCAACATACTTTTTTTTTTTTTTGTTACCATGTCCTTGAACCTGGCAGGTTATTTAATGACTCATCCACTTCTACTAGTTAAGTGTTTTTCTACAATTTGTTCTGTAACTGAATCAGACACAGTCTCTTAACAATGATGGTTGCTCACATTGCTTTCCTGGTTCTATTTCGACTGGACTATTTTGTGTTTATGTTAGTACATATTTGCCCATTTCCAGTTTCAAGAACAATGTCAGTTGACAAAGCAGCATGTTTTTTAGATGCTTGACATTTTTGGTGTGTCGTGACCCATCATCAACATTTACCAATTCAAAACAGTTGTCTGAGTTGCTCTGATATATCTGCGTAGTTAGATATAAACTTCATAAGATATGCACACATACCCAGAAATGATATGGGTTGCCCTGCATATTGTGTTCTGGGGGCTTCAAACACGGCCTCAGCTCTTTGTGGATCGGACATAATTCCTTCAGACATGACTAAGTGACCTAGAACCACTACTTGTTGAAGGCCAAAGATACACTACTCTTGGTTTAACCAGAGTCTTCTTTCTTTAAATTCTTTAAAAACATTTTTCCCAGTCTCTTTGCAAGCTCTTCTTCACTATCTGCAAAAACCACAACATCATCCAAATACCATACCACACCTATTAACCCACTTAATATGGACTCCATGGCTTTAAGGTAGGCTTCAGGTTCACTAGATAATCCAAATGGGACCACACAAAACTGATAGCATCCACGGTGAGTAATGAGTGTTGTACGACTTCTTGACTCTTCCACTAAATCAATGTTCCAAAAACCTTTCCTAGCATGTAATTTTGCAAACACCTTTGCACTTTGCATGGCTTGTATAATGCTATCTGCTGTATGAACTGGATGCCTTTCATGAATGACTGCTTTATTTACTTCTCTGAGATTCACACACACTCTCACTTCTGAAGTGTTTTCTTTAGGATCAACAGCTGATTAGATATCCACTCCACACCTCGTTAACTTCTTCAATAATTCCTTCTTCAGTCATCTTGTCTAATTCTTGATTGACATCCTCAATCATGTGATATGGAACACATCTAACTCCCTGAGAAATAGGTGCAACTTTGCCATCTTCAGTGACTGTATGAATATCCAGTAATCTGCCCCAGTCCTTTAAAAGGTGACTGGTATTCCTTCACCAGTTCTGCAAAACTGCAAATTATTCACTTGGCATACTTTACTTTTTGTAGACGTATGCAATAGTCACAAATCAAAATATGTTTTTCTTCCTAGCAGTGGTTCCATGTTCCCTTGTAACACATATACGTAATGTCTTTAATGAATGTTTCTTTGTATTCTGTTTGAGCCTCAATATATCCTTGTGAATTTCCCATTGGGATTAATAAAGTATCTATCTATCTATCTATATTCTGCACATTCTAATGGCCCATTCTGTCCATAAGCAAAAAACACATTTACTTGTTTCGCTAAAAGCAGTACTTTTCTGTACAAATATTATTTTAAACTTTAATAATAGTAATATTCCTTTTACTTGAACTGTTTCTCTACCATGGTTAATGTAGTAGACAAACTCATCTGAATCATCTGAATTTCGCTCATAACCTGCTGTTATGGACTTTTCTTTAGTAGCTTGTTGACCTTTATTCTTTTCTGTTTTCTGATCAATTTCTTTTTGCATGTATGTATGTGTAATTTCCAACATTTTTGCAATATAAATATTTTGCTGGCTTTGCTCCATATTCATTAGCTTTTTGTGTTGTCCGACCATATCTATAGCACTTCTGGTCATTTTCTGGACTTTGATTTGTTTTTTGTTTGATCTTATTCCTCTGTTGATTAAAAGCAGAATGTTTGGTGAAATTAATGTGAATTTCTTTTAAATTGTATCAAAAAAAAAACAGATGCAAGAGTCATAAAAAGGTTTGGGGCAGCCACCCGTATAATATTCCCTGGCTGTGAAAGGGTAATTTTTTAGCACTGATGTGCTCAGAATGGAACTCAAAAAAGAACTGATGAGATTTTTAGAATATATAGCTTTAAGGCCAGAAAGGGAAGTTTAGTCATCAAGGGTGGAAGATGAGGGGTCCTTTTCCATAGGCTCGGACCTAGACGTGACATCATCAAAGGGGCCGGAATGGGAAGGCTCTTTATCCATGGGTTCTATAGCGGAAGTGACATCATCAGAAGGCCCGGAACCGTAAGTGGCGTCATTAGGGCCAGGCAGAATTTCCCGTGAACAGTCTGCAGGAAAGCGAAAAAAAGGCCAGCATACCCCGCCACCCCTTGGTCTGGCATGGAATTATTCTCATTTAGACCATTTAGCTGCCTCCCATGCATACATGTGTGACAGCTGACAGCATTTTCTTTTAATCTGAGAGCATTTTCGATTCTGCTTGTGCTGCTTCATAAATTCTTGCAAATGTTATTACTCTGTTTAACACTAGAATCCCTGAAGCCTTTAAAAAAGCTCGTAATGCCAGCCCACCGTAAATCCCTTTGCACCAACTCCATCAGCGTTTTTGTTTTGTAAATACAAGCCTGCTGCCTACATGCAAGCAGCCTGCTGTCCCATCCACCGCCTTGATGGAGCTTAACTCAGGCAAAAAGTTCTCCCAGCTCAAGCTAAGGCTTCTTATCTGTTTGTGATGTGCTAGGAGTTGTATAGGGTAAATAATACAGTATATTGTTATTTGGAATACATGCATTTCATGTGTGTTCCGTGTCTACAAAGATCTGGGTAAGGATGAAAGGAAATGCCAGGTGAGAAATGCTGAACACACACCTTAAGCAGGAACTTTTTCCATGTTATACTAATATTGACGTGAAGTGCATAATGTGTGAAGACTTTAGTCCAAATATCAAATAAACGTGCACTTTTATTTAAGAATATAACCAAAGAAAAAAAAACATTTTTTTTACATGTTGCTGTCAATGAGTTAAAAACCCAGAGGTAAGAATTGCTGCCTTATAACTCAAAGGTACTGGGTTTGAGACTGGACGCTCTGCGTTTTGAGTAGTGAGCTTCTATTATTATTATTATTTCTATAATATAATAAAAAAAATATATATTTGATTTGAGTCTGTAACACCTGGTGTACATTTTGGCTACTTGTAAAAGTTAATGCTTGTTTTTTCATTATTCAGTTTTATTCTCTCAGTGACATTCACATGGTACAATGATCTTGCCTCTCCCTCTCTGAGTTAATGGCATTTATCTCCATTCTTTTCACAAGAGCAGTGCTGTGGCTGATGCCTGCTCAGAACTATTTGTAGTACCGGCAATCAAAGATACAATGTCCCATGTCCACTATCAGACTGGACAAAGAGAGGACCATAACAACAGACAGATTTTTCACAGTGCTTTCACTGGCGATTTGACTGCTACACTCTGCTTGGCAACCATAAAGTAAAATGGAACTTCCACCTGCAGCTAAAGTCACTTCAGTATGCAAGCGATTCGCCACACTGCTGTGTAGATCTGGCAGTACCATGATAATGGTGTACAGTGAACCCTCGTTTATTACGGTTAATCCGTTCCAGACTCTACCGTGATAAATTAATTTTCACGAAGTAGGATTCTTTATTTATAAATCGAATATTTTCGCAGTTAGAGTATAGAAAAACCTTCTAAATACGTTTTTTAACATTATTAGAGCCCTCTAGACATGAAATAACACCCGTTAGTCACCATTACACTCGTATTACCCAATAAATTGGGCAAAATAAGAGAAAATAAGACATATTAGGCGTTACAAATATATTACTAGGCTCACTCGCCTTTTAAGGTGACCGACTTTTATCCTCAATTTTTGTGCGCTCCATGTGTACATCAGGTATGTAAGTGTAGGGAATGAGAACATCAAAGTTTTTTTTATCCCCTCAAGTGCCTGCCCAAAGTCGTACAATGTCAGCTCAAATCTGTACCGCTAAAGACGGAGTTTCATGCACTAAATAAGCTATAGATGAGAATAAGCAAGCACCATCTCCCCTGATATTTACTACGCGGTGAGGCATTTGTACTCCATCAACATTAATTATTTCCAGAGACATAATTTTGTCTATTTTTCCAGCACATCTCGCACAAAAGCAAGGGAACAATGAGAGCACCAGAACTCTGCTCACATCGCGTCGCTTCATACCTCAAGCTGCAAGTAGTAAGTCTGTAATAAGCGGAATACCGCTACGCTTTGCACTGACGGGACGGAAGGACAATCACGAACTCTTTTATATAGTAGATTATTGTACTGTACATCTAATTGCACACAAACACACACAGTTCTTACACACAACTACTAACCTATGAAGGCACAACCTCAGTAGGAGAGTCTTCAGAGGTGGTGCAGTATCTTCAGCAGGTGTGTTGTTGTCTTCTTCCGCTGAAGGAGTACTAGGAGTAGGCAGTGGGTGTCTGGGTGCGGGGCTGAAGAACATCTTGATAGGCAGTTTCTGGCGCTGTCTTTTCATATGCGTGAGGAGGCTTTTGTAGTGTATTGCCATCTTTAATCATATCCAAGAGTTTCACCTTCTCCTGGATAGTAAGCATCTTCCTCCAGCGCTTAGTTTTATTGTCAGAAGGCTTAGAAAAAGCAGCACGTTTAGGAGCCATCGTAGGGCTTACATAAAAGTTCTCAGAAACCGCATGCATAGTGACGTAAGCGTGTATGAGAAAAAAATCGCGATAGAGTGAAGCCGCGAAAGTCGAAGCGTGATATAGCGAGGGATCACTGTATGCGCCCAAAAAGAAGAAGCCTTTGATTTCAGTCTGTAACAGCCGGTGTAAAGTTTTGCCACCTGTAAAAGATATTGCTGAAGGCATATCAGCAGACACACAAATGCTGGTGAATCATGTCTTCTTGGTATCTTGTTGTCACTTGAATTTTTTGTTATTCAGTTTCACTCTTAAATAAAAGCACACTTGTTTTGTTATACCTTTGCGAAACTGTTTATTTTATATTCCATTATCCACTTGAATGAGATCAAATCTGTCTCTGACTCTCTCCCACACACATGAAAATATCACTATTTAAAAACGCTATGCCGGGTCAAGTCCGTTGCGAGAGATGGACGTCTGAAGCAGAGCTTCGTTACAAGAAGTGTTATTTTTTTATATTATTTCCTTATTATCCTGACATATCCTGTATTTATTCAATCCGAGGGTTCTACTACAGTATATGCAAACATATATAAACATGGTCGGCAAGAAATGGTAAAGAAAACTAAAACTACATCCAAGCCCAGACCGACAAGTACAAGTTCAAGCTCAAGGTACGGCTTTTCAGAGACTGACCTGGAACAGATGGGCGAAAGCCCAGACTCCTTGGGACCACGGTCCGCTGCATCGTCTCCAGTTGAGAGCGAAATGGGGAGCGAATGTGCAAATGATGCAGGTCACGATAGCTCTCCGATTGGAGAAGATCATTTGAAACTGGAAAAGGCTTTGCAGTCTGCGCTTTCACCTAATCCATGCAAGCCGGGAACATCGACATAGAGCAGAGGGGACTGGGTGGTCTCTTGGTCTGGAATCTCTACAGATTTTATTTTTTTTCTCCAGCCTCTGGAGTTTTTTTTGTTTTTTCTGTCCACCCTGGCCATCGGACCTTACTTATTCTATGTTAATTAATGTTGACTTGTTTTTATTTTTGATTGTGTCTTCTAGTTTTCTATTCTTCATTTTGTAAAGCACTTTGAGCTACATTTTTTTTGTATGAAAATGTGCTATATAAATAAATGTTGTTGTTGTTGTAGAGCCTGCCGCTTCACCTACGGTGCACGAAAGCAGAAGTGATCTGTCTGAACTGAAGGTGATGATCGCTGAGTTCAAGCAAGAGATAAAGAAAAAGCGAGAAGGCAAGTGAGAAGCTGTGGCGGGAGCTGCAACAGCTGTGGCAGGATAATAAAGACTCAAAGAAACGCATAAATATTCGCGTTGAGGCGGCCTTTAAATGTATGCTGGATAAAATTGAGGAGCACATTCAGGAAAACGCCTCTAAACTGAGCACACTTGCCGATCAGCTGGAGGATTTTAAGCAGACATTGACGACTTGAATTGAAACAGCCAAAAATCTAGTATCCACCACTGATGGAAAAGCAACAGCTGCCAGTTACAAATGCAAAAAACTCGGAGACAGACTTGCTGCTCTGGAAGATGGAAGCAGAAGGAATAATATTAGAATGAAAGTCTACCTGAGAATCGTGAAACTCCAAACCCAGTGAAATTCGCAGCTGAACTATTCTCTAAAATAATTGGAGAGGACTTTAAATCAGATACCAAGATAGCAGCAGCTTATCGCATACACAGATCAAATTCTTTTTGACCTAGGTCTTTTATTATCCGCTTCGAGAGATAATTATGTAAGCTAGATGTGATGGCACTCCTCAGAAACAAGCTAGATATTATATTTGAAAATAACCACATTTGTATTTTCCCTGATTTCTCTCCCGCAACAGCTGCTAAACGTGCAGCCTTCTACAACATTAAACAGTGGTTACAGCAAGCTGATATCAAATACAGCCTCTTGTATCCTGCCAAACTGAAAGTGGATGTTCAAGGCCAATACTACGTCTTCTCCAGCAAGAAGGAAGCAGAAAAGGAATTAAGAAAGCTGATCCCGACACTATTCTGAAACACAATAGTAAGACGCATCCTGTCATGGCATGGCAAGGAGATATCACATGCTGTCTGATCCACTTGTAATGATAAGGATATTATAATTATACATCCTTTTCATTACTTGGACACTTTTTCTTTATGTTTTAATTACAGTTATAGATGTGTGTGTGGAAGAAGTTAACTTTTTTTTTTTAACTACCCTAAAGGAGACTGTTTAACATCATACCCTTGGTTTATTGTTATTAAGACTTACTATGCTTATCCTGGACCACTTTCTAACACCATTCCCTAGGTTTATTATCTCAATACGATTACAATAAGATTGGTGAAGATTATATTTTATGCTTATAGTTTGTTAATCTGCGGTGAGTTGGTACCCTGCCCGGGATTGGTTCCTGCCCTGTGTTGGCTGGGATTGGCTCCAGCAGACGCCCGTGACCCTGTGTTCGGATTCAGCGGGTTGGAAAATGGATGGATGGATAGTTTGTTAATTATTATATTTTAGGCATATAGTATTTAGACTATATTGGCAATAGATATCTCTACTTTTTAATCCTAAAACGCGTGGGTGCCTGTTTTGCTTTGGACGTGCTCTAGGTATGTCTCTAGGTATGTCAGAGGACCAATGGCCTCATGCATAACGCTGTGCGTAGAATTCGCACTATAACATGACGTAAGCACAAAAGCCGAAATGTGCTTACGCACAGAAAAATCCAGATACAGGAATCTGTGCCTACTCCAACTTCCACGTTCTTCTGCTACATAAATCCTGGTCTGTGTGAAAAGTAAAGTATGTGCACGCACCTGCTGTCCTGCCCCAATTCCTCCCAGAATTACGCCTCTTTGAATATGCAAATCAATATAAATACCCCTTAAGTTCAGCCTTCTGTGAAAAGACAATGGGAAAAGCCTGGGGGAAAATATAAGAATTTCAGCTAATACCAAGTTGAGGCAAAGGAAAAACATACTATTTGTTGATTTAAACAGTGGTATAATCAACAAAATGAAGTTGATTGAGTGACATAGTGTGTTGGAGAAACTTGAAAGTTCAAGTTCACAAAGTTGCACAGTGCCCGAAATAAAAAAGAAGTCACTTATCAAAGTCGCCGTGAAAAGGCGAGTTGTAGCCCACTGTCTGAGTGTCATATTAAAGCTTATTTGGGTAAAGACAAAAAAAAAAAAATAGGCACACAGTGAGAAAAAAGCACGAAATGTCAACTTTAATCTCGAAATGTTATTAAACATGGGAACACAGTGGAGCAGTGATTGTTCACGTCTCACACAAGATGCTGCTGCTTCGATGAAATAATTTATTGTAGCAGTACTGTCTCTTTCAAACGTACTGACCTCCAATTCCTGTCCTTACTTTTCTTTCTCCAAATACCCAATCTCCATACAATCAACTCTGTAATAGACGTTAAGCCATCTGTAAGCTTACAACGACGATTCTTCAAAACTTTTAAGGAACATTGAAATATCTTCATAGTACGTGTTTAATTATTCTGTCTATCCTTCCAGTGTCGCACTAGCCTCAGCAAATATGCAGCGCAAGGTAGGAACAATATGTGAACTTGCTAGCGCTGCGGCACCGTGTCCTCACATGTTTAATTATTAACAATACAGATTATTTCAATGAACTTAAAGTTTTATCTGTATAATATAATCAACATATTTTGCTGCATTTCATCTTAAAATGATATTGTCATATGTAAATATGCGATTTATAAAGTGGTGCAGGTTGTGCAATATTATAACTGTAGTGCAAGTTTACAGTGGGGTAATTGTACTTATAAGTACAAACAGTTCTACAAGGAGCACTTGATTGAATGCATTTATAGTTCTTGGGATGAAACTGTTTCTGAACCGCAAGGTCCGTACAGGAAAGGCTTTGAAACGTTTTGTGTGAAAGCAATTCAATAGACAACATGGCTGAGGCAGCGTCTGCTTGATGCTGTATACCGATAATTCTCTTTCCGATCAGCTGCTGCTGTGATTTCCAACTCAGATACAGTGATATAAATACTCCAAGTGGTGCAGTGAGAGTAATATGGAAAAAGATGATCCGCTGTGGCAACCCCTAACGGGAGCAGCTGAAAGAAGAAGAAGAAGAAGGTGCAGTGAAAGTAACAACGCTAAAGCAGCTGTGGTATTTAGAATAGTTTGACCATTCTGTACACCATTATATTGCTACTGGTTAATTACAATCACATGCATTAAACTAATAAACAATATGCACTTCATTTCAGTGTATTTATAAAGCCGCGTCAGTAATGTGGATCTGAAAAAGAAAGGATAACCACACAGGAACAGTAGCACTGCTTTGACGCTGGGTGCCCCCAGTCTGCAAAACCAAGCGGAGGACTTGCATACGACAGGGTATGAGGTACCATGGAAATGTTTGTGGCTTTACGCCAAGTTTAGGTTTTATACATCGCAATTTGAATGTGGAAACGCTCTTACGCAAGATTTTTGTGCGTACGCACTGTTTATACATGAGGCCCCAGGACTTTGTGAAGTGGGGTGCAGCCTCACGTGGGGAGACAAAATGGGGGGATAGGGGGGTTGAGAAAGAGAGCAGGCTATATCAAATCTATCATTTTAATCCTTATAATTATACTACTATAACTACCAACATAACAATAAGCTGCATGGCAATAACTCTTGGGGAAATAGGAAATTAAAGTTAAAGCTGTCTCATTTCCAGTTAACACTATAAAATGACATCAAAAATTCAGAATCAATGTGTCCATGATGGGACAGTTAACTTTGTAAGCTGGAATGTTAAAGGCCTGAATCACGAATAAAAGAGAAAGAAAGTATTCTCTCGCCTAACGGATTTAAATGCTAAAATATTATTTTTACAGGAGACCCACTTACTAAGCAAGGATCAGTTCCGGCTGCAAAAGGACTGGATTGGCAAAATGTTCCATTCTAGCTTTACAAAGAAAACTAAAGGTGTGGGAATTCTCATACATAGAACAGTCTCATTTGTAGCATCAGATGTATCTGATCCTGAAGGGAGATATATGGTGGTCATGGGCAACTTATTTAACTGTAAAATGATTTTGGTAAATGTTTATGCACCTAATGTTGATGATAAGGAATTCATACAAAATGTATTTGCATCCATATCCAATGTGAACACTCATAAAATTATAATGGCTGGGGACTTTAATTGTGTTTTAAATCCACTCTTAGATAGGACTCCTGTCACAGGGGGGATGACATCTAACACTGAAAAGACAAATACAGTTTGTATTATAGAACATATTCTTTCTACTCATCAGTACATCATTGCTACTCAAGAATTGATTATTTCTTTATAGATAATAATTTCTTGCCTACGATTAAATCTTGCAAGTACGATGCTATTGTTTTTTCCGACCATGCACCTCTGATTTTGGAGCTAAAGTCACTATGCCCCACACACTCACCTCGCAGATGGTGTCTTAACCCACTTCTATTAGCAGATGAGAACTGTGCAGAATGTATATCCAAACAAATCAGTTTCTTCCTAGAGACAAATACACCCTCAGAGGTTTCTGCAGGAATACTCTGGGAAACTCTAAAGGCCTTCTTAAGAGGACAGATTATTTAATATCTTTCCCACAGGAATAAATTAGAAACCAAGAAAGTATCAGAGCTAAAAAGCGAAATTACTAGAATAGATGAACATGCCAGGCTTCCAATCGAGGCTCTACATAGGAAAAGGCAGGCTCTGCATTCAGAACTCAACCTCTTGACAACTAAAGAAACTGAACAACTAATTTATAAATCCAGACATCATTACTATGAAAAACGTAGAGAAAGCTAATAAGCTTTTAGATCAACAAATCCACAGCCAAGAAGTTTGCAATGCAATCCCAGTAATCACCAACACAAATGGAGACAAAATCATTGACCATAAAAATATAATGCACACATTTAGAGACTACTATAAATCCTTATATTCTACTGAGTTTAAAGAAGACAACACACAATCCAATACATTTCTGGATACATTACAGAAATTAGAATTAGAATTACTAGATGATATAAAGTCACTTTAAGGCGGGAAAGCAGCACGCCCTGATGGCTACCCTGCAGAATTTTATAATAAATTCTACGCTCAACTAGGACCCCTCCTATTAGCAACATTTACAGAAGCTAGAGACAATCAAATTCTATCTCAAACTTTTTGGCAAGCATTAATCACCGTCTTTCCTAAACAAAATAAGGACTTATTACAATGTGCATCATACAGACCAATTTCACTTCTGAATAATGATGTTAAGATGCTCTCAAATATCATAGCTAGAAGGATGGAGAAAGTGCTGCCTTCAGTAATATTACAAGATCAAACTGGATTTATCAAGGGTCAACACTTATCTTCCAATCTTCGACATCTGTTTAATGTAATATACTCACCAACAAAGTCAAACACCCCAGAAATATCATTGGATGCAGAAAAAGCATTTGACATGATTGAATGGAAATATCTTTTCACTTGATTAGAGAAATTTGGGTTTCGCCCAAACATTTGTTTATTGATCAAACTACTGTATACCAATCCAGAAGCTTCAGTTTGTATTAACAACATTAATTCAAACAATTTTAAACTAGAACGTGGTACCAGACAAGGATGCCACTTGTCACCACTGCTATTTGCAATCGCCATTGAACCACTGGCGGTTCACTGTTGAAATGCTGATCAGATAAAGGGGATTATCAGAGATGGACTGGAACAGAAAATTTCTCTGTATGCAGATGATATAGTATATATCAGACCCACAAAAAATCTGTGCCTGCAGTCTTAACAGCATTTACAGAACTTCAAAAGAACTCTGGTCTCAGAATTAATCTGAGTAAAAGTGTACTCTTTCCAGTGAATTCTCAAACATATAATATTAGATTAGACACCCTACCTTTTATCATTGCAGATCAGTTTAAATATCATGGGGTAAACATCACAAGTAAACACAAAGCTCTTTATCAACAAAATTTCGCAGTCTGCATGGAAAAAATTAAGCAAGACTTGCATAGATGGTCAACCCTTCATTTCACTCTAGCTGGAAGAATTAACATTGTTAGGATGAATATTCTTCCTAAGCTTCTTTTTTTATTTCAAAACATTCCAATATACATAAATAAATCATTTTTTAAGCAATTAGATTCAACAATAACCTTGATTATTTGGAAGTCAAAACATCCACATATCCAAAGAGCGACCCTACAAAGACCTAAGGCAGAAGGTTGCATGGCTCTACCCAACTTTTAGTTTTATTACTGGGCAGCAAACATACAAGCTATAAAAACCTAGACACAAATAGATGAACATACACAGGCCTGGTCTGCAATAGAAGTAAAATCCTGCAGTACTATATTGCCTGCTTTGTGCCCCAATAAGTGCAAGTTATCGACAATATACTAATAACCCAATTGTGCTTCACTCACTCAGAATATGGAACCAATGTAGAAAGCATTTTAAGATGGAGAAGCTTTTATTTGTGGCACCTCTGCAAGAGAACCACCTGTTTCAACCCCTGCAAACATATGCAGTTTTTAATATCTGGAAAAAATTAAATTGCTTAGAGATCTTTATATAGACAATATCTTTGTATCCTATGAACAATTACATTCCAAATTTATCTTTCCAGCTACACACTTCTTTCACTATCTTCAAATTAGGAACTTTGTTAAACAGAACCTGCCCGATTTTCCTCATCTTGCACCCTCGTCCATGCTGGAAAAAATATTTCTCAATTTCAAGGACACCATCTCTGCAATATATAAAATTATTTTACAGTCCCTCCCTTTCAAAGATCCAAGAGGACACTGGGAAAAAGATCTCTTAATCAATATATCAGAAAAGGAGTGGAAAGTAGCAATGCAGAGACTTCACTCAAGCTCCATATGCACACAGCATACAAGTACTCAACTCAAAATTATATATCGAGCACATCTGTCTCGCCTAAAACTGTCCAAAATGTTTCCAGGGCAAGATCCAACCTGCGAACGCTGCAATTAAATCCCAGCCTCACTGGGTCACATGTTGGGCCTGTACCAAGTTAACGTCATTTTGACCAAAATTTTTAAGTGCCTTTCAGACAGCCTTGGCCTCACAATCCCTCCTAACCCATTAACAGCTGTATTTGGTGTTCTACCAGATGGGTTTAAAGTGGAGAAGGACAAACAAACTGTGATTGCCTTTACTACACTATTGGCACGTAGACTTATTTTGCTAAACTGGAAGAATCCTAACTCTCCACTTTAAGTCAGTGGGAAACTGATGTTTTATACCATTTGAAATTGAAAAAAATCAAATATTCAGTTAGAGGATCTGTACAGAATTTTTTTTAAAAACCTGGCAGGATCTAATCAATAATATTTTAGAATAAGCTCTTAAAGAACAGAGGAAGCAATTATCTCCGTATTTCTTTTTCTTCTCCATTCATCTTTATTGGCCTATTAAACTCATCAATTTAGGTACGTTTACAAGCCTTAAGTTTTACCCCGTTGGGCATGCTCTCTCTCTCAGGAGTGGGGGTCGACTTGTTTTCAATCCTGTTTTTTTGTAAAAATTGATCAATTTGTATGGAATGATTACAATAAAATTAGTAAAATTAAAAACAAAATGCTGTGCTATTTGAACATGATTTGTCATGGTTTTTTTTTTTTGATCTTGGCTGTACACCATGTTATGGTGCATAATAATTAAACTTCTTTTTGGATGCATACACCGTCATCATAGCACTGCCAGATCTAAACATACACATTTACACATACATATAGCCAATTCAGTATCAGGGCTGTGTATTTCAACAATAATGTTTTAAAAATCCAAATAACTTTACAGATCTTCATTGTAAAGGGTTTAAACAATGTTTTCCATGCATGTTCAATTAACCATAATCAATTAATTAACATGCACCTGTGGAATGGTCGTTAAGACCTTAACAGCTTCCAGAAAGTAGGCATTTAAGGTCACAGTTCTAAAAACGCAGGACACTAAAGAGACTTGTCTACCGACTGTGAAAAACACCCAAAGAAAGATCCCCAGGGTCCCTGCTCATCTGCGTGAACGTGCATTAGGCATGCTGCAGGGAGGCATGAGGACTGCTGATGTGGCTAGGGCACAGGGAGACAGTAAGGACAGCTGATCATCCTCACAATGGAAGAGCCCGGATCTCAATCCCATTGAGCACGTCTGGGACCTGTTGGATCGCAGGGTGAGGGCTAGGGCCATTCCCCCCAGAAATGTCCAGGAACTTGCAGGTGCCTTGGTGGAAGAGTGGGGTAACATCTCACAGCAAGAACTGACAAATCTGGTCTAGTCCATGAGGAGGAGATGCACTGCAGTACTTCAAGCAGCTGGTGGCCACACCAGATACTGACTGGTACTTTTGATTTTGAGCCTCCCTTCATTCAGGGACACATTGTGAAACATTTTTAGTTTATGTCTTATGGTGTTGACTCTTTTACTGTTCATACAAATATTTACACATTAAGTTTACTGAAAGTAAAAACAGTTGAAAGTCAGAGGACGTTTCTTTTTTTGCTGAGTATATATATATATATATAGTAACACTAGATGGCACTATACCAGCTCTTAACCCAACACACAGACACTGACCACACATTGTAAAGGCACTAAGAACTTGTTTTTATTTCATCTTTTTGTATATTGCTCCTCAAGCACCACTGTCACCAATAAACAGGCAAATAAATACACTAATAATTACAATTCTCTCCACTACCTCCCAACTCCGGCTTACTTGCTGTGTCTCCAACAGTCTTTTAAGTAGTCCTTGACCCGATCTATTTTCAGATGGAGAAATAAAGTTCTTTAATCAGCCTGGAAGTACTTCAGGGCTCCCGTTTCACATGACTTCCTATTACTTCCGGGCTATGGATGAGGCATGGCTCCTCCGATCCTCTCACAGCTCCTCCTGGCTGCACCCATGGTACACAACAGGGCTGAGCAACCTAACCCCCATTCCCAAGATGCCCTGCAGGAATCCGGAGCACCATTACACTCCAGGGTAGTTGGCATCTAGTGTTTTGGGGGAGGCAGTGTCCTTAAAAATCCACCTTCCCCCATCCTTCCATCATTGGATGTGTCCCAGCTGGATTGAGCTGCTGGCCATCTCTTACAATATAAACACACACACATATACACATTCACACGTAATAAACTCATAGTTTGGGTATTGAACTAAAAGAGCCAAAAATAAATAAATAATAATAAAATATTAATAATGTTAAGAAGACATGACCTTATTAAGATATAAAAACAGAACACCAAGCTAGCTGGATCACTTGCTAATTCTTGAGTGTAGCTAGGATTTAGACATTATCTTATGGCCTTTTATAAAGAGATGAAATAGTTAAAGTAATGTTATCACATGTGTGGCAGAGCCCTATTTTTGAGAGCCAGCCAGCCGCAGGTGCACTGTTGTCATAGTAACTGAAACAAACATCACTCTAACTGACCAGTGGCTCATTCTTATAAACCAGCCCACATTTCTATGTTTCACCTTGAAATGTAAAAACTTCTCAGCCTTTGCCAAAAAAAAAAAAAGTCTCATTTAACAATTATTTTTTCTTGAGCCTAATTAGTGACGGACCTTGCTCCTAAAGACAATTTTTCTCTTTTATAATATATTTTTTGATGTATACTATAGATGTATTGTGCACTTTTAATTCAAACGCTATTTAGCACTAAGAGACTGGGGCAAAAAAGCCTCATATATGATACAGAATCAACTACTGGGCACATAGATTATTTTTCAAAATAGATTTGATTTACCACATACTGTATTATTTATGCTTTTCTACAGATAAAATTAGGAATGTTACCATGTAATGCATTTAGAATACTGTAAATTTTTCAAGTGTTGTGTTCCATTTTACCATTATCTACACATTCATCAAAAAACAAAAGATACATAATACATTACAACAATATGAATATTAAAGCAAACAATTTTATATACAGTACATGCAAAACTGACAAAAAACACAAATAATTTTTCAGAAAAACCATGTTTTCAAATTGAAGACTTTATCTGAATTAAAATAAGAATATTTTAAAATGTTTATAATTTGTTTAATTTTGGCAACATTTTTTTAACTCCAGTAATCTGTGAAATAGCTAAACATGATAATGCAAATTTAATTAGAATTTCTATTTGATTCTGCAATAAAATTAAAAAAAAAAAAAACTGGACAGTAGGGCTTTCAGTGTCTCAGAGGAAGGCAGTGTACAGAAGATAAAAGAAAATAATTCAACATCTAACATCTGCAGAAAACAGATACAGAGAGAATACCTTTCATTTGTGGCACTTAAGTGCATAAATATATCAGATAAAGTTAAAGTGGAATTCAGCAACAAATGAAAGACTGAAAAGAGAACATGCAGTATCATGTTTATAATCTAATAGCAGACATGAGGATCATTAGATATTTATTTTTGACTTTCTTGCAAATACCAAAAACATTATGAATAAGCATAAAATCTATTATCTTAGGTATATATTAAGTGTTTCTCTTTTCTTGTACATGACATAATTGTTTTAAATTGTAAAATACAGCCAAGATACTTTTTTTGTAACAGACTTTTCTTTGTTTTTCACTTCAGGGTTCTTGCTTGCATGAGTTTATTACAGAGGAAAAGAGACTGAATTAGCCTTTCTGGGTTATATCACCAAACTACAAGGCTTTATAGACTTTTGATATTTGCGCTATATACTGTAATAATTATTTCTACTGTTACTGTTATACAGTACATTTTATGTATTGAATGCAAATTAAGATATTTAAAAATATTTAAAATAAAGATATTTTTGATATAATAAAATAAAAAGGATACTAACATAATTGTGCTGAAGTAAAAATACTATGAACAATAAAGTATATGCAGTAGATGAAAAGTTGCCAAAACTTTAACTTATTTATTGTAAAAAGTAATAATGTAATAGAACTGTAAGTTTAGTTTATACATATTGTGACCTGTAAGGGGAGGACAATGAATCAAGAAGGAGGACTTCTATAATATACCATTCAAACAGGGCATGCTGGCATGCTTGATTTCTTAGGTTGATATCCTTCTTTGTTTCTTAACAGATGTAAGAAAAACTCCAGTAAAACATAAAAACACATTCAACAGGCATCTTAAATTGTGTCAGTAGCAGCATGTACAAAGCATGTAGTAATGAGAGCATCTTTAATAATTAATACAGGGGTTTAGACAGGGCCAGTAAGTATTAAACCGGTACTTCAGTTTGTGAAACTCATAATTAATTTACATTTAATTTTAAAAGGGCTTAAATGTAATCCAAACAAATTTAATCTTGAGGTCAATACAATACAAGTCTTGTATGATGTTGGACTCTTTGAAAGCCATATTCAACAAAATCTACTATAAGAAGTTCTACATCTTTGAAAGATGCCAGGTGATCCAGCATCTCGGGCTTAGTTGTCTCAGAACTTAGGGAGGAGGTTTCTAGCCTTCATTATAGTAAAGAATTAGCAGATATTACCCAAATGTCTTTAACTCTTTTAGGGCTGATCTTTCTTTCCTTTTCTCCCAGGGCTGAATATTTTTCCAAAAAAAAAACTCAGTTTTTTGAAAAGCACACAAAGCACTAGTTTGTCACATAAATCAACATAAAAGATCTGCTGCTGTGTGCCGTGCCCTGTCTCAGTGTGATAGCCATTTTTGGTTGCGGGGGCACCATCAGGAGTTTTTGGCTGGTGTGGGGGTGGCGGTTCTGCTGGGGACCAGTCTCGAACTCCAGATCTCCTGCACTAAAATCAGAGTCTGACAAGTCAGAGTCCAAATTAAAATAATAAAATATATGTAAAATGGCATCCACTGAGTATTTTGCTTTGCACATTTGCTTTGCTGTCTCTCCAGATGCCATTCTTGACATTGTTTATTTTGTGCTACTCACGCACATGGAGGGATTTGACATCAAGTCGATGAGTCTTAACGCTCCTCCTAACAAAGAGGGTCTACCTATAAAATGTGAGTTTTGTTGACATTTACAGCTGATTATTACTCTCTACTCTAGGAAAAGAAAATCCGAGCACATCTCTCCAGTTTTGATGTCACTGCATTGGTTACCCGTGTCATTTAGAATTGACTTTAAAATACTACTTATGGTTTACAAACCGTTACATAATCTTGCTCCATCCTATATTTGGGAATGCCTTTCATCTTACACTCTAAATCGTAACCTTAGATCTTCAAACGAGTGTCTGCTTATAATTCCAAGAGCTAAACTTAAGATAAGTGGTGAGGCAGCCTTCTGCTGTTATGCACCTAAAATCTGGAATAGTTTACCGAAAGACATTCGCCAGGCTAATATGGTGGAGCATTTTAAAAAACTGCTAAAACCACATTATTTTAAGTTGGCTTTCTCATAGCTTCCTTTTAGTGTAACCCTGATATACTGTATATGCATTGAATTATCATTTTTATCATAGCTTCGCAATCCGTACTAACCCCTACTTTTTCTGCTGTTCTCTTTCCGGTTTTCTGTGGTAGACATCTGCGCCACCACCACTTGATCAAGGTACCATTCAGTCCCTACATTGATGGATTGAAGGCCAGATGTCCACATGACCATCATCCTCAAATTCTTTCATGTGAAGCCTGAAAAGCATGAGGACTGATTTAGATCATTTATGTTAGATAGAATGCCTGGAGAGGGCTGGGCGGCCTTGTTCTCATGCAGATCTCGTTTTTTTTCTCCAGCCCTCTGGAGTTGATTTTTTGTTTTTTTCTGTCCTCCTGGACCTTACTTTATTCTTTGTTATTTACATATTCTTATTTTATAAACTTTTCTCTCTTTATCTTTGGTAAAGCACTTTGAGCTACGTCATTTGTATGAAAATGTAGTATATAAATAAATGTTGTTGTTTCTCCTCAACCCTGTTGTTGATAGAAGTTAAGGATATGGTGTGCACTTCCAAAATAGCATGGAAAGAGATTCCAGATCACAGACATAGAAACAGGTTGGTCAAAGTGCAAGGCAAGATCTGCATACTGTCCAGTGGCATCAACCCCAGAATTTGAGGTTTCCAACCATTTTCAAAACCTTGCTGAGCTGGGCAGTTACTCTGACAAGTGACTCTGAAGGTGGTAAAGATGTCTTACCAAAAATTATTCAGCCACCACAGTCACTAACTTAAAGGGTAGCTACTTTAATTGTAGTGTCAATCATTGTGTTCTTATTTAACCTACAATATGCAATGAAATCATCTCTAGTAATATGCTAAACAACCACGGTTTGAAAAATTCAATTACAAATAATATTAATATTAATACCATTTCCGACGCCGCATCCGAGTGGCAGCCTTTCCAGCAGCTCCGTATATGACTTTATCTTTTTACCTTTTTATCTCTATTTTTCTCTATTTCACTGATCACTTATACCACTTTTTTTTATGTGGAATTGCTCCCTGGACACTTTTTACTATTTTACTATTTGACATGGATTTTTACACTCCGAGAATCGCCTATTCAAGTAGTCAGCTTAAAGCACTGAGAAGAAATGCTTATGGCGGTGTGGTTCCTTATTTTCCTGACGAGGTAAGAAGACGATATCGGGGCAGCCGAGCCGGCGCAAAGATAAAAGATAAGATTAAATCGAGACAACATGAGAGAAAATGGCGTTATAAACCGTCGGTGCCTTCTGTGATCCTGGGAAATGTAAACTTTTTTCTTTTTTTTCTTGTGAATTTCCCCTTGGGATTAATAAAGTATCTATCTATCTATCTATCAAATATTCTAGGTTTCTCAGTATGATGGGAATAAATGACAGCACATCAAACTCAATATTATTGGTTAAACTAGCAAAATACCCGCGCTTTGCAGCGGAGAAGTAGTGTGTTAAAGAAGCAATGAAAAAGAAAAGGAAACATTTTGAAAATAACGTAACACCAAGGGTGGGGATCGATCTGTTCTTAACTCTATTTTTCTTTTTGTAAAAACTTGATTGCGTTGTATGGAGTGTAATAAAATTAATAAAAAAAAAAAAAGAAAATAACGTAACATGATTGTCAATGTAATTGTTTTGTCACTGTTGTGAGTGATGAGTGTTGCTGTCTATATATATATATATATATATATATATATATATATATATATATATATATATATATATATATATATATATATATATATTTACACACACACATAAACATATATATATACATACTAGCAAAATACCCACGCTTCGCAGCGGAGAAGTAGTGTGTTAAAGAAGCAATGAAAAGAAAAGGAAACATTTTGAAAATAACGTAACCTGATTGTCAATGTAATTGTTTTGTCACTGTTGTGAGTGATGAGTGTTGTTGTCATATATATATATATATATATATATTTACACACACACACATAAACATATATATATATACATATCTATACATATACACATATATACATACATATATATCTACATATATACACACACATATACATACATACACACACATATATATATATACATATATACACACACACATATATAAACATATATATACATATACATACATATCTACATATATACACACACAGCTATTTCAGTATCAGTGCAATACGCTGTTTGTTAAAACGGTTGACTCCCGCTCTTACGTGCAATAACAAATCAAATCATTCAGTTGTCTTTGCTCATATGTCATTTTAGAGCTGGACGCCTGGCATCTTTTTTTGGCCACAAGTTCGTTTCTGTTTGGTGTGAGGTTCTGTGTTGTGGAGATTCTCAGGATGGATTGCAGGTGCTCATCAGTGAGGCGACTCCTGTGTGCTGTTTTGTTAGTCTTTATCACTGAGAAGAGCTTCTCACACAGATATGTGCTACCAAACATGCACAAGGTTCGAGCCGCATGTAGACGGACTTTTTTTGTTCTTCAAAGTCACCAAAGCGCCGTGCAAACTCAGTGCGCAATAACTGTAGTAAGCGGTAAGTGTTAGCAAGGCAGCTGAAGCGCTGCATTATGGGATCTGTAGTTTATTGTGTTACCAGCGCTTCATATACCCGGGCTTTAATAACAATAATACAGTATATAAAATGATCTCGCGGGCGGATATAATTACGCCGGGCGGATGTGGCCCGCCCTTGAGTTTGACACATATGGACTAAATAGAACTTGAAAAGATATATTTTTTCAAATGTGATCGCGCAATTCAGATAGAGTTGACGCGCACTACAGCCTGCATGCCTCAATGAGTCATCCTCCCCTCGCTCTTACTTTTTTACTGTTCATCTAATGAATACACTGAGTATGGCTTTACCAAAACAATCATTGATGGCGAATAAAGTATCCATTATTCGAGTATGTAGAGCGGGATATATACATATACATATATATATACCCAGCGTATCGCAGCAGAGAAGTAGTGTGTTAAAAAGGTAGAAAAGAAAAGGGAACATTTTAAAAATAACGTAACATGACTGTCAATATACAGTATTTGTTTTGTGAGTGTTACTGAGTGTTGCTGTCATCAAGGATTTGATTATCATTATTTCTTTCAATCAGGTTCGTATTTGTAGGATGTGTTGTGTTCAAGTTACATTCCGTGTTTGTCAATCATCGATGAATTCATCGATTCGTTTCTTACTGCATCAATAAACAGCTCGTCTTCATCTTTATCTGAGACCTGACACACTGCATGCACGGGTTTTTTACACTGTCTTCCTTTAGCGGGACATTGACTTTTCCACCGTGTGCTTTGTTTCCACAGTAGCTGCATTTATGAATATGCTTATCAGGCGCTTCATATTTTTGCTGCCTTTTCAATTGTGTAATTCGGTTTTGTTCAGCGCCCTTTGGAACTGTTGCTTTTTATCTGTGCACTGCATCAGTTCACGTGAGCCACTCGGTGTACATGCATCGAAGGTTCCCAGCTGTGCTGGTGCCATCTCGTGCTATGTCCATAGCTTTATTTAATGTTACCTTAGTCCTGGCACTTAAAACTTTCTCTCGCAGTTTCGCTGAGTTTGTGTCAAACACCACCCTGACCATCTCATCTTCCTCTCCATAAGCACAGTCCTTCACCCGTGAATATTTACCCGTGGCAGTTTGCTATTGGATTGCCGCTGACGGACGGCCTTATATGGGCAGGCACTAAATTACAAGCGCCAGCGCAGCCTGTTTATGAACTTAATTTAAAGTGTAGGTTTACATCATGCTTTGTTTCCGAAGTAGCAGAACTCATGAATATGGTTGTATATGTCACTCGCTCGCTTCTTATTGTTTCGCTGCCTTCTCAATTATATAATGCATGTTTCTTTGAGCGCTTTTTTGAGGTCTTCCTGGTTTTCTATGTACTGCGTGATTACGTGGGAGGCGTGATGATGTCACACGAAACTCCGCCCCCACGGCGTTGAAGCTCATCTCCATTACAGTAAATGGAGAAAACTGCTTCCAGTTATGACCATTACGCGTAGAATTTCGATATAAAACCTGCCCAACTTTTGTAAGGAAGCTGTAAGGAATGAACCTGCCAAATTTCAGCCTTCCACCCACACGGGAAGTTGGAGAATTAGTGATGAGTCAGTGAGTGAGTCAGTGAGTGAGTCAGTGAGTGAGTCAGTGAGTGAGGGCTTTGCCTTTTATTAGTATAGATCTATACATATACACATATATATATACACACACACACATATATACATGCATATATATATCTACATATATACATATACATACACACACATACATACACACAAATACATATATATATATATATACATACACACACACATATATAAACATATATATACATATACATACATATCTACATATATACACACACAGCTATTTCAGTATCAGTGCAATACGCTGTTTGTTAAAACGGATAACTCCGCTCTTACGTGCAAGTCTGCGTGGATATTATGAACTATCGTATTTGTTCAAGTTCTATTTAAATTTTAAATAGAAGGAATTTTTATTTAGTCGACAGAAATATCTTTGGTAGGAATGGTAAAAACAGACAGGAATATTATTCCTGAATAAATCAACTCAAACCTTAAACAACTTATAATATTTTGCTCTCCATAAAAATATATCCTGTCTAAATTATACAAGTTAGAAATAAAGTAAACGTTAAAAGAACAAACATTCAAATTTCTTTACTCTTATGTAATTTTATATAAAAATAAACTTAGATTTTAAATATCCCAAAAGATTTTGCTCTCCATAAAAATATATCCTGTCAAAATTATACAAATTCAAATATGAACATGCTGCATAACAAAACCTGGAAATATAAATAAAATGTGTTCCTTTCAGCAATAACAAATCAAATCATTCAGTTGTCTTTGCTCATATGTCATTTTAGAGCTGGACGCCTGGCGTCTTTTTGGCAACAGGTTCGTTTATGTTTGGTGTGAGGTTCTGTGTTGTGGAGATTCTCAGGATGGATTGCAGGTGCTCATCAGTGAGGCGACTCCTGTGTGCTGTTTTGTTAGTCTTTATCACTGAGAAGAGCTTCTCACACAGATATGTGCTACCAAACATGCACAAGGTTCGAGCCGCATGTAGACGGACTTTTTTTGTTCTTCAAAGTCACCAAAGCGCCGTGCAAACTCAGTGCGCTCAGTTTATCAGCAAAGTGCGTATTTGGGAACACCGTAGTGACGACTTGGTTTAACATTACTTGGCAACAGGGAAAGTGGGGCAAGTTGCACTGGTGCATTTGTGTCTCCCATAAAAGCAGCTTCACTTGAAATCACTTTGTGATTGTGCACGGTAAAACGTCCGCTGAAGTGTCAGATTCTTATTTAATTCTTCTGCTTTCTGTATCTTCTGCATTGCATTCAGGTCTTTCAGGTTACCCTGATGTTTTGTCTCATAGTGCCGTCTTAGATTAAATTCTGTAATTACAGCCACATTAGCTCCACAAATGAGACACACGGGTTCAGTAAACATATACTCAGCCTCCCATCGGTTTTTAAAGGCTCTATTTTCAGAATCAACTTTTCTCTTCAGCATCGTGTGAGCTAGCTTCGCAATAACTTGCAGCATCATAAGCTAGACTTGATTAACGCGGTAAGTGTTCGGCAAGGCAGCTGAAGCGCTGCATTATGGGATCTGTAGTTTATTGTGTTACCAGCGCTTCATATACCGGGCCATTAATAACAATAATACAGTATATAAAATGATCTCGGGGCGGATATAATTACGCGGGCGGATGTGGCCCTGCCCTTGAGTTTGACACATATGGACTAAATAGAACTTGAAAAGATATATTTTTTCAAATGTGATCGCGCAATTCAGATAGAGTTGACGCGCACTACAGCCTGCATGCCTCAATAAGTCATCCTCCCCTCGCTCTTACTTTTTTACCGTTCATCTAATGAATACACTGAGTATGGCTTTACCAAAACAATCATTGATGGCGAATAAAGTATCCATTATTCGAGTATGTAGATCGGGTATATATATACATATATATATACCGTGTATCGCAGCGAGAGTAGTGTGTTAAAAAGCTAGAAAAGAAAAGGGAACATTTTAAAAATAGCGTAACATGACTGTCAATATACAGTATTTGTTTTGTGAGTGTTACTGAGTGTTGCTGTCATCAAGGATTTGATTATCATTATTTCTTTCAATCAGGTTCGTATTTGTAGGATGTGTTGTGTTCAAGTTACATTCCGTGTTTGTCAATCGTTGTAAAGATGACAGGTTTCATTCATCGATTCGTTTCTTACTGCATCAATAAACAGCTCGTCTTCTTCTTTATCTGAGACCTGACACACTGCATGCACGGGTTTTTTTACACTGTCTTCCTTTAGCGGGACATTGACTTTTTCCACGTGTGCTTTGTTTCCACAGTAGCTGGATTTATGAATATGCTTGTATGTATCAGACGCTTCATATTTTTGCTGCCTTTTCAATTGTGTAATTCGGTTTTGTTCAGGCTCTTTGGAACTGTTGCTTTTTGTCTGTGCACTGCGTCAGTTCACGTGAGCCGCTCTGGTGTACATGCATCGAAGTTTCCCAGCTGTGCTGGTGCCATCTCGTGCTATGTCCATGGCTGTATTTAATGTTACCTTAGTCCTGGCACTTAAAACTTTCTCTCGCAGTTTCGCTGAGTTTGTGCCAAACACCACCCTGACCATCTCATCTTCCTCTGCATAAGCACAGTCCTTCACCCGTGAATATTTACCCGTGGCAGTTTGCTATTGGATTGCGCTGACGGACGGCCTTATATGGGCAGGCACTAAATTACAAACGCCAGCGACAGCCTGTCTATGAACTTAATTTAAAGTGTAGGTTTACATCGTGCTTTGTTTCCGAAGTAGCAGAACTCATGAATATGGTTGTATATGTCACTCGCTCGCTTCTTATTGTTTCGCTGCCTTCTCAATTATATAATGCATGTTTTCTTCAGCGCTTTTGGGGTCTTCCTGGTTTTCTATGTACTGCGTGATTACGTGGAAGGCGTGATGATGTCACACGAAACTCCGACCCCACGGGTTTCAAGCTCATCTCCATTACAGTAAATGGAGAAAAACAGCTTCCAGTTATGACCATTACACGTAGTATTTCGATATGAAACCTGCCCAACTTTTGTAAGGAAGCTGTAAGGAATAACCCTACCAAATTTCAGCCTTCTACCTACACGGGAAGTTGGAGAATTAGTGATGAGTCAGTCAGTCAGTCAGTGAGTGAGTCAGTGAGGGCTTTGCCGTTTATTAGTATAGATATACTAGAAATACTAATATCATTAACCACATGAAAAAAGGACAGGGCTTAGGATTAACCTGAATGTTAAAACATTTCAAATTCTTTCAACTCTTTGTAAAAACAAAATCCCTATTTAATTATTAAAAATAGTTATTAAAGAGCTGTTTAGGGATGTAAATATAGCTTTTGGTTGAAGTGTAGCCACACTTACAAATGAATTAATTGTGCCCTGTATTTAAATTTGAAAATATGGCCACATGAAATATATTTCTAGGTGTTTTTTTGTGCGGCTTAGACATTTTTTTTCTTCATCTATTATTTTTCTTAGCTTCTTATTCCTATATGAGATCTAATGTCTAACCCAAAAACAGAGAATATGATAGATAAAACAACATATCCATAGGTAGAAGCAAAGACCTTTTGACTACCAGGTATTCCTTTTATATAATGTTTTTTTTTTGTTGTTGTTCATGAGGCACCAGCTTACTGTTTAAAGAAATGGTCAACAACTCTACTTCGAGTAATTCTTAAGGGGATGTGACAACCAGTGACTAGTTTTAAGAAAAAGTATCTTCTAAAATAACTCTCTTTAAGATTGTGAAGAAAGGACAAATTTTAGATGCTGGTGTCAGGTGAGCAGGCAGCATTACGTTATAGCAGCAACAATCATGGGGTGTAATCATCTTTTTTTGTCATTTGCATGAACTTGTCACAGATGCTAGGAGTACGTCATTAGCGTCTGCAGGAAGAGGTACATTGAGGTCCTGTACATATGTGCCATTGTGTTGTTACCCATACATTATTACAAGTAGACAGAAGAAAGTGCCATTCTGCTCCTGGTATGGAACATAAGATAGTGTAGATTTGAAATGAAAACCATTTTTAACAAATTCGGGGGCCTTTTTGTTACTTTGATACTGTTTGACATAATCACTCCTGACGCACATTCTGACATGGTAATATTCTCCTCTGTCATGGTGATCACACACACACATTATTTAATTTTTAATTTTATTAAATTTTATTATCACTTGTCTGCCAAAGTACATCAAGTATTCAGATCTCGCTGAATTAACAGACCCTGTTTCACACTTTAGGCAGAAGTGAATCAGAAGGTGTATGTATGTGAAAATATGCATTAATAGTTTTATGGAAAACATTGCCAATTTTGCTGTATAATAACCTTTACCAAACTGTATATTCTAGTCCGTGCATGGTGGCAGTGTTGATGATGCATGAGATGCTGTGACAGATAGAAGTTCGCATTTTTTATTGTGTGGCTGCTGAGACAAACCTCTACATTCAAATATTATCTATTAAAAATAAAGAAAAAGGCAGTTTTAAAATGTCACGTCTGTCCAAATCATGGCAGTTTACCATGTATACTAAAACATACATTTTTTTACCTTCTTCAGGTGAAAATGTAGACTTGATTCAGTATGCTGTTCCACACAAGCCTTTGGGAAAAGTTATTTGCAGAAATGAACACACACACACAGTGAAAGGGCAAGTCATTAGAGAAAATTAAAAATTGATAGTTACTGAGCAGGTGACTTGCAAGTGACAGACGACAATTTTGTGTCCCACTTAACAGTATTAACTGCTTGCATGCCTACAATGGCAGAGACAAAAGACCAACCTCGCTTTTCTTAACACCATTTTGTTTCTGCACTTTTTATCCGCACCTCTTTTTGCTCTGTATTCTAAAATTCAGAAATCTCTTTTATACTGTGAGTGAGAGGAGATGAACTTCGGTACATTCTCTCAAAGTGGCACCAAGCCAATTTAGTGAGCGTCCCCTGATTATATAACTCTGCCTGGCTTCAGCACTGCTGACATTCAGATCCTGTGACTGGAGCTTTATCAAGTCGGATTCTAAGAAGATTTAACACTTATCCATTTTAACGATTTGCTGCGCAAACAAAATGTGTAATTTAAGGAAAAAGTTAATATTCAACCAATTTTAGAGAGCAGGGATTTCCTTTTAAAGTCAATAGCTGTACTTCAATAAATTTACTTTCAGAATAACTAATAGCAGAACATGCCACCGAAAACAACGTGATTTGTGTGATTTATTATTTACAAGTATTATAAAAGTTCAGCAGATGCACTACCGGATTATTAATTACAATGTTTCTTCCACAGTTATTAGTGAGATCTACATTTAATTATATATTCTACATATAAATTCCCTGAAATTTATATAACACAACACCATTTTGAATATGTTAGACAGCTAGCAAATTAATGTATACTAAAATCTTTAGAAAAGAGCCAGAGTAGTATACAGAGCGACAAATCACCCAAACCCCACACTCCCCATAATCCTGAATTGGTGACCACCAAGTTATGACTCAAAAGAACTATTAACTTTCTAAATTAAACTTGCAGAGGCTGTTCAGGTAGGAGTTAACATGCATGCCATAGCACCAGAGGTTTTTGACAGCTACGCTATCTGCACTGGTTTTAAAATTGCCTGTGTGTTAAAGTTTTGTTTTTACTGCAGTCCTTGGGGATTAAATACATTTCCAAATTAACTGTACATACTGTTAACATCTGGAAAAAAGCAAATACCTGTTTTTGCCACCTAAATGCCCTTTGGTTCATCACAGCCAGTTTTTCTCATAAACCCTCAGATTTTCAAAATGAGTAGCTTGCAAAATAAACTGGAAGACTTGTGAGTAGGGAAATGAAGATTTTTTAGGGAGTTATAAAAATGTCTTTACACTCCCTTTTACTCTGTTCTAGGTGGCAAGTAGTCAGGTCCTTTCCAACAACTAATGCAAGGGAGAGAACATTTCTAAATAGGGCACCAGTTCTATTGTAGGACAAAGTTATGCATGTCATGTCACAGATGGTTTAATGTATTTCTTGATTTTAGAGTTTTAAACACTTGACAGATTTTAGGTATTGCATTACATGTGAGTGTTTGTCATCACTAAAGTAATTGCTATGGGAGTGGCACAGTAATTGCATGGTGCCACCTGTGGGGTGCAGTGCAGAGAATTCAAAGAGTATAGCGTGTGAAGGTGTAAATGCAATAAAGAGAAAAGAAGGAACAGAGGTGATTGATTGTGTAAGAGCTGTGGGTGAAACCCTTTTCCAGAGAGCAGAATAGACAGCATTGGCTCTGCTGATTATTTTCAGTGAACAGGGCTGTGAGCAAGTCTTAGAGAGGTGGAAGTGTCTTGGGTTTGCTGAGCAAGAGAGCATATGAAATGCAAAGGTTGCTGGGGTGAATTTGGGGTTGACCCTCTGTGAGGTACTGATGGAGGTGGTAAAAAATCAAGAATGGTGCTGCAATGGAGCTACGGGGACCAAAGGGAAATATTGGAGGTCTTCATCAGTGTGAGGTGGACTGGCAACAGTACCCTGGCTATGGCAGTGACAGGGGATGTCATGTGGGATTTTGTGCTGTTGCCCTGACTAAGAAAGGGCAAAAACCAAGAAGGTGAAAGATTGGTTTTATTAGTTTTTAACATTTATTAAGTACCTGGATGACAATGTTTTATAGTCACTGTATATTTATTGAAGATTTACTTATTTTACTGAAAGCTTTAGATTCATCAAAAATTTGGACAGATTTTTTATTTTATTTTTTTAAACATTTTATTGAATTTATTAAAATCAAACAACCTTCAATACAAGCAAGTCAAATTTTACAAAACTAAGTTCAAGTCAAGCCCCATAAGAAGGAGAACTAGGCCAACATAGTGAAACTTTAATAGTAGACAAATAAGTAAGTACTTAAATCGAATAAAAAGGGGAAGAGAATTATAATTCCTAAATTTAAATGCTTATTCTAAAATGTTATTAATTAGATCCTGCCAGGTTTTAAAAATCTTTTGCACAGATCTTCTAAGTGAGTATTTAATATTTTCCAATTTCAAGTAGTATATAATATCGGTTACCCACTGAATGAAAAGAGGTGAGTTAGGATTCTTCCAGTTGAAAAAGATAAGTCTACATGCTAATAGTGAAGTAAAGGCAATTACAGATTATTTGTTCTTCTCCACTATAAGTTCATCTGGAAGTACACCAAACACAGCTGTTAGTGGATTAGGAGAGATTGTGACAACAAGGCTGTCTGATACGCAATTAAAGATTCTGGTGCAGAATGATGTTAATTTGGTGCACTCCCAAAACATATGACCCAATGAGGCTGGAACTTGATTGCAATGTTCGCAGGTTGGATCTTGCCCTGGAAACGTTTTGGACAATTTTAAACGAGACAGATGTGCTCAATAGATGATTTTAAGTTGAGTGATTGTATACTTTGCACATATGGAGCTTGAGTGAATTCTGTGCATCGCTGCCTTCCATTCTTTTTCCAAAATGTTAAGTGAGAGATCCATTTCCCAATGTACTCTCGGATCTTTGGAAGGGAGGAGCTTTAAAATGTTTTTATATATTACAGAAATTCTGTCCGAGTCCTCAAGACTGATCAATATTTTTTCCGGAGTAGAAGTAGGTGGGACATGAGGAAAGTTGGGCAGGTTTTGTTTAGTAAAGTTTCTAATTTGGAGGTAGTGAAAGAAATGTGTTGCTGGAAGGTTAAATTTGTAATTGTGTAATTGTTCATAGATTGCGAAGATGTTGTCTATGTACAAATCTCTAAGTGATTTAATTCCAAATGTTTTCCAGACATTAAAAGCTGTGTACGTTTGAGAGGGAGGAAAACGGTGGTTATCGTGCAGAGGTGTCACAGATAAAAGCACTTTGGTTCCATATTCTGAGTGAATAAAGAACAATTGGGTTATTAGTATATTGGTGGTAATTTGTATTTACCGGGGTACAAAGCAAGGAATGTAAAGAAGTGCTGCAGGATTTTATTTCTATTGCGGACCAGGCCTGTGCATGTTCATCCATTTGTGTCAATGTTCAGGTTTTTATAGCTTGTATATTTGCCACCCAAAAATAAAACTGAAAGTTAGGTAGAGCCATACCACCTTCTGCCTTAGGTCATTGTAGGGTCACCCTTTGGATGTGTGTATGTTTTGAATTCCAAATAAATGAGGTTAATAATGAGGTCATTGAATCTAACTTCTTAAAAAAAAAATTTGTTGATATGTATTGGAATGCTTTGAAAAAGAAACTTAGGAAGGATTATTCATCTTAAAAATGTTAATTCTTCTAGCTAAAGTGAGATGAAGGGTAGACCATCTATGCAAGTCTTGCCTAAGTTTTTCCAGGCAAAATTTTGTTGATAAATAGCTTTGTTTACTTGTGATGTTTACCCCCAGGTATTTAAACTGATCTGTGATGATAAAAGGGAAGGTATCCAATCTAATATTGTGTACTGGAGAGTTCATTGGAAAGAGCACACTTTAATTCAAATGAATTCTGAGACCAGAAATATTTTGAAATTCTGTTAGTGCTGTTAGGACTGCAGGCACAGTATTTTGTGGATCTAACATATATAGTACCATATCATCTGCATATAGTGAAATTTTCTGTTCAAGTCCTTCTCTGATAATCCACTTTATCTCATAAGCATTTCAACAGTGAACTGCCAGTGGCTCTATGGCAATTGCAAAAAGTAGTGGTGACAAGGGGCATCCTTTTCTGGTACCACGTTCTAGTCTGAAGTAGTTTAAAATAATGTTGTTAATACAAACTGAAGCTTCTGGACTGGTATACAGGAGTTTAATCCATGCACATATGTTTGGGCTAAACCCAAATTTTTCCAATGTGGTGAAAACCATATCAAATGCTTTTTCTGCATCCAACGATAATATCATCTCTGGGGTGGTAGACTGTGGGTGAATATATTACATTAAACAGGCGACGAAGATTGAACGCTAAGGGTCTGTCTTTAATCAATCCAGTTTGGTCTTGTTATATTATCGAAGGAAGAACTTTCTCAATCCTACTGGCAAGGACTTTGGAGAGTATAACATTGTTATTCAGAAGTGAGATTAGCCAGTATGATGCACATTGTAATAAGTCCTTATTTTGCTTAAGAAACACGGCAATTAATGCTTGGTGAAAAGTTTAACATCTTGACGTTTTAGGGTCCCCCGATACTGAAAATATCAATATCGTGATGATGGGTGTGTGTCTGTCCGTGAGTGTGTATGTCACAATTTCTTGAGGACAGTTTCTACCTAAAAGCAGCTGGAAGGAAAAATGCCAAACTTGAAACTTAAGCCTAGTATGAGATAATGATGTGCTGATTAGCTTTTCAGCCAAATCGTACAAGAGAAAGAGGCACTCAATTGGAACCCTCAAATACCATAATTCTGCAATTAACTATGAATTCTTCGTATCAATTGCTATCGTAATCACCTATTTTATGATCAGAAAGATCAGCATCAGGTAACTTGGTTCCTAGGGTACAAAGCCTGCTAACGCTTCAAAATTATTTTTATAGATTATAAACACTGTTCACTATACTCATAAAAATTGTGCCTGCCTCCTCACTTGCCCATAACGGTCCATGAAGTACTAGATGTGATTGAGAAACACTCATTCTGCCACGTTTTGCTTAAAGTTTTAATGTAATGGAATTGAGTCTAGCCATCTGGATTGAATATGTAATGGTGGATAAAAAGGTATAGGGTGGGATTGCAGATTTTGTAATCAGGTTTTGAGATGAGAAGGTCAAATTCAGCTGAGTATTGTTAGTCAAGACATTGATATTGGTGTTTAATTTGGGTGCTGCCAAAGGAAAACACAAAACAGTGAAAAAGATTTGGGGTAGCCACACCATATACTTGAAAATCAAGCATAGAGAAGATTAGATGAAGTCTTTTTAGACAGAGTCTATGCAGAAATGAATCAGGCTAACAAAGATGGAGGTTACATATGGTGGGAACCGAAAGTGAGGTCAAGTAAACCAGAAACTGGAAGTAAGGTCATCAGGCGGGACTTCCTTCTGATGGTCTGCAGAGGATGAAAGAGAGAAAACATTAGGTGACAGTGCCAACCCCTTGGTGGTGTCGCACACATGCGTTTAGGAGGCAGTCAAAAAGCCTAAATGTGAGTGAAACATCGCAAGATAATGGGTTCTCACGTGGTACTTACTCAAATTTCCTAATCTCCCACCAGGAAATTTCCCACCTGGAAAATATGAGAAAAATAAGACCCTCCAATTCCGGGTTCCAAAACGGCCAGCCATGATGTTACTTCCAGCCACATCTGATAAAATCACTTCTGGTTCCATTAAAGATGGTGTTGCTTCCGGTTCCTGTTTTCGACATCAGTTCCTGCCAACAACTTCCTGCCTCCTTTTTCTATACTGTATATAAATGCCATTTTGTTTCATGTCATTTATCAACTGCTACAATTACAAGTATTTTGGATTAATGCAATGTCTTCTTGCTTTATTTTGTCCGTTGGACAATATATGGGGACAGTCCCCAAAACTTCTTTTTTTGTGGAGCTTCTTTTTTTTCCTTTTATTAATGAAGTATTTCCACAGTGGATAAATACCCTTATCTGAGCCAGCAACCTGCTTCCCAATCTCACATGTGTAACAGTATCTGTCAGCTTGTTGTCAACTGACCTGATCCCGAACGGAAAGCAGTATTTTGCTGCAGAGCACATTACATCACAGTCCACTTGTCCACAAAGCTGAAGTCAATAATGAAAAAATTTACAGTAGCTCCCTTTTCACACTGGCATTTTGAGGATGAAATAACACTTGGCAGACAACAATTTTCACTGGTCTTGTGTATTGTGGTTTTATTGTACTTTGGACGGCTGTGGACAAGGTTCAAGTGCAGCAGCCTTAAGGATTTTGACAAATATTATATCATATAACTACTACTACTGAACAATTTAATTGGTACTTTTTCTGTATACAATGAGTAATTTGTTAAAGTCTATTAACATTTTGTATAACAGTCCAGGGTTAGGAAAACACTTAAGTAAAAGTATACAGACTAGGCTGAATACTTTTCCACCTCGATCTTATTAAAGATTATGTGGTGCAGGCACACTCCTCCCTGTGTACTTATTCTAGCTTTTCTATTCCTACATTTTTTACTTTGTAGTTAAATACTTTTATTTCCATATTTCGTTACACCTTTCATATTGAATTTCACTTCAAAAATGGTGATTGTCTTCCGTATGTTAAGTCCTTTTATAGTTTCTTGCTGTTTGATGAACCAATCAAGGTTGAGAATCAGAGTTCCTGCTTGTCTCCTAGAGCATATTGCCAACGCCATCTTTGTTACATTAATGTGCTGCATCTTTCTGAGAGTAATTGAGCTTTTTTTGGTTTTCCAATAGACCTAAATGTTATTTTGTATGATTTTTTTTTAAGATTTAATGCATCAAAACTCCTTATTAGTATTTAAAAATATGTTATTGTATCATTTTAAGTGTCTGTCTTTCGTTCAATTTTAATTGTAAGCCTTTTTAGAAAATGGGGTACTGTCTCTTTAAATGATTAAAAGTTAGTCGTGCGCAAAAACCATAAGCAGTAATGATTTACTTATTTTTGCAAGTGTTCACTTTTAGAAATCACAAGGGCCTTTAATAAACACGTTTGCATATCTCTAAAAAGCTTCTCATAAGTTTCCCATTTAAAGTATATACAGTTATTAGTATATCCCCTATCACATATGTATCTATAGGGTTAAGATTAAAGAGATCAGTTTATGATTTGGTATTAAGTTAAAGTAATGTCATCATTGATGTTAAGTTTAGAAATATAATTTAGGATAAGGATTAATAATTTGGGCGGCACGGTGGCGCAGCAGTAGCACTGCTGCCTCACAGTTAGGAGGCCCGGGTTCGCTTCCCGGGTCCTCCCTGCGTGGAGTTTGCATGTTCTCCCCGTGTCTGCCTGGGTTTCTTCTGGGTGCTCCGGTTTCCTCCCACAGTCCAAAGACATGCCGGTTAGGTGGATTGGCGATTCTAAATTGGCCCTAGTTTGTGTGTGTCCTGCACTGGGTTGACACCCTGCCCAGGACTGGTTCCTGCCTTGTGCCCTGTGTTTGCTGGGATTGGCTCCAGCAGACCCCCGTGACCCTGTGTTCAGATTCAGCAGGTTGGAAAATGGATGGATGGATTAATAATTTATTAAGATTAGGCTGATATTAAATTGGAGCAGCGCAGAGGTAGCTTCCCGGGTCCTCCCTGCGTGGAGTTTGCATGTTCTCCCCGTGTCTGCTTGGGTTTCCTCCAAGTGCTCCGGTTTCCTCCCACTGTCCAAAGACATGCAGGTTAGGTGCATTGGCAATTCTAAATTGTCCGTGGTGCGTGTGCGCCCTGTGGTGGGCTGGCGCCCTGCCCAGGGTTTGTTGGTTTGTTTCCTGCCTTGCGCCCTATGTTGGCTGGGATTGGCTCCAGCAGACCCCCGTGACCCTGTAGATAGGATATAGCAGGTTGGATAATGGATAGATAAATGATATTAAGTTTTTATGATTAGGCATGAAGTTTAGACTTTTTAGGTTTAGGCATGTATTATGATATTAATATTTAAGTTTAGGCATATTGCATATTATTTTTACGATTAGGTAAGGGTTAGGTGTGTGTTACAGTGAACATTTTAAGATTAAGCCTAGGTTTAGGCATATGTTATTATGTAGGCCTTTAAGTTTAGGCATATGATATGTTATTTTTAAGATTAGGCATTGGGTTCAGTATGTGTTGTAATAGACTTTAAGATAAGGCATGAAGATAAAACTTTTTAGGTTTAGTTCTTGTATTGTTATATCAAAAGTCAAAGCGAACTTTATTGTCATCTCAACTATATACAAGTATACATGAAGTGCAATAATAAATTAAAAATAGAATTAAAATAAAAATTGTAAATTAAAACACAAACAGGACAAGACATTGTGCAAAGACAAGACAAAGAAGTAGCAGCAATATTGATGTGTAGTAAGCAATATGAACATTGATGCAATGTATGGTATTTGCAATCTAGATACATAAATATAGTCAATAGATATGTGATATAATAAATAAATAAAATAAATAATAGAAATAGATAATACAGAAATTATCAGTGTATGATAATAGTTGTTTAAGGCATGTAAACAATGACAGGTCAGAATGTTTCGCAGCAGAAGGATATCATTAAAGGTCAGTATGAGATTTTCAGTTCTTTTTTACAAGCACATTAGCCTTTGCAGGAAAGTGGCTTGCATGTATAAAAGTTCTGTTTTTAGAGGTGGTTGAGGCAGTGTGGAAGACCTCAGGTGGCAGCATGGTGTTAAGGAGTCTGACAGCTTGGGGGTAAAAACTATCGTGCAGCCTGGCAGATCTGGCTCTGATGCTGCAGTAACTTCTCTTGGATGGCAGAAGTGTGAAAAGTCCATGTGAGGGGTGTAAGGGGTCCTGCATAATGCTGCAGGCCTTGCAGACACTACGTTCGTAAAATATGTCCTGTAGTGAAGGGAGAGGCAATCTAATGGTGTTCTCTTCCTGTCTTTGCAGGCGCTTGTGGTCGGATATGTTGCAGTTGCCATACCAGACAGTGATACAGCTGGTCAGAACACTCTCAATGGTGCCTCTGTAGAACATGGTGAGGATGGAAGGGGGAAGACTCAACCACCTCAGGAAGTGTAGTCCCTGCTAGGCTTTCTTGATTAGTGATGAGGTGTTATGCATCCATGTAAGTTTCTCAGTTATGTGCACACCAAGGAACTTGGTACTCCTAACAGTCTCCACATCTAATCCATTGATGCTAAGTGGGATGTGGGCAGGATGTGATTTTCTGAAGTCCACAATTATCTCTTTTTTCTTGTCGACATTGCGGGATAGATTGTTGTCTTCACATCATGCAGACAGCCGTTCCACCTCATCTCTGTATGCTGTTAATTCATCCCTGCTTATCAGTCCCAGCACCATCGTATCATCTGCAAACTTGATGATGTGGTTGGTGTTGTGCGTGGCTGTGCAATTGTGAGTCAGCAGGGTGAAGAGCAGCGGTACTAAGCACGCAGCACTGCGGCACTCCAGTGCTCAATGTGGTGATTCTTGAAGTGTTGCAGCCCATCCGAACTGACTGGGGGCCTCTCTGTCAAGAAGTCCAGGATCCAATTGCAGAGGGTGGTGTTCAGGCCCAACCTGCTCAGTTTTACAACCAGCTTTTGAGTTATGATTGTGTTGAAGGCGGAGCTAAAGTCTATGAATAGCATCCTGACATATGTATATATAGGCCTTTTTAGGTTTAAACATGTGTTGTTATATAGGCCTTTAAGATTAGGCACATTAAGTATTATTTTAGGATTAGGTTTATACATTTTTTTAGAGTTAAACATAAATTATAGGGAAGTATTTAGTTTCAGATATATATTTCAATTTGTACTTGTAATCTTTCTTTCCTTTAAGGCCTAGGAGTTAAGATTAGGCCTACAGACAAAATTTCTTAAATTTTACCATAGATGAATTTAAGGTTGGATATTCAAATTCTTTAATTTTATTGAAATTGGGGTGTATGTATCTTCCAATTCCAATAAGTTGAAAGAAAAGAAAAAAAATTAAAAGAGATAAATCATAAATAGAAAGAATGAACTTAAAGAGTTGTAACTGTCTGTTAAGTCAGGCCTTTACAAAGGGCAGGCATGCCTGATTTTTTAAAAATGTTTATTTCTATATAGTTTTAATTATATGTTCCAAGTTTTTTTAAGGATTATGTATTGCTTTATAGTTTATTATACCTAGCAGGAAAGTGTCTGTATAGCCAAGCTGCAAGCCTTTGAAAAGTAGACCGGAATGTCTGGCAGTCACAGGCATTTACTTCTTTTTCCTGCCTAAGTATTTACATTCATCTTCTTCTATAGTATTAGTTTTTTTTAGGTTAAATCCTTTTATATATCTAGCATTTAGTTTATTAATTCATTTATGCTCATTATATTTTCTGGTTCTTGTTGTCGTATATACAGTTATCCATCCATCCATTATCCACCGCTTATCCGAGGTCGGGTCACGGGGGCAGTAGCATAAGCAGGGAAGCCCAGACCTCCCTCTCCCTGGCCACCTCCTCCAGCTCCTCTGAGAGGACCCCGAGGTGTTCCCAGGCCAGCCAGGAGATATAATCCTTCCAGCATTTCCTGGGTCTGCCCCATGGCCTTCTCCCAGTGGGGCATGCCCGGAACACCCCATCCAGGGGGCATCCTAACCAGATACCCGAACCACCTCAACTGACTCCTGTCAATGTGGAGGAGCAGCGACTCTACTCTGAGTCTCTCCCGGATAACTAAACTCCTCATCCTATCTCTAAGGGAAAGTCCAGCCACCCTGCGGAGAAAACTCATTTTGGCCGCTTGTATCTGCGATATTGCTCTTTCAGTCACTACCCAAAGCTCGTGGCCATAGGTGAGGGTAGGAACATAGATCAACTGGTAAATCGACAGCCTCACCTTTTGGCTCAGCTCTCTCTTCACCACGATGGACCGTTGAAGAGCCCGCATTACTGTGGATGCCACATCGATCCGTCTGTCAACCTCCCGCTCCATTCTTCCCTCACTCGTAAACAAGACCCCGAGATACTTGAACTCCTCCACTTGAGGCAGTAATATGTTCCCAACCCAGACAGACCATTCCACCCTTTTCTAGGTGAGAACCATGGCCTCGGATTTAGAGGTGCTGACTCTCATCCCCGCCGCTTCACACTTGGCTGCGAGTCGCTCCAGTTAGAGCTGGAGGTCACTGTCCGATGAAGCAAACAGAACCACGTCATCCGCAGATATGTTTATTGTAAGTGCTAACAATGGATATTATATTCTGTTTTTGTTTTGTGGTTGTGTGTTTTTTTTTAAACTATTTCTAAGGAGGGTTATGGAATATCCCCTTCTTTTTAAGGCTTGGAAAAGTATTTTTGTTGATTTTAAGAAATCCTGTGGAGTTGAGCTAATTCTATTGTATCTATGTAGTGGAGACTTGACGATACCTTTATGTGTATGTTTTGGATGAAAGCTATCCCTATGTAATAGTGCATGGGTATCAGTTTTTTTGAAGTAGACTCTTGTATAGAAATCAGGTCCAGATTTATATATTTAATATCTAGGAAATTTATAGAATTGCTACTTATGTTAGCTTTTAATTTTATATTCGGCCAATGAGTGTTGAGCTTGTGCAAGTATTCTTTAAACTTTTGTATACCATGTTCCCAGATACCAAAAATATCATCTAAGTACTGTACCTGTAATATACAGATGGTTTGTAATGTAAAGTTTCTTTAATGTCTAGTTCCCATTTTGCTAAATAGAGATTTGCATAAACAGGGGCATATTTCTTGCCCATTGCTGTGCCTTCATTAAAAGTCAAGACATGTCTACTGAGTGATAAGGTTAATAATTGGAGGATATATTTGTCCGATCTGTTTATATCAGGGTAATGTTGTAACCAGTATCTAATTTGTAGTCCATGCTGTATATCTAATGTTCGTATATAGGTTATTAACGTCTATAGTGAATAATAATGTTTTCTTAGTTACTTTGATTGCTTTAATTTTCTGAATAAAGTCATTTGTGTCATTTTGATATATATAGTATGTAATTGTGATATTTGGTTCAAGTAATAATCAATGTAACTAGCTATATTGTACGTCTCACTGCCACGGTCAGACACTACTGGTGTGCCCTGTGGTATTAAATAAGGTTTATGTCCATTTAGAAGGATCTTTATGGATCTTTGGCATGACATAAAAACGTCTTGGCCTAGGAGTGATCGGATCCTTTAAAAATAATGCTTGTTTTTGTTATTTAATCCCCTTATTTTGCATTAAGTCTAATATTTTATGTAGTAGTTTTTGTGTTGCAATGTACATTGGTGTTTGTCTAATTTCTTATAATATTCCTTGTCATTCAGCTGTCTGTTTACTTCAAAAACATAGTCCTCAGTGTCCATTATGACAATGGCACTGTCTTTATCAGCTGGTTTTATAATAATGTTTTTTTGCTCAGTAAGTTCTTTTAAGGCTATTCTTTCTCTTTCTGTTATATTGGTTCTGTTTAAATATAAATTCTTGGGTATTTCTTTGATTTTATGTTTATATTCAGTTACAAACTTTAGGATTTCTCTATCAATCTTCTTATCTGATGGTGTCCATCCAGATTTTAAAATGAATGGCATCTGTTGAGTTATCTGCTTATCTTTGTAATGAACTATTAATTTTATTTTTCTGAAGAATTCTTCTTTTTCCGCTGAAGTTTTATTTAATACATTATTGTTATTTCTAGGAGTAGGGATGAAGGTTAAGCCTTTACTTAATAGTGTTTCTTGAAAATTTAGATTAAACCATTTAGGTAAGTATATTATTTTTAATTTGTATAGGTGAATTAGTAGCTTCTGCCCTATTTACTGCAAGTTTAAAGCTAAAGTCCAGTTATGAAAGAATTTTTGAGCTGTTGATCGTGTCCAATGGATCTGATCTTTTTGCAATACAAAATTGATGTCTGCAATCTTTGCAATAAGGTTTGTGTAAGTTGTACTTATTAAATGCTTTACGGTGAGTTCTGTGGAATAATTTAGTTCCTGCAAGAAAATTGTTGCTTTAGGGAATACCTGAGCTACTGCTCTTAGCCTATTGAAAGTATAACATTTTAACTTTATTATTCGCAGGTTTCAGTTTCTTAAAGATTGAGATGAAGTTTGCTATACTTGCTCCGGGATAGCAATTAATTTGTACTGTTTTAAAGTGGTGTCCATTGATTAATCTAAGATTAGAAAAACCTATGATAATATTTGGCTTTTTAATTTTAGTGTCCAGTCCACATTTTTCCTTTGTGAAATTCTATGATTTTTAGGATAAAAGGTGACTAAGGTTTGAGATTCAGACATAGGTGTTTTCTCTATTGTAGCAAAAGATTATTTTTCTATTGTCGATGGGATTACTGTCTCCCCAAAATCGATTATGAGTGTAAATTATTATGATATAACCCAATAATAGATTATGGGGTAAATTTAACCCGGTAGAGCTCATTTGCTTGTTAGTATTTAATTGTGACCTTGAAGGATTAATTTCTATTTCTAATGAAACATCACCTTCTGAGATTAGTGATTTTCTTGTTTGTCTGATTATGTTTTGATTCTCAGTTTCCGAATCTACCTCCAAAGTTAGATTCAAATCTTCATTTTCAAAATCTGGTTCTATATGTATTATAATATCTCCATCTGTCCTTAACTCCTTGTTTTCAATTAGAACTGGTAGTAACTTGTTTCTGTCTAGGTTGTTCAAAACTCTTTTTATCTTTTATTATTAATTTCTTATTTTTATGGAATATTTCATAGAGATTTAAAGGTTTTTTTCTGTTTTGTACCTATCCTTTCAGCTTCCTCTTCTGAAAAATGTAATGAAATTATATCTCTTGTTTTTAACTGTTGTTCTTGGTCCTGCCTTTTTTGTGTTTGTTTACTGTTATTATTTATACTTGTCCCACTTTGTGTTAGTTTACTTGGTGTGGATGTATTTAAAGAATCTGGTAGATAAGACATTAAAACGCTAGTTTCTTTTTGTTCTTTTTCTTTTTCTAGTACTCCCTGTCTTTTTTCTTCTCTTACCCTTTGGGGTAAAGGCATAGGTTGTTCTGTTTGTATTAATGTGCTCTTGTCTTTTTCAGTTCCTTTTGGGATATACCATTCATTTTCCAAGGATTCTGTTTCAGATTCCAGATGAGTACCATTAGAGAACCACCTTTGCCCAGGTAAGTTTCCTTTTAATTTGTGTTTTAGATGGTATAGTAAAATTTTTGTCTATTAAAGAATGTGTCCTGCTTTGTGTTGGCATTTCTTTGTCCCTATTACATAGGTTAGCTTCAATTTCTTTAAGGATTAGTTGTGTTTGCATTTGAATTTGTTTTTGTTGATCTTTTTTGGTCTTTTTTTCTAGCTCATTTGTTAACTGTGAGATCCAAAGGCCTCCTTGTATCTGTTCTTAAACCAAATAATGGCTGTCTCCCAATATTTGTTCCACTGTAACAGTTAAGAGTTTAACTACCCCCTGTTGGCTCTCCTGTTGTTTTTCTGTATAATGTCTGTGTAAAATTTGCATTGTAGTAGCTTCCCAGTTACGGGTATTAGCTTCAATTAGTTCCCTTGCTTTAGCATCACGTTCCGTTTGTTGTGCAATAGTCCCCTGTAGCTCTGGAATCAGCCTAGTTGCTCTTTTCTGGACCTTTTCTAGTGCTTCTATATCCTTTTTGTAGCCAGACCAAAACTGCACACAGTACTCCAGATGAGGTCTAGCCAGTGCATTATAAATCTTGAGCATAACCTCCTTGGACTTGTACTCAACACATCTTGCTATATAACTGTTGATGTGTGAAATTTTGTATGTAAGTTTATAAATATTTTGTACATCTTTATTTGTAAGTCAGACAAAGCAAATGTACTATTAGTGTTTTATTTCATTGATGACAACAGCAATGCTTTCATGTCTAACCAACAGCTCTAAGTCTTTAGGACAGATTCAGGATGTGGAAGTTTATTGCAGAATGGGGGGAAGCTGCCTCCAAACAGTTTAACAAGTGAATCTCTGCAGATCAAGAATACCACCTAGTTGGAAAGCTTAAATTCAACAAATGGTTTTCGGGTAACATGTGAAATGCATTGTGTGCCCCTGTTAGTCTGGAGTATGGCTGTTTGGGACTGGTATTGAATCGGAAGACATTCTGTACCACAACACCCTATTGGCCTTAGGATTTGGAAAGAATAAATGTAATTTTGATCGCTTTACCCAACCCTCTGTCTCTGTCTCACACCGGGACCAAAAGAAGACCACACTGAGAAGCACAACTCGGCAACCATATTGAGAAAGGCATGCAGCCTGTGCTGAATAAAGCTGACAAAAAATGATGACTTAACTAGAGACACTTAAGTAACTACAAGTTTGTGTACCACCTGAAACTACACATCAGCATTTATCAGATTGTTATGGATGCTAACATTCACATGTACTTTGCTTATTGTAATTATTTTATGAATATTATGAATAATGCATTATTTCAAGTTATAACTAAATTCCTGCTTGTGCGTTTACTTTTTGTAATTGCCTGAGATTATAGATGTAGAAGGAAAGGTGGGTAGAAGTTATAAAGTACAATACCTTATAAACAGTGATAAGTCTATGGGATATGAGGCCTTCTGAAAAAGATTACACAATAAAGAATACAAAAGGGAAAAGTAGAGTGATATACAATAGAACTCTCTGAAGACAAAACAATAACCTAACATTCTGTGAGCATTCTTAGTGGCTTCTGAGCACGGTCTGGCAGATAATAGTGTCGAGTTTACTACAACAACCAAATTCTTCTTATAAGGTGTAAATTTGATCTGCAATGTCCCATTGTGTATTCAAACCTAATATTAGTGTAATGTTCTGTAAATATTGACATTATATGTATATATATATATACAGTAAGGTCCATAAATATTTTGACAGAGACAACTTTTTTCTAATTTTGGTTCTGTACATTACCACAATGAATTTTAAATGAAACAACTCAGATGCAGTTGAAGTGCAGACTTTCAGCTTTAATTCAGTGGATTGAACAAAAAGATTGCATAAAAATATGAGGCAACTAAAGCATTTTTTTAACACAATCCCTTCATTTCAGGGGCTAGGAGTAGTACTCCAGTCACACCTCAAAACAAAGACATTCAAACTAAACAACTTGTTGTGCTTTAAATTAACTAAAGAGATCTTCATTTAGATCTTGATCTTTGTTTGTCCGCGAATTCCACGCATGCGTAGACCACCTTCCAGTTTAGTACGTTGTTGTTACTCACGGATGTCAACAATGTGCCGGAATAACGAAAGGGGTGCTGGACAATGTTACGCTGGTTAGCTCCTGAGGCCTGGTTAGAGAATGAGATTGCCGAAGATAAAAGGTACGTGCCTACATAACATATGAGTGAAAGAAAGACATTGGGTAAAATGAATTGACAACGTAACAGCACGTTCCGGAAATTATTATTGTTACGTTGTAGCCGGTGAGTGCTGTGCGTCTCACAGTTGTACAGTGGCTTGCTCACATGTCAGTGAAGTGATCTCTATTTATGCTTTAAAGAGCCTGGATACCTATGTGTCCCCCTTTAATAACCATTGCTCCGTGTACTCTTACTCTTTGGATTGCCACAAAGTAACCTGCGAGATTGGAGAAAGGTTGAGAAGACATCGTTAGAGGAAACGACAGCGTCCTGAAAACAAGACGGACTGTGAACGGACAGAAACAGAAATGCTCCTACACCACCACATAATTACAATTCGGATAGTGATTCCGAGTGGGCCGTTCCTATCAAATCAATATCCAAGGGTTTTCTTTTTTAATTTTGTTTCCCTTATGAAAAATCATAATGCTGTGCGACGAAGGGCCCAGTTCACGACTGGCAGCTGCGTTTAAACAGGTAGCCCTTCACAGACAACTTTAACACGCGCAACGTAGTTGGGCGCACATGGCTAGTATATATAGGAGCAGGAGGAGGAATGACGATTTTTGTGAAATGTGCAATGGTGAAAAAACGCACAGTACAATTAAAATAAAATTTTGTGATAAAGACATTGAAATGCATACTGAATTTGTCCATTCCATGGCTCAGGAAAGTAAGTTATATTATCCTGGCTCACTGAGTAACAGAAATGATTCACTCTACCTGTATACTAATATTCTTAATGATGAGTCATTCTGAATTTTGTTGACTTCAAATAAGGAATCAAGTTTCTTTTTGGCATGTTCCATTCATGGACACTACAAGCTGGACCTGCTTCATCCAAATGTTAACGACTTTAAATATAAGCCTGTGGTACAATATGAGCTGGCCTGACATCATCTTACCGCCATCTACATGCCTGTTATTGACTGCAGCAGCTCTCTGTTTGTAAAAAAATGTAATTTCTCCTTGGAGACAAATAGTGTAATCAAATCTAACCTAATCTAATCTGAACTTTGTTCACTCTATGCTGATAAAGTGAGGCTTACATAATTCCTTGATAAGTGACATTTCTTTTTTCTTGGTTTTCATTTTTACATTTACTATTAACTCAGGTTAAGCAGCAGGAGAACTAAATAGGGCTATAAGTGGCTTGCATTCACAAATGCACCTCTCCCAGTGATTGACTAACTTGCACTGGGGATCTCTTTTGCAGCCAGGAACAGCTGTTGAATGAGTAAAAGAAAAAATATATATATACAAAATGAACAGGGACCTGTAGCAGGGTAAATTTGACACAGTAACTAGTCCATAATTGAAGTCTCACAAAGTGTTTCCCAGTTTTAACATAGCCAGTTTGAAGCAATCTCCAAAGCTTTAATGGGAAGTTTTAAAATTTCAAAAATGTGTTCATTCACTGTATTCAAGATATCTCAATGAAAATTGAACTGTATCAGCGAATTTCCTTGAAGAACGAGTTTTCCAAAATGTCAATAAAAATTGGGTATTACCAGCCAAGTTGTTTCAAGTGAACAGACAGAGCAATCATGGTAGGCATTTTTTGCATTAGATTGATTGTGGTGCTGCTGCCTTTGCCTTGATAGTTAACAAATGGAAATATATCTTACATTTAAACACTTAAAATGTAAGTTTACATTTAATAAATTACAAGTTAAACTGGATATGTAGGTAAGACAACTGATGGATAGACAGATTAAAGGGTAAAAGTTTAATGTTTGGAGACCCCTCAAAATTTCACAATAATCTTCAAAGGAGAATATGTTTTTGAAGCCAGTCTAATAAAAAGAAATCTTTTTTGACAGACATTTGTTATTCATACTGTGATCAAACTTTAAAGAGTTGCATGGTAAATATAATGAGGATCTTCATCCACCTCTGGAAGCAGGTCATCCAACTTGCAAGGGAAAATTTGGGGGTTGGTGCCAGGATTAGCACTCCAGCCACTATAAAAAAAAACCTCACACTGTTCCTTTCCATTTAAACTAGTGTGGTGCTGAGGTGCCACCTGTTGCACAGCTGGACTCGGGTCCTAATTCGGGATCCTGAGGTGGTTTGTCATGTGGTGGGTGCGGCAACACGCAGTATCAGTGCATGCTCCCAACCTCTCTGTCTGTGACTTGGTTAAATAGTGTGCACATGTACACTATACTTGCTCAGACAGCAAATATGGATGGTCAGAGCACACATATTATTTCAATAATTAACTTTCATTTTACAATTTTAATTGCTTGCTAGCCCACTCTTATTAATTGGTGAGTTTGGTGCGCATTGTTCAAACAGATAAGTGGCAGATGTGCAGTGCACAGGTGGATCAAAAACAGTAAGGAACTGAATGATCAATGCTTGCTATATTTATAATGAAAAAAAACAATTATTACTACTCCTAGTGTATAGTACGGTGTAAAAAAAAACCATGGAAACGAAGGCATAATCCAACTAAAAACAACAGATGGCAGCCACAACTTAAACAGTATTGCATGTATTTTCATGGTTAAGAACATCTTAGTATACAATTAAAAAACATATAGGTATTTAATATGGCCTATGTATTTGAAAAACATATACTTTTTATAAACTACACTAACCGCACCACAGGTCATCTTATTTTCCTGAAAGCATCCTCATTTAAAATGACAAAAGGAGTGTTACAGTATAAAGGTTCAAAAGCTGTTTGTACTTTCCTTGTGAGGTTCCGTATTCTAAAATTATGTTGTGTTGCAATGCTTGTCCTAAAGGTTCTGGCAATCTGAAGCAAATTTCAGACTATAATATTTTCAAAGAAAATGTCTAAACAAAACACAAGGCAAAAAGCACAAGATGCTTGCACCCTGATTACTTCCTGTAATTCATTCTAGAGCCTTAGCAGCGAGCACACAGTCAGTGGCATGCTAATGAGTGAACAGTGTGCCATTATTAATGAAGAATTCTGCGGCAAAATAATAAATGGTCATATCAAACAACACAGCATGCTCTGCTTTTGTGTTTTGTATGCAATACAAATCACTTACTGTAAACATTACACAATTCATTAACAAAATCTATAAACATGTGACTGGGCTGTAGCCAAGTGAATATTTCAAAGTGTTAAGAGGGAATCAACCCCTCCTGTTTGTTCTTCAAACATGCAAACTTTCCAGTTAATATGTTAATAATGATTAAAACTGACTGAATCTGTGTGCCAGCAATTTTAGGACTGCTCTGCATTGCTGAACACATATTTAATCATTTAATCAGAGAACAAATGACAATCTAAAAGTATTTCACAATTTTCTAATTTTCTGTATCACTTTATATTTTTCACAGTGTGGATAGATCCTCACCATTACAATCCCATAAGAGGATCAGAGGTGAGTTTGAAAATAGTGTGAACTTTAGGGAACTCTCTTGTGTCTTTCTGAACCCAGTAATACCAATAAAGCCCAGGTAAAATATTTACAAAGAGAAACTTGAGTACCCACTTGGACCTACCTAAACACCTGTAGTGTTCCTAGATAACCCATATGTCACTATAAACAGAACCCACCAAAACATTCCTTCTCACCTTCCATTCCTTCTCTGTTAATCATTCTTCTTCCTGTTATAAAGATCTTTCCCTTCCACTGGAAGCACTTTACTTTTAAATCTATCCTTGGTGTTACTTCTGGGTTTAAACAACCAAACCACTTTCAGGATTAGGGATGACCTAAGGAACTCTTGAAGCTGTTCTTCATGAGCTTCGCTTAATGCTCCTAGGTGCCCCTACAGTCCCAAAACCCCAAAGGCACATAAAAGGGGATGTCAATCATTTTGAAGCCTGTAAATATACCAGTAAAACAGGAAGCTCTGCACAGTTAAACAAGTCTCCCTGCTGTCAAGTATCATCTCTGAACAGTTATGTCTGGAGATCTTTCTAATAATTAACAAACTAGAATCCTTAGTAGGACATATTATTGTTGGCTTCCCTTCTAAATAAAATTCCTAATAAGTTATAATTACAGTCCCAAGAGCACCCACCCTAAAATAGTATATAGAAGGTAAACTGAGGAAATAAAGGACAATAAAACATGTCTGTTTCATTTGTTTTGCAATCAAAAACCTCTGAAAAGGTTATTTAGAGAACTCAGCCAAGTTAAATGGACAATGAAAATTAGTTGTTTGAATACTTTGGTTCAGAATTCCACAACCAAACCAAGCAAAACAATAATTCCGGAAAGCCTCAAGAAAAGATGTTTTTATAATATCTGTTATTCTGGAAGCAGTTATGAACCCATATGTAAGTTATAAGGGCGCCACTGAGTCATTTTCAGAGCATGTAGAACGTTTCATTTCTTTACATTAAACTATACTTAATTGTTTGTGTTTGAGACATGCACACCATTTAATGAAGTGTAAAGTGCTCACTGCAAGTCAAAGGGATCTTAATTACAAATGCAATATAGAAAGAAACTTTAAAAAGGGCTTGTGATTTATGTTGATGTGTCCTTCCATCAGCAGGCAAAAACTATTAAAAAGCACATAAAATGTTATATTACATTGTAAAAACTCTTGAGTTTAAATTAAGGGACATTATACTAAGACTTTATATACTGCAAAAGATATCCACATCTGGAGTACTGTGTGCAGTTCTTGTTGCAATGCTTGAAACAAAAAGAAGGCTATATGTGGAATAATTTTTATGCTTGGCTTTTTTCTTTGATTTTTTTTTTTATATGATACCCTAAAGCATTTCTGACATTGTACTGTATATGCCTATTCTGGACTTCTGTAACCCAAGGAATTTAAATCTGGCATTTATTTTTCTCCTAGTTTAAAGCACACAAATAAAAATAGCCAAAGATAGGTGGTAGAAGAAAAATACACTAAAAGATTCAAGCGCAATGTACATGTGGGTCAAAAACAGTAAGGAACCCAAGGCTCACTGCACGCTGTATTTATAAGGAAAAAATAATTGTTAGTGCTCCTAGTGTGCAGTATGGCTCAAAAGGAAATCTCAGCTTGTTAAAACCTTGCAAACTAAGACATAATCCAACTAAAACAACAGCATGGCAGCCACAACTTAAACACTTTTGCATGAATTTTATATACAAAAACATCTTAGCATACAATTTTTTAAAAAATGAACATTTACATTTTATAAACCATACCAAGAAATACTTCCCATCAATAAATCTTACATTTATTTAAAGCAAAGCAAACTAAAGTTATCCTTTTATTCTTCTCATAGCATCCTCAATTAAAATGGCAAAAGAAGTGTTTTTGGTTAGTGTGCTGGGCTTAATGACAGATGGGTTTGATGCTCTAGTTAACAAACTTTCAACATTAAAAATTCTACAGCATCGCTCTGAGTCACTACAATGATCTACTTCTTCAAAAATACCAAAGTCATTGTTACAGCTGATAGCAACAAATACAAATAAATATTTGAAAATCCCTGAATTATTACTACATACTCCACTGCTTGGTCTCTATTCATGTTTTTCTATCCACATGAAAAAAATACTTTAAGTTTCTATGAAGTTTATTCATAACCAGATTCCAACGGTGCTTCCTTGTCTTCTGGCTTAGAAGTTCTTCTAAAGAAACAGTTGCAATTGTACATATTCTTTCTGCTTATTCTTATCATAATTGCAACACTCCTAGCATGTGTAGGACTAGAAAGGGCATCCTGGCCGGAAAGGAGTATGGTTTATTACCTGCACGGGAAACCAGAGCAGAATGGTGCTATGCCATGTCTCCCTGGAAGCACTTTCAGGCCATAAAGAAGTGAGGCCCTCCACCAACAGCGCCCTCTATCAGCACCCAGGAACCTCAACAGGGCTGCACTTCCAGAGTCCAACTCCAAAACACTCTTGCAAGTGTCCAGACTGGGCTACCATATGAGGACCACTGTCGCCTGGTGTATGGGGGATAGAACAGCACCCGACTCTCGGCTTGTCTGGTCTGTTCATTATTTTATACCGGTTGGGCACAAAGTTATATTTTCGTTTTGCTAGCTAATCCATCTGTCGTTCTGCTCTGGCTTCCTATCCGGGTAATAAACCATCCTCATTCCTGGCTGGAATGCCCGTTCTCATCCTACATTTCACTTTTTAATATTTATTTGCTTATTCTAAAAAGATTCAGCTCAGTCTTTCCTATTAGCTCCTACCTGTGATGCTTTGTCAAGTTTACTAATTCAATTTGGAGTTTCTTACCGAGGACTTATTATCCCATTTATGATATGCTCAGTGCTCTTTTAAATATATATCCATAAACTAGCACTCAGCAGTGTTTACATAACCCACAATATACTGTTGATGAGTCCACTACAGCTCTCCAGTCTGTTGTGGGGTGAAATTTTGCATATAAGTTGATAAATATTTTGTATGTCATTATTTGTATGGTTAAGCACCCCTACCCACTTTTAGGATTTAGTCTCTTTGTAATTTTACAACAGGATCGGGGGAAGTGCATCAAACAAGTTTTGGCAAGTGATTCTCTGCAGAACTCTCTCAATCAACCCCCTGCATAGAGGCCAACAATCTAGCTGGCAAGCTTCACGTTAACAAATGGTTTTGGGGCAATTATGAAGGTATTCTATGCCCAATTGGTCTGAAGTATGGCTGTTTGGAATTGGCTTGTATCAGAAGCCTTTAAGTTCCATGACGCCCTATTGACTGGTTTGAACAGAGAATCCAAAAATGTGCTTGCTTTCCCGTTCTCACCAACTCATGAAGAAGCATCACACACCATGAACTGAAAAGGACAACACAATGAAGAGCACAGCTCGGCAGCCATATTGAGATAGGCATATGGCCTGTTCTGAAGACAGCTGACTTAAAATGAGGACTTAACTAGAGACATTTTAAGTAACTAACAAGTCTGTGTGCTGCCTGAAACTACACATCAGCATTTAATCAGGTTGTATGGGTGCCAATATTCAAATGTACTTTGCTTCTTGCTGTTATTTATGAATATTATCAATAATACATTATTTAAATTGTAACTTAACTCCTGCTTGTTTTTTACTACACCTAATTTACTGAGGTTATAAATATAGAAGGGAAGGTGGGAAGAAGTTATACGGTACAATACCTTATAAACAGTAGTAAGTCTGTGAGATTTGAGGCATTCTGACAGAGGCTACATATTAATAATACAAAAGGGGAAAGTAGAGTAAAATATTATTCTGCCAAGGAAAAACAAAGTCAATCTCCTAAATTGTGCCTTTCAGTTTTACATCTTAGCTATTTTGTAATATTTTTACTTCTAATGTTTACAGTATTTTCATTAATGTTCAATTGCTACATCTGCCCAAGTCTGAATTCTGTCTATGTCCATCTAAATTATGTTCTCTATATACTATGTATGTCAATTCACTAAGTTAAGTGTTATTTGAAATGTAACCTATTTGTTACTTTCTTAAGTAGATTTTAAAAAATAAATTAGAAAGTGCAGCAGCCAATTTGTTGATTCTTCAGGGAGTTCTGACTTTAAAAATCACCAAATTTGGAAAGCATTCCTTATACCATAAGTCATTGCTTGCTATATTTAAGCCAGTCAAGCAAAGAGATGCCAGGGTCAGAATTTGGGGTGTTTTTCTTCATCAGGTTCTTAATGACCTGCCATCTTTAAAAATACATGGAATTTCATCTTTCTATCAGTCCTCAGAAAGAGTGCCTGTCCAAATCTCAGTGGGCTGAATCTTAAACTTAGCTGGGTGTAATAACACAAAACATTCTAGTTACATTACATTACTTAGACTAATTAAAATATAAAATGTTCTATTCAAATACTTAAAACTAAATGAGGTGTTGGGGCAGGACCTGATAAATTCATGTTGAAATTTGTGTCTCTGAACTGAAGCAGAAACTGGCAAAGATTTTTCCATAAAACTGTTATCTCTTATTACAGGAAAAAATCTGCTTGCAGGAACAATGTCTTTTTCCACACTACCTAACATATTGCATAACTACTCATTTGTAGATTTTGCTTCAACAAGCAGGCAACATTCACAATGAGAAATAACTAGTAATGCAGAAAATTCAGATGGGGGCATGTACTTTTCATTGCATAATATAACTGCTTAATACTGTATAAAGTAGCTATGGTTTGAAACATGTAGAGGGCTAGGGGACAACTTGCATACCAAGATTTAGAATCCAGCGTTTTATTTAACTGTTTCTCAATAGTTCTGTTTAAAACTTGATTGTATGGATTAGATAGATAGATAGATAGATAGATAGATAGATAGATAGATAGATAGATAGATAGATAGATAGATAGATAGATAGATAGATAGATAGATAGATAGATACTTTATTAATCCCAAGGGGAAATTCACATACTCCAGCAACAGCATACTGATAAAAAACAATTTTAAATTAAAGAGTGATAAAAATGCATGTAAAACAGACAATAACTTTGAATAATTTTAATGTTTACCCCCTTGGTGGAAGTGAAGAGTCACATAGTGTGGAGGAGGAATGATCTCCTCAGTCTGTCAGTGGAGCAGGACAGTGACAGCAGCCTGTTGCTGAAGCTGCTCCTCTGTCTGGAGATGATACTGTTTAGTGGATGCAGTGGATTCTCCATGATGGACAGGAGCCTGCTCAGCGCCCATCACTCTGCCACAGATGTCAAAATGTCCAGCTCCATGCCTACAATAGAGCCTGCCTTCCTCACCAGTTTGTCCAGGTGTGAGGCGTCCCACTTCTTTATGCTACCCCCCCAGCACACCACCGCGTAGAAGAGGGCACTCATCACAACCGTCTGATAGAACATCTGCAGCATCTTATTTCAGATGTTGAAGGACGCCAGCCTTCTAAGGAAGTATAGTTGGCTCTGTCCTCTCTTGTCTCTCATCCAGTTGCACTCCCAGGTATTAATGAGAGGACTGGGATTATCAACTTCTTTAATATACTTTATATGAGTAATATACTTTATAACATACTACTCTCTCATAATGTTAGAGACTGAGATCTACTTCTCCAAACTTAAAAAAAAATACAGCAGACCACTTATGGCATCCAGCTTCCTTTTACAGTTACAATATTTATTTTATTAAATTCACTTGTGCTGAAAGATATGCTTGTACTCTTCCCAGATACAACATAAGTGGCAAGGAATTCAATCATTAAAAAATAGTATTTATTCAAAATATATATACTCAGCAAAAAAAGAAACGTCCTCTGACTTTCAACTGTTTTTACTTTCAGTAAACTTAATGTGTAAATATTTGTATGAACACTAAAAGAGTCAACACCATAAGACATAAACTAAAAATGTTTCACAATGTGTCCCTGAATGAAGGGAGGCTCAAAATCAAAAGTACCAGTCAGTATCTGGTGTGGCCACCAGCTGCTTGAAGTACTGTAGTGCATCTCCTCCTCATGGACTGGACCAGATTTGTCAGTTCTTGCTGTGAGATGTTACCCCACTCTTCCACCAAGGCACCTGCAAGTTCCTGGACATTTCTGGGGGGAATGGCCCTAGCCATCGATCCAAATCGATCCCGCTCCAGGGTACAGGCCTCGGTGTAACGCTCATTCCTTCGACGATAAACACGAATCCGTCCATCACCCCTGGTGAGACAAAACTGTGACTCATCAGTGAAGAGCACTTTTTGCCACTCCTGTCTGGTCCAGCGAAGGTGGGTTTGTGCCCATAGGCGGCGTTGTTGCTGATGATGTCTGGTAAGGACCTGCCTTACAACAGGCCTACAAGCCCTCAGTCCAGCCTCTTTCAGCCTATTGCGGACAGTCTGAGCACTGGTGGAGGGATTGTGTGTTCCTGGTGTGACTCGGGCAGTTGTTGTGGCCATCCTGTACCTGTCACGCAGGTGTGATATTCGGATGTACCGATCCTGTGCAGGCGTTGTTACACGTGGTCTTCCACTGCGAGGATGATCAGCTGTCCTTCCTGTCTCCCTGTAGCTCTGTCTTAGGCGTCTCACAATGCGGACATGGCAATTTATTGCCCTAGCCACATCAGCAGTCCTCATGCCTCCCTGCAGCATGCCTAATGCACGTTCACGCAGATGAGCGGGGACCCTGGGCATCTTTCTTTGGGTGTTTTTCACAGTCGGTAGACAAGTCTCTTTAGTGTCCTGCGTTTTTAGAACTGTGACCTTAAATGCCTACTTTCTGTAAGCTGTTAAGGTCTTAACGGCCATTCCACAGGTGCATGTTAATTAATTGATTATGATTAATTGAACATGCATGGAAAACAATGTTTAAACCCTTTACAATGAAGATCTGTAAAGTTATTTGGATTTTTAAAACATTATTGTTGAAATACACAGTCCTGAAAAAGGGACGTTTCTTTTTTTGCTGAGTATATATCACAAGGATTTGGATGACACAGAGATTAAAAGTAACAAAATTAAAGAAGTAACTAAGCATAATTAAGTACATCCTTATCTACCTATCTATCATCCTTGAGTACCAGCTACACTTACCCATCTGTACACACAATAGTCCACCTAGATCACAACTTCTGTACATTAAACTCAATAGTTCTGGCCTGTCATCCACCCGCAGGCTGAACCTGGTCAGGGTCAACGTCTGGAGCAATCCCAGATATAACTTTTTGGGTCAGAAATGGTCTAGGTCCACCTTTTGAGAACTCCCTGTACGAGCACCTATAGGCCTGAAATCTTGGACATAAGCCTACAATATAAGGGCTCCTCCACACCCTGGTCAACTGTCCATTAGGCTTAAAGAGAGTCAAATAGCAGACCAACAGCATTGATACAGCAAACGTGATGTGTGCCACTATCCCCTTGGAGTTATTTTAGAGACAGTACCATGCAGGGATGGAAATTGATTAAAGAGAAAAGAAAGATTTAGTCTAAACAAGAGTCAAGAAAAAGAAAGAGAGAGGCTACAGGCAAAAAGGAATTGCATGGGAAGGAGTGGAATTGTTATCATCTACAAGAAAGCTCAGTGGTGCACTCTAGTTAAAACTAATTTTGAAGTCCAAAGGTTGAAAACCAGCCTGATAATCATAAATAAGCAAATACTTAACATATTGTTAATTTACATGATCATCTAAAGTTGGATGTTATCATAATATTAACCAAACCTCCATTATACAAACTATAATGTTAGTGTCACAGTATAATAAATCAAAAGACATACCAGAGTAGATTATTGAACATGACAGACAAGATTCCACTTCTGTGGTATAAAATGTGGTTTAAGACTGAAATTGGCTCCATTAAATTACATTTTACTGCAACCAAGCTGCGGTAAAGTAACACAAAATATAAAGGTAAAAAGTATTGTAGCAGCAGGAAACTAATAAAAAAAAACTGGGATGAACTGCGTATCCACAACATCAATGACCTTTAGAATGATTTTTCCTGGAAAGATAGCTCTAGCTTTTTGGAATAATTTAATGCAGAGTCTGGGCAATGTCAGAGGATTTCAGAAGAGATGGGTCAATAGTCACTGTTAGACTGGAGAGAGAAAGTGAAAAAGTGAGAGAGTAAAGAAAGTGAAATGTGTAGTTTATCTGTTAAAAATGGACCAGGAACTCTACTCAGTCTCTTTACACTTAAGCAGTAATCTAAACTTCAGTTGAAATTTCAAACCACTAAATTCATTAACCCTAAAGGCTAAATAAATCATAGAACACACTGGCAAAGATATGAAGTATAGTCATGCTCACAGGTTTACATACCCTGGTAGAATTTGTGAAATATTGGCCATTGTTTCGAAAATATAAGTAATCAAGTAGAAAGCTTTGCTTTTAATTAGGGAGTTTGCTCAGGCAAGGCAATTTATTATCACATAATAAATCATAATGGTAACTGAAATCATCAAAATAAGCCTGATCAAAAGTTTACATACCCTTGAATGTTGGAGCTGATAATATACACACAAGTTCAAGGCTCAAAATAAGTGTCCACACCTGTAACCTCTTTGATTGTAATCAGTGTCTGCATATAAATAGTCAATTTAAATTCATGCAGAGCTGCACTAACTTTGCTGGATACCAAAGCCATGAAGAAAGCAAAGAACTGTCAAGCGACCTGCGAAGAAAGGATATTGATTTGTATAAATCAGTAAAAATGTATAAAAAGATATTTGGAGATCTAAAAATGCCTGTCTGTAATGTTCAGACTCTGATAAAAAAGTGGAAATTTTGGGGTTCTGTTGTTACCAGGCCACAGTCAGGAAGACCAAGCAAGATTTTAGGCACAAATAACAATATCACTTGTTGAGCTGCCAAGAAAAACTGAAAAGCCACTTCAGCTAAGATACATGTTTCTGTTTCGAGGTGCACAATAAAGAGGTACTTGAATAAAAATGGGCTGCATACCTCAAGCTTCAACACTTCTGGCTCAAAGTCCTTTGGAGACCAAAACTTAACTTTATGGTCACAACCATAAACGCTGTGTCTGGAGAGGAAACAACAAGGCCAAGGATGAAAAGTACACCATCCCAACTGTAAAGCATGGAGTTGGATCTCTGATGTTCTGGGGGTGTGTGAGCTCCATTGGCACAGGTAACTTAGTGGATATTGATTGCAAGTCGAATGCAGAAAATATTGGAGGACAACTTGCATTCATCAGTCTGGAAGATGTGTATGGGACACACTTGGATCTTCTAACATGACAATGATCCAAAACACAAGGCTAAGTCAACCCTTCAGTGGCTACAACAGAAAAAAGTGAAGGTGCTGGAGTGGCCATCACAGTCTCCACTTTGGGTAGATCTCAAATTTGCAGTTCATGCAAGGCAACCCAAGAATTTATGAGACCTGGAGGCTTAAGAAGTATAGGCAGCTCTACCACCAGAGAAAATCAAGGGCCTCATCCACAAAGATTGCATGCCATTATTGATGATAAAGCGGGTAATAAACAGTAGTAAGAACTAAGGGTATGCAAACACCAGCATGGAGCTGTTGCTCGCATACTGAAGTGTCTATAGCTGCAGGTGGAAGCTGCCGTCGCACTTTTCGTAAATGATCTTTTCCTAAATAAGGAATGGCATTGCACATGTACTTTATCAGAATGCCCGTGTTGATCAAACACAGGAAGTTGTGCCGTCTACTTGTGACTTTACACTGTAAGGAAGATAAGTAAATAAATATAGGTAAGCAACATTTGATGTGGCGTTTAAATAAGTAACATATAAATGTTGTTTATATAAAGAACATCATGAAACATAATCACAAATGGAACTTTGCACAATATCTTGGAGAGCTCTTTAAACCCTGCTGTTTCATTGAAGGACATGCGTGTGACAGATTCACTGGCAGGATAACGCCCAACCTCATGCTTTATACAAACAGTGTCATCTTTCGCCTTTATTCCTGGTGCAACTGAGTTGTTCTTATGTGTGAGTGGATGTTTCTTGCTGGGTGGGCTTCTGTTCTCTTTCTCTGATGTAGAACCCTCATCCTCAACTGAGTTCACCTCTGTTATAGAACATTTTTATTTGAAAACAGCAATGTCAGATCGGGGGAAATGTGAACGTGACTGAGAGAATAAAACTGAATAAAATAAAAAAAAAACTAAACTTTACAAGTACCATAAATTTACACTGGCTGTTACAGACTCGAATCAAATGTATGTTTTTAATCTTATAATAGTCAAAATAAGAGCAGCTCACCTACTCAAAACGGTAAATCTATGAAGCAGCCAGAATCGAACCCACAACCTCTTGATTATGAGTCAGCAGTTCTTACTGCTGCACCATCCAAACAGTCATTTCAATTTTGTACCCTAACCCGATTTCTTTTTCTTCGGTTATATCCTTGAATAAAAGCACAATTGTTTTGTTATACATGTGCCTTCTGTGAAAGTGTTTATTTGATATTTGGACTTCAGTCTTCACACATTATACCCTTCATGTCAAAATTTTGTCATTAGTACTATAACATAATAAAAGTTTCTGTTGTATGTGTTCAACATTTCTTGCCTCGCATTTCCTGTCATCCTACATTTACCCAGATTGTTGCAGACACAGAACACACATGATGAATCCATATGCTCCAAATACTGTAACAATATATTATTTACCCTATACAACTCCAGGCACCTCAAACCCAGATAAATAGACTTGAGCTGGGAGAACTTTTTGTCCAACTTGAGCTGCGGTGGTGGAGGGATGGGCTAGCAGGCTGCTTGCTGCTTGTGCTGACTGACATATTTACAAAACAAAAGACACTATTGGAGAGGTGGAAAGGAATTTAAGGTGACCCAGAATTACATGTTTTTTCCATAAACTTCAGGGATTCTAGTGTTAATGGTTGCGCTATTCTGTGATGCCTTATATTCAATTCAATTAAAAGTAAATGAAACATTTTTTATCTGATCACTCATCTTTTTTTATAAACTATGGTACACATCTTACAAATTCTGCCAGGGTATGTAAACTTATGAGCACAACTGTATATGTGCAAAGTGGAACAATATAGACATGACCAATGGCAACCTTTATCTTGTTGGACTGTGGTATAGCAGGTCCACAGCTCGTTTAGCAAAGGCCATTTTAAATAAATAATCACTTCTCTCGCGGTGGCTTAGCGAGGGGGCGTTGGGCCATAGCAAGCCATGGGGCGAAGCCAGGGATCGGGAGGTCTTCAGTCTCGTTGCAGGAGTTGAAGAGGGCAGCTGGAGAGAGCATCTCGCCTGCTGCAAAGCCTAGAAGCAGGTGAGACGCTAACAGAAAAGATGCACCAGGCCTGTCATTGTTGTGTTTTTAAAGACTGCTTCCTGATCGTTTTAACCTCGTTTTAAAAGGATTGTTCTATTTATTTATTGATTTTATCTCCACGTTTCTGTTTTATGGATTATTTATTTATTGAAGAACTTTGACAAGCACTGCACTTTATTTGAACACTGTTTTTGTTGACTGTTTTAATAAAAGCACTTTTCACTTTTTACCATCCCCTTGCTCAATTGTTTATTGCCTTCACTGACTAGCTCATCGGTAACATTACCGACGGTGTTGGGTTGAAGGGCTCCCGAATAGCAATGGGAGTGTGGAGCCAGAACCCACATCGTCACATTTGGTGGCAGCGGTGGGATGAGCTAGCATTGGGGGCCAGAAGAGGAGACGGAGCAGCAAGCGGGATTGGTATCAGACTTTTAGAAAAGAACCCACGTACCCAAGCCGGAGGAGGACGTTTGAAGGACTGAGCTTTTTAAGAACATTTATTAATTGTTGGTTTTTTTATGTCTTTTAAAGTTCTTTTTCTTTTAATGTCCTTCTTTAATGAAGGGGGCTTGGGTTGGTTTTAAAGTGGGATTGTTTTAGTGCTTTTATCATTAGTGCAGTGTAGAGTGGCCGAGCTGTGGACCTGAGCTCCAGTTGCATTGGGTTGGCAGTGGTGTGGAGCCTTCCCATGCAACTGGAGTTTTAGGGGGGGTGGTATGTGGTATAGTGGGTCCACAGCTCATTTAGCAATGGCCATTTTAAATAAATAATCACCGCTCTCGCGGCGGCTTAGCGAGGGGGCGTTGGGCGATAGCAAGCCACGGGGAGATCTGCGGTGTGGGCGTTTCTCACCGCATGCACAGGTGAGGGACTGCCCACATCTGTGATTGCTCCTGTGGCTAATATGCTATGGCTGCTATGGCCCCTCGCATTATATGAAGCGCGAGTCGGTTTGGAGAAGGAAGATCAGAAACAAAACAGAAAGGAAAGAGAGAACGGAGGTTACAGGGAGAGAGGAAGCAGGTCGGTGAAAGAGAGAGAGACACGCGGTGCGTGTGTGTGGAGAGTGAGCGAACGAGCGCTCATGGGCAGCTGCGAGGGCCTGGGTGTTAGGCCATCACCCAGGGGTTGGAGTTGTTGTTGCTCCCGCTGAGCGACCAGGTAGCGGGAGTAACCAGAGAAGGATGGATGGCCCCGTAAGGCCGAGAAGGCTGTGGGAGTCGGGAGGCTTGGGCGGTAAACTCCCTGGCATGAGCATCCTGGTTGTCAGGGAAGCCAAGTCTCCGAGGCTGGGATGAGTGCCAGACCGAAGCCAGAGATCGGGAGGTCTCCAGTCTCGTTGCCTAACTGGGAGAAGCAGGTGAGGCGCTAACAGAAATGATGCACCAGGCTTGTCATTGTTGTGTTTTTAAAGACTGCTTCCTGATCATTTTAACCTCGTTTTAAAAGGATTGTTCTATTTATTGATTTTATCTCCATGTTTCTCTTTTATGGATTATTTATTTATTGAAGAACTTTGACAAGCGCTGCACTTTATTTGAACACTGTTTTTGTTGACTGTTTTAATAAAAGCACTTTTCACGTTTTACCATCCCCTTGCTCAATTGTTTATTGCCTTCACTGACTAGCTCATCGGTAACATTACCGACGGTGTTAGGTTGAAGGGCTCCCGAATAGCAATGGGAGTGTGGAGCCAGAACCCGGATCGTCACATGGACCTGTGAAGTCATGCGTTTGCATTTCCAGTTATTCAAAGCTAGCCACCAGTCCCCAGAATGGCAACACCCATGAGAAGCAAAACGGCACCAAAAAGACAAAGTATTTGTGACTGTTAGAGATAAATTCAAAAAATTTAAATTGATTCAAAAATGTTTCTGAAATAGTTAACAAACTGAAAAAAACTCAAAAATAATAAAGAGAAAATGTGAAGTAAAATTAAATATCAAAGTGAATCATAACACATAGTGTGATCACTGTGGATGAAAAGAACCAGAACAGAGTAGCAGAAGAAACAGTTAGAGTCAGTTACAGACTTGGATGGAGTGTTTGAATTTGTTCTTTTAGATGCACTCCGAACAGTGTAGGTGTTAACATAGGAGTCTGGACATTGTGGGGTATTATCATTTCAATTAAACTCATAAAATATATAAAATCATATAAAGGAATGGCTAGACTAACGTAAACATCATTTGGTTGTCTCTTTTCAAACTCCTTGACTCACAATAGTGGATGACAGGTGGCCTGCAGACCACACTTTCACAGTTGTAATATCTCTATATATAATCTTCATTTGGAACTTGATCTTTGTTTGTCCGTGAATGAATTAGAAGAAGAAGCACTAGATGGCAGTAGAGAGACAGCTAAAACATAGGCATTGCATTAAGAATCCCCTCTAGGCTTATACTACTGAAGACTGTAGTACTCCAGTCACACCTCAAAACACAGACATTCAAACTAAACAAATTGTTGTGCTTTAAATTAACTAAAGAGATCTTCATTTATATCTTAATCTTTGTTTGTCCGCGAATTCCATGCATGCGTAGACCACTTTCCAGTTTATTGACATCCATGAGTAACAACACTGTTCTAATGTGCCGGAATAACAAAAGGGGTGGTGGACAGTGTTACGCTGGTTAGCTCCTGAGGCCTGGTTAGAGAATGAGATTGCCGAAGACAAAAGGTATGTGCCTACATAACATATGAGTGAAAGAAAGACAGTGGGTAAAATTAATGACAACGTAACAGCACATTCCGGAAATTATTATTGTTACGTTGTAGCCAGCGAGTGCTGCGCATCTCACAGTTGTACCGTGGCTTGCTCACGTCAGTGAAGACTCTAGCATACTGCTACAATGCAATTATTTCATTATCTTATTTATGAAAAAGCTAATATTTTCTTCTTTGAGGGAAGAATATGCAGAAGGTTTCTAAGCACACAGATCTTTTGAATAAGACTGCCATAACCAAAACATCATGTCCCTGTGACTTCACACAACTGTACTTTATGCCCCTAAATGATACATGTTGTCACAGAAGAAGAAAAAGAATAGTGGTGTTAACGACAGAATTCCTAAAAATTATAAAAGGTAAAGTATGCATGTGGTATAGTAGGGCAGTTCAGTTGGACAGTTTCAAGCAATAGACTGTGCTATTCTGATGTTATCATGGATGAGGGACAGAGAGGACTAATGATGGTCTCTTAATATTTTACTTCACATTCCAAGGGTTACCACGGCCATTCATTCCAGCCATCTATTTTCTGAACATGTAGCCTATCCTATTGAATAAGCATCAGATGTGCAGCATAGACCACCCTTTGAGGGGATGACAGGCCATTGAAGAACACACTCAAACACATACTCCACATTCACTCATACTGGGCCAAGTTACTGATTTAAGGACATTGAAAGAATGATATGCAGTTATTCATTTTGACATATAATTACTAGAAGTCCACAAGAATCAAAAAAAATCTTTTGATGAAAAATGTTCCAGTCACCATTGTCTATGTCATCTGTTGAAGGCTGCAGGCCAAGGTCTCCCCTTTTTCATCACAAACAAGGATTTAGTTGTATAATTGGCTTAATTTTTAATTAGTTGTACACTTCCAAAGGCCTCTGGATATATTTTACAGAAAGTGTACCAGTAAAGGAGTAACACCATTAAATGACTACGCATGAAATAAAGCGAAGAAAGATGTTCATCTGAGGGAATAATTTGATCAATTAGGTTAATCAAAAGCTGAGGCGAAAATGTGAAGAAACTGCAGCCTTTGGGGAAACCTGAAAACAGTTAACGGCAGAAGTAACTTCTTATTATTACACTATGATAAAAGTTTGCAGTGGGTATTTTGCTTATTTAAATTAATTTTCTTTTACACACTGGGTAATAGTTCACGTATTATATTAGTTTTAATGATCATTTTCTTTGTTGAATTGCTTTTGACATAAAATATCAAATATCCATTTATCCATTAACTTTCTCAACCTCCTTTTTCTGTTAGAAGATTGCAGGGAGCCTGGACATATTCTGCCAGCATAGAGCATAATAAATAAATTTGGCTTTTTACAGAAGATCAGACAATATTAAAACAAATAAACAATAACAACCACACCCTCCCCAAACACACACAAACAATTACAAAAAAGAAGACGACTTCTAACTTGGCTAATTAAAGATGAGAGCAGTTACAGTGAGGCATTATACAACCATATTGATATGGTAATGAAAGAGCCCCAGTAGTGTTTCTTCATGCACTTCTGCTTAATAATTTATTGGCTGAAAGTATTTAGTTTTAACGTGTCAGATAGAGGATGTGCAGCATTGTTCATAATTGCACTCAGTTTTGTCTTCATTCTCTGCCTCTACCTCCTGCATATCAGCAAAAGGTAGGCAAACAATAATATTAAAGAAATGAGGCACTACTCTCTTCTGCCAAATGTTAAAGGATTACAAGTACTGAGTTCTCACAGTTCCTTAGCACTATTGATGTGTGGTTTTATTAGATTAGATTAGAAAGTCCCTTCCTTTCAAAGATCCCAGAGTACAGTGATAAAAGTATCTCTTACTTAACATTTCAGAAACGGAGTGGAAGGCAGCCACGCACAGAATTCACTGTACCTCCACATGTCCAAAGCATTCAATTATCCATCCATCCATTACCCAATCCGCTATATCCTAACTACAGGGTCACGGGGGTCTGCTGGAGCCAATCCCAGCCAACACAGGGTGCAGGCAGGAAACAAACCCCGGACAGGGTGCCAGCCACCACAGGACACGCACACACCAAGCACACACTAGGGACAATTTAGAATCGCCAATGCACCTAACCTGCATGTCTTTGGACTGTGGGAGGAAACCGGAGTACCCGGAGGAAAACCACGCAGACACGGGGAGAACATACAAACTCCACGCAGGGAGGACCCAGGAAGTGAACCGAGTCTCCTAACTGCGAGGCAGCAGCGCTACCCACTGCGCCACCATGCTGCCCAGCATTTAATTATTCAACTCAAAATCTTTCATCAAGCACATCTCTCTTGCTAAAAATTGTCCAAAAGGTTTCCAGGGCAAGATCCATCCTGTGAAAATTGCAATTGAACTCCAGCTTCACTGGGCCATATGCTTTGGGCGTGCACCAAATTAACATCATTTTGGACCAAAATCTTTAAATGCCTATCAGACAGCTTTTGTGTCACAATCCCTCCTAATCCATTAACAGCTGTGTTTGGTGTACTTCCAAATGGGATTAAAGTGGAGAAGGATAAAAGAAAAACTGTAATTGCCTTTACTTCACTATTAGCACGTACAATACAATACAGTTTATTTTTGTATAGCCCAAAATCACACAGGAAGTGCCGCAATGGGCTTTAACAGGCCCTGCCTCTTGACAGCCCCCCAGCCTTGACTCTCTGAGAAGACAAGGAAAAACTCCCAAAAAACCTTGTAGGGAAAAATGGAAGAAACCTGGGAAAGGCAGTTCAAAGAGAGACCCCTTTCCAGGTAGGTTGGGCGTGCAGTGGGTGTCAAAAGAAGGGGTCAATACAATACAATACACAGAACAGAACAAATCCTTAATACAGCATAATAATAAAAATTTTAGAAGTACGCAGAATTTAACAGTAGATGATATCACATAATAGATTTGGATATTTTTAGAGTCCTGGAGACCTCATCCATCAAGCTGCCTCCCCATTTGGCCATTCCACGGCTGAAACGTTGCTCCCAGCCAATGATGAAAGGACCCCTTTTCCCATGATTCCTGTGATCCTCCATCAGGGATGACTTTACCATAGGCAGGCAAACAACTTGGCAGGTGGGCGTGGCACCAATGCCACATTTGAGTACCGAGAAAGAAACAGAATAGGTGAGGGTTAGTATTCAAATATAATTATCATGTTACTTATGTTATAGTGCTAATGACTAACAACAGAGATGCAGTATGTACAGTTAATCAGCAGCTCTAGTCAGGATATGCTAAACTGAAGTAGTGAGTCTTCAGCCGGATTTAAAGGCTGAGACGGAAGGGGCATCTCTTATAGAAGCAGGAAGACCATTCCACAGTTTAGGGGCCCTGTAACTAAAAGCTCGACCTCCCACTGTTATTTTATTAATCCTTGGAATCCTAAGCAGACCGGCATCTTGAGATCTTAATGTGCGCTCAGGTTTGTAAGTCATGATAAGTTCAGACAAGTAAGCTGGACCTTGGCCATTTAATAAAGGAGGATTTTGAAATCTGCCCTAAACTTAACCGGGAGCCAGTGTAAGATTTAAGAACTGGAGTTATGTGTTCATATTTTCTTGTTCTTGTAATAATTCTTGCAGCCATTTTGGATTAACTGGAGGCTGTATAAGAACAGTTTGAACAGCCAGTGAACACCGCATTGCAGTAGTCAATCCTACTAGAGATAAATGCATGAATTAATTTCTCACAATCCTGTTTATTTAGAAAGCGCCTTAATTTCCTAACATTTTTAAGATGGAAAAACATGTTTTGGACAACTTTGTAATATGTGCTTTAAATGACATGCTAGAGTCAAAGATAACTCCTAGATTGCGGGCTGATTCAGTAAAATTAATTGGGATTCCAACTGAGTTAAATGATGACAAAATATTGCTGTGATCAGCGTCATTCCCTCCAACAATTAACATCTCTGTTTTATCTGTATTTAAAGACAAGTAGTTCTCATTCATCCATTCCTTTAATTCACTAACACAACTAATTAAAGACAACATCGGAGAAACTTCATTTGATTTAAATGAAAGGTATAACTGGGTGTCATCTGCATACAGTGAAAATTAACATTATGTTTCCTAATGAGAGATCCCAGTGGAAGCATGTAAAGTGAAAACAGTAAAGGTCCCAGTACTGAGCCCTGCGGGACACCATATTGAACTTCTGTGTATAATGATGGAGTACTGTCAGCACATTTCTGTACATATTAGAATCGATTTGATAAATAAGAACTAAACCAAGCGAGAACAGGGCCTGTAAGCCCAACATCGTTTTCTAGCCTGTGCAGTAAAATAGAATGGTCAATGGTGTCAAATGCTGCACTTAAGTCCAACAACATAATTACAGTGGAGTTTCCTTCATCAGAGGATATCAGAATGTCATTTACAACCCGTGTTAGTGCGTTTCTGTACTATGACCAGTGCGAAACCAGACTGGAATTTCTCAAATAAATTGTAATGCGTCAGGTGTGACTGAAGCTGACTGGCGATTACTTTTCTAGTATTTTAGAGAGAAATGGTAAATTTGAAATAGGCCTATAGTTATTTAGTATGTGTGGGTCTAGGTCTGACTTTTTAAGTAAAGGTTTAATGACTGACACTTTTAGTGCATCAGGTACGTGCCATGCAGTAATGAACTATTGATAATGGTTAGAATAGGCTGCAAGAACATCCATTGCACTTTTACTAGTTTTGTTGGCACTGGATCTAGGGAACAAGTAGTGGGCTTCATTTTAGTAATTAAAGTTAAGACTTCCTGCTCAGTTACAGGATTAAAATTACTAAAGTGCTGAATGCAATGTGCAGATGGGGTCTGCTAAGCTAGTATTTGGTTTGTACTGTGATGCTGAGATCTGGGATCTTATATTTTTAATTTTCTCATTGAAGAAGTTCATAAAGTCTGTACTGCTAATATCTGTTGGTATTTTGCACTGTTGATCTGAATTCCCATTTGTTAATTTAGCCACTGTTCTAAACAGTACCCAGGATTTTTATTATTGCTATCTATTAATGTAGAATAGTATTCTGAGCGAGCTTTAAAGAGGGCTTTTTTATATTTATTAACACTCTCTGTCCATGCAATTTGAAAGACATGTAGCTTTGTTGTTCTCCATCTGCTCCAGTTTTCGACACTCTAATTTAAGAGCTTGAGTGTTTTCATTAAACCAGGGAGAGTTTCTATGTGCTTTGATCACTTTTGTTTTTAGGGGAGCCACTGTGTCCAGAGCATCTCTCAAGGTCACATTATAATGTGATGTTAACTGATCTAAATGGTTTTCCACAATTACACTCGACTTACTCAAGGTATCTATAAATTTTGAAGCAGAATTACAATCTAGATGTGCACTGTCTTTGTTTTAATCTGTGAGTGCGTTGGCATGGGCAGAACTAAATCAAATGTAATTAAGAAGTGATCGGAAATAACTTCATTTAATGGAGTAATATTTAAATTTTGAATTTCAACTTTGTAAGTTATAATTAAATCTAATGTGTGGTTATGATTATGAGTTGGACCTTTGACAATCTGACAAAATCCTACTGAATTTAACAAATAAGTAAAACATTTGCTAAAAGTGTCAGTTTCCACATCAATGTGTACATTAAAATCCCCATCAGAACTACGTGATCATAATTTATAGCCAAATCAGATAGAAGGTTGCTAAATTCAGTCATGAACAATGAATATGGCCCTGGTGGTCTGTAGACTAGCACTATAATTGTGTTGGAATCTGTTTTAATATTTAAAATGAATGCCTCAAAGGATGTAAAGTTGCCTAAATTTTTAGAAGTGATTTGCATTTTGTTACAATGAATTATTCCAAGGCCTCCTCCTCGACCAGAATCTCTAGACTTATGAAGGAACAGTATCCATCTGGTGACGCCTCAGCTAGGGAACAGTGTCACATTTACTAAGCCAGGTTTCAGTAAGAAGACACAGATCAGATTTTGTACTTAATATAATATCATTTACCAAAAAAGCTTTAGTGCCAAGAGAGCGAATGTTCAATAAACAGCATTTAAAACTGCATGGTTCTTTCTGAACTGCTGATATATTTTTGTTTTAATTTGAAGTAAATTTCTATTACAGATGCCCCTGGTGGAGGTCTGGTTTTATCTCTTGGTCTAATTATACACCTTATTTTTGGTTATCAATTAATTTAAGGTTTGTATCAAGACTAAATTTACTGGATGCCCCACAACAGGGATTATGGGTAACAGCTTCAGGAAAATAACAGGTGGGATAAACAACAGCCTGTGATTTAAGATCACATGACTGCGGCCTGGATGGTGCTCTCATCAGTCAACCAGGCAGGTTTGCTGCCATATTTTGGGATAATACATAAGATCCCCTCCAGTTAGGATGAAAAATCCAGGCCTTTCCCAAAAATTATCCCAATTGCTTTGGGATTTGCACACCAGGTTTCTAGCCAGCAGTGAAAGGAATGCAATCTGCTATAAATCACATCCTCTCTATAATATCTTGGTAAGGGACCAGATACAATTAAATTCGACATTTTCATTTAGCTTTGGTGCATAGAGAGATGAAGTTCCGCTTTAATACCTCAGATTGCTGTAAATAAATATCATTAGTGCCGACATGCAGCAATAAGGTAGATACTTCATCGTCGGCGACATGGTCCAATGCGGCCTCTATGCCAGAAATCTTGGCCCCTGCGAGGCACTTAACATTAACTGCTGGTTTAACATAGTTTGGAATTCTAACATTCCGCACTATGGAATCGCCAATTATGAGCACTTTATTATTCTCAGTTTCCACAGGCTGCGGAGAGCTGAGAATCTGTTCTGGGTCGAAATTGGTGACCTGGGTGCCGGGGGACTACATTTTGGATTCTTAGACCCCCGTCTTACTGTTACCCACTCGCCCTGTGGCTGAATTGGTGCTGCTGATTTTGGCCGCGCACTGACTACAGTGGGACCTGGAGACTTAGACTTATCTTGCTCAGCTGGAAGAATCCTGAATCTCCTCTTTTTAAGTCAGTGAGTAACTGATGTTATACGTATATACTCTTTGAAATTGGAAAAAATCTAATTCTCACTTACAGGATCTGTTCAAAACTTTTTTTTTAAAACCTGGCAGGACCTAATCAATAATTCAAGCATTTACCATATATACTCATATATAAGTTGGGTCTTGAATCCCGAAAAATTGATCATTAAATCAGACCCCGACTTATACGCCCATTCAAAAATGCAATACTCATTTTTTTTTTTTAATCTTTTTGCCTACTCCAATTTTGCATCAGTTTCTTAGACTCATCAAATTTTGTTGCAGCAGCACAGTTACCAATTTACCCAAAATACAAGTTACCCTAAATACAAAGAGGACTGTTTCATTTATGTTAGGTAGATCACCCAGAGGGGACTGGGCGGTCTCATGTTCTGGAATCCCTGCAGATTTTATTTTATTTTTTTTTTTTTTCTGTCCACCCTGGCCATCGGACCTTACTTATTCTGTTAATTAATGTTGACTTATTTTATTTTTTACTGTGTCTTTTATTTTTCTATTCTTCATTTTGTAAAGCACTTGTATGAAAATGTGCTATATAAATAAATGTTGTTGTTGTAATTTCTTTTGCTACTGCAACGACATTTTAAACCAGTTTCATATTTTCTTTTGATCGAATAATAAAGAGATAAGGGATACTCTTACGATAAAGGTGTATGAGGGTGTAAGATACAAGAAACCCAATTCAGTGCAAACGTTGCTTCTGAATAGTTTGGGTATTACTGTTAGGTCACGCAGGCACAACAGAGAGACAGAGAGAGAGAGGCTGGTTAGGAGCACGCGCTGATACAGCACATTGCCGCACCCACATAGATAAAAAAGGCAGTGTGCTCTGTGGTTACTCTCTCAGGTGGGCGTTAGCATATCATAATCTCTTGGACCAATAGCGTGAGTTTTCTGCATTCAACTTATACAACCAACATTATAAAATTATACGATAAAATCAAGTCCTGACTTATCTGCGGAAGAACTTATCCGCGAGTAAATATGGTATATTGGAAGAAAAGACTCCTTTATCTCTTTACTACTCTCAACAGTTTTGCTGTGGCTGTTGGCTTTCCTCTCTTTCTCAATGGTCGGGGTTGATTTGAATTTAGTTTTGACTTGATTGTATGGAATGTTATATGTTTTTAATAAATTCAATAAAAGATCAAAAAAAAGATTAGAGTAGATAAACTTTATTAATCACATGGGAAAATTCAGATGTATTCATCAGCAGAAAAATAAAAAACAAGGATACAAACTCACAGGACAGATAATTCAATCAATCAATTCATTAGTCAGTCATTGTCCAACCCGCTATATCCTAACAAAGAGTCACAGGGGTCTGCTGGAGCCAATCCCAGCCATCACAGGACACAAGGCAGGAACAAACCCTGCGCAGGGTGCCAGCCCACCACAGGGCACACACACTAGGGGCAATTTAGGATCACCAATGCACCTAACCTAAATGTTTTTGGACTGTGGGAGGAAACCCACGCAGACACAGGGAGAACATGCAAACTCCAAGTTCACATGCCATTCCAGAAAGTATCATTTGGACCACAAATCTTTTGGATGAAGCAGAAATCCAGATTCATTAGACTTCTGGCCTAGGAATCAGACTTTCTCTTTTGGAGCATTATGGCAGAAACAATAATCACTATGTCGCCATGCTGCATAGCTAACACTTACATGTACTGTACATACATTTTGTGTGGTGTTGCCTGGCTAAAGATTGTATGGAGCAGATTCCAGAGGATGATATAAAGCTGAAAACCTTCATACTCAGGTTGGAGTGAACTACATATAGTATATTTTTTATCATTAGTCTCTGTTTAACTGTTCCATGCAGTATTCTCTTTTATAACTTAAAGCTTGTTTAAGTACATAGCAATTCTTGAATCAGAGGGAGCTGATTCCCTATGAAGCATGGTTACAAGAGACCACTGTTGCTTTACATTGCAGGAAATGGATTTAAGTAGTGTTTGACAGAGGAAAGGGACAGTTTTTTTTTTTTGGTAATAGTTATTTGGCATTGTTTGGAATATTATCAGTTAATTCCAGTGGCTGTTGCCTGGTAACGTTAAGGAACTGTCTACATGAAGAATATTACTTAATGAGAGATTATCAAAGATACGTTAACCTAGCAGGAAGATGTTGAATGGAACTGGTGGGCCGCATGATTTTATTATGGTGTCTGTAAGCTTGCATTAAGTTCACAACATCATTTTACCTTGGATTACCTTGATTTGTCATAAGAACAGTGACACAACTGAGAACAATGTATTGCCATTGTGTCACAAACGTCACTTACAAAATTATGTTACACATATTCAAGTGTTTATTTGTTAAAAAATTGTGTTTATTTGTTTTTCTTGCACTTTTCATATAAATAAATGCCACTTTTACAGGAACTTTATTCTGATTGTTTTTTAATGGGAACATGGTTGAGGAAGGAATTATGGTAAAGAATAGGGGATAACCTATAGGAAGGTATTTATTGAGTAACAGGGATTTAAGCAAAACTAGGAGAAATATATTTAACTGCCAGTATGGGAAGATCAGTGGTAGGGAGTGCTAGCACCAAGCTTTCTCGGTACCAAGAATTTAACACTAGAATTACCAAAGCCTACGAAAAAACTCATAAATCTGGCCCACCTTAAATCCCTTTGCACCTCTCCGTAAGCATCTTTTGTCTTGTAAATGTGTTGATAAGCACAAGCAGCCTGCTATCCCATCCCCCCACTGCCACAGAAAGGGCCCAGCTTAAGCCTTGATTATCTTGGAGTGCAGTGCTGGAGTTTTAGAGGGGAAACAACAGATCATTATTTGGAAAACATGCATTTCATGTGTGTTCCATGTCTAGAACAATCTATGTAAGCACATCATTAAAACAGAAACTTTATTCATGTTTTAGTAATACAGTAATCCCTCTCGATCGCGGGGGTTGCGTTCCAGACCCCCGATAGGCTAAAAATCAGAAGTAGAAACCATATGTTTCTATGGTTATTTTTATATATTTTAAGCCCTTATAAACTCTCCCACACTGTTTATAAATATTCCCCGCAGAGTTATACAGCATAATCCCTTTGTATTCTCTTAGATATTAGGTAAGATTCATTGAAATTATGTATATAAACACACTGTTTATATACAGTAAAACCTAAATATTATTTTAAAGATATTGAGTGTCTCCGATAGCACATATGTTATAGCCATTACGATAGACATGCCACCAGCAATAAATACATACAATACAAGAAAAATAGTATACAGTAAATGTGTGTACAGTGACACTAAACGTACGTACATGTACTAAGTACTGTAAGAAGAAAATTAATTATGGTTACTCACCAACAATGACACGATGACTTGTCCGATAACAATGAGTTTTATTTTACTGCACAACAAAGGAGAGCATTACAGCCCTTAAAGGAGGCGATTGTGTAGCACTGCCGTTGTTCTTCTTCTGGCAATCTTCAATGTAAATCCCTAAAGCAGATTCCATCCGGACTACTGCCTTATTACATTCACTTACAACTCGTTTTGCACCCTGGTTAAAAGGACACTGCGGCCGTAGATCTTATATTCCTTTCCTACTTTTTAAATAAAAAGAATCGTAGCCTTCAACAAATCCAAAACGTTTACCTTTTCGGCAATCATTAACATCTTCCGTTTGCGCTTGGGCACGGCCCCTGAAGCAGTAGCAGATCGTTTTGGAGCCATAATGAAGGGCTTGACTATGCACAAAGATAAACACAAAAGAGCACAACTCTTTACAGAGCGAAACACGTTGATGCTGAATGAGCGAGACGAGACTTCCTGGTTAACACTGCATTCAGCACGCAGGAACTTAACTGCGTGCTCTGATTGGTTAGCTTCTCAGTCATCCGCCAATAGCGTCCCTTGTATGAAATCAACTGGGCAAACCAACTGAGGAAGCATGTACAGGAAGTAAAAAGACACATTGTCCGCAGAACCCGCGAAGCAGCGAAATATGCGTGATATTTTTAGTTATGCTTTCATATAAAATCTGCGATAGAGCGAAACCGCGAAAGTCAAAGCGCGATATAGCGAGGGATTACTGTAAATGACAAAATGTAGATATGAACTGTACAATGTGTTCAGGCTTAAGTCCAAATATCAAACAAACACTTTCAGAAAAGGTGAAAGTGTAATACAACAGCTTCCGTGGTGCAGAGGTAAGAATTGCTGACTTGTCATCATGAGACGATAGGATCAATCCCGTGTGTCTCACAAATTTACCATTTTGTGTTGTGAGCTGCTCTTATTGATAATATTACACAATAAAAACATACATATGATTTCTGTCTGTAGCAGTCGGTGTAAATTTATAGTACTTGCAAAAGTTAGCTTTTTTTTCACTTTTATTCTCTCATTCATGATCACGATACAACCCACTCTCCCTGATCTGATGCTATTAGTATTTATTTGAAACTGAGAATAACTGTAGATGTTACTGGTGTTTTGTCACTTGAATTTTTTTTACTCAGTTTTATTGAGTTTTCCTGTTCACGCTGAATTAGCATGCACCTTATGGTCCATGATGTCAAAGCCACACCGACAAAAAACATAGGTATCTATACTAATAAAAGGCAAAGCCCTCACTGACTGACTGACTGACTGACTAACTGACTCACTCACTGACTGACTGACTCACTCATCACTAATTCTCCAACTTCCCGTGTAGGTAGAAGGCTGAAATTTAGCAGGCTCATTCCTTACAGATTACTTACAAAAGTTGGGCAGGTTACATTTCGAAATAATACGAGTAATGGTCATAACTGGAACCTATTTTTTCATCCATATACTGTAATAGACTGCAGCTCGATGGCCGTGGGAGGTGGAGTTGCGTGTCACATCATCACGCTTTCCACGTAATTAAGTGCCTGCCCATATAAGGTAAATATTCGCTGGTGAAGGACTGTGCTTAGCATATTCATTAGTAAAAATATTACAAACTGATATTAATTATATTTTGTCCTTGAATACTTATTAAATAATTCCAAATAGTCTGTCCGCTTCCTTTCATAGCTTTTCCGATGGTTGTGCTGCTTCCAGGCATGTATTTTCGTATTAAAGCATTTAACCAATCACATTTCAGCCATCATTTGTTGCCAGGCAGACAGGACTTTACAATCCGTTGTGCAAGCACTCTAACACAGAATAAATGTTGATTAACCTGTTGCTTCAACCAGTCAGATTTTGAGTTGGTGTCAGTACGGCCCTCTAGCAGGCGTACAGCGACGTCACCGTATTCAGACCTATTGATTGGATAGAAGCCGCAGGTACGATTTTCAGCATTAGCTTCGATGGTGATAGAAAGGGACTTTTTGATGGAACTGAGGCGCACGGATAATCCGTACGACAGAGTGATTGAACTGTTTTTGAGGAAAGAGAGGAGGATGGATTTTGTTTACAAATAATCTGAATTTTGGTGAGTAAAATGTTGCGATTCTATCTGCGATGCAGCGGCTCTTTATACTGTATTTCTGCATATTAAGATGGTTTCTATAACCATAAATGAGTTTTTGAGGGGCGGGTTGATGGAGACGGACGAAGACGGAGCAGTACTGAAGGCCTAGGTGCGAGAAATGCACGGTCCGCCAATTGACCAGATGATACATAAATTTAATGAACATTACAACCTAAAAATAAACAAAACTGTAGAGAGGCCCATGATTAAATGAATGGTAAAAAAGTAAGAGTGAAGCTATGGTGACTTATTGAGGCAGGCAGGCCAAAGCACAATAGCACGGGGCTTGATGTAGTGCGCGTTAAGTCGATCTAAAATGCACGCTCAGATTCGAAAAAATATATCTTTTCAAGTTCTATTTGGATATAAGTAGGTTCTGTAAGTAGGTTCTGTTTAGTCTACAGAAATATCTTTGGTAGGAATGTAAGTTAAATTTAGTCTTTACATTTCTATGGTGAAGAAAAAGTTATGCAATGATGACTAAATTTAACATACATTCCTACCAAAGATATTTCTGTCGACTAAATAAAAATTACTTATATTTAAAATTTAAATAGAACTTGAACAGATATGATAGTTCATAATGCCCACGCAACACTACGTGCACGTAAGAGCAGAAGTCATCCGTTTTAACAAGCAGCGTATTGCACTGATACGAAATAGCCTGCCCATTTAATTATTTAGGAATGGATAGATAAATTAAGAATTTGTACAAATAATGTTTTTCTGTTTTCTTCCTCGATGGATTCTGGCACGGCCAGCAACAGCTGCTCGCACCTCAAAGGGTGTAATATATATATATATATATATATATATATATATGGAAAAGTCTATTCGGGGGTTCTGGAGAGGAGGGTCCGTCGGATAGTCAAACCTCGGATTCAGGAGGAACAGTGTGGTTTTCGTCCGGGTCGCAGAACAGTGGACCAGCTCTACACCCTTAGCAGAATCCTGGAGGGTGCATGGGAGTTGTCCCAGTCTACATGTGTTTTGTGGACTTGGAAAAGGCGTTCGACCGTGTCCCTCGGGGAATCCTGTGGGGGGTGCTCTGGGAGTATGGGGTACCAGACCACCTGATAAGAGCTGTTCAGTCCCTGTACAACCAGTGTCAGAGCTTGGTCCGCATTGCCGGCAGTAAGTCGAGCCCGTTTCCAGTGAGAGTTGGACTCCGCCAGGGCTGCCCTTTGTCACCGATTCTGTTCATAACTTTTATGGACAGAAGTTCTAGGCGCAGCCAGGGTGTTGAAGGGGTCCGGTTTGGTGGACTCACGATTGGGTCACTGCTTTTTGCAGATGATGTTGTCCTGTTTGCTTCATCAAGCCGTGATCTTCAGTTCTCTCTGGAACGGTTCGCAGCTGAGTGTGAAGCGGCCAATGATGAGAATCAGCACCTCCAAATTCGAGACCATGGTCCTCAGCCGGAAAAGGGTGGAGTGCCCTCTCAGGGTGGGGGAGAGATCCTGCCCCAAGTGGAGGAGTTCAAGTATCTTGGGGTCTTGTTCACGAGTGAGGGAAGAATGGACCGTGAAATCGACAGGCGGATCGGTGCGGTATCCGCAGTGATGCGGGCTCTGCATCGGTCTGTCGTGGTGAAAAAAGAGCTGAGCTGTAAGGCAAAGCTCTCAATTTACCAGTCGATCTACGTTCCTACCCTCACCTATGGTCATGAGCTATGAGTAGTGACCGAAAGAACAAGATCACGAATACAAGCGGCTGAAATGAGTTTCCTCCGCAGGGTGTCTGGGCATTCCCTTAAAGATAGGGTGAGAAGCTCAGTCATCCGGGAGGGGCTCAGAGTAGAGCCGCTACTCCTCTGCATCGAGAGGAGTCAGATGAGGTGGCTCGGGCATCTGATCAGGATGCCTCCTGGACGCCTCCCTTGTAAGGGGTCATTCCATTCCTACATAATTAAACCAGGAGGAGGCCACGGGGAAGACCCAGGACACGCTGGAGGGACTATGTCTCCCGGCTGGCCTGGGAACGCCTTGGGATTCTCCCAGAAGAGTTGGAAGAAGTGGCCGGGGAGAGGGAAGTCTGGGCCTCTCTGCTTAAGCTGCTGTCCCCGCGACCCGACCCCGGATAAGCGGAAGAGGATGGATGGATGGTTTTATATATATATATATATATGTGTGTGGGTGTATATGTATGTGTGAATATATATATGTATATATGTAAGTGTGTATATATATATATGTGTATATGTATATATATGTTTATGTGTATGTATATATATATGTATGTGTGTGTATATATGTATGTATATATATATGTGTGTATGTAGGTATGTTTGTGTGTGTATATGTATATATGTACATATGTATGTATATGTATATATATTGTATGTTTATGTGTGTGTGTATATATATATATATATATATATATATATGACAGCAACACTTATAACAGTGACAAAACTATTACATTGACAATCATGTTACGTTATTTTCAAAATGTTTCCTTTTCTTTTTCATTACTTCTTTAACACACTACTTCTCTGCTGTGAAGCGCGGGTATTTTACTAGTATATAATATATGGAATAATTCATTTTATGACCTGTATAGTACATTTCCAAAAACATTGTGGCACTGATACATTATTCATCCATCCATCCATCATCCAACCCGCTATATCCTAACTACAGGGTCACGGGGGTCTGCTGGAGCCAATCCCAGCCAACATAGGGCACAAGGCAGGAAACAAACCCTGGGCAGGGCGCCAGCCCAGCACATTATTCATATTCATTTACCAACCTTCTTGCACTTGTAATCAGTGAACGCGTTTTTTTTTCTGATCTTGTCCAGTCTCCACATTTTGGTGCATGGTGGTGTTTCCTTTGTACTCTAGAACATGCAGATGAAAGAATAGTACAGAGAGGTCAGTTCCGCGCTATATGCAATCATCAAAGTCAAATGACATACACAAGGACTGTCCTTTCTACATTTATGACGTGTGTACCTGTTACAATGTACAAACCTCTCTCCATGCTGAGGTTCCTATTACATTGAAGGAGCACCTAACACTGACTGAGTTTTTTCCTCAGGGTAGTGGCAGTCTTGGAACAGAAGTTTGTCGATATTGCATCCTCTTTCTTTTTCCGTTGCCTTTTCTTGTAAGAAGCGACAATGAAGTTCCTCTGCAAGGTGAGCAAAGAACACTCTTCTTTTCTCAGTGGACCCGTGCTTGCCTTGTACAGTACATGTGCGTCCATCGCTGCCAGGTCAAGTATATTGTAGCACACAGCGACTGGCCCCCTGCATGTTCCTGCTCGCAGTGAATAAGTTCACGCCTTGTGGTCCATGATGTCAACGCAGCACCAGGGAAAGAAAAGAAATAGACAAATATATGTGACATTTTGAAGAAATCATTTTATGACCTGAACAGTACCAATCAGAAAACATTATCGCACAAATGCAATATCATTTCAAAACAAACAGCCTCAGATCAGGTGTAAATTTATGGTACATGTAAAAGTTAGCTTTTTTTTTTCACTTTTATTCTCTTAGTTACAATCACGCTCTTGCCTCACCCCCTGACCTGATCTGACCTTAACTAACAGCGTCAGCATAAATTTACACCCAATCTGAAGCTGTTCGTTTGAGGGAGAAATGCCCTGGTAAGAATGAGAGGAAATGTCTTTAGGATACTAGTTATCAGGTGATTCAGCAGATACCAATGGTGTCTGATCCCCTATTCAGTGGGACAGAGAGAAGGAGAGAAAGATGCCAGGAGATACTGCTGGGATGTGGCCACAAGACCTAACCTGTAACGAGTGGCAGCACAAGGCCTCCAACAGAAGAAGATAAGGCCATGAAGAATGAGTAAAAGGCAAGTAGTCATCTTCTTGGTGTGAACCTACTACGTACCTTACAACGGTTCAACCATGTGGTATCAAGTAGTCTTATAAAAGATAAATCAGTGTGACAGGTACACATACAAAATGGTATTAAAATAGACAATTCTTTACTAAAAAAAAAACAAGGTGATAATAAATATTAAAGTTTGAAAAGTTGAAGTTCAGTGAATTCTATGAAAAAATAACTCTAGTAAGTCCATAAATTCCTAGTTAATAATATGAGTTAAAATTCTGAAATGAAAAAAAATTGAAAAACAAACAAAGATACACTGACTCCAGTCCTTTCCCTTCACCTTCCTTCAGGCTGCTCAAAGGACTTCCAGGACATCTTCTAAAGAAGGAGCCCTCAACTCCAGTCCTGTAGGGCTGCAGTGGCTGCAGGTTTTCATTCTAATCCTTTTCTTAATTAGTGACCTGTTTTTGCTCCTATTTAACTTCTTTTGAATTCATTTTATTTGACTTGCTCTTGAAGACTCAGACCCCTTAATTGTTTCTTTATCCATAATTAGCAGCCGAACAATAATAAGATACAAAATGAGCCAAAGCACGACCAGCAAATTGTGTCCACCATAGAATATCTGAAAATAAAGAAAGATGAAGGTTTCAGGAATGTTGGTGTGCTCAGTACCATAAAACATTTTAACAGTGCTCTTAGAAAAAAGAAAATCAACAATTTCGGACATGTCTGCTATTGCACAATGAGCGCAGCAACACGCCATGGAATTAAAGAATGGGTTTAATTAACAAGACTCGACGCCTGATTAAGCAACTGGTTGGAGTTAAATTGGTTGGAGTTTGAGGTCCTGACTTAGTTGGTCTTCTGCTGGCTCACTCACTTCATATTTCATTTATGTTTGGGTTCCATTTAAGGAAAGAAATGAAGAAATTCAGAGGAATGATGAAGAAATTCAGGGGAAATAAAAAGTACATTAAAATGAATTCAAAAGCAGTTCATTAGCAGCAAAAATAGGACACTAATTAAGAAAAGGGTTAGAATGAAAACCTGCAGCCAATGAGGCACTCCAGGACTGGAGTTGGAGTTGGGGACCCCTTTCTAAAGCAAGCAAAAAAACAACAAGAATCTCTATCATTTTATCTTCTCCCCTTCTTTCTGGCTGTTCTAGGGAACAAAGGACTTCTTAAAGAAATAAAGTTCAAGTTAAACTAAACTAAATCAATGTACCAGCTCACCACAATTATCCACATGCTCCTCCTTGACCATTTTGGCTGCTGTTGAATGGCATCTGGTGATGTCACCTTTGCATGGTATCAAATCTCAATCCGGACTATTTTCATGTATGGCTCCTGGCTAGTGGAATGAGCTGCCCACTTCCATTTGATATTCTGACCCCCTCACTGTGTTTAAGATGTGTTTGAAGACTCTTTTGTTTGGTGAATTTCTGTCTGACTGGTATTAGCCGTTACATTTTGTAATCAAGGATTTGTAACTAGCTTGTATTTTATACTTGTGATGCTCAGTTTTATGCCCCTGTCCTGAAACAAATGTTCTCAAACAGTCCGCAAAACTGATATTTACTCGATTATGTTGACCTCATTTGGAAGTTTTTTTGGGTAAAAGCATCTGCTAAGCAAATAAATGTGAATGTAAATTTATCTCCCATCTCTGTGTTCTAGGTGAGTAAGTGCACCCCTACTATCCTCATTCAGGCAGTACATTAGTACCACGTTGCACATTCCACTAAACACAGACTATATGGAACTTTAAACAAGTGTGTTGTCAGTTCTGATCCTAGAAATAATTATTTTATTTGGTCTGGAAATGATGTGATGGACAGCTGGCGTTTCAGTCCGGCCAGGATAACCCTCTAAAGAAGAAAGCAGCCGTTTCAAGGCATTACATCCCTCGGGACGCTAGATTGCAGCTCCCCTGGATGGAAATGGTTCCTCGGATTTCCGCAGGGCAGCATGGGATATGGAGTCATTCTCTTCAGCCCTGTTGGGTGCCGTGGGCGCCACCAGTGGGAGCTTGACAAGAACCCGGGGACTTTTACGATACATCACCCAGGAAGTATTTCAGGATCACGAGGACGGAAGCCCGCAGTACTTCCGGGGCACTTGAAGAAAGAAGATATGGTATTGACCCGGAAAAGAAATACTTTCGGGTCATGGACTTTAAAAGGATTCTGGGAAGCCCCAGCAGATTGACCTGAGTTGGGAGGAAGGGTGACGAAGCATCTGGGCGTGGAGGATTGTATTATTGATTATTGTATTTGATTATTGTGTATAGTGGAGGTGCTTTGTGCACATTATAGAAATATTAAATTCATTTCTTGGACTTTTATCTGGTGTCTGATGTGTGGTCTGAGGGTTCAAGGGGACAATAGCGCCCCCTATCTGTCACAGGAAGAACGCTTGAAAGCTAACTTGAAAATGGAAGGAGCGTAGAGTAAAGAAGAGAAGAGGAGGTAAGAGGAAAGATGATAAGAGGAGAGTTTGTGGCAAATATTGACTGGCGAGTGGAGCTGAGACCAGGGTCATCACAGAGAAAGGAGGAGTAAAAATGAAGAATACTTTTGTATACTTGGACTACAGGACAAGCCACCTGAACAGGCAGAAAGACACCTTTGTTAAGGAAGACCTAGAGGGCCATTACTGCTGCTTTGTGCTTCTTTACTACTTTCAGTTGTCACTTGATTTATCCCCCCATAATATGATACTGTATACTTGAGTCTCCTAAGTATGGAGAGGCACAGACTGTGCTCTCAATTTACGACAAACATTTTTTTTTCTTTTGAACTGTTTCAGTGTAATGATCTGTAGAATTTGCAGTTACCAGATATGGCCGAACCACTGTGAGAGTTGTGTTCAATGGTGTGGTGTTAAAAGCATAAAGATTCTGACGACTTCACCGTTGCATTTCTTCACATCCAGTTTCAGCATGAGGACATTTAAAATAAAGCATAAAGAACCATGCTCGCCGTCATGCTTCCCTTCAGCGCATGGAAAAAAAAAGCTATATAAATGTAAATGCACAATTATTAGAAATTCATTCCCTCATTTCCATCTTCAGGAGGTTCAAGGGAAAAAAGCAGCCAATGTGCAGATAAGGCCATAGGGTTCAGAAGCTAAAGGTATCATTTCAGCAAATGAAAAAGTATGTGAGTATGGTAAATGTTGAAATATAAGACCTGGCTATCAATAAAAATCCAGTGACTTGCAGGCCCACATTTCTGACATCTATGCGGGAAAGATGAAAAAAAAAAAAAGCCGCCCATTTAAACACCCGTCATCAGAAGCCAATTTTGTCTTATTCTCATACTTGGATTCTGCAACAGGTGCTTTTAGCGGATTAACCCTATAGCCTTTTCATCTCACAACAGAACGAATAAAAAAATGTCTTTGTCCAAATCCATATTACTTTAGATTATTTCATTTGTCTTCATCCGTTGCTTGCGGGCAAAAAAAAAATAATAATTTCTGCTGTAAATGGGGACAGTCTGAAAAGCTGCAGGCAGCCCAGTGAATGATGTCGTCTTGAATGTGCGGCTGCAGTTTCTGCCCTGTTTGTTGTGGGCTCCATTTGCTCAGCAATATCAAAGTCAATTTTTCCTCTGATGAAGCGAGATCCAGGGGAGCTGTTCTGTCAACATGGCAAAACCCCATCAATAAATTATGTGCGGCCCTTACTGTACCTTCCTCACCATCTCCTGCAGAAGCCTTCTCCTCTTTTAATATTTTTTGTACAATACACATTGGGATTCATTGTTTAAAGTCAATGCTCCAGGCCAGTATAATTCTCCTTGTTTCTCTCCACAGGGACAGGGAACAGTTGCAGATTCTGGGCACTGAAGCCCAAGGCAACCAGTGACTCAATTTATTATTATGATTATTATTATTTTTTTAGTTTCTAGAGCATACTAAACACATGATGACCAGTAGTAGTGCAATGATGGGTTAACTTGCTTAGTCAGTAAATGCAGCTGTTTATCAGGGCCCATATTGAAAATCTGACCCAGTTCACAAATAAATTGGTGATATTTAGCAGCTGCAGTCCTTTGCAATGAATTGCACACTGTATTGATGCACAGAGGAAACTAAGAATTCCGGGCTGCTGAATTTAATTCAATTTTTTTAAGAGTGTCGACAGAGAGACCTGATCAGACTCTAAAGGGGAGTGTGCCCTCTTCCTCCCTGCTATAGCAGAAGATATTGCTGCCTCATTCTGCTCTTTCTGTGTTGCTTGTAATTTGTTTTTACAATCACGTGCCCACCTGAATTCAGTCAGCAAATGTAGCTTTGGTGAAGTGGCCTGCGGCTTGGTGGCAGCCTTCTCCCGACAACTTTACTCATTGTTGAAGCAGAGCACCTTTTTCTCTGGGCAATGTCTTACATAGAAAGGTCAGGATTGGTTAAAAAAATCTTTATTGACCTTCAAGCATGCATCAATTTTAATCCAATTATTTGGTCCCTGTGGGTAACAGCCTATCCTGGCCTCATCACGGGCAAGGCATCAGTACATGGCAGGACACATTCACATATACCAGATATAGAGTCATAAATTACTCTTAATATACTTTGAGTTAAAAACTAAACAAGCCAAAGAAAAAATGGGAGAACATGCATTCTTCTCACAGACATTTCCTGGAGGCTGGGATTTAAAACCAGTCTCATGGGTCTGACTGATGGCAGATCTATGCATTGTACTTTAGTGTTAATCTCTGTTTAGTTATTTTGTGTTTTTAGTGATCTGTACTGTCCTACTGATTGTTTTGTTGCTTTTCATCACTGAATTATATCCACTACTTTGTTTCCTAATCTGCTTAATCCAGTTTATTGTTGTGGAGAGCCAGTGTCTAACCCAGCAGTAATGGAAGCAGCAAGCCTGAATGAAGTGCCAGTCATTTATACACACTAACACACACCCTCACAAGGACAATTCAGATTCAATTCTTAAGTGAACTAACATTTACTTAGTGTTATGGGCTGTTCACTTTAAAAATGTATTCATATTAAAATACATCTTTCTAAGCAAAGGTACTTATGGAAATATTGTTTCTGGAATGTTTCTGTGTGGTAATCCTGCATTATAATATTTCTAGGATATAGTAATTATTTATTTTGCAGCACAGCAGTGTTATGTTGTTTTGTATATGGGAGCCACCATTTTATGATTCCCTTTACCATGGCACTTCTCCCAGTTGCCATGGAACATGGTTTCAGATGTCACCAAGTCTGAGTCACCAGCTCAGCATGTTCTTAATTTAAAAAAGTAGTTTCCACCATTTCTCTAAAAAAAAAAAAATTATTATTATGTTAGGACTGGGAATTGATAAAAAAAACAACAACTAATTAATCACATAATTGTACAGAACTAATCACGATTAATCACACCGAACATTAAAATATGCAATCAATTGTATAGATTTAATGCTTTTGTGGTTAGAATCGTGGTGTGCCTTGGGATTCATTGGGTTACATAAAGTGTGCCACCACAGATAAACGGTTGGAAAACACTGCTCTACCTACTCCTTTGCTCCTAGCACACTAAAAAAGTTCTCTGTAGCAGCTATCTTGCCTAAAAGGTGATACCATGTATTACTTGAATGGTTATGTTGAGTTCTTTACATAAATTAGCAAAGATACTACAAATGAAATAATGGGTAGGGATAATCATTTCACTTGTGTTTCATAGAATTTTGTCATTATATTAGGGCAGTAAGCACTGTGAGCTATATGGCAGACTGACAAGTTACAGTAAATACACATGTACTAGAGACTCATTTTGATTTTAGTGCCACACCAAGAAAACTTACTCTGCACATATGTAATATGACATTGATTTGATCTTGCAGAAACAAGACATGAAAAAAACAGAGAGCGTAATTTTTACCTTTGCTACTTTTCTTTAGTTTTGCTCCAGGACTACCATCAACCCCCTTTCCTCCCACTCACCCGCACCGATGTCATTATGTATAAATCAAGGAAAGGAATACCAGTACCATGTTCTGACATGTAGCAAGGAATTGTGAAACATGTAATTTGAAAATTTCAAATAAAATTTTATTTCTCAAAATTTTTAAACATAGCATATAAATACGGTACTGGATATGATATGTATGTAATTCTTTAGGTTCACACTTAACTTTTTTGTATTGTTTTTTCGTAAAGTAAAATGAAAAACAAAAATTATATAAAGCACTGCCTGAGGAGTTTGCCTTGTTGCCAGTGACAATATTTTTAAGGCATTAAACAGGCCACGTTAATCAGAAAAATGAATGTGTTAACTTTTCCTGGCCTAAGATGTATGTAGATTCTTACACAATCAAATAAATTGATATTGGCAATTAAACACTGCTTAAATGTAAATACATATGCACTTATAGATTTTAATCTTTTTTTTTGCTGTTAAAATATACATTTACTATATTAACACTGAAAAAAAAAATCTGTATATTACCTAGACATTAGGAATTCTTGATGTATAATTATAAATATAGATTGCTATTTTAATTATGTATTACTTTTTTTCACCAAAATATATGCTATATGATACACAGCAACAAATAATAAACACAGTAGAAATGTTTAAAAAAGCTGCAAATGTATCAAATGTTCATAAGTTGTTTATCAAGAAGACACAAAACTAACATGCTTAACAGGTTTATAAGCAAAAGACTAATTTTGCTGTTAAGCCAACAAAGCCTGTTGTTTACAAAGCAGCAATCTTTTCTTTTTCCAATTAAAAATGTAAAGCTGCTGCACATAAAACAAGCTCACTGCCCAAACTCAAACGGTGTCTGTTTAAGTAAAAGAACAAAATAAAAAGGTCTGAATTAGTTTAAATGGCTTTTCTTGCTGTTTGTCTAATTTCACAGAATGACATCTCCAATTCCTTTTTCACAGTATATTACTGCACTCTCTTTAAAATAAAGGCTAATATTCCAATTGTCACTCGCTCTTTGGTAAAACAAGCATGGACTTGCTACTCTTTGTTTACACTGCAAGACATAAAGGAGCACTACAACTAAATTAATGTAAAGGTTAGAAAAGCATGGACTGAAAAGATCATTTTTTTGTGCTTGACCAATTTACTGATCACTGATCGAGTCTTTTTAAGTAAAAATTGACCAATTTAGATCACCAGCCAATTAGTTGGAGCATCCCTACTAATAATTGTTGAAAACTTCTAATGTCAGTAGGTGGAGAGGTATTCCATAATAGTAGACATTTTCTTTGGGTTGAGCGTCACACCTTTTGCTGGTACCACATGACAGAAAGGAGCTGGACCTGTAAGAAGAGGTATTTCTTGATGTTTAGCAAAAGTTGAGCATGCCGCAGTTGAGGTTCTGAAGGTAATGCTGCACTGTTAGGGAGGAAACAATGATATTATACACAAAACAATAAGGAACTGTTGCTGTAGTGGTTTTTAGCCCAAAAGACATGGCTCAGAAATGGAACAAGTTATCGGGGGTGAGGACAGGATGCCTGCCAATATTCCAAATGAAGATCTAGACAACTGAAGACCACCATCTCCTGCAGAGATTCCAATATGTAATGCACCAGAAGCATGGGACAAGCATCACAATGTGTTTTAGTGTTTAGACCCATATATTCAACAAAAAAGTGGAAACTGCCATCAGATTTTGGGATTAGAACCACTGGCAATGCCAAGGCTGAAGATAAAGGTTCCAATATGCTGTCCACTGACATCTTCCTGATCTTGACACAGGGAACTGTGTAAGCTCTGTGACCGAAGATAACTGATGAATAGTGTGGATTTGATGGAATAACCCATCTCTCTAATCGAGTTTGTGTCTCCAGATTCCAGTCCACCTGTGAACTTCAGAAGGATGTAGGTTTCCACCAGACAAATCTACTCCATCACTTAGCACAGATCTTCACTGGCCCTCAGCTCAAACCTGTGTACTTCACTCTTTGGTAATGTATACTCCTGTTTGGGCTTCATGTCTAGCCCCAGGAGCAATGGCTTTGTATGGTATGCATATTCAGGACATATACATCAGCCCTAATGAGACAGAGTACTGCATGTATTAGAAAAGTTAAAGAAGTCTCTGCAAAATCTACTAATCTTAGCACAGCCAACCCCACCTTTTATGTGGCATCACTATACTCTAACACTGGAGATCCCAAAAACAATACATGAATATTTTTACTCTTAACTCAGCAGAACTGAATAAAAAGCAGCAACCATCCTCCGATGATATCTCACACCACATTTATTTGCACCACTACGCTCCCCATTTTACTTTTCTAGTCAACTTATGTCTGCATGTATTTAGAAAGGGGAGCATATCCACACCTCTAAAGCTCTAAACAATGTGCCACCATGCCAACCTACCCTCTCTCTAAATACAGCACATACTGTATCTATTCCATTCAGTGTTGTACTTTTTGGAGAATCATTATTATGATAACAAATGCAAGTAAGAATTTAAATGTACTGACTATATATTTCAGATAAAATCAGCTAACAATTGAAGTTAAAACATTATTGGCTTAATTATTGAGAGTTAAAGTACTGTATAATCTGCTATCACATAAAATAAAAATGAATCCAGTTTCACAGACCTAGCCAGCATTCCTGAATTTATTAAAATTATATGGTGTTAAATGCAGTCATCATTTGTCCCACTTTTACAATGCCATGGTAAACGCTGAATGCTTCTCTTTTTAATGAATTTGAGGCTTGTGTTTCATTATTAGATTCAACATTAGCAGGCAAACATGTCTCCTTCCTGAGAGCCAAATTATCTATTAATTAGCTCAGTACTTCCATTTTCATTACTCATCCATATCATCCGTAAACATGTACATTGGGAAATAAACCATTTAACCAACTGGAACACCTGTACGGCCAAAAAGCAACTTTTATTCCTAAGACAAGCTAACCAGATTCCCTACCTGTAACCACATTATACATTTTATGTTATTTTGTCTTGCCTAGATGTGGTATGCAATGATTGCATGTTTTATGCTGAAGAACTAACACTAAAGTCCTCACACAAGATACAGTAAATTTGATTGCTGAAATAAGCAACTGTAATATGAAATTGGATCCAATACAATACAGCTTAATGAGAGCTAATTTGAAACTTTATGATGATAATTGCAGCATTCTGTAGTGTTTATTGCAATTACTACATTAAACGTAAATGTAAAGGAATATACTATTATTCTAAAATAAACATTGCATTAATTTTAAGTCTATCATCTCATCAAAACGGCAATGAAGTTTTTTCACTACAATTATCTTATTGTTTATAGTCATCAGCATGAAAATTAATTTATAAATTCAGTAATGCTTAATAAAAGTGGCATATACAACACTTGCTAGAAATTTATGCATATAAAAACGACTAATTTCCAAATGGTAATGTTTTATTATGCATACAATAAGCATCACTCATAAAAAGACATTGCTAAAATCACCCAACCAGAAAAAGAAAGCATTTGATTTGTGCTCAAGACCCCACTAGAAGTAACCTCACTGTGTCAGTGTTGAAGTAAACGGGGCACCGTCCTGCCTGGGACATGTAGGAAGAATCTGTGACACCATAAAGTTCTTCCTGAGATAATATTTATTGTATGTAGAGGTGGCAGTCAGCCATACATGTGGATCTATCCTGATGTTCTAATGATGAATCAGATGCTCCTGAGGCAGAATACAGATAATGAAATAAAGCAGTTCAAGCCAGAATGCTGGCAGAGAGTACAAATAACAAGCATAGAGAATCTTTTTTCTTCTTCTCCTGTAGGAACACTTTCTGGAGGAGCAGTGTCCATTTTCAATTTGAAATAATTGCTAAGATACTTTAAGATAATGTTATCATTTACTTTTTACAAAGAAATCCATTTCTGCATCTGCATTTTCGGCTCATTTTGTGTACGCTTAGTCTGTTCCAGTTTTGCCGGATGCTGAATTGCATCTCAGCAACACTGTGTGCAAGAGAAGAACCAATCCTTGATTCAGCACCAGACTACTGCAATGCACTGCCACACACGGGAACAACTTAAAAGATAATTAAAGATAATTAACCAAACACAAAAAAGGCCACAGAAACAAGGAGAATGTGGAAACCCATGCACGGCGTCAATGTCTGTTTTTTTTCTTATGTTTTGTATTAGTGTATTTAGTTATCTGCTCTGTCTCCTTTATAAAGAGTTTCAGGGTGTGGGGTAATCATGATGTTTCAGCTTGAATGCTACTCTCAGCCTATATATTTCGAAGCAGAGGTTCAGGGTGTTTATATCAGCATTGAGTTTGGTATTGCATTCATCACCTTGTAAGTACTGGATTTTTTTTCATTATGTTGCTCTCTTTAGTGGACTAACGGTTTGGATAACCGATGATTGTTTTTCATACTGGGTTGCCTTTTAGGCACATCACTTTTTTTATCTTTTGCATTCGTTTTGTTTTTGAAAATATATTTCTTTTGTACTGGAACCCAGACTCCATTCTGGAGCCAGTCCCAAGCTCATCCTGCTAGAAGACAGTGATTTTTTTGTTTTTTTTTTTATGTAAAGAATGGGAGAAATGCAAAGCTGAGCTTGAAAAGGAAAGCCATTCCTATCTTTCAAACAACTTGGGAATATATAAAAAAAAAATCAGAAGACAAAAGTTTATTTTGTCAAAACTAAAATGTATTCTCAGTAAGACACAGAAGATTTTATGTAAAAGGTCTGGGAGAATAAGACATAGTCAAAAATATGTAACACATTCAAAAACCAGAAAGTCAAACCAATCTTTCATCAATCCTAAATGCTAACCAGAAAATCAAAGTATGAAAAAACAAATAGAAATTCAGTAACCAGGAAGTCTTTAAACAAAAACAGCCACATGTAACATTCTTTGAATCCAGATCACTGACAGAGAGGAATTTAATTTTGGTGATCAAAATATCGTTCCACTGGTGACATTATCAATGGTGACCTCCAGGTGGATGACGGGGGCATCATTATAGTAAACGGGGACACAATTTCTTAAAGTAGATAATGAATGCACCAAAACAAACAGGACATCATGGAACAAGGTGAAAAATTATAAAGCTTTAAAATGGTACTTCAAAAAATAATTAATGATAAATTTTAATTCTTGGGAGGAAAAGACCCCAAAAACAATTTATACTTTGCAAAGTGAGATAATAGAAAGCTGGAGAAAAATGAATGAAATAATCCAATCATAACAAATAATGATTAAAAATTCTGAGTTTAAATTTTTGAATGTGATTATCACAAGGCTTTGTGCACTAGGAACCAAGTTACCTGAACTATTCAATAATATTTCAGTAACTATTTACTACTCTAATGCCAATTTTTCAGATCATAAAATACAGTGGTACTTGAAAGTTTGTGAACCCTTTAGAATTTTCTATATTTTTGCATATAAATATGACCTAACTCATCATCAGATATTCACTCAAGTCCTAAAAGTAGATAAAGAGAAACCAGTTAAACAAATAAGACAAAAATATTATACTTAGTCATTTATTTATTAAGGAAAATGATTGAATATTACATATTTGTGAGTGGCAAAAGTATGTGAACCTTTGCTTTCCGTATCTGGTGTGACCCCCCTTTGCAGCAATAACTGCAACTAAACGTTTCCGGTAACTTTTGATCATTCCTGCATACCAGCTTGGAGGAATTTTAGCCCATTCCTCCGTACAGAACAGCTTCAACTCTGGGATGTTAATGGGTTTCCTCACATTAACTACTTGCTTCAGGTCCTTCCACAACATTTCGATTGAATTAAGGTCAGGACTTTGACTTGGCCATTCCAGAGTATTAACTTTATTCTTCTTTAACCATTCTTTGGTAGAACGACTTGTGTGCTTAGGGTCGCTGTCTTGCTGCATGACTCACCTTCTCTTGAGATTCAGTTCATGGACACATGTCCTGACATTTTCCATTAGAATTCTCTGATATAATTCAGAAATCATTTTACCATCAATGAAGGCAAGCCGTCCTGGTCCAGATGCAGCAAAACAGGCCCAAACCATGATACTATCACCACCAGTTACCCTGGGGTCCTTTGTGACCTCGATGACTATTACACGCCTTGCTCTTGGAGTGATCTTTGTTGGTCGACCACTCCTGGGGAGGGTGACAATGGTCTTGAATTTCCTCCATTTGTACACAATCTGTCTGACTGTGGATTGGTGGAGTCCAAACTCTTTAGAGATGGTTTTGTAACCTTTTCCAGCCTGATGAGCATCAACAACTCTTTTTCTGAGGTCCTCAGAAGTCTCTTTTGTTCGTGCCATGTTACACTTCAACAAACATGTGTTGTGAAGAGCAGACTTTGATAGATCCCTGTTCTTTAAATAACACAGGTTGCCCACTCACACCTGATTGTCATCCCATTGATTGAAAACACCTTACTCTAATTTCACCATCAAACTAACTGCTAATCCTAGAGGTTCACATACTTTTGCCACTCACAAATATGTAATATTCTATCATTTTGCTCAATAAATAAATGATCAAGTATAATATTTTTGTCTTATTTGTTTAACTGGTTTCTCTTTATCCACTTTTAGGACTTGAGTGAAAATCTGATGATGTTTTAGGTCATATTCATGCAGAAATATAGAAAATTCGAAAAGGTTCACAAACTTTCAAGCACAACTGTGGTTCATTACGATAGCAACTGATGAGAAGAATTCATAATTAATTGCAGAATTACAGTATTTGAGTTTTCTCTTTCACGATTTTGCTCAAAAACTAATCAGCTCATCTCATAACAGGCTTAAGTTTCAAGTTTGGTATTTTTCTGTCCAGCCATTTTAGCTTTAGACCAGTGGTTCCCAACCTTTTTTTTGCCATGCCCCACCTAGGCTTCTCTAAAATCATGATGTCCCCCACTGTAACATATACCTTATTTTTATTACCTATTCAAAAAGTGAACTCCTACTCATGTGGAGGAAGTCCATAATGTCATTAATTTGGTCTAAACAAGCATCCAAAGAACATGGAAACAAAAGAGGGAAAGGATAGTTGAAGTATTGACAAAGAAATCACTAAGAAATTATTAAAAATATATATATAATATAAAGTAATATGAAAATACAGTTTTGAAAACACGAGACGTGAGCTTCATAAATATAAAATAACTTTAGTGACAGCTTTTTCTGTAATATTTTGATCATTTTATGTTTGTTATATTGCAAAATTTTATAATCGTTACAATTCATATTATTTTAATGGTAAAAATGATTTGTAAATAGAAAAATCCAAGCCAGTTGTAAAATCATAAATTAAAGGGTTCTTCACCATCCCAACTATGTTTATATAATTATATAAATGTTTCAGTAAAAAATAAAAGTTATTTGTTTTTTCTATCATTTTAACAGTGAATTCCTGTTTTTAGATCTTATAAATTGCTTAACAAACCTAAATTCTCAAATTGCCCCCCTGAAAAATAAAACTGCCCCCAGTGGGATGTGTGCCCCCGCTCTAGACCATCCTTCAAGAAACTGTGACACACAGACAAACACCCATGATTGACATATTCATATTTTTGGTATCAGGGGGCCCTAAAATGTCGCGATCCATCAAAAACTGGAGATCAAAACTTTTGATGAATCTAATGCTTTCGCTCATCCCCCATAGATGATAGGTTATTGTGGGAAAGGGAGCAAAGCAAAAAGGTTTAGGAATGATTTATTCACCTGAAAAAATCAAATGCAATAGTCTCGCAGTTAATGATTCAAAGCATATCTGTAAAACTCAGACAAAACATGGCTGCTCAATTCAACCTTTAAACCCTTGACATAATGAGGTCAGGGTCAAAACCTCTATGAACATGCCCCCAGCAACCAGAGGTCACATCATGGCAATGGGATCCAGAAAATGGAGAAATATAACATAAACATTAGAGAAAAGACAAAATGGGACAGTGGTAAAAAGTAAAAAATGTTAAACTTTGTTAACGAGTAAAAATCATAAAAACAAAAGTTAGACTGGGAATCTCTGGGTCAGTTGCGGTTTGGTGTTTAGCACTGTTATAGTGTGGCCTAGAGCTGCAGACTAACAGCAGACCAAGATTAAGACTAAGTCAGCTTCTTGTAGTCAGAGAAGGGAAACAAAAATGTGTACTAATTTAGGCCACCTCATTAGCAGGTTTGAAGGACTAAGTATGGTGAGTTATGTTACAGAACAAAGTCCACATGCAATAGTCAGTTACGGACATGAAAAACTACAAGTATATCACTAAAATAATTGTGAAAAACATATTTTATATTCATATTTGGATTGAAGTATAGCACAATACTGAATCAAATATTTTCAACTCATTACCATAGAAAAAGGCAAATGATGCATGGAAATAATTATATTGCTTACTATAAGAAATAAATAAATAGATAAAGCAGAAAATAATTAATCTTCAGTAAAAAGATGCAGACCCAGTGTCCCTAAGAAATCACTTGGCCACCGATTCAGAAAGGACAAATTGAAAAGATGCTATCAGTTTCTTGAAATGGGTTTAAGCCTTTAAATACTCTTGGGGGAGTTTCTTCTATACTGTATTTCTTCAGAGTGTCATGGAGATATCTTTTCAGGTATCTTCTAGATTTGATATATGAGGTCTCTCACAATATGTATTACATAGTGTTTGTGCTCCACTGTGAAGTTTGTGTTGCAATGAGACATTCTCTACAAATATTTTCTCACCTCTGACAAGATATTTTATATGCTTTGGTGGTTTAATTTGGTTATTAGGACAATCTACATATATAATGTAAGACAATTATGAACTCTTGTGTATTATCTATGTAAGAGGGAACTGAGTTACAGCAAGACCAGTTTAAGACCCCCATAGGCCTCAGGGTGTCACACGCAAATATTTACACTCTATCAGTATCACATGGAGACTAGGGTGACACTGACCGATTGTGCACACCATAAAGGTCTTCTTGATCATAGATCTGCCCATAAGCTACAGTGAGACAATTATGCTTCAGATATTATTCTGCTAATGTGTACCTCTCATCGTCATTACTTTCTGTAAATTGATTTCTGGGCCTTTTCATGTGGTCAAAGTGAATAACATTTAATAATAATAGCCAATCTGTAGTGTAATGATTGCAATTATTTGCATAAGGACATTAGTTGCATGAGCACATATGTTTTCCCTGTGCTCTGTCCCTTTAAATCAAGAGAAACATGTAGGAACACGTCATTAATCTACAGAGGGTGAGACTCATTTGTGCACTGTCATTAATTGGCAATCAGATGGCTAGCTGATTAAACTCCAGGCCAAAACAAGACTAGCCGCCGATTAGTTAGACCTGGTACTGATCTTATTCCGCTGTTTACTAAGACAGCATTTAGACCTGAGGATTATCTCCTGTTAGTATTGTACTAAGTAGTCTGGTTTTGATCTGCTGCGAGTACAGTGCTATCTCAGGTACACTGCAACTGACCCATTGTGTGTAAAAACCCAATAATTAATTTATAATTAGATGGAAAATCGGCTAGAATTTCCAAAATGAATTTTTGAAAATCAGAAATGAGAGCATATTTGTAATAAAGATTCAATATTTTCAAAGAGCTTCATTTGTCTGTTTTTCGAAGAATAGGTTTTTCTCATTTCCTCTTCTACTTTTGAATGTTTCATGAAGATTACTAAGGTTTTTTTGAGTCTGTGCTTTCTGTTTTTGTTTCTTCTGGTTTGGTGAAGGGCTCGTTTTGGATATCAGGCCTTAGGGCTAGTTTAGGAGGCAAAGCCTCAATTTGATATTTTGTCATTTTGTGTTTTGAGCCTACAGGTGGGAAAGCCTGAGAATCCATTTGGTAGGTGTTGACCTCTTTTTTGCATTTTCCTTTCTTATATTTTGTTGTACGTAGTTTGGGCCAGAAATTTAGCACACACAGAGAGTGACAATGCCAGAATTTTACCCAGTCTCATGGAACCTGAAGGTAGCAGTCATCTACTGTTAAGATTATTATTCATAGACCTTGGGTCAATTAAACTTTTTACCTTTATTTGATGTGCAAATCTTTTAAGGTACAGTAACTATAACACTAACAAGTTAGGTGTTCAGCCCACTACTGGAATGTGAGCACAAGTACATGTGATAGACAAGCTGCAACAAGTACTAAAAGTAAAATCAATCATTACTATGGTGTTAAAAGAGGTGATGTACCAACATGAAAGTTGCGACAGTACTGCAAAAGCTACGAAAGATTGTGTTCAGCTCAGTTTAGTAGTCTTTCTGACCAGTCATTGTGAGACTGTTAGCAGTGGGACTCTGGTTTGATTGCATTTGAGGAAAAGCTATAGTGAGTAACCCTGATTTCAGTTACGACACGTATCATACAGTCATGAGTAGACCATGACTGTATTGTTGGAATAGTCATTTTGTGGACTACAAGCAACCAGGAGATGGCTGTGAGAGGTGAATTAGAAGTAGTCCTTTATTTAAAACTATAAAAGAAACATCAAGTTATACCTTGAATATTAGCTTTCAAACGGAGAGTTGTCTATATATTTGTGCCCCAGAAATCCAAAGTATCTCCCACTATATCTGGTATCTATAACATATTCAATAAAAGGATTCAAATCTATGATAACCAAGTCTACATTAAATATGAATTGGCACATTAATCGGAAGAAATGGGAAATGTCTATTGTAATGTAGAGTGGCTTGGTAGCACTACCATTAGTGTTGCTATTTGATATAAGCAGAACCTTAAATTTGAATCCCGTGTTTGTATGTTGCCTATGTCAGTTAACATGCTGTTCCTGAGCCTGTGCAGAATTTTCTCTGTAAATTCTTATTTTCCATACACACCCCTAAAAATGTGCAAGGTGTATTTTTATTGGAGACTCTACATTGGCTCCAGTATAACAAATGAAGGTCTGTGTCTGATGGGTCCTGTGCATCCTGTCCAAGGGTATTTACTACCTTGAACACAGTGATACCAAAATAGGCTCTCACTCCCTACAATCCTGAATTGGATTAAGTGGACTTGAGAATGTCTGAGTAAGGACTATAATGTATGTGCCTGGTAGACAGAAATGAAAGAATGTTAGCAAAGTTTCAGGTAGTGCACATAGAGTTCATCAGTAAAGAAAGATTGTTCTGTATGTGAACAGCTTTGATCTGTACTAGTTTGATCAACAAGGGTTCAGATGGGAAAGGTGTTGTTTTACTAATATGCTGGAATTCTATGAGGAAGCAACAAAAGCAAACAATAGGAGAAGTTCATATGATGTTATTTATCTTGAATTTCAGAAGTCTTTTAATAAAGTACCACATGGTATCAAAATAATAGAAGTGGGCATTCATAGTGTGGTGTGTAGATGGGTACAAAATTGACTAAAACACAGAAAGCAAATGGTCTTGAAGCAAGGAATTTTATCCGAATTAGGTGATATGAAAGGTGGTGTCCTATAGGGGCCAGTGCAGGGGCTGCTGCACTTTTTAATATACATAAACGATCTTGATAAGAATATGAAAAACAAGCTGGTTAACTGCAGATAATACCAAACTACGTAGAAGAACTGTTAATGCATAATCAGCTAAATTATTACAGAGGAACTTGTATAGCATACAGGCCTGGTCAGATTGGTGGCAGATGAAATTTATGGAAGTTTATACAAACAGAAATTAAGAGGTGCCATGGTCAAAGTGTTCAAAATTATGAATGGGATTATTACAGTGGATCCAGACTGTTACTTTAAATTAAATTTTGCAAGAAGAACATGGAGAAACTTGTTAAAGGAAAATTTCCCACAAATGTTAGAAAGTATTTCATTACAAAAAGAGTAATAATCACAGGGAATGAATTGCAGAGTATTGTGCTGTAGAGTAGGAAAAATCTTTAAATCCCAACTTGGCATTGGTTTGGACAATCTGAGTAAATAGAATAAACAAACTTTTAGAGCTAAATGACATGTTTTCATCACAATTGTCCAAATGTACTAGTTTTAAATTTTACTTGTTTTAAATGTGCTGAATATAACCCAATCATGCAGGTGTACCATAGTCTAGAGTTTTTTTAATGTAAAAATGGAATATCAACAAAAAGGTAGTTGTGTCCCTTGTCAGGGATGCCAGGGGCGACGACTCGGCTGGGATGCCCTGAAGGACCGGAAGAGGGTCTAACGCCCACCCTGGATCACGAGGGGGCCGCCACCCTGGAAGTGCTGGGGGGGAAGAGAAGAAGGGACACCCGGAGAGCTTCCGGGAATACAGACAGCACTTCTGCCACACAGGGGTGTGTTGGTAGGTGATTGCCGGAATTCACCTGGAGCACATCCGGGTGCTAATAAAAGGGGCCGCCTCCCTTCATTCGAGGCTGCAGTCGGGAGGAAGAAGGACAGAGCAAGCAGAAGAGAGTGTGGAGGCGGCCCGAAGAAGGCATTGTGTGGCCAGGACTTTATGGGGGTTTGTGTGCACTGAATATTGTAAATAGTATTGTAAATAAACGTGTGGTGGTGGAAAAACAACATGTCTGCCTGTCTGTGCCTGGGTAACATTCACACCCTGAAGACATCCATTCCAAATTTAAATGGTATTCAATATTTTGTGGCATTGCCACATGATTAAGATAGCAATTGTTTAAACAGTAAATGTTGACAATTTATTGGTGATGCTGAATCTTGATCTTCTTCTGCACTGTTTCTTCTTAATATCACTTGACAATGTTGACTAAAACAATATCCCAAAATGCAGAAAAAGCTAGTTTGGACTTAGTGAAACATGATTCTCCTTGATTTGATCTGTTTATAACCTCACTTCTTCATTCACTGTTTGGTTGCATTTCTATTCAATATCTCTCTCGCTGTTATACATAAACCAAAAACAAGATCTTGTAATGATCTCATCTGGGTTTGGATGAAATCTAAATAAAAGTCATGAACTTTATTTTCCAGGACGCCTCAAATTCCCACTAAAGTTCCACTAATTTCCTATATGAACGATTAATCAACAGACATTTTACATTTTGTAAAAGGTATGTAATATTTTATAATGACATTTACCAATATTTATACATTCTAAAACAAACTATACACAAGAACATTCCAATAACCATTTTAGACACTTCAACATCCTCAGTGTTTATCAGTATTAAGTATTCTAGTATAAAGTGAAGCATTCCCTACCTCATTCCAATGTTGTGAATCTTGCAAACTCCAGACCTAAGTCATATTCAGCAAACATGGAGATAACAATACATAATTTGTCCTCCTTTTATATGCAGTACATTTTCTCATGGTTAGCAAAGAAGTAGGTCAGATTATCAGTACAGTATTGTGTTTTCCTACCGTCCAAGTTGATCACTTCCAACTCTATCCCTCCATCTCTAATCAGATCCTTAATATGATAAATATTACATATTACATCAGATAAGTTGCTGTAATTCATTAGAATCAATGTGAAATGTGATTGTCCTGAATGGGTTGCATACTGTACCCTCATGTTTCATTTAGTAGATGACTCAGTACTGCCAAAAGAACTGCCTCATTGGCATCCATGCTTGGAGCCCAACCAATTTACTTGTTGTGAGATGGCTAGTTAAATGAAGGAAGCTTGGATTCTCATTGAACCCAAACTCTTGTAAACTTTATTTTGTGCCACTGACACAGATGTATGCAAGAGCACTCAGCAGTGAAAGTACATGTGGGCTGCCATTAATATATGCCAAAGCCACTCCACCCCCTCTCCTTCTTTAGTTCAGTGATACTTATTACTTTCTAACTGTAGCCAATAATGACATTCTTTCAAGGAAAGAACATTTCTCTGATAGTTTTTTTTTTAATTTATGGGTGGTAGAGGGTTAAGCTCAAACACTATTATTATAATCATAAAGTTCTAGTTTTCAGACCAGGCAGACGTTCACAAACACAAATATCACAGTCAAGACAGCTGGATCATGAACACATAAATCTTTAACAAAAAGTGTACTTTTGTTCTTCTTCAATAAAGAAACTTTCCTTTATTTTTTATATAACGTTTTGACAAATAATTAAGGCAGCCCCTTGGTGTTAAATAACTAACACATTCCCAATTGATGCAAGCTTGATAAAGTGATGAGACCATTGATGCAATTTAAATGAAGTCATTCCTATGGCAAAAAAATGCAAAAAAATAAACAGAAGTGAATTCCTAAAATCCAGAAGTGTTAAATCTCTTTTAAAAACAACTCAAAAGTGGTCTAAAGTGACTAGAGAGCATGACACCTGATGGATAGTTGTAATTCTCATTTTAATAGTCTTCCTGCTTGAAGCATCTAGAGATAAATGTTAAGCCTTGCCTTATTTTTTTTCTCTGACACTTATATAACTACTCCAGTGTACTGTCTATCAACTCTTATATTCTGTTTCTTGGCTTATGTTATTATTCAATTTCTATTCAGCATAATTTATGGTAAATGCTTGGAACTCCTAGTTCTTACATGCATTCTCAACCACTTCATGGAAGATGCAGTCAACCTGAAAATCCACACTTAGTGACATGAATTTCTCCACCAAAGAGCAAGACTTATATGTATAGACCGTGCCTTTTTGCTTGGTCCTCCTCCTCAATGGATTGCAGTATCGTAAAGCAAATAGTCATTTATCTTTTGTCCAGCATTCATATCTTCAGACATCCCACAATTTGCAAACAATCTTGTGGACATCTCAGTCTATAATAACAACCTACAAAGCTTCAACATCAATTGAAATGCATTCTATTGATTGACATCACACAGAGTGCATGACATTTTAAGAAAGAAGCTGGGTGATGGCTTCAGCTAAATGTAAGGAAGAAAAATGACTTCCTAATGACTCTGAAGGAAACCCTGACCCGGCCAGAAATTGGTCATCAGTAATGCCCGGGCAGAGGAGGGTCAGTGTTTTAAGCACCTAGGGAACTGAACTGGACATCAGCTTTAAATTTATCTAAGAGTCTCAGTATAGCTGCAGAAGTATCAATAATAGACTTATCTGTTAAGAAGGCTTTCAAGAGCTGATGCATCCCTAAGGATTCTAAACAATTATTATGTGTCACTAAGACAGCATAATGACCTTATCATTCCTAGCCTGGTGTGTGGGAGTACTCTGTGTAGCAGTCATGAGTAGACTAGCGATGGTAATCAGTCTGGGTTTTGCTTTTTTAAACAGTGATTCTTGGGGCTTTCAAGATGGTCTGATAAAACAAAATGTAGAAAAAATGGCAGATGCCCAGACATACCTGCTGTCAAATCCTGATCTCTTGTAAGGAGAAGGTGAGGGGCAGCTCTGTCTCCATTGTATTTAAGCTGCCAAATAAAATGAATGTCACACAGACACAATTCAATGAACTTACCAGAGAATGATTTTAAATCCTAATCTACTATTAAAGTAGTATGTTTTAACATATCATTTACATATGTTTATGTTTTATATTTTTTGTCTTAACAGTTAACCAAGTCAGTGACTATAAACCTGAATGTTTAAGCTCTGCCCTGTTTAAAGGTTGCTGAACACATTTCCCCTTTGAGGACAATAAAGACAATCTATCCATCTATCTATCATACACCATAAATTATTTTAAGTATCTACCTTTTATAGGCTTTTTCTAAATGTTTAATCTCTGCACTCATCATATATCTGAATTATATTGTATTGGTATTCAGCAATACTAAAATGGCAAAAAGAAGCTGCAGAAATAAACAAATGCCAAACTAGTACTCCAATAGGTCTGTTTCCTAGGAACAGGCCTCACCCCAGGCAGCTTGACCCCAAAGTCAAGAGGCAGGCTTTCTGGCCTGTACAGGCACAAAGCCTGGCTAAGTTTCAAATTCGCAATGGAGGGAGGGAAAATTATATATAAAAAAATCCATTTAAAAAAATAAACAAATTCCTTGAATATGTCAAGATTTATTTAAAGAAAATGAAGAATAACAAAATCAAAATAAAAATATTTGTTTGTATTTTAGTAAACAAATCCAAGAATCAGCAAAACAAAAAACAATACCTTAACAGCCAGAGGGCAGTCTGCCAGCTGCATAGTTAGGTGACCCTGCCTCCTCGGGCTCAACATAAAGAAGACAGGGCAGATGACAATAACAAAGAACATTAATATATACAATGTTAACCAAATACAAAATAATTAACATAATATCAAACAAATAAAACATAAAAAGAATGAAATCAAATTCAGAATTAATAACAAAATATGAAAAGTTATATTTAAATAACAACAAAAAGACGAAATAAGAAATATATATATATATATATATATATATATATTATATAATGGTAACATACTGTACTTTGCAAAGACTTTTAACAAGCATAGACTTTAACTGGCAGTTAACTGGGCAAAGAAAGTAAAATATTAGGAAAACAAATCACTGTATTAAATGTGTCATATTTATTTTTCATACTGCTGTGATAATAATGGATTGAAATAGACTTGGGAATCAGTGAAGTAGATGACTTCAAAAAAGATGCAATTGTTCATCATTTTTTTCCTGGAATTGCCTTTTCTAGTACTGTGATTTTAGTAGCTGGAGCTCATACATATAGCATCAGACACAGGGCATAAACCAGCCTTGGTCAGAACAACCAGTCTTTTGCAGGACACAATCACACTGTAACTGTAATCCACATTGTGCAGTATTTTGATAGGTACAAGATACATTTCAGTCAGTTCTATGGTTATCTGGAACCCAAGCCTTGTGAGGCAGCATTATGCTGCAGTATTTTGACCTCATAAAGCTTGATTTTCAGTTAAAGTCCCAGCTGTGATGCCTTTTATTTTAATAGCAATAACAGAGGTTTTGTAAGAACTGAGGATTTATCTCAAAATAGTTTGGTAATCTCAATCATTTAAATTTGAAGGTCTTTAAAGTATTAATTTTTACTACTCTATAAGGTCATCCTTTGACATTAAAGAGGGCAATGATGTCATCATTTAGAGTCTCTGTGGATCCGCAGGTAGCTGGCTGATCAAACTAATCTGGGCTCAGTTGAGTCCGTCACAATGTGGGCATTTCTGATCAGAAGGCTGATCTTGTAGATATCCACTGTTGTTTCTTTGCGATACATCTTTGTTCATCATCTGAAAGCTGTCTTTTCTCATAAGCTGAGCTGCCAGCACTGATCTTAGTGTGCCATGTGACTTGATCTGAGGCAAGTGTCTCTCACCCGTCTGTGTTGAAGCCAAAGTTTCTCACTGAGACCTTCAGAGTCCTTTGTAGTTTTTCTTTTGACCATCAACAGAGCATTTGTCATTCAGCACTTCACCATAGAAAATCTCCTTTAGCAAGTATTCCTCTGGAATACACACAGCATGGCCAGCCCAATATATATAGTTGTGCCTTGCATAGCATAGTATAAATGCTTATCATGCCAGACTGGGTAAGCACCTCATTATCAGGGACCTTGTTCTGCAATATAATGTTCCAGTTCCTATACAGGCAGCTCCTGTGAAAATGATTTAGTCTTTTAGCATGTCGATTGTAGACTGTCCATGCCTCATGTGCATATATGAGTGAGGGCAGGACTGCAGCAGCGTAGACTTTCAGTTTTATTGCCCACTTGATTCTTCATTGCTCCAACACTTAAGAGCAGAGTCGACTAAAGGTGTTGCTGGGTTCAGCAGTCCTGGTGTTGACCTTGTCAGCTATGTGCTTAGTCTGGGAAACAACTTATCAACTGAATTTAATTTTGAACATTGAGTGTGATGATGGGCTCAGTGAAAGGCTCACCTGGGGCTGGCTGGAGCGTCACTTCTGTCTTTTTTGAAGATATTTTGCCTAAAATTGGAGCATGCAGATTGGAAAACGTCCGTTAAGAGCACAGTCATCTGCAAAAAGGAAGTCATGAGCAGCTTTTATATGTACCTTTGTTTTGTGTTTGAGTTGTCTAATATTAAAAAAGGTTTCTATCCTTGTGAAAGTCGAGTTTGATTCCTACATTTGGAGTCCTTGAATCTAATATATAATAAAACATTAAGGTCTGTGTGGCCAGCCCCTCAGAGCAATCAGATTGGTTAGTATGGCTTTGGTGTGATTTGTCAGTTTGGTTATGGTGATGTAATTAATACTAGAATTACCAAAGCTTACGAAAAAACTTGTAAATCTGGCTCACCTTAAATCCACTCGCACCTCTCTGTCAGCGTCTTTTGTCTTGTAAATGTGTTAATAAGCCCAAGCAGCAAGAAGCCTACTAATCCCATCCTCCCACCACTGCAAAATGTGCAAAAACCTTTCCCAGTTCAAGCCTTGTTTATCAGGGAATCAGGTACCTAGAGCTGTATAAGCTAAAAAAATATATCGTTATTTGGAACACATGCATTTCACGTGTGTTCTGTGTCTACAAAGATCTGTGTAAGTGTAGGATGACAGGAAATGCAAGAAATGTTGAACACATACATAAAAGACAAACTTTTTTTCATGTTTTAGTACAAAAGACAAAATTTTGACATGAAGTATATAATATGTGAAGACTGAAGTCTAAATATCAAATAATCACTTTAAGAAAAGGTACAAATATAACAGAACAAGTGCGGTTTTATTCAGGACTATAACTGGAGAAAAAAAATCGGGTTAGTGTGGCTTATTGTCATGACTTCTTCGGTAGTACATCGAAAAGACTCCTATTTAAAAGGTTGCTGGTTTAAGCCTCTTCGCTTCTTAAAATAAACCTTTTGAGTAGTGAGCTGCTCTTATTGTTACTATTATACAATAAACACATATATTTAATTTGAGTCTGTAACAGTGGGTGTAAATGTAGATAGATAGATAGATAGATAGATGTATGGTACCTGTAAAGGTTAGCGTTTTTTTATTTTTATTTTATTTTATTGATTTTATTGTAATCATTCCATACAAATAGTTCACTTTTTACAAAAAATAGGATTGTAAACAAATCAACTCCCACCTGTGAGAAAAAGAACATGGCCAACAGAGTAAAACTTAAAGCTGGTAAAAATAAGTAAATTGATGAGTTTAATAGAAGAAGAAAAAGAAATGGGAAGAGAATCTGTTTCCTCAGTGCTTTAAGAGCTTAATCTAAAATGTTATTGATTAGATCCTGACAGATTTTGAAAAAGTTATGCACTTATCCTCTAAGTGAGAATGTGATTTTTTTCCAATTTCAAATAATATAAAACATCACTTACCCACAGACTTAAAAGAGGAGAGATAAGATTCTTCCTGCTGAGCAAGATACAGTATCTACGTGCCAATAGTGTAGTAAAGGCAATCACAGTTTGTTTGTCCTTCTCCACTTTAAGCCCATCTGGAAGTACACCAATCACAGCTGTTAATGGTTTAGGAGGTATTGTGACTCCAAGGCTGTCTGAAAGGCATTTAAAGATTTTGGTCCAGAATTATATTATTTTGGTGCAGGCCCAAAACATGTGACCCAGTGAGGCTGGAACTTGATTGCAGTGTTTGCAGGTAGGATCTTGCCCTGGAAACATTTTGGACAATTTTAAATGAGTCAGATGTGCTCAATATATAATTTTGAGTTGAATAATTGTATGCTTTGCACATATGGAGCTCGAGTGAATTTTCTGTATTGCTACCTTCCACTACTTTTCTGATATGTTGAGTGAGAGATTCTTTTCCCACTGTCCTCTTGGATCTTTGAAAGGGAGGGACTGTAAAATGGTTTTATATATTTCAGAAATGCTGTCTGAGTCCTTCAAACTGATCTCTAAGTGATTTAATCCCAAATTATATATAATATATTTCCAGATATTGAATACTGCATATGTTTGCAAGGGTTGAAAAAGGTGATTCTCAAGCAGAGGTGCCACAGATAAAAGATTCTCTATCTTAAAATTCTTCCTACATTGTTTCCATATTCTGAGTGAGGGGAGCACAATTGGGTTGTTAGTATACTGGCGATAAGTTGCATTTATAGGGGTTCAAAGCAGGGAATAAAAAGAAGTACTGCAGGATTTTATTTCTATTGTGGACCAGGGGCTTCATGCATAAATGGTGTGTACACACAGAAATGTTGCGTAAGAACGTTTCCACATTCAAATCGCGATGTATAAAACCTACACTTGGCGTAAAGCCACGCACATTTCCACGGTACCTCATACCCTGTCATATGCAAGTTCTCCAGTCGGTTTTGCAGACTGGCGGCACCCAGCGTCAAAGCAGTGCTACTGTTCCTGTGTGGTTACCCTTTATTTCTTAGAACCACATTTTTAACGCGACTTTATAAATACACTGAAACTAACCGCATATTGTTTATTAGTGTAATGCATCTGATTGTAGATTACCTGTAACAATATAATGGTCCAGGGAATAGCCATAGTATTCCAAATACCATAACTGCTTTAGCATTGTTACTCTCACTGCACCTTCTTCTTCTTCTTCTTCTTCTTCTTTCAGCTGCTCCCATTAAGGGTTGCCACAGCGGATCATCTTGTTCCATATTACTCTCACTGCACCACTTGGAGTATTTATATCACTGTATCTGAGTGGGGAATAACAGCAGCAGCTCATCGGAAAGAGAATTATTGGTTTACAGCGTCAAGCACATGCTGCCAAAGACAAGGCAAAACGTTTCAAAGCCTTTCCTGTACGGACCTAGCGGTTCAGAAACAGTTTCATCCCTATAACTATAAACGCACTCAATCAATTGCTCCTTGTAGAACTGTTTGTACTCATTAGTACAATTACCCCACTGTAAACTTGCACTACAGTTATAATATTACACAACCTCCGCCACTTTATAAAGCACGTATTTATATATGATGACGATATCATTTTTAAGCTGAAATGCAGCAAAATATGTTGATTATATTATACAGATAAAACTTTAACTTCATTTAAATAAATCTGTATTGTTATTAATTAAACATGATAAGGACACGGTGCCGCAGCGCTAGCAAGTTCACGTATTGTTCCTGCCTTGCACGCTGTATATTTACTGAGGCTGGCGCGACACTGGAAGGATAGACGGATAGAATAATTTAACACGTACTGTGAAGATATTTCAATGTTCCTTAAAAGTTTTGAAGAATTGTCATTGTAAGCTTACAGATGGCTTAACGTCTACTACAGAGCTGATTGTGTGGCGATTAGGTATTTGGGGAAAGAAAAGTAAGGACAGGAATTGCAGGTAAGTATGTTTGAAAGAGGCAGTACTGCTACAATAAATTATTTCATCGAAGGTTGCACATGGCGCAGCAGCATCTTTTGTGAGACATGACCAATCACTGTGCCATCGTGTTCCCATGTTTAATAACATGCTTTCATTCCAATCATCATGAAAATGATATCATGTATACATCTCAGTATTTTAAATATTCAGAGAGCTGAAATATCACAAATGTAATGGATTCTGTGTCCTGTCGGAGAAAGAGAAAGAACGGAAGCATGTAGTGATTCACACACACACAGAGCACATTGAAGATCAAATACAAAACAAAGCATTTAACGTGCTGCTTTAGTTACGATGAGATTTGAGAAACTAGTAAATTAAATGAATTTAAGATGAAGTTTATGATGTTCTACTTTAATGACAAAATAAACTATGTGCTTAAAGTGGAAATTTCAAGATTAAAGTTGACATTTCGTGCTTTTTTCCCACTGTGTGCCTATTTTTTTTTGTCTGTACCCTAATAAGCTCAGACGGTGGGCTACAACTCGCCTTTTCATGGCAACTTTGATATTTGACTTCTTTTTTATTTTGGAACTGTGTGAGTTTGTGAAGTTGAGCTTTCAAGTTTCTCCAACACGCTATGTCACTCGATCAACTTCCTTTTGTTGTTTATACCACTGTTTAAATCAACAAATAGTACGTTTTTCCTTTGTCTCCACTTGGTATTTGCTGAAATTCTTGTATTTTCCCTCTTGCTTTTCCCATTGTCTTTTTACATAATGCTGAGCTTAAGGGCTATTTATATTGATTTGCATTTTCAAAGAAGTGTAATTCTGGGATGAGACGGGGCAGGACAGCAGGCGTGTGCACGTGCGTTAGTTTTCATGCTGATCGGGATTTATGGAGCGGAAGTTGGAGTACACACAGATTCCTGCATCTGGATTTTTTTGTGTGTAAGCACATTTCGGCTTTTGTGCTTATGTCATGTTATAGTACAAGTTCTACGCACAGCGTTGTGCATGAGGCCCCAGGCCTGTGTATGTTCATCTATTTGTGTCCATGTCCAGGTATTTATAGCTTGTATGTTTGCTGCCCAGTAATAAAACTGAAAGTTAGGTAGAGCCATGCCACCTTCTGCCTTAGATCTTTGTAGGGTCGTTCTTTGGGTTCATGGATGTTTTAATTTCCAAATAAATGAGGTTATGGTCGAAGCTAATTGCTTAGAAAATGATTTATTGATGTATATTGGAATGTTTTGAAATAAAAAGAGAAGCTTAGGAAGGATATTCATCTTAACAATGTTAATTCTTCCAGCTAGAGTGAAATGAAGGGTTGACCATCTATGCAAGTCTTGCTTAATTTTTTCCATACAGATGGCGCAATTTTGTTGATAAAGAGCTTTATGCTTACTTGTGATGTTTCCCTCTAGGTATTTAAACTGATCTGTAATGATAAAAGGGTAGGTATCCAATCTAATATTGTATGCTTGAGGATTCACTGGAAAGAGCACACTTTTATTGATATTAATTCTGAGATCTTTTGAAATTCTGTAAGTGTTGTTAAGACTGCAGGCACAATATATTGTGGGTCTGATATATACAGTACCATGTCATCTGCATATAGAAAAATTTTCTGTTCAAGTTCTTCTCTGATAATCCCCTTTATCTAATAAGTATTTTGATAGTGAACTCCCAGTGGTTCAATGGAGATTGCAAAAAGTAGTGGTGACAAGGGGCATCTTTGTCTGGTACCATGTTCTAGTTTAAAGTAGTCTGAATATTAATATTGTTAATACAAACTGAAGCTTCTGGATTGGTATACAGTAATTTGATCTATGCACAAATGTTCGGGCCAAACCCAAATTTCTCTAATGTAGTGAAAAGGCAGTTCCATTCAATCATATCAAATGCTTTTTCTGCATCAAACAATAATAATATCTCTGGGGTGTTTGACTTTGCAGGTGAATATATTATATTAAACAGGTGTCGAAAATTGGAAGCTGTCTGCCTTTAATAAATCCAGTTGGAACTTATGATATTACCGAAGGCAACACTTTTCTCCATCCTTCTAGCTAGGACTTTGGAGAGCATTTTAACATCATTATTCAGAACTGAAATTGGTCTGCATGATGCACATTGTACTAAGTCCTTATTTTGCTTAGGAAAGATGGTGATTAATGGTTGGCGAAAAGTCTGAGGTAGAATTTGATTGTCTCTAGCTTCTGTAAATGTTGCTAATAAGAGGGGAGCTAGCTGAGTGGAGAATTTCTTATAAAATTCGACAGGATAGCCATCAGGGCCTTCTGCTTTCCCACTTTAAAGTGACTTTATATCATCTAGTAATTCTGATAATGCCAAAGGTTTATCCAATTTCTCTGCACTGAGTATCTATTTGTGGTATCTGTAATTAATCCAGAAATACATTAGACTGTGTTTTGTCTTCTTTAAACACAGTAGAATATAATAATTTATAGTAGTCTCTAAATGTGTGCATTATATTTTTATGGTCAATTATTTAGTCTCCGTTCGTGTTGGTGATTGCTGGGATTACATTGCGAACTTCTTGCTTATGGATTTGTTGAGCTTATTAGCTTTCTCTCCATGTTCTTAGTAATGATGTCTTGATTTAAAAATTAGTTGTTCAGTTTCTTTAGTTGTTAATAGGTTGTGCTCTGAATGCAGAGCCTGCCTTTTCCTATGAAGAGCCTCACTTGGACACCTGGCATGATCTTGATCCATTCTAGTAATTTTGCTGGTTAGCTCTGATACCTTCTTGGTTTGTAATTTATTTCTGTGGGAAAGATATTAAATAATCTGTCCTCTTAAGAAGGCTTTCAGGGTTTTCCAGCGTGTTCCTGCAGAGACCTCTGAGGATGTATTTGTGAAAAAAACGGATTTGTTTTGAAATTCTGTACAGTTGTCGTCTGCTAATAAAAGTGGGTTAAGATGCCAACTGCGAGATGAGTATGTGGGGCATAATGATTTTATCTCCAAGATCAGAGGGGCATGGTCGGAAATAACAATTGTGTCGTACTTGCAAGATTTAATCATAGGCAAGAAATTATTATCTATACAGAAATAATCAATTCTTGAGTAGCAATTGTAGCGGAGGTGAATATGCCACCGCCTTGTGGGGGAATATTAAACTCTTAACTAAGGAAGACTGAGTGAGAAACAGGATCTTAGTCCTCTCACCCAATACTTTGAGTCTCAGTATAGCAGGTAGCTGTATATTATTATTACCTATAATGTTGCTTTATATTGCTACAGGTAAAGTGAGGTGGGCTCCAGGATTTTTATTTGTACACGGTGCCACCTGGAGTGTATGTGTGTGTGGACAAACAACTTGAATGATTAAGTTTTTAACTATTCTACCCACACTCCCCTTTAACCTAACAGAATAGGTGAGACGCCCCCACTCCTTAGTATAAGATACATAATTCAAACTACACCATTTCCATTAAACTAAACAAAAGAATAGAGATAAATTAAATGAATTATAACTCCTTTCTCTTCTTTTTGTCTCTTTACTAAAAAATGAAATTATTTCTAACAGAATCAAATTGAAATTGAATCACAGATTGACAATAATAATAATAGTAATAAAAACAAAATTATATATCTTCCTACTTTGTACCTTGAACAACAATTAGTACTTCTCCATTACAGCGTTGATTAAATAAACATTTACAATACAGATTCAATTAGTCCAGTTTAAAAGTTAATCAACTCAAATTCACCAGTCCCGTGCAAGGATGTCACGTTCATAAAAGAAACATTCCAAAATGTTTATATTCTTGTAAACAAAAAGTTCGTGAATAACTCTGTAGATGAATTCACCATTCACTAGTCCACTTCTGAGAGATTTCCTTTACAGTATATTTCAGTCTTTACAATTACTGAAAGAAAGGATTGTTTGCTTACCAGCATTCAGTATAAAAGAAAGAAATCAGAGTACATCACCATTCTGTGGTCCTGGACGGAGAGCTGAAAGGAATCCGTATAGGCAGTGAAATATTCTTCTCACTCTTTTATCTCCCACAGTTGTCCTCTTGATCCCGAGAAGCCACCGTTCAACTCGACAAGATCACCTCTGGATCCACAGACAATTGATACGAGAACACAAACAAACAAAATCCCATCCTACGATTCAGCTTGCTCTTCCTCCAAACACAAATGTGCAACGACTTCTACTATACTTAGGATTCATCCGAATTGGCAAAACACATAGGAAATCGCGTGCAAAAATCAACAAAAATAAACTGGAGTATTTCACTTTTTCTTCGTAATCTTCTAAAACTCCGAAGACCCTGTCCTCCGCTCCACACGTGCACACCGAAGTTAAGTTTGTCGCTTTATTACTATAGACAAACTCATTGAAACAAACAAAAGTTCATAAACATCGTCTTACTGTTCTAACTCTTGTCGCTAGTTAAAATTTCAATCTTTGCTTAACACAAGTTTCAACGAACGGCACCTTCTCTTTCAGCGTGCTTTCATTCACTCCTCTCTTGTCTAACTCTCTTCCTTGAACACTTTTTCTACTTAAAATGGCGGCGTCCTCATCTAAATGTCAAAATAAAAGTTCTTACTAACGTCTAAATGTCAAAATAAAAGCTCATTCCAAATCCAACTTGTAGGTACCCTACATTCCCCCTTGCTAAACCCTGCCATAACATCGGACTTCCTTTCAGCGACTCAGTCCTGAAAAATACATAACAGGGAAAAGTAGGTAAACATTTTTAACAGGAACATCAAAAAAAATTTTACAAAAGGTAAAACTGAAAAACATTCCTACTTCAGGTTTACATCACATCACTTTAAGACATAGTCATTTCTATACCTAACAGGCAAAGCACCTCTGTTCTGACGCTGGGAACATCTGGGTTCAGGAATACTTTCGTTTTCACTTTCAGCTTCCGACCCTCCTGAATTTACTGACCCGAATACAGACTGATCTACTGACTCATCAGTTGAAATTACCCCATCATGATCCCTCATGTGCATGCTCAATCCACCCTCATCTCCCGTATCTGCTAGTGTGGCAGGTGCAAGTGTAACAACAGGGACTGCAACAAGATCTGGGTCTTCTGAATCACTATGTGCCTGACCTGTGGGTGTTCTCGATTCACGTCTAGATGCGCCAGGTGGTAGTGATGACTGAAAAGTGCAATGTCTGAGTTGATCCCTATGTACAACTTTACACGGGCCTCCTTTCTCTGGTCGAATGGTGTAAACCGGCGTGTTTGCATGATTCTGTCTTACTACAGTGTAGGGTGAGGGTTCCCAGTGATCTTGTATCTTATTCCGTCCTTTGTGTAAATGGTTCCGTAACAGAACACGGTCACCTGGTCTCATAAGTGCTCCATGCGACTTGCGATCATAGGCTCTTTTTCTTCGCCTTGCAGCTTCCTGCGTGGCTGAGTTGGCTATTTCAACAGCTGCCTTCAACCTGTCATGATGGTCTTTTACCCAATCATCAAGATTGTCAACCCCACTATTCTCACAATCCTTCCCGTTCAGGATATCCATTGGCATTCGAGCATCCCTACCAAACATTAGGTAGAATGGTGCGTAACCAGTTGAAGTGTGTGTTCGGCTATTGTATGCCATAACTAGCTCAGGTAGATACTCCTTCCAGTTCCTTTTCTTTTCTGGGGGTAACGTCCTTAGCATGTCATGCATGGTTCTGTTAAATCTCTCACATTGAGAGTTACCCTGTGGGTGGTAAGGAGTTGTGCGACTCTTTCCGATTTCGTATACTTTACATAGTTCTTTGATTACACTAGCTTCAAAACATCGACCTTGATCGGAGTGTAGTCGTGCAGGACAGCCATAATGAACGAACCAATGCTGCACCAGGGCTTTTGCCGTGGTGTGGGCAGTCTGATTTCTGGTTGGTACTGCTACAGCGAAACGAGTGAACATGTCAGTTAAGACAAGAACATTCTCATATCCTCCTACAGACTCCTCCAAGACCGTGTAATCCATAGCGAGGACTTCCAACGGCGCCGACACATTAGTGCACACCATTGGGGCTCGAATCTTAGGGAAAACATCCTTAGCAAGAGCACATCTCTTGCATTCTTTGACCCAGTCTTGAACATCCTTACTCATCGTCGGCCAGTAAAAGCTTTGCCTCATCCGTTCTAGCGTGCTCATTTCTCCAAAATGACCACAATGATCATGCTGACTTTCGTAGACCTTGTACCGCAGGGATTTTGGGACCACTAACTGACAAATTTCTTCTCCATCCCTCGGATCCAGGATAGTACGGAACAACACTCCTTTTTCAAGCTTGAGTCGTAACAATTGTCTAGCAAGCTTCTTTAATTCCACATTCATACTGCGTTGATCAACTGTACTCGGACACTTGTCGTTTAATACAGCCTGGTAGACTGGGGCTATATTAGGGTCGACCTTTTGTCGCTCTTCTAGATCACTCCAGTTGTATCCAGGGATTTTCCTTGACACCAACACTTGAACCGATGCTTGCACTTTCTGCTGCTTTTCGGCGACTGGCCACAAACATGTACGCACTTCATCCGAGTTCATCTTAATGAAATCTTTAGCAGAATCTTCTTGCTCTGGCTCTTCTCCAGCTGGAATCCTCGACAACGCATCTGCAGTGAGGTTCTGACGTCCTGGCTTATAGAATACCTCAAAATCAAATTCTGCTAACTGAGCTACCCACCGCTGTTCAACGGCTCCTAAGTTTGCCGTCTCTAAGTAACGCAAAGGGTTGTGATCTGTAAACACAGAGAACTTTGAGTAGATTAAGTACTCTTTGAACTTTTCGGTTACAGCCCATTTTAAGGCAAGTAACTCCAGTTTGAAAGCGCTGTAATTTCTGTCATTCTTTTCTGAACCTCGAAGGCCCCGACTTGCATACGCAATTACACGCTCAGCACCTCCTTGTCGCTGACTTAACATGGCCCCAAGACCATGCAAACTCCCATCGGTTGTAAGTATGAAAGACTGGCTGAAATCTGGGTAAGCAAGGACTGGTGGGGACATCAAAGACCCCTTGAGTTTATCGAATGCAGTTTGACACTCAGTTGTCCAGTCAAGAGTTTCGGCCGATTTTCTCTTCCCTCCTTTACCAACCAGAGCATGAAGAGGCAGGGCTAACTGAGCAAAACCAGGAACAAACCTACGGTAGTAACTCATAAATCCCAGTACTTGCCTCAACTCTTTGACATTCGTGGGTGCAGGCCAAGTTTCCAACGCTCTAGTTTTCTCTTCATCCACCTTTATTCCCTGGGAGGAAATTAGGTGACCCAAGAATTTCACTTCAGGCTTCAAAAGGAAGCACTTGCTAGGTTTCAATTTCAGACCATGTTGTCTCAACCGATCGAACACTACTTCCAGTCTTTTACAATGGCTCTCGAAGTCTTTTGAAAAGATAATAATGTCGTCAAGGTATATGAGCAGTATGTCGAACGTAAGATCACCGAGCACCACCCCCATCAGGCGTTGAAAGGTCGCAGCAGCATTGCACAATCCAAAGGGCATCCTGGTCCATTCAAATAGTCCAAAAGGAGTGGTGACAGCTGTCTTTGCTCTGTCGTCCTCCCCCATCGCCACTTGGAAATAGCCCGCAGTAAGATCAAGGGTGGAAAACAGCTGCGCATTTCCTAAGGCATCCAGTGACTCTTCTACACGCGGGAGTGGAAAAGCATCTTTGCAAGTCACTTTATTCAACTTTCTATAGTCACAGCAAAAGCGTATACTGCCATCCTTCTTAATCACAATCACGGCTGGAGATGCCCACGGGCTACAGCTATCTTTAAGAATACCTTGAGACACCAAATCCTGAACATGTCTTTTCACTTCCTGAAACACCTGAGGTGGGATTCTACGATGTCTCTGTTTAATAGGTGGGGCATCTCCTGTCGGGACACCATGAGTGACGGTCGTCGTGTAACCAAAGTCACCATCGTTCTTTGAAAACGCATCACTGTGCTTTACAAGCAGGTCATGGAGTCTTCGGCTTTGAGTTTCAGTGAGGTTCTCTAGGTTTATTTGTACTGGGACTGGCAACTGCTCTCCAGTACTTACCTCTTCTTTCGCTTGACGCTGCTGCACAGCCTTAACATGCAAAGCGCCCTCCTTCTCCTCCAGCTCGACGAGCATTTTCGGCACAACTTCTTGTGGCTTGGACAGCTCAGCGATCCTACATCGTGGTGGGAGCTTTACAGGCTTTTCGCTCGAATTCAACACTCTAACTGGGACTTTACCATCTGTCGTCCTGGCGAGTACATTAGCAATCAGAACACTTTTAGGCAAGCTGACATTGGACGAGGCCTCCACTAACACTTGACAGCTTATTCTCGGTGGTATCCGGCAGTGGCCTTCCAACACGCGCTCACTGAATGGAGGGATGGTGATTGCTTGCCTTCCTGCAACTTTCACAAAGCCAATCTTTTCACCACAGTTCAGTGCCTCAGTCTGCCTCCTGATGTTAGCTAACACTCGCTGTACTTTTGCCTCCTTCGCACCATCGCTGTACCTGTCCATTTTTTTCACACCTTTAACGGACACGAATAGATCCTTAAAATCACTCAACACGTTCATCCCAACAATGCCCGGTAATCCTTTCAACTCCGTCCCATGGGAATCACTTTCTTTGACCACAAAGACACACTTTCCATGCAACGTCTTCCCCATACACTCTATGTCGGTTTCCAGACATCCTATGATAGGAATGTCTAGGCCATTTGCTGCCGTAAGCCGGACCCAGTTGGAGGATGACAACACAACTTCTCCAAAGTGATTCTTAAAATGTGACTCAGTGATAGTAGTCACCTCTGACCCCGTGTCTAAGAGGCAGATAGTTTTGACACCGGCAATCTTCAGTTCGATAGTTAGACAGTCTCCAAAAGCACTTTCACACACAGTCCTGGGTACATCCCCTGCATTACAGTCTGCCGTATGACTTCTAATAACAGACGGACCTGGACTCTCCAGTACTGCAGTGTCACGATCAATTGTCTTTACCAATTCGGTCACATGAGGTTGCCCTTTACTTGAACCTTCTCTGCTCTGAGGACAATGTCGGCTTGTGTGTCCTGGCTTACCACAAGTATAGCAGATGTATCTTCCTTCACTGTCCTTTAATGGGGAACTTTTTGTCATGCTTTCCTTCGCGAGGTTTCGCCTTTTCTTTGCTGCTCACCATCCGGAAGAGTTCTTCTTGTCGGGTAGCTATCTGTTGAATAGCTTCATGAAGCGACTCCAAGGTGAGAGCGGCGAAGAGCTCTCGGTCGCAGTTGTAGCATGAATGACGCCACGTGACCGCGTACTAGTTTTCAAGTTGCTTGGAACCTGCACTTCCTCTTCTTCCGACCAAGTGATAGCTTCTTGCATCAGTTGGATGAAAGTCAGATCCTCCTCGGTTTTAGCTCTCTTCTTCATTTCACGTCTTAACGAATCATCTCTGAGACCTAGCACGAGCTGTTCTTTTAACACGCCATCAGGATCAGGAACTCTAGATGGCTCACGGCTCTGGATTATACTCAGCTTCTCCCACAAGTCATAAGCATACGAACGAATGGTTTCTCCAGGCATTTGTTTGTGATCATAAAATTCTTTCAACCTGCTACCAACAGGGAGTTTGTCCCCATAAGTCTCGTCCAAAGTACTGAAGATCTCTTTCACGGACTTCTCCTTGCCCCTAAGCATAAACTTCACTGTCATCTTTGCCTCATCTTTTAGATACTGTTTAACGAACTCAATTCTGTCTTCTTCGGGAATTTTCATCACCTTGAAGGCAGACTTCATTGAATCTATCCATTCTTCTATATTCAACTCGCCAGGCTTGGAACGACATCCGCTGAACTCTGAAAGCTTACGATCTCTTGGGATATATACAGTAGATGGTACTCTTTGCGCAGCTGCTTGCTGTTCGATAACGGTTTTTGCGAGGGCAAGGGCCTCCCTCTGTTCAGCTCTGGCTTGTTCCAAGGACCCTGTCTGCTCACCAAACCGCCGTTTCATCTCTGCTAACTGTCTCTTTAGTTCTTCCAGTTCAGCCATGATGTAGACTCAAGGGCAGAAATTTACACTAAATTAGGAATCAGGAATTGATCCTGTTTCATGACGCCAAATGTAGCGGAGGTGAATATGCCACCGCCTTGTGGGGGAATATTAAACTCTTAACTAAGGAAGACTGAGTGAGAAACAGGATCTTAGTCCTCTCACCCAATACTTTGAGTCTCAGTATAGCAGGTAGCTGTATATTATTATTACCTATAATGTTGCTTTATATTGCTACAGGTAAAGTGAGGTGGGCTCCAGGATTTTTATTTGTACACGGTGCCACCTGGAGTGTATGTGTGTGTGGACAAACAACTTGAATGATTAAGTTTTTAACTATTCTACCCACACTCCCCTTTAACCTAACAGAATAGGTGAGACGCCCCCACTCCTTAGTATAAGATACATAATTCAAACTACACCATTTCCATTAAACTAAACAAAAGAATAGAGATAAATTAAATGAATTATAACTCCTTTCTCTTCTTTTTGTCTCTTTACTAAAAAATGAAATTATTTCTAACAGAATCAAATTGAAATTGAATCACAGATTGACAATAATAATAATAGTAATAAAAACAAAATTATATATCTTCCTACTTTGTACCTTGAACAACAATTAGTACTTCTCCATTACAGCGTTGATTAAATAAACATTTACAATACAGATTCAATTAGTCCAGTTTAAAAGTTAATCAACTCAAATTCACCAGTCCCGTGCAAGGATGTCACGTTCATAAAAGAAACATTCCAAAATGTTTATATTCTTGTAAACAAAAAGTTTGTGAATAACTCTGTAGATGAATTCACCATTCACTAGTCCACTTCTGAGAGATTTCCTTTACAGTATATTTCAGTCTTTACAATTACTGAAAGAAAGGATTGTTTGCTTACCAGCATTCAGTATAAAAGAAAGAAATCAGAGTACATCACCATTCTGTGGTCCTGGACGGAGAGCTGAAAGGAATCCGTATAGGCAGTGAAATATTCTTCTCACTCTTTTATCTCCCACAGTTGTCCTCTTGATCCCGAGAAGCCACCGTTCAACTCGACAAGATCACCTCTGGATCCACAGACAATCGATACGAGAACACAAACAAACAAAATCCCATCCTACGATTCAGCTTGCTCTTCCTCCAAACACAAATGTGCAACGACTTCTACTATAGTTAGGATTCATCCAAATTGGCAAAACACATAGGAAATCGCGTGCAAAAATCAACAAAAATAAACTGGAGTATTTCACTTTTTCTCCGTAATCTTCTAAAACTCCGAAGACCCTGTCCTCCGCTCCACACGTGCACACCGAAGTTAAGTTTGTCGCTTTATTACTATAGACAAACTCATTGAAACAAACAAAAGTTCATAAACATCGTCTTACTGTTCTAACTCTTGTCGCTAGTTAAAATTTCAATCTTTGCTTAACACAAGTTTCAACGAACGGCACCTTCTCTTTCAGCGTGCTTTCATTCACTCCTCTCTTGTCTAACTCTCTTCCTTGAACACTTTTTCTACTTAAAATGGCGGCGTCCTCATCTAAATGTCAAAATAAAAGTTCTTACTAACGTCTAAATGTCAAAATAAAAGCTCATTCCAAATCCAACTTGTAGGTGCCCTACACAATGATGCACTGGTGAGAAGAAGAAAAATGATCTTGAGTTTGGGTTTAGAAACCTCCAGGGGTCTGGTAAGTTGTGGTCAGTTACAAACCATGTAATTGTATTTGCAGTGTTAGATGTAATCACCCCTGTGACAGGAGACCTATCTAAGGCTTGATTTAAAACACAATTAAGGTCCCAGCCATTATAATTTTATGAGTGTTCACATTGGGAATGGATGTAAATACATTTTGCATGATTTCCCTATCATCTACATTTGGTTCTTAAACATTTATCAAAATCACTTTACAGTTAAATAAATTGCCTGTGACAATCACATATCTCCCTTCAGGATAAGATACTACATCTGACACTACAAATGAGACTGTTCTATGTATAAGAATTCCTACATCTCTAATTTTCTTTGTAAAGCTATAATGGAACAGTTGGCCAGTCCAGTCTTTTTGGAGCGGGAACTGATCCTTGCTTAATAAGTGGGTCTCCTGTAAAAATATTATTTTAGCGTTTAGACCTGGTAGGTGAGAGAATACTTTCTTTCTCTTTAATTCATGATTCAGGCCTTTAACATTCCAGCTCACAGTTAACTAAACCATCATGACAACATTGATTCTGAATTTTTGATGTCATTTTGTAGTCTTAACTGGAAGTGAGACAGCTTTGACCTTAATTTCCAATTTTCCCAGGAGTTATTGCCATGCAGCAATATTGTTACGTTGGTAATTATAATTATAAGGATTAAAAGGATAGATTAGATATACAGTAGCTTACGCTCTTTCTCTCCCCCCCTTATCCCCCCCCATTTTGCCTCCCCACGTGAGGCTGGACCCCACTTCACACAGTCCCAGTCCTCTGACATACCTAGAGACAGAGCACATCCAAAACAAAACAAGGCCCCTAACAGCGGCATTTGAGGATTAAAAATAGAGATATCTATTGCCGATAAAGTCTAAATATTATAAGCATAAAATATAATCTTCAGCAGTCTTGAAATATTAAGATAGTAAACCCAGGGAATGGTGTTAAAAAGTGGCCCTGGATTATTATAGCAAACCGTAATGCAATAATTACAATAACAATAAACCAAGGGTATGATGTTAAATAGTCTCCTTTAGAATAGTAAAAAGAAAAAAAAATGTTACTACTTTAATTTTTTCCACACATACGCGTATAATTGTAAATAAAACATAAACAGAAATTGTCCGAGAAGAGAAAAGAATGTATAATTATGGTACCAGTATCATTGCAAGCAGATCAGACAGCAGGTAATATCTTCTTGCCATGCCATAACAGGATGCGACTCACGATTGTATTTCAAGAAAGTGTCGGGATCAGCTTTCTTAACTCTTTTTCTGCTTCCTCCATAATGGTGAAGATATAATATTTGTCTTGAATATCCACTTTTAGTTTGGCAGGATACAAGAGACTGTATCTGGTATTGGTTTTCCATAACCGCTGTTTAATGTTGTAAAAAGAGGCACGTTTAACAGCTGTTGAGGGTGAGAAATTGGAGAAAATACAAATGTGGTTATTTTCAAATATAATCTGTTGTTTCTGTCTGAGAAATGACATTACATTAAACTCAGATTTTAATCTTTCAAAGCGCACAAGAAGAGTCCTAGGTTTAGAGGTATTTGAGCCATGTATGCGATGAGCTGCTGCTGTCTCGGTGTCTGATTTACAGTCCTCTCCAATTATTTTTGAGAATAGTTCAGCTATGAATTTCACAGGGTTTGGGCTTTCACAATTCTCAGGTAGACCTTTGATTCTAATATTATTCCTTCTGCATCCATCTTCCAGAGCAGCAAGTCTGTCTCCGAGTTTTTTTGCATTCGGAATTCGCAGCTGTTGCTTTTCCATCAGCGGTAGATGCCAAATGTTTGGCTGTTTCAGTTTGAATTGTGAATGTCTGCTTAATGTCTTCCAGCTGATCGGCAAGTGCTCTCAGTTTAGACGCATTTTCCTGAATGTGTTACTCAATTTTTCCCAGCATACCTTTAAAGGCTGCCTCAAAGCGATTATATACATGTTGTAATAATACAAAAGGAACAAGATAAAGGGTTTGGGGGATCCATCCCATATATTGTAATTTTCTGCTGAAAGGCAAAATACTTGATTAGGAACAAGAGTAACCTCTTGAAACCGAGTCATATATTAGACTGCAGACCAGGGGGATCATCGGGATTTTATAGTGAAGAGGGAGGAAGAGGTGGGCCATCAGGGGGGAAGTGACTTCATTGTAGGGTAGTCTTTATGCTGAAACAGGAAGTGAAAGCACTTAAGCGGTCCTGCAAGGAATGAGAGAAGGCATTAGTGCACATACTCAGTCCCCTGCTGCGTTTCAACAAGAATTAGACCCTGTTGCTGACTCCCATGTGCACGTGTGTGACAACGTTTTTCCAAGTCTTTATCTCTAGCAACAGTTTTCTCGTTTGTCTTCTCGCTTGTCTTGAGCAAGCCATTTATTTCTTTTTTTTATATTTTTCTGAATGTCTTTTTTGAGCTCATTAATGGCCGTGGCCATTGTTGCGATCATTACCTTCAGTTCGGACAGATTGTTTCGGCTTTCGTGCTTCGCAGGTAAAGTGGCAAGCCCTATTACAGCCGATGCTTCCGGCTCGTGAGGAGTAGATGAAAGCATGGGCTGCAAGGCCATTTCCAGTTTCAAGTGATCTCCTGGAATCGGTGAGATATCATGACCTGTATCACTTGCACATTCGCTCCCATTTTCACTCTCGGCAGGAGACGATGCAGGGTCCTGAGGAGTCTGTGCTTTCGCCTGTCTGTTCCAGGTCAGTCTCTGAAAGGTCGTACCTTGCACTTGGACTTAATGCCTGTCTAGACTTGGATGTAGCTTTACATTTCTTTTTCATTTCTTTCTGACTCCTTTCTTGTTGTTCATGTTTATATACTCTAGTAGAAACTCCTCAGGTTGGGTAAATACAGGATACCTCGGGATAATAAGAAATAAAAGAAAAAATAAAGCGCTGCTAATGGAGCTCCACTTCAGACGTCCATCTCCCGTAACAGATGAGACCAACTCCTTGGTTAGCATTTTTTTATTCCGTTTTATTTTCTCAGTCGCTTTCACACTCACCCCGATCTGACACTGTTAGTTTTCAAAGAGAGATGTGCTATAACAGAGGTGAACTTGGATGAGGATGAGGGTTCTACATCAGAGAAAGAGAACAGAAGCACCCCCCACCCCTCACAAGAAACATCCACTCACATATAAGAACAATGCAGCTGTACCAGGCGTAAAGTTGAAAGACGGCACCATTTCGATGCACCAAGAGGTCAGGCGTCATCCTGCCAGTCAGTCTGCCCCACACCTGTCCTCCAACAAAGCAGCACGGCTTACAGAGCTCACCGACGTATAGTGCAAAGTCCTGCTTCTGATTATGTTTTGTGATTGTCTTTACATAAGAAACATTTATATGTTACTTGTATAAAAGCCAGATTGAATAGTATTTACCTTGATTTATTTACTTATCTTCCTACAGCGTAAAGTCACAAGTAGACTGCAGAGCTTCCTACCTTTGATTGACAAGGGCATGCTCATAAATTACATGTGTAATCCCACGAAAAATGCCTGCTGACACTTTACTATGCAAGCAATGGTACTAGAATGCAGTTAGACTTCTTTTTTGGGCACTTACACCATCCACATCTAAACACTAGTCGCTTGCGTACTGAAGAGTCTAAAACCATCACTGTACTTTGTGTATAAAAGTCAGATTAAATGTTATTTACCTTGACTTATTTACTTATCTTCCTACAGCGTAAAGTCACAATTAGACTGCAGAGCTTCCTGTCTTTGATTGACACGAGCATGCTCACAAAGTACATGTGTACTGAAGTGACTTCAGCTGCAGGTGACTGTCTTTATGATTCTGCCTTTGTCCAAAAACGGTTTCATGAGCTTTATGAGTTTAGTTTCGGAAAGTGTTTCTCCCGTTGCATGACTGGGATCTTTTCCTGAATAAGATTAAACGCAGTTGTGTAAGGTGCAAAAGGAGCTTCAAACTGCAGCCAATATGGTAGTTAACTTAATCTGCATATCATGGTGATGTTGAAGAAAAACTAAGATACCTGCAGGAAAACCCATGCAGACTTGGGCAGAATGTGCCAACTTCCCAAAGACAACAACTGGATATGGATTCAGGTTGCTGAATCTGTGATGAGGCAGTGCTACCCAATGTAGCACCATGAAACCCTTGAGATGGCTTAAAGTAATAATTTGGCAATTTGAGGAAACAATTGAAAACATTAACTTCTTAATATAAGCATTTTACTTATTATCTATATATATTGCTTTATCCTTTATTAAAATGTTATCAGAAGACAGCATTTTCTCTTACATTTTCAAATATGTGATTCTTTGCTCACTGTTCTATTGTAACATAAATAAGTAGCATAATTGTCTCTTTGTTGTGCATTCAAAAATGATTTTTGGTTCCAGCTACAAAATTAGAGTGGTCTGTTAATGTAAAAATTCTATTTCTGCAACTACTTTTTCATATTTTTTGCTTACTGTCTGTACAAAAATGTCCATATGCTGTACATTTACATTCTCCAAATGTGGCTCCCTTGTGGGCCAGTGAAAAGCCAAGCATCCCTGTGCAGACATGGCCGATGTATTCAAAACGAATGACATGGCTTCTCAGTCGGCTCTCTCTGTTGTTCCTCTCTCCATCCTGTCAATAATGCATTATGTTCAGCTTTACCAAGATAATGCTGCTACACTGCTTCTCAGAGTGAATGCTAAGCAAACCCCCCAGATTCAAGAAACATTTAAAAAAAAATAATAAGGATATTTTATTGTTTAGAAAGTTAAAGCTACTGCATGTCAGGAGGTAGTTGATTCAGTACTAATTGGAGTAAAATACCTTCAAGCAACAAGCAAGAATATTTTATAGATTTTTAAAAATATTTGCATATGTCAAAAGGTGCTATAAACATGTTTGTTCTATTCCCCAGTGCATCTCACAGTTCACTGAACACAGCAGGCAGAGTTTAGAGTTGGAATGACTGATTTATAAATTTTGCAGCTGGCAAATAAATAAACACACTTGAGCCTTTCATACAAAAATGTCACAATTTAAAGTAGTTGTGTAAAAGCTGCTCACATTAATTTATAATAGTGGAAGTCAGTGTGAAAACAGATGACACCTAACTTTTTAAGATGAATAAAAATGATTGCCATCAATTTGACATTGAGTACGTGGATAGTTATGGGTGAACCACTCAGTAGTCAAGATGCATATTGGGACAGAAGTTTCAGTCTCAAGGAAGCAGACAGAACCCCACTATGTAGAGTAGGGGCTTCATGGCAGGGAGTGGAACTGTCAGGTTGGCACTGACAGATCTGCTGCTTCACAGCTCAGAGACTTGTGTTTGACTCTGTGCAGAGTTTGCAAGTTCTATTTGTGTTTGTTAGGTATTTTTCTGAACATTCTGCATCACAAAGATGTACATATCAGGTTAATTTTATAATTCTACATTGGCTCAGTATGCATAAATGGAAGTCTGTATGTTATTGTGTCTCATCCAGGTCTGTTTACAGCTTTTTAACCAATCCTGCAAGAGAATTAACACTGGAAAATACTTATGTAGGAAAAGGCAGGGTCACAAATTGGATGGATGGCCTTGGATAACACGGACTACCAAAAGAGACAGTGTATCAAAGTGGCATGTTTCATATTTAAGATTTATAATTCAATAACACACTCTTGAGTGTGGTATTGCTAGAGGCTGATAACGTCATTATGGAAGGCATCCCCATGGGAAGCTTGCAAAACCCACAACACCCAACACAAACACTTGTCACTCAGTTTGTCACTGACCAGAAAATGATTGATCGCAGCAGATAGAAAATAGACTATGGGAAAATTGCTGGACTGAAAAAATAAAGCATAAGCAGCTGCAATATAATCTAGTGAACTGAAAATAATTCTATAACAATAGAAATTCTCATAGAGTAAGTCAATTAGATATCATAAAATAACCATTCAGTGTGCAAAATATGACACATGTCGACACTGTATCATATCTACCCTGAGCATTCTGCTCTATAAAACAAGCATTCCATGTGTGTTTCAAGATTTGCAGGCAATGTGCTCAACTATCTTGAGACTTACTTTGTGAACAGTAGGTATTCTTGTCCTGAAAGACTTAAAAATGAATAACAAACTAGGAAATGAAGCACCAAAAGAGCGCAAGCAAAAGAAAAGTCAGATAAAAAAAAAACTGGCTAGCCAAGAAGACAAAGAGCTGATTGTTGAAGCACAAAGTGCAAAACAAAGATTGAAGATAAACATACCTTTTCCCAAGAAGAATAATGACAACTTTTTTTATTAATCAGAATCTTATACTGACGTCCTCTCAGATAGTTTCAGGGATGGTAATATCTCAAACAGCACTACTGTCAGCACTGGGACCAGCAACAGGATCATTGCTACAACAAAACAAATGGTTTGAAAGACAGGAAAAATGAAATGGTTCAGTAATGACACCACCAACAAAATCAACAAATATAATAATAATAGTAGAAATAGGTCAAAAACACAAAAGAATTCACCTAAATTAGACCTTCTGACCAAAAGCTCATATTCATAACATGTATGACTGATTGTCATAGTAATGAAACATGACAGTTGTTTATGATGCTTGTTTTATTTTTAAGGTTATCAAAGAGATTCTTTTTATATAGGCTAACTAAATAGTATTTGGAAAGCCTTTTCGTGGCAATAATTGTGAAAATCACATATATTTTTCTAAAGATTTGTCTGTAGATTATCATAGTAAAAAAAAAACTGTAGCCAAATATAGGATTTATTAGTGCTTGACCATGTACGGTGGACTGGCTCTCCATAAGTATGATGGAAAAACACGGCCAAATGATTAATTTATTTACAGAATAAGATCAGGAAAGGAATAAATAAAATCCTAAGAGTGTAGTATTACACAAGCGGAAGGTCAAAACTAGAAAGACAAGCAAACCAATCACCAAAATTCAAAGACACAAGGTGAAAATCACATTTAAATGGAGCAAAAATTAATCTAAACCTGTCTGTCACCTACTCCCTGTCTACATCTAGCAAAAATAATAATCTTGTAGAGAGTTTTAATTTAAACCTTGGATTTGAGGAGACATGCACCACTTTCTTAGGTAGTGTTGGTGCAGTGATATAATTTATAACATGTCACACGCCAAACTACAGACATAAATACAGTTGATGATAGTGAAGAAAAACAAACTCAAAAAAGCAACACAATGACATCAATAAAATAACTACATAAATTAATAACAATTAAAATAAATTACAAGAAGCTATTTATATATATATATATATAAATTGTTAGAGACGGCCGGGATGTCCCAGATATGGAAGGATAAGGGGGAAAGCAGCTTTTTTAGGGCACTGCCTCCCCTAAGACGCAAGACGGCAGCTCCCCTGATTTACAATGGTGCCCACAGGGTATCCTAGGACTTGGAGTTCTGTATCTCAGCCCTGTTGCATGCCATGGGTGCTGCCAGGGATGCTGTGAATATATAGCAGACAACTTGGAAGTGCTGGCAGGCAACGTGAGCGGAAGCCCAGAACTATATCCAGGTTGGCCAATATAAAAGGACTGGACAGATTTGTGGCTGTGGTTGTGGAGAGTACTGTGAATGAAGAAAAAAGAATAAAAAGAAATTCTTGGTGCTTTTAACTTGGTGTCCTCATTGTCTGGTTGTCGGGTTTGAGGACCAACAGTGCCCTCTAGGGTCCACAAAATATATATATATATATATATATATATATATATAGTCACACATGTGCGCATGGGAGGCAGCTAAAGGGCTTGAGTAAAGGCAGTTCGGAGGCATGCCAGGGACTCTTTTTCTCCCTTGCCTGTAGACCATTCCCTTGGGATTCCATCTGGCTCTCCTGACATCACTTCCGGGATCGAGCCAATGGAAGTCGACCACACCAGCTCCAGTCCCTCAGATGTCACGTCCGGCTATGATCCAATGGTGGAAGACCACGTGCTTGATCCATATGACCTCACTTCCTGTCTTCCCCTTTAAAACCTGCCCCTTTCCCCTTTTTCCTCAGCCTTGTTGTGGACTCAGTTGTATGCACTTCAGTGCTGATTATTTTGCTGAAACGACTTTTGCAGCCAGGATACCACATTACACGGGTGGCTGCCCCAAACCTTTATCTGTCCATGTCTCGGTCTTGTGACAATATATATACTGTATATTGTGACTGGTGTCATGTCCAGTTCGCCATTCTTTACAGTATTGGCAGTTGTGCAAAGATGACTTGGTGGCTCCTTTGCTCCATATTCTTACCGTAATAAATTGGCCGCTCTACACTGATACTCTTTTAGCTGTGAGCTGACAATCTGCTAAGCAGTAAATCAATGGAAAAGAAACACAGCTGCCCATCGCAAACCCCATCCTAAACAGTATTTCAATGGGAAGCAAACACACTCTTAACCGGCCTTTTGCTCTCTTACCAATTAACATGCTTCTCACACGTTATCTAGAACATTTAAAAAACCAAGCCCCGACTGGCACAAATGCTTATTCTTCTGTCCTCTCTCCCTTAGACCACATCTGCCCCAGCCGCTGCTTCCGAGCCAGTGAACCTGCTCAACAAAATAGACTTTCTGTTCTTTTAACCTGGACGTTTGCCTGTTGCTACCTGTGTGCTTGTGTGCTGAAGATAAACTTATGTTGAATAAACTATTCTGTCTGTTCTTGCCTGTTCAGCAATAAAGTTAATCTTCCTTGGAAACCTGGTTCTATCTTCCTGTTTCCTGTGCAACTTTACAACCCAAACGTGAGAATATACAATATGTACATATAAAATCTACTATATAGTAAAACACTAAGGTCTGTGTGTCCAGTCCTCCTGAGCAATTTGATTGGTCAGTTTTTCTTTTGTGTGATTGGTCAGTTTGGCTTTGATAACACAACAACAGAAGAAGTACAAGTATAAGATGCACAAGGAGGAGCAAAGATGTATGGAATAAGGGTTCCTGTTTAATCCTGGCTGGGAAACCCGTCCACGTATGGTAGTGGTAGTAAAATTTAAAAACAATACAAAATGGAAGCATTGTGACATTACAGCCAAATTGTTAAAGTGAATAAACAATTAATATATATATATTGTATATAAGAATTTTTAAAAAATAATGAAAAGACTCCTAGGAAGACACAATAAGATTTTCTATTTTCTGGCAGCTGGCACTGTTGAAGGTGGTCTTGTCACTGCACTGTAACAGATCACAAGGAAGTTCTTTCAAATAGCTATGGCAAGAGTTTGGTATAGCATAAATTCAAAGCTTCATTGGAGCTGGCAGGTACAGATTCAGACTGTGTAGAAGAAAAAATTAACAACTCATGTAAACATCCACCGTTTTGTATGAAATCAATCCCTTCCTGCAAAAGGTTAATGAGAGCTCTTTCAGTGAAGATGAGAGGAGATCCTTTATCCTTTAAAACTTGAAGGTTAGGAGTACTGTGGAGTTGTAGTTCAGCAACAAAGACAAGTAGTGAAAAGGCATTCTGAAGATTGTAGTCAATGAGTGGAGTGGTAGTATTCTCATATTCTTTTATTAGGCAGTACTACTGGAAAGCCATTGATCTTCTGGTGTGACCCTGTATTCTAGAGCTGGGGTTCTTTAACTCTAACTTTAATCTAAAACCCAAAGAGAAAAACATGATACTATGCCGGGTTCCAAGAAGTGGATTATTACCATAATGATATTAAAGCTGTACTTACAAAACAAAAAAATGGTCATATAATTAAAGCAGTAAAAGTTCTTGTTTCCACTCAAGTATATTTCTCATGTAAATATTACTAAAATAAAAGCATTAAGCCAAAATATTGTTAATAAAACAACAATTATTCAAAACTGGGAATGGATTTCTGAGTTATATCACTACCAGTATAAATGCTTAGTTTAAGCTTTAGTTAAGCTGAGCAAAACTAGTTCTTATTTATGTGTGCAGCACTAGAACATGATTTTGAAAGCATGGTATGAATGATTAGTTTAACTTAGTTACTTGACTCATGATGCCAGATAATCAATAATGCAGATAATAACTTTGAATAATCAGATAATTCTAATTATATTTTTGTACTATAGAAATGAAAGTTGTCTGTGATGTGTCCACGTTGATGCTTATAGGTTATGTCTCAGATCACACACTAACCCAATAAACAGTATGCTAAATATGAGGCAGTATTTAATTTACAACAGAATTTATGTTTGGACAAATTTGGCTAATTTTGCTACACAGTCATGTGGTGACCTATCCCAAACATGACCGCAACCTATAATTTAAGAAACACAGCCCTAGAGAAAAGACATGAGATGGTTTAAAATACTGATTCTAATCAGAGTCTAACAGAACGAGAAGACAGAGGTCCCTAGGAGGAGAAAGCTAGGTCAACAGAGAATCAAAGAAAGAGCTGAAAAAAGGAATTCATGGGCATAAGAAAAACAAGTATTTGGCTCTGTAGAGCTTTGCTGTTTTACATGTATGCCCTGTCCCTGTATTTCTGTTTCTTCTTTTATGTTTGTCATATAAAGAAACAATTTGCTATCTGATATGGGTGTGAAGACATAGGGCAGAGTTTGAAATGAGTTACAATAAGTGTAACCTTTTCTTCAAAATTAAAATTGCTCTCATATATTTTTATGGCACCTTTTCCATAGAGCATTAAAGCAGCCTTTGCATCAGTTCATGTGCATATAGATCTTGACCAATTTGGCCTACAATCACTGTGATTGTGAAGGCACATTTACTTCTTTATATAGGCATCCAGCAATGCCTCACTGATCATTTGCAGAGTTAGCTGACCCCAGTGCTCACACGTAGCACTGCATAATGACATATAGATATGTAAATAATGTATATTTAAGATGATTTTACCACTTGTGGATGTTATTGGTATTCACCGAAGAAAGGCCTTTATGGTAATTTTAGAAATCAATTATATATAGTATTATTCCTTTTACAGTAACCATTTAATGTAATGTATTCCACCTCTTACTTTTTTCACTTTTCATCTGGAAACCCCAATGGGCAATGTAAGCAACCTCTGAGAACAGCACCTAAAATACGTGCCTGCATACTATTTCAGACACATTTAATCCAGCTGAGTGTCGTGGGGGCCTTGGAGACAATCCTAGAAACATAAGGTGCAAGGCAGGAAACAACTCTAAACATGGCATCAAACCATCTCAGGGCACACACAGTGCATTTAACTAAAGAGTGCACACAAACTCCATATAGACAAGTGACCAGGTGTAGGATTCAAATTCAGGATGCTGCGAGAGTATGGCAGTAGCACTTAACACTATGAAGCTCACTTAAATATAGTGAGTCATTTTCTAACCTGGTAAGTCCTGAACAGGATTGCAGGGGCATATTGCATCTAGAATAGGGCACAAGGCTTGAGCAAACCCTGAACAGGGCGCCAGTCCATCACAAGGTGAATATACACACACACATACAGTATGGACATAAATATAGTGCTATTCCCTAAAATGACACATGCAAATAAACATTTTTGAAGGTATAAATGTTTTACAGTATAAAGACAAACTCTGTTAAGTTTTTCTTGTAGAAGTGAAGGGTTGGTAGTACTAATGAGTAAAACGACCATATTTTGTTTGCATTTGTCCCTAAAATTAGTTTTCCATGTGATTTTGCAATTGAACAATTTGGAACTCACTAAATTTATATTTTTGTGGGTTGTATAATTTTCTTAGGCCCAGCAGCAAGAAATTTTCAGGGTTATTCTTGGTCTATTATCAGCTCTGCTCCTTCCGTGCAGCTCAAAGTTCTCTCATCATCCACTGCCTGCCTGCATATTCATACCTCACACCACTGAATTGGTGTCAGAGAAGCACCACTTGTATTCACTTTTCCCAACTCTGTAACTCTAGAAGCTCATCAGTAGTCACATACCCAGGTGAGGGAGGCTAGCAAGTGACTATAGTAACTGAAGAAGTTACAGGCTACAGTGGTTGAGATTGCTTTGCCAGTCACAGCTCTATGGAAGAGTGGCAAAGAAAATGACACTTTTAGAAACAGCCACTTGACATCTTGGATAGACTTTGCCAGAAAGCACATGGGAGACTCTGAATTCATCTAGAAGAAGGTTCTACAGTCAGGTTAGACCAAAATTGAGCTATTTGGCCATTAGACTAAGCACCAAAAGAGGTCACTGTACATTATGAAAAATATACAGTAATCCCTCCTCAATCGCGGGGGTTGCGTTCACCCGTGATAGGTGAAAATCCGCGAAGTCGAAGCCATATGTTTGTATGGTTATTTTTATATATTTTAAGCCCTTAGAAACTCTCCGCTCCAGACAGATAAATAAATTTCCACGAAGTAGGATTCTTTATTTATAAATCTAATATTTTCGCAGTTAGAGCATTGAAGATCTGTTTACGACCTTCTAAATGCGTTTTTTAACATTATTAGAGCCCTCTAGACATGAAATAACACCCTTTAGTCAAAAGTTTAAACTGTGCTCAATGACAAGACAGAGATGACAGTTCCGTCTCACAATTAAAAGAATGCAAACATATCTTCCTCTTCAAAGGAGTGCCGTCAGGAGCAGAGAATGTCAGAGAGAGAGAGAGAGAAAAGAAAACAATCAAAAATCAATAGGGCTGTTGGGCTTTTATGTATGTGAAGCTCCGCGATAAAGTGGCCGCAATGAAGGGATCAATGTAAAGGTAGTCTTTCAGCATTTTTTACAGGAGCGTCTGTATCTTCTAAGCAAATAGCCCCTCTGCTCACACCCCCTCGTCAGGAGCAGAGAATGTCAGAGAGAGTGAGAGAGACAGAGAAAAGCAAACAATCAAAAATCAATACGTGCTGCTGGAGTTTTTAAATGTGCAAAGCACCACACTGGAAGCATATCGTATATCATTTTGAGCAGTTTAATTTAATACGTAATACGTGCTCTGATTGGGTAGCTTCTCAGCCATCCGCCAATAGCGTCCCAAATATGAAATCAACTGGGCAAACAAACTGAGAAAGCATGTACCATAAATTAAAAGACCCATTGTCCGCAGAAATCCGCGAACCAGCGAAAAATCTGTGATATATATTTAGATATGCTTACATTTAAAATCTGCAATGGAGTGAAGCCACGAAAGTCGATGTGCAATATAGCGAAGGATCACTGTATTCCCACTCTGAAGCATGGTGGTGTTGGTAGTGACAGCTTCATGTTGTGGTGATGCTTCTTTGCAGCAGACCCCAGAAGGCATGTAAGCAAAAGGTTTAAAATGAATGCAGCAAAATACAGAGAAATCCTGGAGCAGTCTACAAGAAACCTATGCCTTGGGAGAAGATTCATTTTCCAGAAAGACAACACCAAGTATAAAGCCTAAGCTATGCAGGAATGGTTTAGAAATAATAATGTTAATGCCCTGGAGTAACCAAGTCAAAGTCCAGATCTCAATCCAATTTAAAATGTGTGGCTGGACTTGGAAAAAGGCTGTTCACTCACAATCCCTATGTAATCTGAAAGAGCTTGAGCAGTTTTGATGAGAAGACTGGGAAAAAAATAGCAGTGTCCAGACGTGCAAAGCTGAAAGAGGCCTGTGCACACAGACTCAAGGTTAGAATGCCAAAGCAACATCTACTAAATACTGACCTGAAGGGGGTGCATACTTATACAATCAATTATTTTGTGTTTTATATTTGTAATTATTATAGACTACTTAGCAAAAATTTGTTTTTACATTGACCTTAAAGACTGTTGAATAGTGTTAAATCCAGTATTGAATTAAACTCAATGCTATATTATTGTTTTATTATCGGTTATTTTGCTTTGATATCTGCAATTAATTTAGTCCTCCATACAGAGATCTGTTTTCACTTTGACATTAATGAGTCCTTTTCTGTTGATCAGTGTTAAAAAGCCACATTGTAAATCCTCTGTGATTCAGTGTTGTGTAACAATAAAAAGTGAGTGAATACTTTTAATAGGCTTTATCTGCCATGAGGTAAATGTGTAAGATAACAGGAGATGCCTGGCTTTCTACCTGCATTTTTAGGATGTCACAGTTTGATAAAAGAATCAGTTTTACAACATGTCTGCTGTCAACCCATCTGCCAAGAATGGAAGATTTTTGCGGCTGCCCAAGGGATACCGAGAATTTTTTTACATTGCAACGGTTGGTATTGTAGAAAGGCTTTGCAGTGACCTTTCCTCATCTAAATCCCTCATCTACATGTGCAGACTGATTTCCTGTAAACCTACAGTTATATGTCACACATGTGTCATTCCTATCATTTGACTCTTCTTATACTTGTATTTCTTATCTAAATACAAAAGCATTTCAAAGTACACTTTGCTTATAACATAATAAGTGAATTAGCATACTCAAGTGTCTTTGTCAGGTCCTTATTCAAAGTTATTTGCCCTTCCTCTTTTCACAGAAAGATTGTCATACTGTTTTTCAAAAAGGAAAACAAGTGTAAGTAATGCTCCTGCTTCTTCCCCATACAGATGCTTTTCGGGCTGTTGAATTTGGATTTTGATGTAACATAGTCCTTTGAGCAACTCATTTACTGGACCCATTTAATCCAGTGTAAGCTGTAAAAGAAAATGTAACTGCTTGCAAGTTACTAAGGATTAAAAGCTGTTTTTGCTATAATGGCAGGTTATTCATACAGGCGTCTGTCAGACAGGGTGCAGTAAGCTGAATCAGGACAATTTCTTTTTATGGAACATCCATTAGACACAGGAAAGATGACATTCCTTTTGCAATGTACACAAAATAGAAACAGTCAGCCGATGCACGCGATGTAAGATGAAATGCTTAGATAAACATATTGTGCTTATTGATAAGTAAGGGGAAGGGGGAGGGAGGAAAATTATAAAAAGTCGAATGACACAGGGGAAATTTGCTCTTCTGCCTTGCAATGTGGAATCTACATACTCATCTGTGACTGAATAAAGACTGATTAATTGAACTATTCCTGTCTTCCTCGGGGGGTACCTGCACAAAGCTTTGTCCACAAAATATTTTCAGGTCAAAGAAATACATTGGAGCCTAACAGGGAAAAGCCCATTTATTCCGAGGTGTTTCTGAATATAATTCAGATGCTTAAGCACAGTGCCAGCAGTCACTATTGCACCTTTGAAGCTTGATTGAATGAGGAGTGTCTATTTTCTCCTAATAGGGTCATTAGACTGTTATTGCTAACACTAGAAAACTCTTAATTGTGGGACGGGTGGGCAGCATCAGGTTGTCTAATGTTATTTTCTAGGGTCAGGCTAAGGAGAAAGCAAACAGAAATGTTCCTGCTGACTTTACATACCACCCCCATATTAGTTTCATCTATTCTTGCCCCATCAAAGGCAACAGTACTGTTGCATTCATGACAAGCATATAAACACAATGTGCCACAAGGCAGCAAACAACCTTAATTTAAGTAGCAATCCATCACTGGGCACTCTTACACCTTCACATCCATATTCTGTCATGCAAGTTAAAGTCAGCACAAGTCTTTGATATGTGAGAGAAAAATGTGAGCACTATAAGAAAAATCCACTTACATTCTTAAAATACTGGTTCTTTAATGGCATTCTGTGGTTCTTTACTGGGCTGGGTGGTTCCTCATAGAACCATTGCTTAACTAAGCACCATTTAATTCTGGGAAGGGTTCTTTGCATATGAAGTTGGTTGTTTGTATTTTGAAAAACTTCCTAATATGTGGAAGCAAACTGACATATTTAATGTATGGTAGGATGTTTAGCAGAACACTAACAGATTAAGAAAACTTACATGTATAGCTTGTGTTTTTGAATGCAGGAAGAGTCTTTTAATATCATGACTTATTGGTATTTCATGAATCTGTAACCATCCGTTCATGGTTATCTACTGTGGGTACCCTGTTACAGATCTATATAAATGAAAGTTCTTTCGGGATTCTTCATTTAGATGGGCCTTTTGAGATCCAAAGTGGTTCCCGTATGGCATTGCTCTGAAGAACTACTCTGGCACATTTAGTTTTAAGAGGGACAGGCACAGGCTACCATACAAAAAAAAAAAAATGACTAAGCCAGGATTTGAACCCAAGACCCTGGGACTGTGAGGCACCAGAGTTATACACCATGTCAGTTTCAGACCCTGTGATAGTGTGTTTTGATATTATTCAATTTTAGTACCTGCTGAACAATTTGTGACTATGCGGTCAGGCAGCCATCTTCTGCCATGATCATATCTATGTCACTGTTTCTCGTGTTTGCCAAATCATTATGATACTCTCTGCTTTTGAATGAAAAAAACATCAGTCATTTATAAAGTTCTAAAGGCTCATACTGTACATACAAATAAAGCATTCCAGATGTGTTCAATATAATTAAATAATGGAAAAGACTATTAAAATCCATTTTCACACTTCAATGGTCTTGGATTTGAATCACAGTCTACCTGCTATCTGAATGTTTTGCTTTTGTTTGCTTGGGTTTTGCTCTGGATACTCCCATTTTCCTCCCAAATCCAAAATATGAGTGTTCAACATTTTGTTAGCTGGCTATGTATTAATGATTAGGAGTGCATGTTTAAGTCTACCCTGTACTGAGGTGGTGCTTTCATGCCTTGGACTCAAAATGGCTTGCAGAAGCTCTGGTCCCCATAATCCTCAGAACAATTGCGACAAGAACAGGCCATTCACTCCAACAAGCTCATCCAACATATTTAGCTAGATTGTTTATTATAACATCAAGTCAAGATTGAAGGTCCCAAAAGTCATAGTCGTCACCATGCTACTAGATAATTTATTCCATGTGTCTATGGGTGTTTGCGTGATGAAAAGCTTTTGTGTGATAATTTGTGAACAATTTTAACGAAATGTTCCCTTAATTTCCAACGATGTCCAAGTCCTCTTTTTATAGTTGTAGTGTGGCTCTACTGTACTAATTCTATTCATAATTTTAAACACTTCAATCACCTCTTAATCTTCATTTGCTTAAACTAAAGACATTCAACTCCTTCAGTCTCGCCTCATAGGTCATACCTCTTTGTCTAGTCACTCTCCTCTGGACCTTTTCTGCTGCTATGTCTGCTATGTCTATTCTGGATCAAGTGGGTTCCATTAAGGATGGATGTATGGTCTTTAAGGGTACCAGCCATACAATTGTGGAATTGTATGTCAACTGTTTTGTATTAATTATTATATAGAGTAAAAACCCCTCTAGATCAAGAAATAAACAGTAAACCTGTCATTGTGTGGTGTTCTGATATCTTTTCTCACTTTGACATGTCTTGAAGAGGTTATCAAGCAGTAGTTGTACAGTATGTATTTTTTATATACTGTATTCATGCTTTTTGTAGTGAAGAAACTGCTGTAACCTAATTTAGATTCTTGCATGGTATGTTTGATGGACTAAAGACATACGTAATAGAACCTACAATGAAATAGTTTCTACGAAGTCTGAGGATGCTTTTATCAGCTTTCATTTTTACACTTTGCAAACACTGTGAGAATAAGATATTTGCAAAGATAGGAGATGTACAGAAGTTGTAAATTTAAGGATTTGTCAGTTGCAAGAAAGCTTTCTGTGCAGGTCTCCTTAAACACTGCATCCTTTCACTAAATGTGCAGTTAAAATTTAAAGTTTAATCTGCTTCCTAAAATGTATACTTCCTTTACTTTTAAACCTAAGCATTGATTTCTCCTAAGCTTCATAATGAATTTTAAAATGAATGTTTTGTGAAGCATATAATGGAATTTATCCTTTGTGTCCTTGAAAACATATTTAGATGCCATGGGGCAAAATTTTGTTTTTAGCTTATCAGGGGTAACAGCTTTCTGTGTGCCTCTGCAATTCCATTCTTTTCACAATCCATTTCAGCAACCTCCTTCTTTAATCACAGAGTGCAATTAGAAATGACTCTGCATTTTTCAGCTTGAGTATTCGAAGACAAATGAGGGCTGAATATGGTTGTGTGTTTTATGTTAAATGATTTTGGTATATACAAACAGTTCTATTTTAATGTTTTGTTTTTTTAATACTTTCTTCTGCATACAAGCCACTATATGACTAAATACTGATTTGGGACTGGAGTTTCTAATGCAAATTTTTCAGTTTTGCAAAGTTTTTTGGTTCTATGTTAAGACTCTCTGTGGTAAGATTGATTCTAAAAAGCATTAGTGATCATTCCTCAAATGTAGGCACCAAAAAAAATCAGATTGCTTTCTTGGGAACCAATATCACCCTGCATTTTCTCAGCTCAGTAGCAATAGTCCAAAAGCTGTAAGATCATTAAAGACAAAAATGGGTACTAGAATAAGAGCTATAGGTCACTTACTGCCACGTAACAAAACATTTAAAAGGATTTATTTTGTTTCATTAAGATGTACAATGCACTGATAAAGTGTGTATTCATCTCTTTTTGCAATGTGACATATTAATGACTGGCTATATACTATTAAATACTTTTAAGCATTAATTAAGGATTTATAGGCCTTATACTGCACTGGAGTGTGCACTCTTGACATATTAGATTGCACTTAAGCCGACCTGACTGATACAAACGGAAACTATTTTAGTAAATGTGTTTTAAATTTTTGTTGATTACATGGATACTACTTTGCATCCCATATTCTCTGCTGTATTTATCTATACTGAATACTAATTAAAAGCATATAGTTTTCAAAGAATAAAAACTGGATTTAGCAAGTTTGAGAATAATGATAATGATTTTACATATTTTCTTATCAGGCACATGTTGAGTACTTCTTCATCGTTTTAAAGCCTTCATTTAAAAGTGTGGATTTGTTGTTTCCTATGTGATATTTGCCCGGACACCACCAGTTGGAAACCACATCTTCATAAATTGCACACATTTATTAAACATTAATAAACACAGTCCCACCACTACACACAATGCACTCAACAATAATCACCCCAATAAATCTGTTTCTCAGTCCTTGGCCGCCTTTTTTCTCCTTCTGGGAGCTTCGTCCTGCTCCCACTCCCGACTCTGGCTCTCCGACTATAAGGAGGCGGCCCCTTTTATCCCCACCCGGATGTGTTCCAGATGGCCAATGAAGTCCATCCAGCAGCACTTCCTGCTTTGGCGGAAGTGCTGCCCTTTGCATCGGGAGCACTCTGGGCGTCTCTGGCAGGTTCCTCCGCCATCTTGCCAAGTGTGGCGGAAGTAACTATTTTCGAGTCCTACGAAGCTTGAGGTGTCCCCTGGTGGTGGCCACAGGTCCCAACAGGCCAGAAGCTTTTTGTTCTTCTCCCGTGGTCCTCTCCTGCTACAGGGCAGTTGCCCCCTCGTGACCCAGAAGCTATTCCTGCCACCTTCTGGTCCTTTTAGGCATCCCGACTAGGTAATGACCCCGGCCATCTGCCACGCCTATTAAGAAACAATGGACTCTGCAAGCTGTTATTGAAGACTTTGACTCCAACATCTAGGCTATCTGGAGTTACTAGAACAATAGTTTACTATTTTGCAGCACACATTGTGAAGACAAGGTTTATTTCAGTTAAAACTAGATGCATTGTAGAAACAGGATAACCGCCTTATTGGTAATTTGTAAATCCAATTTAGCCCAAAGTCTTTGTTCAGGTCTTGTTAAAGAGCAGAAAGTGACTAAATGAATGTAGTATAGGTAGTCCTTATTCTAAAGTGTTGCTGAAATTTTTACCTTCTGTGACATTTGAAAAAGCTTAGCGTGTGGTTGGTGTGTGTGTGTGTGTGTGCGCGCCCTGAGGTGGGCTGGAGCCCTGCTCGGGGTTTGTTTCCTGCCTTGCACCCTGTGTTGGCTGGGATTGGCTCCAGCAGACCCCCATGACCCTGTATTTAGGATATAGCAGGTTGGATAATGGATGGATGGATGGATAGTTCTTCTGCTACACAGTCAAGAGAAGTTTCATTGCAAGAAGAAATGCTACTTGGGGCACTGCACAGTACATCACTAGATTGGGCAGAAATAAAGAAACTGATTTAAAGCAACAGAGGACTTTTCTGTTGACATAGTCTTTGCAGACTTTGTGAACAAATTCTAGAGCTGGAAAAGGCTTATTTTATGCATTATGCCCAGCTAGTTAACATCAGCTTATTTGGCGCATATTTTTATAGATACAGTCAATGTTTTATAATTAGAAATTATTTTATAATCTAAAATCATTTTTTATCCTGCTTATGTATTAAAACATTTTCAATTCTCTTATCTGTAATATTTTTTTTTAGTTGAGCAAGAATCTTAGAGTCATTTTATTGGAAAAAACCTTTTTTGCTACATGTGGCCAACTGTACTCTTAGACTGGTGCTCTGCACTCTGGTCCTTCAGCTTGCCATCTACAGAATTGGTGTCTGGGTGGAAACATGCAGTGTTCGTACTGTATAACCGAGGGGCAGTAAGCCCAGCATAAGGCAGCGGTGCCTGACCATGTCCTAATACAAATATTAAGGCCATTGTGGTTTGGCATCAAGACTTTCTAGCATGAAAGGTGGCAACACATATTCTCTAGCTCTGGAGCGTGTTGCACTTTTCGAAGTAAGACCATGGAGAACTGGAACTACTATATTACTAGGAAGTAAAACCAAATTTCTGACTAAGACAAGTGAGGTTATATAACCCTTTAAATTATGCAACAAAGGATGCCATGGTAAAATTCTGTTGCATTAAGTGTTGTTCAGTGTTAAGTATTGTATTGATACCAGTGGCCACTACAGAGGAATCTTGACCGATTATTTTTTTGGTAAAGAGGGCTAACTGTTAGGTGGCCCAGGTTGTAAAAAAGAAAGAAAGATTTTTTTTTAATTGAACCTTATTAATCAATACTCAACAAGTCATTTACAATAACAAAAGTAATGCAAACTAAGAAAACCCCAACTTACCCCAAAAAAACAACACTTAATTCATATGTCAAATAAGAAAAAACAATTAATTTTCTTCAAGTTTACAAACTGACTTCTTGAACATACCACTTTTCTTAAACAAATTCACATTTTCAGTCATTCTGTAGAAATAATATTCCAAAAACACCCTGGCTTTTACCAGTCCATGAAATCTTTTGATCATGTCACATTGTTTGTTTGACTTCACTTTCTCTTTTCCGGACTTATAAATGGTCAGCTTGGCCTGTCTAATGAGGAAATTATAGATTCATCTTAAGAAAGAGTTTTGAGTTTTAAATATGCCTTTTATTAAACATTCATCAATCAATACAAAAATCAACAAACTATCAAAAAAAGAACATCCTATGTAACCTATGAATGAGTATTCTGCCGTAGTTTCATAATAATTAATTCACAATACAAAAACACATTCCTCATTAACAATTTTACAGATTGCATTCTTTGCACACCACTGTTCTATAAATGTTTGCAAATTGTGGGTCATCCTATAAAACTTGAAATCTAAGAAAATTCCAATTTTTAATTGTGCCTTAAAGAAACCCACCAAGTCAGACTCCCTGTCACTCTTGATTTTTTCTTTCCTAGTGATATAAATGGCAAGCTTAGCCTGGCCCAATAAAACAATTGCTAACCTGCTAACATTCTTTTTTGCTCTCACTTTAGCAAAACCATATCTAAAAACCTGATTGTTAAAATAAACACCCAAAACACTAAAACGCTGCCAAGTACAGATAAAAGAGGTTTGGATCCTGAAAACAGTGAAAAACAGTCTCTTTTTGTTGGCAAAAAGGACATATGTCTGAGATATTGGAGTTAATTAAAGACAAAAAAGAATTAACTGCCACAATCTCATGAACAATTCTCCATTGCAGATCGCCAGTTCTCTTATTCAATGGTGGACTGTACAGACTGTCCCAAATGGGACAGACACCCTCCACCCCTCCCAGTTTATCCCTCCAGGGTGTACCCGAGTATCTGCATAGTTGGGACTGGTTTCGAGCTTGGACGACACACTTTATATAGCTCCTTCCCTTCTGCAGAGTCAAAAGGAAGATATATAGTTTTTCTCAGTATCCTGCCGTTTTCCTCCATCATGTTCTCTTTGGCATTAATTAAGAAATTTGGAAATTCAGACAAAGGCTCTAGATAATCTGTAGCTTTGAAAAAGTCTTGCAAAAAATCCTTAGCTGTTGAAGGCATATTCAAAAAAATCTGCCACAAAAATCTTTCTGCTGCGCACACAGAGCACAGACCTAATGCTGCAGCCAACTTCTCTGCGCTCAGCCAACTGAGTAGATGTGGTTGAATCAAATGTTTTATTTGTACAATACCAGCCATGATCAGGCGTTGTTTCAGAGTTCTCGACTCTACTGCCATGTTAGAGACAACTGGCAAAGTCCAATATAAATTTAAGGATCTTTCCTCTATACGACAATCCAACTGTTTCCAGATTCTCAATACACTTCAGTAAAAGTCTGAAAAATTTCCAATGGGGAAGGAATCACTGTCCATTAAGAAAAGCGATCGGTATAATTTCAGGTTGCCAACTTTGCACAGGAGAGCACACGCTAGTGGCTTCCAGGACACATATGACCATAGAGCAGTTTTTGCAGAGTTTATAGTCTGAAAGCATTTTTTCTGCTACAAATGTCCACCAGTCCTTGTCCTCCTGCACTCCTGGGGAAGTGCAAAATACCTTTATACAGCCAATGGTTTCCATTCCAAAAAGAATCTATTCAACTCCATTTGCACTTCAGTAATCAGGTCAGGTGGGGGTTCCAGGTGGGGGTTCCAGGCATGCCAACCTGTGCCATAGAACAGATGCAACAAGGTTGTTTATGATTAGTGTCCGTCCTCTAAATGACAGATGAGGAAGTAGCAATCTCCAGCATTGTAAATGGTTTCTGACATTTTATGCAACTCCTTCCCAATTCTTAATGTCACTGTTTATGCCTCCTAGATGTAGTCCCAGGTATTTATTTTCTCTTGTCAGTTTCAGTCCAGATCGCAATGAAGGAAAAGGACACATGCAGTTACCCAATCGTACTGCGGAGCTCTTGGTCCAATTTACTTTAGCTGAGGATTCTTTTTGGAACTCATCTAGTACATATACCAGCCCATCCACATCTTGTTGTTTTGCAACTAATATTATAAGATCATATACTGAGATCTTCAAAGGCACTGAACACTCAGGGACAGAGAGTCCACCCACCACTCTCCTTAATTTGATCTACTTTTAACGGAGCACTCAGCCCACCATTGATTTTCAGTACACCCTGAATGTCACTATAGAGCACCTAAACCATGGAAACAAAGCAGGGTGGGAAACCAAATCACATTAGTACTTGCCAAAGGTACTGGTGCTCCACCCAATCAAAAGCCTTCTCCTGGTCCAAGAAAATTAGACCACCATGTAATCCAAACAATTTGCAGATTTCAAATGAATCTCTAATAAAAAGAATGTTTTCATATATGGACCTATTTGGTACACAGTAACTCTGATCAGGGTGAATGACATGTCCCAACACCTCCTTCATTCTCATAGCCAACACTTTAGAAAAAATGTTATATTTAGTACAAAGCAAGGCTACTGGCCTCCAGTTCTTAATATTACAGAGATCATCTTTTTTTGGAATGAGGGCAACAACAGCTGTTCTACAGCTCAACGGGAGGAGACCTTTATCGAAGCACTCTTGAAGAACCGCAAGTAGGTCTGGTCCGATGAACTAACCTTTAGAATTCGACAGTAAGTCCATCAATACCTGGAGCTTTCCCAGTGTTTAAACTTGCCATTGCCCGTGAGAGTTCTTCAAGGGTATGCCCTCCCTGTAAAGCTGGTAACTCCTCCTCTGGCACCTGCGGCAGCCCATTAGTAAAACCTGAACAAGCAATGGCCTGTTCCATCAGCTCAGATTAGAAAAGTTTACAATAGAAATCAATGGCAAATGCCCTATTTTGAGAAGAGCTTCTCATCTCACTTCTAGAGGGGTCACGCAAACAATGAATCATTCTACTTTGGCCCTTTTATGTTTCCAGCCCAAAAAAGTACTTGGTTGGAGCATCACACTCAGTTTCTACTTGAAAACAGGCTCTAACCAAAGCACCTTGGACTTTATAATCAGTCAGTTGTGCGAGGGCAGCCTTTCTCACTTTCAACATGTCCAGGTTCTCACTGCCCTTAGATGAGTCAAAGTTCTGTTGGAGTGCAGTTATCTCTTCCTCCAATGCTTTCATAGAATCATTCAAGCTCCGTGTGACATTCAGAGTATACTGCAGACAGAACTGGTGAATCTGCAATTTACCAACATCCCACCACTGACTCAGAGAAGAAAACTGATATATCCTTTCAGGCCACTGTGTCCAAAAGTACCTAAAACAATTTTTAAAATGAGAGTCCTGACAAAAAATCCAATTAAAATGCCAATGACAGCTTTTTGACTTTAAGGATGACATAAGAACATTGCAGGTAACTATTGTATGATCAGAAAAGCTTGTGGGCATAATGAAACATGAAAAAAAATGGTTAAGATGATGGTTAAAAGTAAAATTGATCAAGCCTGGCAAGTGAAAGAGTGCCACCTCGCACCTGTGCCCACGTGTACTGCCTGTTGCCCCCATTCAGAACCCTCCACACATCCTTCAATCCATATCGCTCAATGAGCGCTTTCAGCTCTCTGGCAGATCACGGGTGGGGCTCTGCATGATTCCTGTCCAGTGCATCATTAAGGGTGCAGTTAAAATCCCCACCTAAAAACACACATTCATCCAGGTCACACTCTTATAAAGTACGCTCAAGACATTTATAAAAGTAAACTCCTTCTCTGCCAATTGTAGGAGCATAAATTTTAATAAAAACCAAACGGCTATTTTCCATGTCAACCTTTACTTTAAGCATCCACCCTCTTATCACTTTGTAGACAGACACCAGAGCTGCGTGTTGACCCGGAACTAAAAAGAACATCCCCTCCCCAGCATTTCTGCTACTCAGTTTGTAGAGCATTTTCGCTGTGCGCCTTCTGCAGGTAAGCCACTGTCAGATGCTTCCCTCTCAGGAAGTCACACACTTTCACTCTGTTAAGAGGGCTCTTACAACCGGCAACATTAAGACTCCCAATTTTAAAATCGCATATTGGTAAAATTGATAATGGAACCAAAAAAAATATATATAAAAAGTGCAGAATTTGAGCCATTATTAACAAGTTGCTAAATTAGCTTTCTTAAAATACTTCTAAGTCTCCACCCCTCCTTGTCCAAAAAAAACCTCAGTACATGATCTTTGCTTCATTAACCGTTTAACGGAGGAAATAAATAATTTAACATCCGGAAAAAAGTTCTGTACATCCTCTCTTTTCCCCTTTGTTTCAATTAGTTTCTAATTCTGTAGAATCCATATCCTTCTGTGGGGTCCTGACTACTTTCTGACACAACAGAGGAATCAGTTAAATAACCGCCCTCCCCGCAATCTGAAACCGAGGACGCTACCGTGTCAGCCGTAACTGCAGTCTCTTCTAAACTTCTTTTTTTAAAAGCAACTTGCTCATCTGCCCCACAGTGTCTTTTAATAGCCTTTGGTGTTTTGAAAATACTGTCGGAGCTGACACACTCCTTTTCCATATCACCCCATATGCTTGGGACCACCGATTCTTTAGCAGAGTCCGATACCTCCAAGACACCCGACTCAATAGCTGTGTTTCCTGACTCTGATACAGGGGGTCCAGATTTTCATTATCCCTATTCAATTTGGGATCGGCATTAAGTGAATCGCTGATCAATTGGACCAACGCAGTCTGATCATTCATTTTGAGCAACAGCGATCCCGCCACTACTTCCTGCTGTGTTATTAAATGCAGACGCCTTCTCTGCTGCATATGTCTGATTCCCAGGGGTGTCAGGGGTCACATCTGGGGCCAGTTGTTTGCCTGATTCTACAACCTTATCATCATCTGTGCAATCTCTGGCTACATGCCCAGCTTTGCCACATTTTAAACATTTCATTGGTGCTTTAAATCCTAAAGGTATTCATTTAATCTGCGAGATTACACGTCCATAGCAAGATAACTCTCTTTCAAGGGTCTCATTAGAAAGAAAAGGAGGTACATTAGATAAGGTAATCTTTTTTGCTGGAGTTGTAAGAGGCAGTACGGGAGTTAAAGTGTCCCTTATAACAACTCCATTTTCTACCAATCTCTGAACAAAATCTGTTGTAGCAACAAGCACAACCACCGCACTGCTCATTCTTGAGGCTGAACAAATATTGTCACAGCCTATCACATTTCCTACAGCCAATACACTTTCTTCCATAGAACAGGTCGCTTCTGGCATTAGCTTCACTCCATGTTGTCAGGTGAGTTTTTTTAAATTACCGTTGTCCAGCTCATGACGTTAAACCGAGCCGAATAACAACGGCGAACGACTGGTGCCGGTCAAGTAACTGGTCTAACTCGCTAGTTGCGAGCAGGGTGTGGTGATACCCTTGGTAGTTAAAAGCTACCAAAACGGCGGATGAACCTAACAGAGAGGTAAACGGCGTCTACCTATGCTAGAGAACTAGCTTAGCGAGGAGAGGACTGTGTAACCGTCTTGTGAATCAATCCACAAGAAACAAAACATGAGAGGACGACTTAACAAAACAGAATGCCAGTTGGGCGGTCGCCTGGATAAACAAACACCCCGTCGTAGACTTAGGGCAACCCTGGGGTTTACTTTGTTAAATGAGTTACAGGGAAGGACCAGACAAACAGAGAGGCTGATTGATGCCAAACATTATGCATCAATCGGAACATGTAACGTGAGGACACTCTGGAAGAACGAGAGCCTTGAACTACTTGTCGACCATCTTAACAAGGGGTTCAGATGAGATGTCATCGGTCTGTCAGAGGTGAGAAGAATGAAACAGGGCTTAGTGGAACACGATGGACACAAACTTCTGTACTCAGGCGAAGAGAAAATACATCAAGGAGGTGTTGGTTTGTTACTTTCAAAAAAGGCAGTTAAGAGCTTAATCGACTGGTACCCGGCATCGCCAAGAATCATCAGTGCACGGTTCACTGGACAAGGCCATAGCATCACCATCATTCAAGTGTACACACCAACTACAAGACATAGTGATGAAACTGTTAATCACTTCTATCAGACCTTACAGCAAGTCATCGACAAGGCGCCAAGAAGGGATGTCAAGATTATAATGGGCGACTTCAATGCGCAAGTCGGTATCGATCACAACACATGGAAAGGTGTGCTGGGACACTTTGGCTACGGCTCAGTGAACGAAAGAGGGGAACGACTTCTCCAATTCTGCAGGCTCAATAAACTGAACATCATGAACACCTGGTTCAACCATAAGCCATCAAGGAAACGGACATGAAGCTCACCCGGAGATCGAACCCAGCAGATGATCGACTACATCATGATCGATCAGAGATGGCGTAGCTGTGCCCATAACACACGCAGCTTCCCAAGTGCAATAGTGCGGAATGTGCACAACGATCATAACCTCGTGATGGGCAACTTCAAGTTAAGATTCAATATCCAAAAAAGAACGGTCACAAAGAAGGTGGATATCGAACGACTGCGAACACCCGAAGTCAAAGAAAGTTATAAGATTGAACTAAAAAATCGTTTTGAAGCGCTAGGCGGTCTTGTTGAAGAAACGAACGTGGACGAAGCACTGGAGGCCGTCAACGACACGATTAAGAGAACAGCGGAGGAGGTAATTGGGCTTAAGAGATACAGAAAGGCCCCATGGATTAGTGATGAAGTGCTCGACCTGTCTGATCAACGACGAGCTGTGAAGGCAATGAAGAACAATAATCCACAGGACAACAATTTGAAACAACTATACTCACAGCTCAGGATCATCATAGACAAAAAGATTGAGGAGTGCCGAGAGGATTGGTTTAACAGACAGTGCTGCGAGGCAGAGGAAGCAAGCCGAAAAAGTGATATAAATGATGAAAGTGGTTCAAACTAGCAATCGGAGTACACCAAGGCTGCATACTGTCGCCGGATCTCTTTAACATCTATCTAGAGCACATTATGCGGGAGGCACTTGACGGACTAGAAAGCAAAGGAGCATGCGTGAATGGCAGAACGATTAACAAACTTCGTTTTGCTGATGACATCAGTCTTATAACTGAACTCCGCAGTCACGCACAACTCCTGCTAAATAAGGTGGAAAGCGTCAGTTCTAGATACGGACAACGGATACGTGGCACCAAGACAGTATGGATGCTGCTGAGCTCAAAGCCTGAGCAAGAAACGAAGAAAAGAGTTGAAGAGGGCATGTTGCTCAGAGGAAAGAAACTGCAGCATGAAGACAGTTTTAAGTATTTAGGATCAACCTTAACCACAATGTGCGACAGTTCGAAAGATATCAGAACGAGAATAGCCATAACCTTACGTTCAATGAGTGACCTTGACAGTATCTGGAAGAACAAGAACATCAATAAGATAACCAAAATGAGACTATACAACTCGCTTATAATACCAATTGCCCTGTACAGATGCGAAACGTGGACTCTTAGAAGTGCTGAAGAAAGACAACTGCTCGTGTTCGAGATGACAGCACTCAGAAAGATACTTGGAGTACGCATCATAGACAAGATGAGAATCGAAGACATCAGGAAAGCCCTCAACCAGACAGAAACGACAACATAAGTGGCTAGGTCATGTACTCCGGATGGACAAGAACAGGATTGCTAACATCACACTACATGGAAGAGTGGATGGAACCAACAAGAGAGGGCGCCCAAGAATGACATGGGTGTCGACGGCACTCTCAAGATATGACATGGGACTGCAAGATATAACGCGGACGGCCCAAGACAGAGATCTGTGGCGTTTGATGTCTCCTCATGCTAGAGCCCACGTTGACGTGTAATTACAACACTGAGATATGGCAAAAGAAGAAGAAGAAGAAGACCGTTCCGAAAACGAACCCCTCCTGAGGAGGCCATTCTGGCCTTCCTCGGAATAAACCATGCCAACCAGAAGATAAACAGAGACAGAGTATCAATTAGGAACAAAAAATCAGGAAAAACCAACAGTAAAATCTCAAACCTTCAAACTCTCCTGCTGTCTCTCTCACTTTCTCACAGAGCTCCGGCCACTCTCCACTCTTGCGAGAGAAAGAAAGAAGGGAATGAGAAGGAAATGTTCTGTCAGATTTTTCCTGGGTCCCTAACCCTAGTCATTATTCCATTTTCTGCCCTTTAACTCTAGGTCCTTTACATCAGTGTGTGTTTCTCATTACTGTTAATTTTATGATAACCACAGCACAGGACATAAAAATGAGGGTCTCAGATTGTTGTGTTTCTCAAGTGTTTGGGTTTTGCCTTTCCAAAAGCCATATTTTTAGATCCCCTCAGTTTGGTGATTTTGTTTCTAGTGTTTTGTCATTTTGACCTTTGGCCTCACTGTTTTCAAGTTTTGCTGAGTAACTTAATTCCCTTTATTGACCTTTTGCTTGTTTTTGTCTTACCATTATGTATTTAATGAAGTCATCAATAGCATTTGTGTGAATAACTGGTTGTGGGCAGATACTCCTTGAGTGGTATACCAATGCAGAGGCTGAACAGAGGAAGGGTCAAAGTGGCACCTATTTCTTGAGAAGGATGAGGTCATTTGGTGTATGCCGGCCACTCTTTCATATTTCGACCAGTCTGTAGTGACCAGTGTATTTTTATTTGCAGTGGTTTACTGGGGAAAAGACATTAGTGCAGATGATGCCAGTAGACTAAATAAACTGATTAAAAAGGCTGGTTCAATCTTAGGAGTCAGGCTGGACTCACTGGAAAAATTGGTAGAACTGAGGTCACTCAGATAAATTTTCACTCTCCAGGACAATGACTCTCATACCCTGTATGAGGTTTTGGATAAACAGAGAAGTGCCTTCAGTAACAGACTGAGACAGCTATGTTGCTCAAGGGAGTGCTCTGTGGGGTTGTTTCTACTCTCAGCCATGAGGGTCTAGAATGAGACAACCAATGGCCAAGATGGTATAGTTCCCTATTTTATGACTGGTGCTGAGCTTGTCTAGCAGACATCTTAACAGACAGTGCTTTGTTGTGGTAAGTCACGCTATAGTGATAGACTTTACCTGCATGCATGTGTAATTTATAGATTTTGCATAGTTTAAACAGTTATACAGGGGCAGCGCCTACCTTGAAAGGTGGTGCTATTGAGGGAACTCTGGTAGAGAAAAATTGCAGGGCAGCTGTGCAGGGTTCCCAAGTCTGCAGCAGTAAGTTAGGTTATGATGAGCAGTGGAGCACTACACCACCCAGCTTGGACATAAAGAGACATCCAGGCATAATGTACCAAGCTACAAGGGAGAGAATAAAATATTGTGATGCTGCTTTGGTGTAAGTTAAAGGGCCAGAGAGTAAAAGATAAGAGTACTTACTTTGCAAAGAATAGTCAGAGTTGGGAGTATCTTTGGCTATGTATGGATGCCAGCAAGCACGCGTGAGTGTTAGATGCAGTTTTATTGGCTTTCTTCCAGGTTATGGCACATAGAGCAGCCTATGTTTAGGCACGCTAAGTAATTGGAGGGGGCATTGTGAGGTGCCCATCAGGATTAGAAGAAGGGATCCCGAGAGCATATAGGAATGGGAAGGAAGATGTAAGCGGGCATATTTGTTTTTTAGCATTAGTGGAGGGTGCACCCGAATACTCCTGAGCAGCATTAGTAAGGATAGGAAGGGGTCCATATACTTATCATTTATCCCCTAGAGCATGGAGAAGTGGCAGTAAATGTCGTGAGCCAGGCATTAAATTTGTTTGAGTTATTTTTCTTTTGGAAAAAGTCATTTTTTCCCTGGAACAGCCTGAAAGAAGATGACGGGAAAAGGATAAGAATTTTTGTTGTGCTTTTGTTTTTGACTCCAAAAGTCCTAGTGGTCCCTTTAAGCAGCCTCGACAAGAGAGAAGGACAAAGGACTGGTGTCAATATGTTTTTGTCTGTTTTGAAATGTTTTCTTCATTTTATTATTCTAACCCATATACATGAAATGCATTGATGGACTTACTACAGTGATTTTTTTCACAAAACTCACCTTCAAATTTCGATTTTTGAATATATATTGATATTAGCTTTTTTGATTAAAGAACTATTCTCTGTTTTTGTTCCTTATTGCATGTGTCTCTCTCACTCACCCTGGTTTATCCTCAGTATAACTACTTAATGCCCCATGGTTGAACTGTTGCAAGGTGTGTGGTGGGTACGGGGTATCACATATGTGCAATATACCATGCCAGTGACTGACATCCTGTAAATATCTATACTTCATTAATTTACTTATGGAAAGTTCTTTTTGTATGTGTTTTTGTACCTTGCTAGCATACTAACATCAACTTTATAATTATAGCCTTATAATTCTGTTATTTGTACATTTGTGCCTTTCTGTCTCCTTCTATAACCCTACAGTTTCCTTCAGAATTAAAAAAAGTATCTATCTATCTATCTATCTATCTATCTATCTGTCTATCTATCTATCTGTCTGTCTGTCTGTCTGTCTGTCTGTCTGTCTGTCTGTCTGTCTGTCTAAATAAGCTTTACTTATTTTATCTTCTTGTTTTGTCTTTTGGTGACTTGCCCAGATCTGCACAATTATTTTTTTTTGCTTACGGCCAACCAAGCTCTACTAGGCGGCATGCTGCATTGTGATTCTTTAGCCCACTCTTGCCTGGTGGCAAGTTGGCACCTGGGAACCACACTGTGTGCACTCCTGCCTCTGTTGATGTGTCAAGGTTACCCATGCTTGAGAGAAAGCTACTATAATAAATGTTTCTTTTTATTTTCCCTGCTCCTCCATCACATAGCTACCATTTAATAGAAGTTGCTACAGAAGAGGCATGGATGTTATAGACCCCCTGCCAAATGGAAGGACTAGAGATGGCCTGCCAGCCTATTCCTGACATATCCCAGTGTGGTACTTCAGCCACCTCACCCTGGACATCATAATTTAAATTACTTTTACATTCAGCATTGGTCTCAATCTATCTAGAGGTCAGATTGAGTGAATAAACTTAAACCTTACAGCTACCTCTTGTGCCACATTACAGGTGATAAGTTTTGCTTTGTGGAAGATTGTTACTTGCATGTCTCATCAGAAGTTTTAACAAAATTACAATGTATAGTATTTGCAAGTATTAAATAGTTAAACATTATTTGCTGTGTTACAATATTTTTGTTAGGAGTGGCTATCAGCAGTCTTATAACTTGTGGATAGAAACTGTCCCTCAATGTAGAGCTCTGAGTGGTGTTTTGTACTGTACCATTTACCAGAAAGTAGACGTGAGAAAAGCAGCTCAGCAGGGTGGTTAAAGGTCTTAAATTATATTGTTGGCCTTTCAAAGGCAGAAAGTGTTGATGTCATGAAGAGTAGGTGGCTGGGTGCTGCTAATATTCTATCCCACTTTTAGCACCCTCTCTGTAGTGTTGCATGGTGCTGTGCCAAGCAGGTGCTGTAACTGGATGTGATGCAGTCATTGAGGTTGGACCATGCACCTGTTGAAGTTCTTGAAAACAGCTGGAGAAATGCAAGCTGCCCTCAGAGGTCTGAGGAAACACAGGCACTGGTGGACCTTCTTGACAAGAGCCAAGATGGCTATGATGGTGGTGTCATCACTAAGTTTAATGATGAAGGTGGAGCTGTGTCTGACCACACTACCCTATGGAGTGTCTATGTTGAGTGTTATGGTTGAGAATATGAGGTCTGTTGGTTACAAGTCCAAAGTCAATTTGCAGGGAGTGTTTCTAAGTCTAAACTGAAGGGTTTGTTGGTTAGCATTGATGGTACAGCACTGTTAAATGCTGGGCTATAATCGCTAAACAGGGCTTTGTCTAAACATTTTGTGTTATCCAGGTGTGCCTAAAAAGTATGAAGTGTAAGGGATTCTGGCATCCTCTGTGAACTATTTGTGGTTTTCATATTCCCCGTGGAAGGATATATGAAAATAATATTTGATTAGGTTTTACTTTGTAGCTCTTTGGCATCTCTAATCCCTACCAAAGATATCCTGTACCAACGTTTTGATTGCTTCTCTAAGTTTATATATGCATTTCTTGTATGTTTTTTGTATTATCTGTGTCATTGTTTGAAAATGCTTTGCTGCATGATCTGCAATCCACTGTTCCTCATTAGAAAATATAATTGTTTTCGTAGGCACACAGTAGTTAACACATTTGTTGATGAATCCGGTTACAATATCAGCATACTCATCCAGATCTGATAAGGAGTCTCTAACTATGACCCGTTAAAACCTCAAGGGTCTTCTTTGAATAATAATGCAATAGTATACTGCTGTTAGACATTTTGTCATTATTTAACAAATACTATCAAGGAAATACCTACGAGTAGGTATCTTATTTCTGCACCCTGGAGCTGTCACATGCTTACTCATAATGTTTCATCCAGTTGTCAGTCAATGACTTTCACATTTTCAAATCAGTATTTTATCTGTTTTTGTTATGTGTTTGCATAAGGTAGATGTTATGCATTATTTAGAGGAACAAAACATTTCTTGTTTTTCATTTCCAAGAAAAAAATATATTAAACTATCAGCAGAAAAATAAGAGCACAAGATTACATCAACACCATAATTGTATAAGAAACAAACCTGTGAAGAATAAGGAATTATAGACATCTGCCACCCACATAGCCCAAATTGGTTTCCTGTACTATACCCTTTATTGATGCACTTGTTTGTTTTATCACACAGAACCTTGTAGCACTTTGTTCTTTGCCATGGCTACTAGAAGATTTACTCACTTATCTTTCACTTTATATAACAGAAGAGGAAGTTACATTTGGTAAAATAATTACTAGAATGTGAGGACATTGAAAAAGAGATCATTGTAAGGAACTTATTATGTTTTCTTTGAAAGTTAATGTATTTTGTTTAATAAGTATACCATATAACTCACTGTGAACTTTGTGAATTAATGACATGGTATGGATGTATTACACTGCATGTCATGTTTAAAAGAGAGTAATATAATGAGCATGAAACCAGTCTCTGAAGCTTCATAAAATGACTATCAAAGAATCTTAATATCTGTTGGCACACTCAACAGCAATTTATGCATTTCTTTTCTTTTCTTCAAAGAGCAATGCTGTCTTTTTCATCAGTAGAAAACACTCCAGTACATCATAACCACTATAATTCACAAGATGGAACCAAGAATGAGGCATTCAGAATTGTATTTACAGCACCAAAGTGTGGGCATCAATTTCTGACTTTGAGTGGAGGGTAATTCAAAGGCTGAGCTTTAAATTATTATTTTACCTGAGCAATAGTAAGTAACCGTTAGAAAGTTTAATCTGAAATTTGTGCATTATGCTTAAGAATATATATTTCCAGAAGATGAAGTAGGGAATACATATTACAACACATAACTGGTTATCCCATGAGTCAAAACCAAATAAAGGTCAGGTTTAGATGAAAAATTCGAAATCTGCCACTGCAACTATATTTAAAGAACTTTAAATTGTATATTAGTCATTGTTTCAGGTGTATCCCTTGTTACAAATTCAACGTACATGACCTATGAAGTTCAAGTTATTTTAGATATAACATAATTATCATATCATTTGCTTATTTGTGGTTTTTATTTAAAACTTGGAGGCAAGATGCTGAGATTCTGTATGCTTTCTTTGCTCAGGCATTCCCCATAGGCATGAGAGTCACAGATTGATACATTCCATTAAACACTTATAAAAACAGTACATTATTTATTTTGGCAAATGGAATTCTGTTTAAACGACACTTAAATTTACTTTTATGCACTTTTGTCACCCTTTACTGCATTATTCATTTGGCTTATTGAACTGCTAACTATTTTCCAAGTTTAGTACATTTTTAATACAATTCCCAGATAATTCTAAAAACGGTGAAGAGGAGCATTTCAAAGTAAATCGAAATAACTACTTCAAATGGTGAAATTCCTGGACACATTTTGAGCACTAATCTCCCAAGGTTCTCTATTCAGAAAACAATTTCAGAAAAGCACAGAGCGATCTGACATCATCATTTTCTGGCTCCCTTCTTGGTATTTCTGGTAGAATCACTCAAGCCTACAAATCCACCCAAAACAGGGTAAAATCCCCATGAAAGTTGCATCATTAGATTGTCTTCTCAATGGCATTAGTTGATTTAATTACTTTAAATGTTGTACTTCTAAGTAGCCCCATAACTTGTGTAGCTTGGGATTGAAGTGCAGTGCAGGTAGGATGTGGTACAATGCAGCCTACAATGACAAGTGCTCTTCTGATTGAGCGAATAAACTTAAACCTTACAGCTACCTCTTGTACCACATTACAGGTGACAAGATTTCCTTTTGGAAGATTTTTATTTGTATGTCTCATCAGAACTGTTAACAAAATCAATTACTAGGGACCTGGAAACATTTTTGCATAAACCAGACAAGCCACCCCAACAAACTGATTTTAATCAATGTACTCAAGAGGAATGTAGGGTGAGGAGTTTTTTCAACATGTATGTTGCTTTGCTTCCCTATACAGTGTCACGCACGCGCAAATAGGAGCCCGCGGATGGACCTTAACACGCTTCGGAAGACGTTCGCCGGCAGGGAGTGGTGGGGTACTAACCTTTCTCCTTTGCTTTCTTCCAGGATAAAAGACGCTCCGCCACCATAAGCCTCATTCCCACAGTACACTACTTCCGCCCTATCTCCGCCATCTTTCTTGACGTCATCAGTCCCATCCTCCCTCACGGTTCCTTCCCAGCATTCCTCCACTTCCAGCTCCTCCCTTATAAAATGGCCGCCGACATCTTGTATGGACCTGTTTTGTGTTTATATTTTGACCTGATTTTTCTTTTTGAATTGTGGATTGTTCTACAATATACAGGGCCGGAAACCCCAAACCTTTATGCTGTTTACTCTTGCATCTTTAACAACAGTAATCCCTCCTTGATCGCGGGGGTTACGTTCCAGAACCCCCCGCGATAGGTTAAAATCCGCGAAGTAGAAACCATATGTTTGTATGGTTATTTTTATATATTTTAAGCCCTTAGAAACTCTCCCACACTGTTTATAAATATTCTCCGCATGGTTATACAGTAAACTCTGGTTTATCGCAAATAATCCGTTCCAGACTCTACCGCGATAAATTAATTTCCACGAAGTAGGATTCTTTATTTATAAACGTAATATTTTCGCAGTTAGAGCATAGAAAACTTGTTTACAACCTTCTAAATACATTTTTTAACATTATTAGAGCCCTCTAGACATGAAATAACACCCTTTAGTCAAAAGTTTAAACTGTGCTCCATGACAAGACAGAGATGACAGTTCTTTCTCACAATTAAAAGAATGCAAACATATCTTCCTCTTCAAAGGAGTGCCATCAGGAGCAGAGAATGTCAGAGAGAGAGACAGAGAGAGAGAAAAGCAAACAATCAAAAATCAATACGTGCTGTTGGGTTTTTAAGTATGCGAAGCACCGCGATAAAGCAGCCACAAGGAAGGGAGCAATGTGAAGGTCTTTCAGCATTTTTCAGACAATCAAAAATCAATACGGGCTGTTAGAGCTTTTAAATGTGTGAAGCACCGCGCGGGAAGCATATTGTATACCATTGAGGAGTTTTATTTAATACGTAATATGTGCTCTGATTGGGTAGCTTCTCAGCCATCCGCCAATAGCGTCCCTTGTATGAAATCAACTGGGCAAACAAACTGAGGAAGCATGTACCATAAATTAAAAGACCCATTGTCCGCAGAAATCCGCAAACCAGCGAAAAATCCATGATATATATTTAGATGTGCTTACATTTAAAATCCGCGATAGAGTGAAGCCGCAAAAGTCGAAGCGCGATATAGCGAGGGATCACTGTATTATGCTTTAAACTTTTCTTTTTTGCTTAATAAAGCCATTTATGTTGTATTTAATCTACCAACATTTTGTTCTGAGTTCTTAGTAGTGCCAAGGGGTGGTGCTGTTACTATATATATCATAGGGGTACAAATATGGTGATATCTGCCTCTTCATAAATTGTTTACAAATCTGGCTTTTTGGAAGGAAACAAAGATTAAAACACCTGACATTTGGAAATGACATACATTGTAATATAAGGGTGGAAAATAACAATGAGGAAAATGTGGTGACTAAAAAATACTAAGGGAGGAGTCAAAGAACACCTAATTGATCAATGTAAAGAACACAGGCTGAAACTGTACACATGATGCAGCATTCAGGTGCATTCAAGGGCTTCGTTAACCATTTTGAATGTTGGAGCATTTTTGATTTTTGTTTTTTTTACTTAATCAAAGACAAAGCACTTTTTTATATATTTGCCATTTCTGAGAAAATGAGTCCATCCATCCATCCATCCTCTTCCGCTTATCTGAGATCGGGTCACGGGGGCAGCAGCTTGAACAGAGATGCCCAGACTTCCCTCTCCCCGGACACTTTTTCTAGCTTTTCCGTGGGAATCCCGAGGCATTCCCAGGCCAGCCGGGAGACATAGTCTTCCCCGGGGCCTCCTCCCGGTTGGACGTGCCCGGAACACCTCATCAGGGAGGCATTCTGATCAGATGCCCCAGCCACCTCATCTGACTCCTCTTGATGTGGAGGAGCAGTGGCTCTACTCTGAGCCCCTCCCGGATGACTGAGCTTCTCACCCTATCTTTAAGGGACAGTCCAGACACCCTGTGGAGGAAACTCATTTCAGCTGCTTGTATTCGCGATCTCGTTCTTTCGGTCATTCCCCATAGATCATGACCATAGGTGAGGGTAGGAACATAGACCGACTGGTAAATTGAGAGCTTTGCTTTACGGCTCAGCTCCTTTTTCACCATGACAGACCGATGCAGAGCCCGCATCACTGAGGACGCTGCACCGATCCGCCTGTGAATCTCGACAGGAGTCATAAAAATGTTATCACTGTTATTTGAATGTATTTGCATGTTGTAAGTGCCCTAAGGGATGGATTGGCACACCAACTGGGATGAAGGGTGATTCCTGGGAGGCCAATGTAGTGGAAGGTCAGGGGGAGACAACCTGGCAGGACAACATGCTCTGTGACAGCCTCCCTGGGCAACACTACCTGCTCGGGCACTAGCAAGGCAAACTGGGTATTACAGTCCTGTAAGGCAGCCTTATTGGGTTACTTTGGTGTTGCCAGGAGGTGCTAAAGGGATCTATCATCCTTATTTTATGGGACTTCTGTATGACCTATGCCACAGCACAGGAAGTGGTCCAGGGTCCAGCATTAAAGAAGCCACTCAACCTCATCCAGGAGTAGAACAGGAGAGAAAAGAGAGAAGAAAAGAGTAGTAGAAGAAAACTGCTGTTTTGTTACTTTAAAACCCTTTTCTAAGGTAATTTATTGTAATAAAACTTGTATTGGAACCTGGAACTTGTGTCATGGTGACTGTGTCTGGGGCTGCTGCAACCCCCCTTACTGGTCACAAGTAGTAGTGTTGGCAAGAACCTGCATTAAAAAAAATTATTTGTGACCATAAAACCCTAACCGACTGCACATGGATCTAGCTAACGTGATGGCCAAAAATCAGCCATGGGAATAAAAAATACCTAAGAAGAAGGACCAGACCAGGGAGTAAACACTCAGTCATCATGGTGTCTTCACTTTACCACTTGGGGATTGCAGAAGGGTGTCATTGCAAGTGGCATTGCCCATATGACCTAATATGTCAGGGGAGCATTTAGTCCTGCCTAGTCCCTGACCTTCCACTACATTGGCCTCCCATCTGGGCCAGGAACTGTCCTTCATTCCAGTTAGTGTGCCAGTACAGTACATACAGTACTTACAAAGTATTAAATGAGTACATAAAAATACATGTTTTAAATAGAATTTTACAATATCATGCAGTTAAAAACAGAATCCAAATAGGCTTGTGGTGGTTAAAATAGCTTTCATAAACAGCAGATTCAACTCAAGTGATGTAAAAATTAAATCAATTGATATACTATTGCTACTTTTTGGTCATGGAGGTTCTATAGCTAATTGCATTTCACACTTGGGACTCTGTTGGCAATTTACTCACTTATACTGTAGATTTCTTTTTTGTCAGGAGCATCTTAGGACATATAAAAGCGGAAAATTCCTTATACAAGTTGAAATAATTGCTATTACGACAGGTTTGAAGGAGTAAATTAATCAGTAATTGAGGTCGCACAGAATGCTTCTCTTTTTTAAGACAGACAATTTCAAAAATTTGCTAATGGTTTTTAAAAGGGAGTTTTTTGAAATTTCCAAAAACTGCACAATGCACTCAATTATATATGATGGTCAGGTATCCAAATGTTTGTGGACACCAGACCATTACACCCTGTATGGTTTTGCTACACCTCCCATTTCTAAACCATGGGCATTAATATGGACTGTTCCCAGCACACACACACACATTATGTTGCTTTAACAGCCTCCAATATTCTGGGAATGCTTTCCACAAGATTTTGGATTGTGACTTTGGGAATTTGTGCTCATTTGTGAGATGAGGTACCAATAGTGAACGAGAAGCCATGGCTTGCAATTGGTGTTCCACTTTATTCCAAAAAAGTTCAATGCAGCTAAGCGCAGAGCTCTGTGTAGGCCACTCAAGATCCCCCACATCAGACTTGTCATGCCATTTCTTTATGAACATTGTTTTGTACACAGGGGAACAGCTATGCTGAACAGAAGAGAGCCCCACTCAAACTGCCACAATATTGGAAGTTCGCAGTTTTTTTTAATGTCTTTGTATGGTGTAGTACTAACAGTATCCATCACTGGACCAAGGGAACTAGCACAACCCCTGAAAAACAACCCTTATCCCTCTTCCACTAAACTTTAACATAGGCACTTTGCAGTCCAGAAAGCAGTGTTCTCCTGGCATTTGCCAAATTCATATTCATCAATCAGACTGCCAGATAGTGAAGCATGATTTATTGCTCCAGGGAACACAATGTCAAACTGGATACACAGATTTGAAAGTAGATGGATGAATGGACAAGGAAATAAAGAAGGATATAAAGAATTTTCTTGTTAATTGGTTATTATCATACTGTATTTCCACACTCTCAAAAATACCATACCTTTCTTAAACCCACTTATCTGAAGCTGGATCATGTTTTATATGAATTATTTACTTTATAGTCTAAAAATGTTCAAGTGTTAAAAGCATTAAAGGCATTTTTCCAAATCTCAAAGACATATAGTTTTTATTGATTATCGGCTATAGATCAATAATGTATGAGTTAAGTGTGGCGGTGTGCAAGAGTGTGTGTGTGCTCAGTGATGGACTGGCAATCTAGGGTTCTGTCATGTTTGGCGCTTGATTATATCTGTTGTGGTGGAAATACTCAAAAAGTCTCACAAAGAGTTGGGGAATGATCCCGTATAATGTCCTGGGACAAAAATGAAATGAACAATGGCAGAAAGATCACAAATAAGAACATTTGCCAATTGAGAATTTAATGCATCGGGTTTTTATACCAAAAGGGTGGCAGAAAATGCGGTTGACAGGAAATGACATCACAAGCAGATGGATGGAAGTGACGTTATTATGGCAGGCCGGAAGTGACGTCATCTCGGTGAGCCAGAAGTGGCGTCATCATGGAGGGACCAAGAAAGTGACGTCATCGTGGCGGAGCCAGAAGTGATGTCATAAAGTGGAGCTGGAAGTGACGTCATCTCGGGACAGCCGGAAGTGACGTCATAAAGAGGTGCCAGATGTGACATCATCTCTGGAGAGCCAGAAGTGACATCATCGCTGGAATACGGAGCTGGGATTATTGAGTGGAAGCCATTTTGAGTGACCGGAAGTATGGATGGTGAGTTACTGTTTATCCTCTTTAGTTCTGTTGATGGACAGAGAGAGGTATTAGTACATTTAATCAACCCTTTATCCCTTGTAGTATCACTCACCTTAAGGCTTGTTGGCTGCCTCCTTGCGCACTTGTGTGACACTCTATAGGCATAAAGACCCAATTATGGCATTTCTCTGAAGAAATATCATACAGTGGATAGCTTGCACACTCCAACCAGTTTGTTTGTGTGTGAATTTTTTTGTCATATCGGAAACCACTGTGAGCTTGTTAGCACTCAGCTTTAGTCACAACGTATCTGAAACCTTTTAAATAGTGACTTTATGACCTTCTTTTTCTTTCTTTGACACAAGATTTGTACACATATTTATCCATTCAGTACTGTGAACTCTTATGCTATAACAATACCTTTCCAAAGTCAAAATAAACCATTTTCTGTAGATATTTAACTGAAGAAGAAAAACTCAAAAGTTAGTGTTTACGTACTGTGAATTTGAACCCAATACACAGTCAGACACGGACACCAAATGTCTCTAGACAGACACTTTTATTCATCCTACACACAACACAGTGCCTTAATCACCAACATATACAGTTCTCTGTCTCTTCTTCTTCTTGTCTTTCTTCTGCCTCCTCCACTCCACTCCTCTAAGCGTTGTCAAACTCCTCCCCACTCAAGCTCCCGCAAGGAGTGAGGTGGCCTCCTTTATACTACACCCGGAAGTGCTCCAGGTGTCTCCAGATTGAGATTGCATATAAACTCAGCTCTTCCTCTGATGGAAGTGCCCAGACTCCGGTGCTGTCCATGTAAACCAGGGGGCCGGCCCTCTTGTGTCCTGGGGGAGGTACTGCTGATCATATGTCACTTCCCCCAGTCTTCTGTTTAAAAGGGAGTCCCGTCCAGGCAAGATCCCCATTCTTCTATCACAGTATGTATTCAAGCTCTACACTTACCGCAATAACAGCCTTAATTCTTTTGGGGTATGTACCAGTTGTGCACAGTCCACCCAAAAACAGATTTGTGAATGTTTTGGAATGGCCAAGTCAAAGCCCTGATCTTACCCCTAGTGAGAATCTGTGGCACTTGTTGAAAACTGCTGTCCAGTGGCACTATCCCACCATCCTAGAGGATTTCTGTAAATTCTGCCAAGAAGAATGGGGAAAAATCACTCCAGAATAATGTGCAATACTGGTACAAATGTACACCCCAAATGTATTGTTACAGCATAAACGTTCACATTAAAAATACTGAAAACTGATAAATATGTGTACAAATCTTTAGTCATGCAGAACATTGTGATGGCTTTCAAGAGAATTGAATACTTTAGCACATCACTGTACATTTATAAATATTTTTGATTTCCATTACTGTATTTGTGATGGATATCCCATGCCTGTTGGTAAATTTGACTAAAACTAAGAAGTATATTTAAACATCCCATGCAAACTTTGGATCCTTATGGGTGGTCAGCCCTACAAAATCTCCACCCTGCTTCTTACTCTGAGCTTGGCTGGGCTATGAGGATAAAAATACCTAAAAAACAGTGATTAGTGAGCACCACTCTTGACAATAAAGGCCTACTGATCGCTGAATAACGCAAAGCAACTCACTACACCAAGGATCGTACTCTAGTAGGGGCCCTGAAACCATATACAGTATTCAGATATTGAGGTGCATGCTTTGGCAGCTTAGAATGATTTGCTGGGATTTTGTGGTCTGAAGGAGATGTGCCACTATGTACATTTTAGAATTGATTTATTTGACCGTTCCAATTCGATGAAGACATGTCTGACACAGGAGGTGGGTGACACAGAGGTTGTTATTTGCAGTGTTGCTCTAGGGCAACTATAGAAACAATGGGGGAGAAGCAGTCTGTTTCATTTCTCCAGGTCAATGCAACATACAATATACACATCTCATTTATCTATTGGGTTTGTCAAAGAGGCTTTTCTACAGGAAAAAGACAGTAATGTCATGAATTATATATAAATATTTTTTCTTTGATTTGTGCTTGCCTTGGTATTTTTATTTTATTTCACTTATGGGAGTTTTAGATTCTTGAGATCCTACAGAGAAGCTTCACTTTTCCCAAACAAGTAAAAGCAAAAAACAGTTGCTTCTGTATGCATGGCAAACTGGAGAGAGGCCATATGTGGAGTAACATGGTTAAAAGTTGGCAGATCAACCCTGCAGGCAAAACAAGAAGAACAGTATTCCTAACTCCCAGTATGTCTGTTGACTTTATTTGCATTCAGGTCCCATTGTCAAAGTCATCTTTCTTCTCTATCAATTTGTATATACCTGCCCTTTCCTGAATGTCTCTGAATAATGAAAAGACAATTTCTGAAGTAACAAAATAAGGGCCTGTGAAAAGATGGGATAATCAGTAAGCAGCCAGTTTTTTTTTTTTTTTTGTCCTTTTCATGTCATGTTTATGCAAAATGGGCATCTTTTTTAATTTGGAGTTGAAGACAGAAAAGCATGGCAATCCTGCCAAAGCTTGCAAGTCATTGATTTTGCCTGCAACATTCATTTCTTATCCAGTAAATGTCCACTTCATGTTTACATGAATAAAAGGGTCTTAAGGTAAGCAAGCAGCATGTTTGCAAGATATATTAGATTTTATTTTGCTCTGTCTACATAAACAACTTGTTTTTTGAAAGAAAACCAGCCAGAATATCTTTTCTGTTACCGATAGACACATAATTTTAGGTAAAGCAGAGAGTGCTAATAAAATGGATAAGAATGCTTCATCCATCTGTCAGTTTTATTGATATTCCTATCAGCAGGGACACATGTCAACCCCACAAGGACATGCATAAGGTAGGGAACAGTATAGTGTGATATGCCAGGCCATTATAGAATTAAGCATTTTTAATCCACCCATTTTCTGCACCTGCTTCATCCAGTCAGAGTCATGAGGCCTGTAACTTATCACAACAGCATGAGACTTAAGGAAGGAACCAATCCTAGATGGAGCCCCAGTCCACCAGAGGGCGCATTCACACAAAAACACCCCCACTCACTCACTCACTCACTCACCAGCACCTCTCTGTCAAGCAGTCACAGGGAGAGCATTCAAACTCCATGCTGAGAGTTACCGATTCGGGATTCCAATCCAGCCTCCTGGAACATTATTCCAATTCTTACTATTCAATAAAGTCTGCATTATAAAAATACATATTTTTTTTGTAAAAGGTACATATCCTTGATAAATTTGATATATAATAATCCATGCTAATACCACACATTACCAAGTCTTAAATCGGCTTTAAAAAAAAGTGCATTTTTTTATATTGGAACATTATAATCAGTTCATGATAAGCTATAGCACATTGCATAGTAAGATCTAACACTTTCGTTTTGACCATTTATTTTTACCAATGCAGGGAAAATACCTATAGTTTAGGGCAAAACATAGGAAATTTCATATTAATGATTTATGTGAGTTAGCATACAATGATGTTTCATAATAAACCTGAAATGTTGATCACCACCATGCATATCATGAGAAGTGCATGCTGTTTCTAGGTATTTATAAATAAAGTAAATTATTCATGTGGATGCTTTTTTTGTGAACACATTTTTATTCAGGAGAATAAGTGAAATACAGAAAGAGGGTGCAAGAAAGTGAGGTAGTGGTGGTGGCAAAAATTCCCAGAATTCTTAAAAAAATTTTTATCATAGAACTTGTGGCAATTCCTTTTTAGTCAATATGTTTTCCACTAATATGTAAAACTTCATTCTGAAATATGGTAATATTTAGCTTACAAATGGGAATGGAACCTAGAAGCTTTTCTGCTTGGCACCAGAACTTTAAAGCACAATGGATAAAAGAACCAAATTTAGACACAAAGTACCCTGGCAACATGCTCTTCATGAAATGCAGCACATTTGCCCCTGCACTTCTTCCATTCCTGTTAACATTTCCTGTACTCATCATTTGTTACCATGTCTAGAGCCTCCTGCATTTTTTCCTGGATTTCTTTCGCAATAGCAAATATTATTCCCTTCAGTCTCAGTTTGAATTTCAAGATCTAAATGAAGTCACAGGGATCGAGATCTGGTAAACAGAGGGGGTGTGAAGCAACAACCATATTGTTTTGGTCAAAAATTTGTCATGGTGCAAAATGTAAGCTTGTATTTGCTGCTTCTACATATATTATGTTTCATGTTAACAGTCTGTCCACAGGGAAAAAACACTTTATAAACAAGTCTGTCTCTATCGAAAAACATGATCATTGTCTCTTGAAAATTTGTCATGGTGTCTTACAGTAAAAACAAGTCACCTTCACTATTGTAGAACAAGCAGCAGAAATATGCACTGAATCAACTTCACGCATTGCCACTTGATGGATTAATTAACCAGGTTGTACGCAGAAAATATCCTCCTGTGCAACTGACCAACTCTGAGAATTTTGGGTCACCCTCATATGAAATTGCAACATAATAAAATAAAACACCCCACCCCACTGGTGGTAAATAGAGAAAGTGGTTAAAATCGAGCCTGTTTGACCAATCTGGACCAAGCTGGACTGAAAACACAAATGCAATAAGGAAGATAAGTTTCCATCATTACCTGCCACCGGAGAACCAATCACCAACAAGCTGGGTGACCAAAAGCCATTCTCTGATTTACGAGCCAGGCAAACTGTTAAACCTCAATGTCAACAGTTTAACAAGAGCTAGAGTAAAGAAAGAAGTTTTCAAAGAATCAACAAAGACATATAAATAGGACTTCCATCAAGAAGCCAGTGCAAGTTTGGTAGAGATAGTACCCAGAGAGAAAAACCTTCGCAGCTGAATTGGGCTGAAAGAATGGTCCAGGAGAATCTGGACAGAAAACACTGAAGAAAAGAAATTGGACAGAGCATATCAATAAGGAGTGACAGTAAGGCAGTTCCAGAAAATGTGAAGGCTACTTCCAGGGACATTTGAGCAGCAGAAGTGATGAAGGGGATCAGTGGATAAACCCAAACTAAAACATTTACATGTGTTATAGTATAAACGGTTGGCAAAATTAAACTATATTGATGATTGGGGTTGCTAGAGGATAAGGTGAAATTTTTAAAGGTGGTTTTCCATGACAAGGCAAAAGAGGATGCAATATCACATTGTCACAAAAAATGCAAGGGTAAGGGCTTGTAAGATGTTTTGCACAGTGCAGCAAATAGAGTGACAACTGTTTTTTAGTGTGATGAGAAAAGGATGAGCAATGACAAAAAGCAGATGAGAAAAGATTTACAAAGATAACTAGCCAATAGTATAAGGGAGAGATTGAAAATGAGCGAAAATTATAAGGGACACCCCTATCTGACACCTCTGTAAATTTGAAATGGTTGAAATATATAACAATTTGCAAAAAAATACTGCAGAAGGCAATGAGTACAGGATTTTAATCATATTAATAAACTTGGCAGTAAATTCCATATGTTCCAGGGTTTGCCAAAAAAAAGCCCAGTTCATTGAGTTGAATGTCTTCCTGGCATCTACAGAGAAAAAGGGGGCTGGTTAGGGTAAGGTAGGGGCTACATCAATTAAATGCTTTAGACGATGAATATTGTCAGCTGCATAATGGTCCCAAGTAAAGTTAGTTTGGTCTGGATGTATTCATTTATGTAAAATGGATTGTAAACATAGAGAAAGAAACTTGGCCAGAAACTTGGTGTTAGAATTTATGAAGGAAATTGAATGATAGCTTGAACAGTTTAAGAGGTCTTTGTTCTGTTTTGACGGGAGAGTGATCAGAGCCATATTGATTGATGACTTCATCTAAGTTTTTAGAGACTGCAAACTTTAACAGTTGAAGCAGTTGGCCGGATAATTGATCCCAGAAAGTTGATAAAACCTTAACACTAATTACATCAGGGCCCAGTGACTTCTGTTTACTTATGTTGTCCAAGGGTTTCTTAATTTCAGACATTAATAACAGAAAATCTAAAGATAGGATTCCCTCCTTGGTTAGTTTTGGAATCAATACATCTTTTAAAAAGGCATTGATGTTGGAAACTGATGCATTTGAATTTTCTGCAGATAACTTGGTGTAAAATTTGATAAGAAAAACAAAAAAATAGTTATTAATTTCATAAGGTATGTTGGTAGAAAGCCAAAAATAGTTTTTAATGGCAGAAATGTCTAAGCACTAATAATCTGGATGAAAACTGGAATTTGCTCATTGTACATAATATCTAGTCATTGTGTGTTGAATTTGAAATTCAGCCTTTTGCAAAAACGAGGAAATTAAATCTTGCTTAGTACAAATTATTAAAGACGAGAATAATCAACACGGGGTGTGCACATCCTAACGATGATAAGAGTGTCTCAAGTTCAGCTATTTTGTTACTATTTTTCCAAGCTTGACTGGTGGCATAAGAAATATTGAAATCGTGAACGGAACCTTTCATATCTATACAAACAATTGCAAGATCATCCACGGTAGAAATATTTAACGATATAATTCCTTTTAAATTAGCTGCAAATTTCTGTCAAAAATCAACACTCTGGAGTACAGCCGAGTTAAAGCATCAGTGAGGAGAACAAACAAAGAATTAGAGTGGATAGATTAGTGGTTCCTGAGAACATTAGATATAATACTGGTATCTGTAAAAGCAGGAGATAGCGATTGCGATATGAAAATGTAATCTGATTTACACTGGAAGTAGTGCTGCTAGGTGTGAACAGAACACTCTAGTAGAGGGGTTAATTAAACAAAAGGAATCAACATAGTTTCATTAAGTGGCAAATTTACATTGAATCTGGGTGGAATTGGGTAATCGATGACGCAAAAGATTGGAATTTATCATAAAAACATTTGTGTAAATGTCTAGAATTATTTCAAAGTATTTTTAAGTGAAGAATTTAATTAATCTGAGTACACAAAATGATAGCTGGAAATTAGTGTGTCCATAGCTTCTAATTCCTCAAAAAACCAGGGGATGGCACAGTGGACTAATCCTTCCTCTTTCCCATTAGCAGACCGATCACGGGAAATTCCTCTTATGTCCGATGACATCACTTCCAGTTCTGGCACCAAAACGTTACTTCCGGGCCCGGGCCCCGAGGACGTCACTTCCGGTTCTGGCCACATCACTTCCAGTCCCAGTCCCGAGGACATCACGTCCGGTTTCTGCCTGATGACATCATTTCCCATTTGCCTTCTATATAAGCCCCATGTTTGCCTATTGACGTTGTTCTTTGTTATGGTCTGATTTGTATCATTTGAACCACAATTTTTCTGTAAGTTTGGCAGTCAATTGCTAGTATACAGATGGCTCCCCCCAGACCTCTGTTTTCATGTTGCGTGAATCATTTACAAGCACAAAGTTATTTTTTACCACCAATGTCAGTGAAAAAATAGCAAAATCTGTCCAGGGAGTCTGAACCAGAATCAGTGGTTTTAAACTGCATGTTAAATCACACCACAATGATTACACCACATAAGTGAGATCTTGCCAAGGATGAAGCTGAAGCACAATAATGCATATTGTTAAGTCCATACTGTGGTAAGCGGCCCAGACACAGACAGGCGGAAACCGACAGTTCACCCAGCACATGTTTAATCTGCATATTTACAAGTCTTATATACAATAAAGTGAAATACACAATCCCAAAATTCCCCCAAAGTCCAGGCCTCTTTCCTTGATGCCTTTGCCTCTCAGATCCGCCTCCACTCTCCTCCCGAGCTCTGTCCTTCTTCCACCTGACTCCAGCCATCGAATGGAGGGAGGCGGCCCCTTTTATACAGACGTGCTCCAGGTGCTTCCCGATTAGCTTCCGCCGGCACTCACAAGTGTGGCGGAAGTACCGGCTGCACACCCGGAAGCACACCGGGTGTCCCTGGTCTTCTTCCCCCCAGCACTTCCGGTTGAGCTTCTAAGCTCTGTTCCCGTGGTCCCCAAAGACACCAGGACGGTCGCCCCATCATGGTATGGAGGAGACATAATCCCCCCTCTGGTCCTTCTGGGCGTCCCAGCTGGGTACCACCCCCAGCCGCTTGCCACAGTACCCCACCGGAAGCTGAGACCCCTAGGGCAGGTCTTCCACGAAGCGGATCCTACTGCAGGTTCCGGTACTGCAACACAAAAGGCAGAAACAGGGGCGGAGACGCTACCTGGACACCTCCACCTGGCATCCGTCTGTGCCACGCACAGGCAGCGCTCCCCCCTCCGACTGGCACCATGGGATTTGCCCCTTTGGTACCCGCTCCGCGGCTTTCGTGCCCCCTACATGGGAAATCGCACGGGACTGCTCATACCCCTGTCATCTCAGCCGGCTTAGGGGTTTCCCTATGCCTCCGCAGAGGGTGGCCCTTTTCTGGATGTGAGCATCCTGCTTCACGTCCGCCCTTATCAGAGGAACCAGCTCTCTTCCCTCGATTCCTCCTCTTTCTCTAGGATGCCGTGACGGTTTGGGTCTCCCTATGGGAAAGGTATAGACTGTCCCGGTTGTGCCCCTGTGGATCAGCGTTAGACCGATGCTGGCTGAAGGCATAGGGCACTAGGACCTACAGCACTCATCAGCCTGCGTTCCGCCTCCCCTCTCACTCTCCCCCCCCTCACCGCGCACTTGGCTCTCTCCGTTGTGTCCACTATCGGAGCCCCCCATACTTGATTCCGATCATTTACATCATGGGTCTTTTCGGTGGGGTCTCCCTTATACTTTACAGGGCCGATTTCACTTACCTGCCCTGCCGTACCACTCCGGCCGAAGGATCCAGCGTCATGTCATTCTGTCCACTCACGCAGCAACTTCACTGATGTGACGGTTTTCCCCTCCAGCTTCTGCAGTTCCTCACGGAGGGCACGTATTACCTGTGAAAGCGACTCTGCGGGCTGAAGGCACTCCTCCAGCTCACACAGAGCCACCGGCAAGCACAGAAAGTCAGCTGACCGTGGACCTACCTGTTGATTGGTCACACACGGCGACTGCTTCCTGTGGGGCCTCTCCTCCGGCCCAATCGGGTCCTTCCCTGGCTCAGGATGGACATTCCCCAGACCCACCTCCATCCAATCATTGGCGGGCACTCAAGACACACCGTTCAATCCCTTGCATGTCTCAGGGATGGACTTCCGGTCCGCGGCCATCTTGTCTCACTTCTTCCGCAGCTTCTACTGCTGCCGCCGTGCTATTGATGCCCCACAGACCGGCACACATCTGCCACTGACGTAGATCCGGGCAGTCCCTGCCTGCAATATACAAAACATGCCTGGCCCTCCAGAGCTGGCTTCTGGCGAGCAGGGAACTCACCTCCCGGGTCCCGTCTGTCCGAGGAACCGTCCTCGGCATGGCCTATCTAGATGTAATCCTGTCCCAGGCGCCTCCAGCAATGGCGCACTCGTAGGTGCCCACTGCACTCCGGCAACGCCCGTTGTCTTCAGGCACCAGGGGAAAACAGCTCTTCTGCGGACCAGTAGTGGTCCATGGGGCGAGTCTCCCTCACGGGGTTGTGTGCTTGCCGCCGTCCGTCCACAAAATTGTTTATGACGGGTCCCCGCCTTGCAACAGGTGGAGAGTCCCATCTGGGATACCATTGTGAGAGATGGACTGGACACAAACAGGTAGACATATTTATAATCACCCAACACACGCTTTATTATACAACTAATATATACTGTACAGTGCCTACACAACCTCCAAACTCCCCAAAAGTCCAGGCCCTCAAACAATGCCTCTTCTTCCTTCAGGCTGCCTCCACTCCACTCCACCAAGACCTCGTCTCTCGTCCTCCCAACTCCAGCCAACGAATGGACGGAGGCGGCCCCTTCCTTACCCGGACGTGCTCCAGGTGCCTCCCTATAACCTTCCTCTGGCACTCCCCAGTGTAGCGGAAGTACCGGCTGCACAACCAGAAACGCTCCGTGTGTCCCTGGTCTTCTTCCCCCCCAGCACTTCCGGGTGTGGCGTAAGTGCTGAAGGCCAGGGCTCCTCAGGCATTAGGGCACCCCCTGGCGGTGACAACGGGCCCCTATAGGGTTGAGCTTCCAAGCTCCGTTCTGGTGGTCCCCAAAGCCACCAAGGTGGTCGCCCCCTCGTGGTCTAGAGGAGGCAAAAGCCTTCCTCCGGTACTCCTGGGTGTCCCGGCTGGATAGCACCCCCAGCCACTCGCCACAATACATATATTTACTAAGAAGTTTAGATTATTGTACAACCAAATGCTTATTGCATGCAAGTAATACAATTTAAAGTAACATTTATTATTTAGTTATGCCTCTTTTTATTTATTGTTTTTATTTATCTTTTAATGACAGAATAAACATTGGTGGGAATAAATATATTTTAGATGACAGACATAAATTCAAGCCATGCTGTTTATAGCCTAGTTTGTGAAACACAAAGAGAAAACTCCTCAGCATCTTTTCACATCTTAAATATTGCCAGATAATACAGATTGTTAAAATGTGTTTTTATGTTTTAGTTAAAGCCATCGGTGAGTAATAAACAAAACAAAATGCAAAAAAATCAAAACAAACAAAGAAACATAGCATCCCAAAAGGGATTTCAAAACCATTGATAATGGGTGGTGGGGTGGCTCCCCAGCTTTCCACCCCTAATGACTATAAAGCAGTCTCCACTTCTCACCTTCTGTCTCTTTTACTCTTTCTCTCTCTCTCTTGAACCAGGCGTCTCCAATCAACTCTAGGCAGAGAGAATGTTTGCTAGAAATGACCTTTAAAACCCCACCTGCTGTCTACACAATTCCTGAAGCTAAAAGCAGCTTTCTTTGTTTCTATAGTGAGAATGCTAGCAGTCCTTGATGCAACTGTACCCTTCTATAATCAGGAAACATGCAGATGAAATCTGCCTAGTGTCACTTAAAAAAATTCAAACTACAACACTATAATGTCAACAAATACATTTCAAACTGTACAAACTATAAAAAGCTTATTTTCTGATGACCACTAGCTCACCATCCAATTGTCCCAAATATGTGCTGTAATTTTTTGTGATCAAATTATTATTAATATGAACAAAGAATGCTATAAAACATGGTACCAAGAAATGATATAACTGCTATATAAGAAACAGGGTAACATTCCTAAACAGCATCTATCATACACCCATCTAAACTGTTTTTCCAAGCTCTATGCCATGTCACTGGGAGTAATGCCAACACTGAAGACACTCCACAAGATTTACTGGTCATAAAGGACTAATGTATGGAAGTAGTAAGAGCTCAGTTTCAGATGGACTCTAGTGATGCTTTGTTCATACTTAATGGAAATAAATCTAGATCAATCAGATAATAGAATGAGGACAACCAATTGGTCAAAGTGATTACTTTATGGGACCCCCAGTAAAAAAGAGGAATTTAACAACTATATGCCCAAGCATATTAACTTAGATTAATACACAGAGGGAGAGAGGCAGACTGAGAGAGAGAAAGAGAATTACAGTAGCAAGTGGGGGTATGGGGATGAAGAGGTCTAAAAGTATAAGAATTTCAGGTGAAATAGACCTCATCAGAGAAAGTGTCCAAGAAAATGAATACCTGTGTTTAAAAACCGGAATATAACACCCTAGTACTATAAAACCGGAATACAGAGCCAGTATCAGTAAAAAGTACAAGAATATTGATGGACGAGAGATGGCAGACAGGAATAGGACAAAGAACTATTAGTGTAGTTTACAAGATGTAGCCTATAGACATATTGTGTTTAACCTACTTGGCATTAACCCTGAGAGTCTCCCTGGTTTTGTCTGGTTCAGAATTCTATGTAAAAACAGTTAAGCCCAAGTGTTTCTTAGGATAGGTTATTGTGATCCAACGTACAATGGTAAGCCATAATAAACCTGGGACAATATTCTGCTACCGTCTAATGGATAAAATAACATCATGCTTCAAAAAAATCATAAATATTTCTATGCGTTTCGCAACTCTATGGTAACTCATCAATATTCATGAGTGGGGTGGAGCCTTTAAACCAACTTTCACAATAGCATATAAATGAAAAGCTGTAAATACAGTTTTAGAACAAAACTAGTTGAATCAAGTGACAGTGATGACAATGTGAATTTGATATCAGACATTGACATAGAGAGTGAATACTGATACAGTGTACAACCATATGAAGATTTATATTGGTGCAAGTAGGTATGTGGCAAAAAGTCAAAATGATTGCAATTAAATGGAAGGACAAGAAAGATGTCATATCCCTAAGCCCTGCTTATAATGCAGCAACTGTCAAAGTCCATGTCAGGGGAAATTATAGAAATCACTAAGCTTTATGCTGGAGTAGTTTACAATAACACAATGAGTGTGTTGATCATGTGGATCAGATACTGACTTTCTTCCCACTCATGTGCAAGCATCAGAAAAAATATTAGAAAAGTGCACAAAGAAACATACTTCTACTATTCTGATTGGGTTTTGCATTGGTGACTCTTTCAAAACATATCACACAAAGGACATGTACTAAATCTGCACCTGTACAGCGGTGGATACCAGACGTACCTTTCTTATTATGTTTATGTTGACTTTTGGTGTTTACATGTTTCTGTTACATATAATAACATTTTTTCTTGAAGAAAAAAATGTAATGTTTTTGGTTAATATTTCCAGGGTAAATGCTTGGGAGGCTACAATGAGTAAATTGGTGATTAGACTCAATCACTTAATAAAAACAGGCAAATAGTTCCAACCTCTGCAAGGAATAAACCCTAAGCTACAAACCTGAGGATGTTGTCTGGCATTCTACAGTTCTCCCAGTTATTTTCCTTGGGCACTCTCTCTCTCTCTCTCTTGTTCTGGTTACAGGGTCAGGCACACCTTGACATTGCTTTGTTATTTACCCTCTAGGCTTCTAATGGATTATTTTCAGCCTGCATGGTTTGCACGCTGTCTCTCTGAAAGTGTGAGGTACAGAGATACCTATCCTGAGTCTTCTAGAAGATTAGTGCGGACAGGTGCATTTTCATTGCTAGAGTGGTTGTTTCACTCTTCTGCAGGTCACGCTTTGCAACCTTCTCCTGCTTTGGGCATTTATGATGACATGGCAGAAAACATTGTAGTTTGATGGGTTACCACAATTGTGTTGTACAATTAGCCAGGCTTGCCCGACTGCAAATTCTGAGGCAAGTGATAAACCCCCCTATTAGGGTATAAATTATTGTGGTAGTATGCAATCTGAGACTTAGCCTATAAACAATGCTGTTGACACATTACAGGGAGTTTTTGCTGCTATGGCTCAAAACATATATTCAAGTATTCTCCATGACACCACAATCCATCTTACAACATGTGAAACCATTAAACTGAGATAGCTGACAAGTAATGACACTTACAAGAAATGGGGAGGGAGATGAGGGAATGACACAGACAAGTTTGTGAGGTGAAGGGAGTGCGGCACTAGTTTGAAATGTCAACATGAAAATTACGGGTGTGGCACAAAGATTTGCTCCATGTTAAATGCCTCTATGTATTTTTGTCTTTATGGCATATATTCAATCCAAATATGTAAGAGAAGTGCAAAGAAGGTTCAATATATTAACCCTTCTATTACACTGAAAAACATGACACATTTAAGGTATGGGTCAAATTGACCTAAACAGTTTTTCATAAAGTCAAAAACAGAAAGGAATCACATTAAAACAGCACAACTTTTAGTAAAGATTTTCAGAAGTTCCAGAAAGATGAAATATGAGAACATATGGAAGGTACACTAAAATTCACAACTATTTAATGCACATATTTTCTTTCTCACAAACTGTAGCATTTTGATAACACTGTTTAATTGATGTAAAGACATTTTTTGCATTTTGTTAGAATTTTACTGTATTACTATTTACTGTAGTTATGATTTAACCTTTACATTACTCCCCACGTGATGAGCGCAATGGAAGTGTGTTCATTCTGCAGATATACAGTAGTTCCTGCACTGAACACACACGGTACTGGTTTCACTGTCATTTTGAGAGGAGCAGACCAGACATCGTTTTAGCTGATTCCCACTACATGTACCCACTGGATCAATTTCTTTTTGAATTCTTGTTGTTCTGGAAACACCAGCTTGTACTTCCCATGACTTGTGCTTGACAATGATTGCAGGGCATGGTTCACCTCTAGATCTTTGGAGTAGTAAGTGCTTTGCTAAGCTCCTCCTCTAACTTTGATGCAGTTTGCCTTTATTCCCCTTCTGGTTGATTACTGTGCACAGGATATATGAATTGTAGGCAGACATATCTAAAATATTGAACAAAATAACAAAGGCCAATGGGCAGCCATGCACTGGCAGATGTATTTAGCTGTAACCTTGTCCAAATTGTCAACCCTTCCTTTAATGGAATTGTAGTCCAGGATTATTTATGGCTTCATTTCTACTCTTTTACTCAGACATGCATAATTGTGCATTGTGCTCATTATAAGAACATTCTTATTTTTCTTTCGGCAATATCAAACAATGGTTGCATTTTCAGAGAAGGCACATTTTGAGAAGGGTGGAGTCCTCCCTTGTATTTTTATAAGCTTACTGGATGTCCACACATTTATCTCACACCTCTGTGATTAGAGCGAACATGTCCCTTTCAAAGTCATCCTGTCTGGTTTCGCAGTTATTAAAGTGAATGACATGGGAAATTATATGGAATGTTTCCAGACACATTGTTGCTTGAAATATTTGCCTGACGTTCTCTTCATTCCATAAACTGAAGGTTGCTTCTCCATTTGACCTGTAACCTCCAGCTAATATTAGCAATCCATGTGGGCATGCAAGCCAATATGGTCTAGTAAACACACAACTTCATTCCAAGTTGGTCATATTCGGTATAATTTACCGGTATATATATATATATATATACACATACAGTATATATACACTCACCTAAAGGATTATTAGGAACACCATACTAATACGCCGTTTGACCCCCCTTTCGCCTTCATAACTGCCTTAATTCTGCGTGGCATTGATTCAACAAGGTGCTGAAAGCATTCTTTAGAAATGTTGGCCCATATTGATAGGATAGCATCTTGCAGTTGATGGAGATTTGTGGGATACACATCCAGGGCACGAAGCTCCCGTTCCACCACATCCCAAAGATGCTCTATTGGGTTGAGATCTGGTGACTGTGGGGGCCATTTTAGTACAGTGAACTCATTGTCATGTTCAAGAAACCAATTTGAAATGATTCGAGCTTTGTGACATGGTGCATTATCCTGCTGGAAGTAGCTATCAGAGGATGGGTACATGGTGGTCATGAAGGGATGGACATGGTCAGAAACAATGCTCAGGTAGCTCGTGGCATTTAAACAATGCCCAATTGGCACTAAGGGGCCTAAAGTGTGCCAAGAAAACATCCCCCACACCATTACACCACCACCACCAGCCTGCACAGTGGTAACAAGGCATGATGGATCCATGTTCTCACTCTGTTTACGCCAAATTCTGACTCTACCATTTGAATGTCTCAACAGAAATCAAGACTCATCAGACCAGGCAACATTTTTCCAGTCTTCAACTGTCCAATTTTGTTGAGCTTGTGCAAATTGTAGCCTCTTTTTCCTATTTGTAGTGGAGATGAGTAGTACCCGGTGGGGTCTTCTGCTGTTGTAGCCCATCCGCCTCAAGGTTGTGCGTGTTGTGGCTTCATAAATGCTTTGCTGCATACCTCGGTTGTAACGAGTGGTTATTTCAGTCAAAGTTGCTCTTCTATCAGCTTGAATCAGTCGGCCCATTCTCTAGCATCAACAAGGCATTTTCGCCCACAGGACTGCCACATACTGGATGTTTTTCCCTTTTCACACCATTCTTTGTAAACCCTAGAAATGGTTGTGTGTGAAAATCCCAGTAACTGAGCAGATTGTGAAATACTCAGACCGGCCCGTCTGGCACCAACAACCATGCCACGCTCAAAATTGCTTAAATCACCTTTCTTTCCCATTCTGACATTCAGTTTGGAGTTCAGGAGACAACTGCCATGTGACTGGTTGATTAGATGATTGCATTAATGAGAAATTGAACAGGTGTTCCTAATAATCCTTTAGGTGAGTGTATATATATATATATATATATATATATATATATATATATATATATATATATATATATATATATATATATATATATATATATATATATATATATATAGGTTCTAAGTCATCCAAGAGGCATCTTCAGTTTTAAAATCAGGTGGGCAGTCTACTGGCAAATACGATTGTTCTGGGGTGGAACAGGCTGACTAAACCGTTGACACTCAATAAGAGTTACACATGTGTTTCTGGTGTATGTGAAAGAAGTGTGAATTGTTTTTGATCAATAGAGGTATGTGGTATTGTTTGTATAGTATGTTAGGAAAAGATGGTGACTTAGTGCAATGGAGAAAATGCACATCTCTAATATGAGGGAGTGGATTCTGTAGCCAACCTGACTGCAACATGCAATACAGTCTAATCAGCCTTTCCCATACTCTGCAAAAACAATTCACACTTTTTATCACATGAGTCAGACAATCACATACAGCCCTCTGCAACCATCAACAATTGATGCAGATTTTTTTTTTGTTCTGGGTTTGGGCATCTTTCTCTATAACTTACAATATCCAGGAGCAATGTCATCTTTGTATCAGACTCTGTACAGATTTACTCCAAAGCAATAGAGTGAGCACACTTCATATGTAAGGTCATTACCCTAAATGATGAAAAGTCTGAAAAGCAACCTTATAGGAAAAAACATTTTGGGAAGGGCAATTCAGTGAGAGACACCTTTCTGGGTATTTTGGGCATGCAATGGGTCTCAAAAAGTGGGGTAAATACAATACACAAAACAGAATACAAGTATTCATTGTCACTGAGCTACATGGCAAAATGTTAAATGCCATCTCAAAAATATATTACGATAATATAAAATACTTTGTTCTTGCACAGCATTCCTCACCAAATGCTGGCACAGAATGCTGCAACAGCTCTCAAGGCAAAATGCAAGAAAAGATTATACCACTCACTAAACAAATAAATAAAATTAAGCATTTCAATCTTGACTGTTTGCCAGTTTCTTCATTAAGATTTATCCTGTCACCCATATGAAATACAGTGTATACATTTTTAGGAATAATTTAAGAACACAACAATTCTTTCTTACTCATTTTTTTTTTGAATTGCAACATAAAATTTTTATAACTATATTGTTAATGATGGAGTTCATTTGAAAACCATTATTTAAAAAAATGTTATTTAAGGTAAATAAACTGCATTGATCCATTTTTTGACTACATTTTTCTTATCTAACGCAATTCAACCCAGATAACTGCAAGGAGAGTCAAGGAACACTCAAGTGACTAAGTAAAGTCATCATTCATACTGCCTTTTAAAAAAAAATCATTGTATCCTTATGCCATATCTGTCATAAAAAAACTTATTTATTTAAGCTTTAAAGCTTATGCAAAGCATTTACACTGGCAGTGATATACCTAAGGAATCTATTCCCTGGTCTGAATTATAATAATTGTTTTATTAACAACTAGCAAAATACTCGCGCTTCGCATCAGAGAAGTAGTGTGTTAAAGAAGTTATGAAAAAGAAAGGAAACATTTTAAAAATAACGTAACATGATTGTCAATGTAATTGTTTTGTGACTGTTATGAGTGTTGCTGTCATCAAGGATTTGATTATCATTATTTCTTTCAATCAGGTTCATATTTGGAGGATGTGTTATGTTCAAGTTATATTCCGTGTTTGTCAACCGTTGTAAAGATAACAGGTTTCATTCATCGAAGTGTTCACTACCCAAATTGGTACTCGTGAATCTAAGATGTTTAACAGGCATTCCCGGTATTAAGTTGTGGATTTGCCTGTGAATATTTAGCAGCAGCGTGTCTATGAACTTAATTTAAACTTAAGCTTTACACCTTGCTTTCCTATTGATATGTCTACAAAGGCTTGTTCAGATTTAGAGGGTTGTTCCTTTCTTACTGCATCAATAAACAGCTCGTCTTCCTCTTTATCTGAGACATCACACACTGAATGCATGGGTTTACCTTTCCCAGTCCTGCAAACTTTAGCGAAGTGGTTCAATTTACCACATTTTTTACACTGTCTTCCTTTAACTGGACATTGACTTTTTCCACCGTGTGCTTTGTATCTGCAGTAGCTGCACTTATGAATATGCTTGTATACGACACTCGCATCATATTCTTTTGCTGCCTTCTCAATTGGGTAATGTGTTTTTTGTTCAGCGCTCTTTGGAGCTCTTGCTTTTTGTCTGCGTACTGCGTTCACAGTCAGTTCACATGAGCCGCTCTGAGTGCATGCATCGAAGGTTCTCAGCTGTGCTTGTGCTATCTAGTGTGATCTTGCGATGTCCACGGCTTTATTTAATGTTAGCTCACTTAAAAAAGTTTCTCTCGCACTTTTGCTGAGTTTGTGCCAAACACTATTCTATCCCTGACCATCTCTTCTTTGTTTGCATAAGCACAGTCCTTCACCAGCAATTTTAACTCCGTTACAAAGTGATCAAAAGTCTCGTTTATACCTTGTGTCTTCTCACTAAACTTGTATCTCGCGAATGTCGTATTCGTCTTAGGCATGACAAACGCATCGTAGCGGCAGCATGTCTATTGGATTGCTGCTGACGGAAGGCCTTATATGGGCAGGCACTCAATTACGTGGGAGGCGTGGGTATGGGGGACGCAATATAGGCAGGCAGCCAATTACATGGGAGGCGTGGTTATGGGCGACGCAACTCCGCCTCACATGGCGACCTAGCTGCAGGCTGTGGCCGTATATATGTACGTAAGTAGGATTCAGTTATGACCATTACTCATAGAATTTTCAAATGAAACCTGTTTAACTTTTGTAAGTAAGCTGTAAGGAATGAGCCTGCCAAATTTCAGCTTTCTACCTACACGGGAAGTTGGAGAATTAGTGATGAGTGAGTGAGTGAGTGAGTCAGTCAGTCAGTGAGGGCTTTGCCTTTTATTAATATAGATAAATTTGCTTTTTCATTTTTCTTTTTAGTATAATTCATGTTGGAGAAATGCTTGAATGGAACCAAAAACTATTTATTATTTTTTATCATGTGGTCATTGTTGTTTCTGTATGGCACTGTGGTCATTATAATTGACGTCTTGAGTCCTCAGATTGAAAAGTTTAAACACTCCTGTTCTATAATGTCAGACGAAGCACTGGAATGGATGACTGCCAATCATTTCCTTGATGCATTTTTCCAGTAGTCAGCCACATGCACACAATATACTGTAGTATTGCACATTGAATTTTATTTTGGCAGAGACTAATTGTAGTGTTGCCAGACATGCAAATGTCTGTTACATGAACTAGTTTAAGATTTTACAGAGGGAAGGAATAGAATACAGTTTTAGCTTCTGCTCTCAGGCTGGACCTGAACAACAACCAATGACGTTACCTCTGCTCCTTCACTGACTCAAACTCTACCAGCAATGCAATATTAAAAAATTGGGAGTGGTCTCTCCTAGACTTTCTCATATATTCAGATATGGGGATAGATATTTGAGCAGTAAACTGCAAGACAATGCTTATCTTTTTAGATTATGTACATTAAAGAACCATCAACAACAAATCAAATCAGATTAATAATACAGGGTTATTCAAGATGAAAGAGTAGATTTCAAAAATTTATTTCAACAAATTGTATAAGACAGAAACACATTTCGAACATCACTGGAGAGAGTAAAACTCAAAGTGAGCACCATGTGTAGTGTGACAAATATCAAAACAGTAGACCATTTCCTTCCACACACGAGTCAACTGGTTCCTAGTTACTGAATTCACAGCTTCTTCAATTCAGTGTCGCAAATCTTGAAGATTAGCGGACATTGGTGGAACAAACACTCTTTCTCACATACCGTATATCTTTTAGTAGTGGCCGTCTTCTTATTGATGCCCGTTTCCAATAAACGCCGGATTTGAAGAGATGTCGCGACAAATAGACGCCGCTCTCTAATAGTAGCCAGTCTCCTTTAAGTGGCGGTCTGTAGTAAATGCCAATCTCCAATGGCCCACCGCCTTTTTCGTACCACATGGGCTACCGACCTCCTGCAGTGAATCATACGGTAAGTACCTTTTCATGTCAAAAATGTTTTGTCATCGGATGCTATCAAGGAAGGGAGTAAGTCAAAAAGAAATTTCTTTGTGTACATTTTGCCCTTTCGTCTTCACGTCAATCATAACCCCACAGGGAGGGCAGAGGTGGCGGGAAGAACATGAAAATGCCATCTTCAACACGTTAATCCTCTCCTTTGACCAGGGAAGAAGGGGCTGTATTGTGGCCGGACAGACAGTACATGATCACCTGAAAAACTCTGCGCCCTCTTCCTCAATGACCTGTTAACCTCCACTGACACTTTTGCCTTCGGAAGGGATGTGCGAGTGTCTGTTTGCGTCACTGTGTTCTTGTGGCTCGTGTTTGTAGTGTGAGTGATGGGAAGGAATCGGTCATTTGATTTAGCATTCAAACTCCATGCGGTAACATACGCAAAAGAACATTCAGGTGAAGAAGCTGCACGACATTTTGGGGTGGATCCAAAACGTATCCGAGAATGGTGCAAGCAGATGACTGATATTGAGAAACCGGCGGTAGAAAAAGGTGCTGGAAGTAAACGATTGCCTGGTGGAGGAGCTAAGAAAGTGAGCGAAGAATTAGATGAACTGGTGTTAACATGGATTATTGAACAAAGACTGAAAGGTGCGCGTGTCTCCAGGAAAATGGTCTGCACGAAAGCGAAGAGGATTTTTGATACGGAGATTGATGATGCTTCAAAAGGAAAAGAAACGTTCGTAGCCAGTGCTGGCTGGCTTGACAAAATAATGAAACGCCATCATTTATCGCTCCGTCACAAGACATCGCTGGCGCAGAAGGATCCAGAACAAGTTATTGACAAGCTTGTCTCTTTTGTGATGTGGGTTGCCAATCAGCGAACTGCAGAAGGAGTTAAGGACGGCGAAATCATTGGAATGGACGAGACATCTGCTTGGTTCGACATGCCTGGCTCTACAACAGTCGAACCAACTGGCAATAGGAGTGTTACATTAAAAACTTCTAGTAACGAGAAATCTCATTTCACTGTCACATTGGCAGTGAAAGCAGATGGCACAAAATTGAAGCTGTTTATTGTATTTCGGGGCGCAAAGCAAGAATGGCAAGACTACAGGATGTCCAAGAAGCTGTGGTAGCGACCTCAACAAACGGATGGATGAATCAGGAATTAACAATAATGTGGTTGCAGAAAGTTTGCGGTGTTTTCTGTTTCCGAAAGAGACTTCTTGTCTGGGACGCTTACCGCTGTCACATCAGTGAGGAAACGAAACAAGAGCTGAAGAAACATAAAATGTCAACGGCAGTTATCCCTGGTGGTTGCATCAAGTACGTCCAGCCTGCTGGTGTTGCTTGGAACAAGCCCCTCAAAGACAAGCTTCGAGAGTTGTATGATAATTGGATGGCAGGGGAAGAAGATAAGGGGTTTACAGCTGGCGGAAATTTGAAAGCGCCGGCACTATGTTTGTTAGTAACGTGGATAATATCAGCTTGGCAAGAAATCAGCCCAGAAATGATAAGAAAATCCTTCAAGGATTGTGGAATCATCAATGCATGTGATGGATCTTAGGACCATCTTATCGACTGCTTTAAGGAGGGCCAGCCATGCCATGCTGGGAGTGCAAAACTGATTACTGCGCGACAACAAGCAATGGGAGTACCTGTATTGCCATCACAAGAGGAGGAAGATGAAGAAGAACTCGCAAATAACGAAGCAATCATTACCTATTCAGACGACGAGTAGATGGTAAGTACTGTACTTTATTGTATCTTATCCAGTCTCATGTCGTAATGTATACAGTACGTATATGCGTGAGTTTGGAGCTTATTGCATTTCCTTATGTTCCGCAGGGGACTTGTCGGGCTGATGATCGCTTTCGTGTGAAATTCAGACTGGTGCAGGCCAGTGCTGGTGGCATCATTGGCAAGAAAGTTGACGTCTACAGTACCTGTTTTTCATGCTTACAGTAGTACCGTATACTGCTTTAATAAGACCGTACTGCTGTACTGATAATTTCATTAAATCCTGAAATGTTCATCCGGTGTTGTTGCCTACATTTTGTGACCGTAAATAGGGTACCATACCGTATTTTACTGCCAAAAGAACCCCGTTTTATCCATCACCATTCCGTCTGCGAGGCAAATAATAGCCGGTCTCCAACAACCGCCGGTCTCTTTTAAATGCCGAGCCGTCCGAATAATTTTTTTAATAAACGCTGGGGCTACTATTGGAAGATATACGGTAGATAAAAATTGCAGGGGATAAGGTCTGTAGACCTGGGAGGCCATAGACGATGAGTAAGATCTTGTTGACCACCTCTTCCAATCCATCGTCCTGGAATGGTGTTGTTCAGGTAACAGCAAACCGCCAATTGGAAATGAGGCGGGGCAACATCTTGCATGAAAGTTTATATTATTTGAATCTCCTTGAAGATGACTTTTTAAACTTTGAACTTTCCTTTATCCAGTGATGTGCGAAATGTGTTTCTGTCGTATACAGTTTATTTGAAATACATTTTTGAAATCTGCTCTTTCATTTTGAATAGCCCTGTATATTGTACAATTATTATAAAAGTAAATTTGAATAAATTGGACTACATGAATAAATGAGTAGCACTTCCGGTTAGCGGAAATAGCTCAAAAGTTGATAGGAATCTATGTTTCATACCTAATATTGTGTTTATAGTTTTTAATATTGTGTTTACCTAATATTGTGACATTGTGTTCAGCAATACAGGGGCACCGCAGGGGACTGTACTTTCTCCGGTTCTGTTCAATCTATATACATCAGACTTCCAATATGACTCGGAGTCCTGCCACGTGCAAAAGTTCGCTGATGACACTGCTATTGTGGGCTGCATCAGGTGTGGGCAAGAGGAGGAGTACAGAAAGTTAATCAAAGACTTTGTTAAATGGTGCGACTCAAACCACTTACACCTGAACACCAGCAAGACCAAGGAGCTGGTGGTGGATTTTAGGAGGCCCAGGCCCCTCATGGACCCTGTGATCATCAGAGGTGACTGTGTGCAGAGGGTGCAGACCTATAAATATCTGGGAGTGCAGCTGGATGACAAATTGGACTGGACTGCCAATACTGATGCTATATGTAAAAAAGGTCAGAGCAGACTATACTTTCTGAGAAGGTTGGCATCCTTCAACATCTGCAGTAAGATGCTGCAGATGTTCTACCAGACAATTGTGGCGAGTGCCCTCTTCTACGCGGTGGTGTGCTGGGGTGGCAGCATAAAGATGAAAGACGCCTCACGCCTGGACAAACTTGTTAAAAAGGCAGGCTCCATTGTAGGATTAAAGTTGGACAGTTTAACATCTGTGGCAGAGCGACGGGCACTAAGCAAACTCCTGTCAATCATGAATAATCCACTGCATCCACTTAACAGTGTCATCTCCAGACAGAGGAGTAGCTTCAGTGACAGACTTTTGTCACTGTCCTGCTCCACTGACAGACTGAGGAGATCGTTCCTCCCCACACTATGCGACTCTTCAATTCCACCCGGGGGAGTAAATGCGAACATTAATTTTATTTTAATTCTTTTCATTTTTATTACTATTTAATTTAATATTGTTTCTTTGTATCAGTATACTGCTGCTGGATTATGTGAATTTCCCTTTGGGATTAATAAAGTATCTATCTATCTATCTATCTATCTATCTATCTATCTATCTATCTATCTATCTATCTATCTATCTATCTATCTATCTATCTATCTAATACTTCTATGCAAAATTTGGTTGACCTAAGTGAAAGCATACTCAAATTGTCGTATTTACATACATGCACACACACAGAGAAAGACACAGAGACATAATTCCAAAACTGGTATTTTCGGACTCAGGGAGGTCTAAAACGTTGAGATTCATCAAAATTTCTAAATCAAATTTTTGGACGATTCCAATATTTTTCCTATACAAGAAAGTAAAAAAGTTCCAGAGAGGAAGTTGGGGCATTTGACCAGCGAGGACACAAGAAAACTACTCGATGTTGTGAAAACCAGAAAAGCATCCCTCAACGACTCACATTTCTGTTCTACACAACCATTAAATGAATGATGGCTTGGTCTACTACTCTTTTTCATATTTTTTTTCATTTTCTTTCTCTTTCTCTCTCTCTCTCTCTCTTCTGTGTGTGCAGACAATCCTATTTAAAATAAGCAGATATGTACAATAAATTGTGCTTGTGTGTATAAAGCTTCAAGGGAAATCGATCAAAAATAAAAATGTAATTGGCTTTGACAGTGTGGATGGACACCAGACACATCAGTATGAACATATCAGAAACAATAGCCATGTTGGAGTTTTCATATGCAGTAGTGTGTCAAGAAAACAGACAACCCTGATCCACCAGTGAAAGCTCGACCTAAGAACTGAATCAGGCTAAAAATGGATTTATGTGGCTCAAGCAATAAATAAAAGCCTTAATTTGGCAGCTCATGAGATGACTGATATGATGGAAAATTTGAAAATTAAGCAGTGAGCTGAACATGAGGGTTGTTATGCCAGCTAAAACGCAAAAAAATAGTTATTGTCAAGTGCTTGTCAAAAAGTTGAGCTTTTGAACTAAGCTGGTTGTTTTAATATTGTACAAAAAATCCTCTGTAAAGTGCTGCACATTAAGTTTAACTTTTGAACTGTTATGCTTTGAAATAATATACTATTTACTCTTAATAATGTTATTAAATTATATTAATTACTAGAAGTGGCACCTGGCATTGCCTAGGCAAGTCTTTTTAAGCTCTGGTTCTTTTGTCTGCTTGGGTTGCTTCAGTCTGTTCTGGTTTTTCATTTGCTCTGGGTGTCAGTGACACAGGTGAGCCACCAGGTGGCACTGCCTTTAAAACTCCATCCATCCATCCATCCATTATCCAACCCACTATATCCTAATTACAGGGTCACAGGGGTCTGCTGGAACCAATCCCAGCCAACACAGAACGCAAGGCAGGAAACAAACCCTGGGCAGGGCGCCAGCCCACCACAGGCCTTTAAAACTCACTGTAGTAAAATGAAAAAATGCCTCCTAAGGTTCCCCACGGTCAAAATTTAGGGTTCCAAAGTAGTCTATGGTCTCTTCCTGACAAAGCGTAATATGTGTTTAAAATTTTGTTAAGATTGGACCACACTTGTGTAAAGAACAAATGCACGCACCCACATTGAGACTTTGTATGCAAGATCAGCCAATGTACCTGGCATTGCCAAGGTGTATTTGTAGAACTGATAAAAGAAAGAAAGCAGAGGTCTATGTGCTAGCTGTCCCACCTTTCATCCACACTGCCTCTCTGTCAATGTCTCTGCTCTCATGAGCCGAGAATTTCTTCTTTTTAGGTCTGACTGGATTCGAAAATTGTAGTAACTCCTTGCTGTGTTGTAACAATGAACACTGACATGTGTGACTTGTCCTCTTCGTTCAAGGTGGACAGTTAGTAGTGGTTAGATTTTGAAAACAAAATGCCAACAAAACAGGAGTTAAACAACAACCCCTTGATTCTCCTTTGTATTACACTGCATTTCTACTCTTGGTCAATCCTCACCCAACACCCTCCTGCAAAGGCACATGATACTCCTTTTTCTTATACAGTACATAGAAACAGGGGGCAGCACTGCCCAGGTAAGTAAAGTTAAGCTCTGGTCATTTTGTTTAGTACTCTGATTTTAATATGTTTGTATATTTCACTTGCTCTAAGGCCAGCAGACGGCACTGGTTGCAAACTGTAGCAAACATGACAAAAAAACACTAGGACCCCTAGGGGTCAAAATTTTGGGTTCTAAAGTGATCTGTCTTATCCATAGGGTCCTAGAAAGGAACTACACAAACTTTGGTTCAGATTGGTCAAAGGTTGTAGGATTGTATAGGGAACATCCAGAAAGACAGACATTCTTTTATATATGTTGTCACACACGTGCAATTGAGAGGCAGCTAGAGGGCCTGAATAATGGTAGCACCACACCAGACCAGAGGATGGCGAGCTGCACTAACTCTCTCTCTCAATCCTCTGCAGACCATCCACGGGAAATCCCGCTAGGTTCTGGCACCATTAAAGACGTCACTTCTGGTCCTGAAGACCACTTCTGGATCCGGCGCTATTGAGGATGTTACTGCCGGTCACGATGACATCACTTCCAGTTCCAGCCCCGAGGACGTCAATTCCTGTACTGGCGTTTAAAGCCACCCTGTTTTCACTGTCAAATCAGTTCTGTTTTGGACGTTGTACCATTCACAACTCATCAAAAAATGACATATATTGCAGCCAGGGAAATTATACAGGTGGCTGCCCTAAACATTTTATGTTTCCTGTGTCTTATTGTGACAATGTAAATATAAGAATAGAATTAGAAAAAAGGAAATATTGCTTATGCAAAAATGTATATTTTAACCATATGTGTTAGGGATTATTAGACATATGTTCACCAACTCAGCAGGGAATTTAAGTAAGAAGTAGGGTGTTCTGAACACTTTCAAACAAAACAATATTAGATAAAAGCCCAATGTGTTCTGAAAAGACCAAAAGATCATGTAGAAGATTGAGAGGAAGGTCTAAATATGTGTCATTATTGCATAACTGTTATAAGAATATAGAGAATATTGTTTTCTTTATTACTTATATTTTGCATTGAATCACCTTGCTTTGTGTTTCAGTTTTATGTTTTGATTAATAAGATAAACTCATTTAATATTAATTTGGTCTAGCTTCTTCAATTTGGTTCATGAGGCAGATAGGTGTTAACTTAAAATGAAGGGTTGATAAAGTCTCAACACCAGATGCTAGGACTAGAGATTTGGAGCTGCAAAGTGATTATTAAGTGCCCTAATGTCACCATTGCCTCCACATCTCTGACCCCTTAGCCCAGGAAAGAGAGATAGATAACCTGGGTAATCATCCAAGACCATATCTAGACAAGTGTTACAGATAATGGCCCACTACCCGAAAAACATCTAGCCAATAGCAGTCTTGTGTTTGGAAATCAACAGTTAATGAAACAACAAAACTGGAATTGCAGTACTAGTGGTGAAAGAGGTGCTTCAAAACACACAATTCACTGTACCTTGTCACAAATGGGGTTTACTTCATGATGATGCGCAGTGCACTAAGTAAGAAAAAGACGTAACATTGAATGGTGGGGAAAAACTATTGCTTGTTTGATGAATACTGTAGATTCATGTTTGTCAGATGATCATGGCAAAAACCCCATTACTCCATGAAACCAACCTGTGCAATGGTGATGGACATGTTAAATAGCATACATTGAATTCGGTTATATGTGTGGGGAAACATGTGAGAGTCACAAAGTAATGGAACATTGTTGACGAGCAGGTAAATTTCCTCATGGTGACATCTGAAGATATTTCTTATGATACTTCTTTCTGGTTAGTGTGTGGAAAAAAATCTGTTTATGTATTTTGGGAATTAAAACACAGCAAGCTCAGTAAGACGTGATTACATCTAACCAAAACTCTGAGCAAAAGCGTGTGAAAAATCAAAAGGGTGATTGCCTTAAAAATGAATGTAAGACTTACAGAAAGATTAAGAAAAATAATTTCACAATATGATACAACAATGAAGGTGTTAATAATATAAGATTATCAGAAAGTAAACAAACCTTAATCCCTTCTGGGCCTACCTACATAAAATAATGGGGTCCACTTGCCCTCTTCTTGGATTATTTCAAGGTTGCAGAACTAAACCACTTTCATAGTCAGTCACAGAACCTTAAGTTGGTTAACTGAGTACTTTTAATGAACACCAGGCGATTTCTTGTTTTGAGGGATTATTTCTGACATGGCAAAACAAATGGAAATATCAAGGTTTTTCAAAAAGCCTAGTTCAGATGAAAAAGAACACACTGGTACAAATGAGACAAACAGTATGCGGCTGAGACAACAGTGTGTGGCTGAATAAATGACTGGAGCAAACATTTCAGTCTGGTCTTCATCTGAGGAGACTCTGGCTTTAGCAGCCCCAAAAGAGAAATAGGCTATAACAGAACCACCAAAAGATCTGTCAGACATTGATGAACCAGCCACTAAACCTAACCTAACTTGCAATCATTTCTGACAACTATGATAACGGGAAAGGCTTGGTGTTTCTCTGCAAAATGGTATAACCGGATGCCTGCATCTGGCATACAACTTTACAGGGTAGGTAGGGACTGATTTTGTTGTGTGTCTACCGTGGCACAACAATGTTTGATTGCCTTGATCATTTTTGCTCAACTTTTGTATGGTCCTAATAATTCAGTTATGCTGAATGAACTTACAGATGTATTTTTTAGGACCCTTATATATCCTACTAAAAACTAGAACACCTATTTTTACACAAACCTACCCTAACATGTATTCCGGTTTTGGTGCTGGGTGATTGGTTTCATCAAAGTCATTGTTATGAGTGAAAAAGAGCCATTTCATAATGAGTGAAAAACAGCACTCATTCATAACTTTGCTGAAAATCATCACCATCTCTGGACTGATTTACCCCCTATTCCCTGCAGTATCAGGAAACTGGGAGATACCCTGTTGTTGTCTGCAGTGAGAGGCTGCTAGCTTTGTGACAAGCAATTGGTTTACTGTTACTCTTTCAACACTGCTCAGCATGCCAGTTCATTTCAACAACTATTTTCTCCTTCAGACTATTGTCAACAAATCATAAATAGTCCAGATAATCATGATCAACAAATATCTTTAGGCCAAGGTTACCCATAAATGGGCAATGAGGAGGTGTAGGATTGTCAGCAGTAATGTGAAGCTGACACCAAGCACAAGCATCACTGAAACTTGGCAGGTTGGAATCTACTGAACAGATGTCAGTTTCACTGTCTGTTTCAATGTCTGATGACCAATTCATGTCATCATTACCTCTGGCATCACATCAATAACAATTCCTTGGTTCCACCAATGTCAAAATGCAGACAATTCTTCCTGTGCTAGAAACAGAGTTCTTCACCTGACTCCTGTATTCCTTGTCAATGTGCCCCATTAGAGCAGAATCAGAGAATTTCTGCAAGTTCCATTAACATTTACTTTTATTTAAATTAATTTATCGAAAGTGACTTACAAAGGAGAACAGCATAATCAAGTGACATCAGTCTGGGGACTGTTTGGGTACAAGTGTTACAGGCCAAAAGTATAAAATTGATCTCCACAAGTGAAAAGCTTAAAACAAAATCTAAGCTAGTTCCATGACCTGATGTTATATTTATTTTCCAAGGTGTACGAAGTGAAGAGAAAAGGAGACAGGACTGTATCTTGCAGTACCACAGTGTTGCTCACATCCACATAAGAGAACCACTGTTTGAGTCTCACAAAATGTGGCCTGGCCGACAGAAAGCCCATTATCCAAGACACCATAGGCTCATCCTCCTGCACATCTCTGAACGTACCCCTTATTAGGGATGGCTGGAGAATTCAAAAAACATAATCCTCACAGGGCTGCCAGCTTTGTCCAGATGATAATAAGCCTTATGGAGAGGATAGACAATTGCATGCTCGACTTTAATTTTGTGTGATAGGCAAACTGTAGTGTGTCCAGAATCAGACTCTCAAAGGTATTCATAACATGAGACGTAAGGGCCACTGGGTTTTAGTCTTAATCATTAGGTACGTCCCTTTTTTGGAACTGGAACAATGTAGTACATTTTCCACAGCAGCTCCACTTTTTGCTGACTTAATAAAAGATTGAACAGGTGACAGAGAAAACAAAGTTGGTCCTTATAGGCCTTAAGAGGACTGACTTCATCTAGTCCCATGTTATTTTCAAATTTCTCTCCAAAATAGTACTCATTAGGGTATGATTATTCATATATTCAGAGTAATTTTCTAAACTAATATACCACAAGAGTCAAATAACTTCCAAAATTGACATCACATGTATGGTACAGTACTTGGCAAACCAGAACATCAAACAGTTTTAAAAGGGTTAATTTATTTTGGTCACATGAGAAATTGCAATATTAATTATTATTGGTATGCTTAAGCCTGTTAATGCAAAAATATGCTTTTTACCTTTATGGAAAATTCTTTTCATCTGGCTGACTTTACTAAATTAAATTAACATTTGAATTTAACGTACTTAACAGCAAGTGAACACAACTCCACCTTCCTTACAATGAAGTTGGAGAATATAAATAGATTTGGCCAAGCAGGCAAGGTCGTAAACACCAAACTCAACACAATAATTAAAAGAAGAATCAACATTTACAGTCAAAATATCAAGATAAAAATTCAGAATCCAAAAAAGTAAACACTAATTAAAAAGTAACTAAAAGAAATAGAGGTCTCCAACCTCAAACTGAATCATTAATTGATGATGACTCACTTCTTTTATGCCTATTGTGATGTTATAAGAAGAGTTGGGTGTTTCTTTAAAACAAATCCATAAACCAACATAGGACACTTTCATTTTCAAAGAATGTTTTGCGGCTTAAGGGAATGGTGTATCAAATACAGTTGTTTCATTGGATTCATCCATTTTAACACACTTATTACAAAACAGAGTCATGGTGAACCAAACCTAGACAGGAACCAACCTTGAATAGTTTGCCAGTTTCATGAAAGGGTAGACTGATGAGTCAGTTTAGAAACACCAATCAACCTTCTGCATGTCTTTGGAATGTGAGAGAAAAATGAGGCATCTCAAGAAACTCCAAGTAGACTTCAAGAAAACAAGACTGCACATTTTTTTTCTGCCTTATGCAAACTTGTGCAAGCACTCTGAGCCTATGCTCTGTCAAGAGTGGCATACAAAATACTTTGAACTGAATGTAACTGAATGTCAGGACCAAAGCAAATAATTAAGAGAAAATTTAAACACACTTCATCAAATGAGAGAAAATTCATTTTCAAGTTCATTTGTATGAGTATCATTGTAGTGGCTTCCTTTTATAGTTGGGATTTAAAATATTTTTTATTGTCTTACTCATTACCTTATTACATCCTTAATTGTAATATCTGAAATCTGAACACTGGCCTGCACAGTTTGCACAGTTGAATATGAAGCATAGAAGAACTTGTGAGGCTGCATTTTGCTTTTATGCACCTAAAATCTGAAGCAGTTTACCCACAGAGTACAGGAGAGTAGAACAGCTGAACTATCTAGAAATCTGTTTAAACCATTCTTTTTTTGATTTGGCCTTTTCCTATTTATTTTGTAGCGTTTCTGTTGTAAAAAGATGAATACTAATTCTACTTATTTTAAACTTTGCATTTATATACCAGGGTAAGTATGACTGTTTTTAAAGAATATGACTATTAGACCAGTGGTTCAACCTTTTTTCCTTCAATGTCAGCCAGTGTATCACAAGAATATGTAAGGACCCCCTAGACAGTCCACCTCCTTCCGCTTTTGCTTCAGTCTTGTCAAGGCTGCTTGTTTTTTTTTTTAACTTACATTTATTAACAAAACCATATTTGCTGCTTATGCTGTGACACTGCCTGTGTTTTTTAAAGCATAATACAAAATTAATCAGCCATTTCAAGAACAGTCTGTTATGTTTTTATTAAATAAAAATTATTTTTTACTAGTGCTTGTATTTCTTCTATTTTTATAAAGTGAGTAGGCATTTTTTAGAGATAAATAATAGGCAGTAATTAAGCAAATACAGAATTTGCCACTGCAGATATTTTTGATAACAACAAAAGCTGTTCACTACTCACTTGGCTTAAGTATTATTTTTAAATTGAGCGTAAAATTATTAAGTATTTCTGAAACAAAAAAAGAAATATAAAGAATGTTTAAAGTGCAAGAATAGTTGTGGCAAACATTTTTTCACCACTTAATTACAGATACAATGGTAAGATAAAGTACATGAACCCTTTGGAAAAACCCACATTTATGTATAAATCTTAAAATACAGCCTGACTTCACCTAATAATACAATAATTAACAAACACAATCTGTTTCAACTAATAAGGTTTAAGGTCTATTTAGTCATGTTTACACAAGAAAACATGAAATTTGCCTTCTCAGTTGCATCTAATAACAGACAGAATAAAATAAAACAGACAAATAGAAACAAGAAAGGTTAAGGTAAGGCAGTTAGATAATACATATTTACACCAAAAAAAAAAAAGATTACAGGATATATATCAAAACCTTAATCATTATCTCCAATATTTCTTATTGAAAAGTTGTATGGCACTAGGAAGAAAGGAGTTTCTGGAGCGATTTGTGTGGGTAAGGCACAAATTATTGCATTGTACTGTACTTGGACATAAGTAGCGTCAGATGTGTAAAAAGTATGTGAAGCCCTGGGCTGATAACTTCAACAAAAGGTAACTGGAGTCGAGTGAGATTGGAGGCGTAGCTTAAAGTCAAGTCAAGTTGGACGGCATGCACTGGTACAGTGTGTTGCTGCACCACACCATACAACAAAACAATTCGGGATTCCTGTTGGCAACCCCCCCAGGCAGATACGCGGTCCAGTCCCACCCTCCGGAAATTACCCTCTATCTGCTGCAGCCAGGTGTTACGTGGGCGACCCCTTGGCCTAGTCCAGCCACTTGGGTCGGCAACAATGAGGATGTTGTGAGCTGGATCACTCTCGGGGGGAAAATGCGCCACATGGCCGTAGTGCCGTAACTGACGCTCCCTCACAATGCAGGTAATGTGTATCATTCGGGACTCCATGAGCAACCGCTCATTTGACACAAAGTCAAACCAATGGTACCCAAGGATTTTCCAAAGAGACACAGTACCAATGGAATCCAGTCTTCGTCTCAGGTCACTGGATAACGTCCATGTCTCACAACCATATAGCAAGACAGGAAGCACCAGGACTCTAAAGACTTGGACCTTTGTCCTTTTGCATAGATATCGGGAGTACCACACACCCCTTTCCAGTGACTTCATTGCCCCCCATCCTCTCCCAATCCATCTACTGACTTCATAGGAAGAGTCACCAGAGACATGAATGTTACTGCCAAGGTAAGTAAACCTCTCGACACGGTCGACACTCTCTCTGCAAACAGACATACTACTGATGGCTGTGGCCAAGAGGTCATTAAAAGCCTGGATCTTGGTTTTTATCCAGGACACTCACAAGCCCAGACACTCAGATTCATTGCTCAGTCTCTTGAGCTCCCCGATCAGAGCCTCCATTGACTCCGCGAAGATCACAGCATCGTCAGCAAAGTCAAGATCAGTGAATCTTTCTTCACCAACAGATACCCCACAGCCGCTGGACCCCACGACCTTGCCCAACACCCAGTCTATACAAGCACTGAACAGAGTAGGAGCAAGAACACACCCCTGACGAACCCTAGAATCAACTGGGAAAAATGCAGAGGTTCTGCCTCCACTCTGCACAGCACTCACAGTACCAGTGTATAGGCCCGCCATGATATCCAGCAACCTCAAGGGGATCCCCTGAACCCTCAAGATGTCCCACAGGGCAGATCGATCAACTGAGTCGAATGCTTTGTGAAAATCGACAAAGGCTGCAAAGAAACTCTGCCGATATTCGTGTTTGCGCTCCATGAGAACCCTCAGTGCCAGGATGCAGTTGATTGTAGAGTTGTTAGGCGTAAGACCAGACTTTTCCGGTCGCTGGTAGGTGAGCAAATGATCACGGATCCCATTGAGGACAACCCTAGCAAGGACCTTACCCAGCAAGGAGAGCAGTGTTATTCCCCCTGTAGTTGCTACAATCCAGGCGATCACCCTTCCCTTTCCATATAGGAACAACAAGTCCCGTTTTCCAGTCAGTTGGGATGATGCCAGTCTCCCAAATGGAAGCAAAGATTACTTGCAATGCCAGGAGGACAGCCTTACCACCAGCATGGAGAAGTTCCATACCACAGATCCCTGCAGTCTTTCCTCCCCTCAGCTGGTTCACCACATGTGCAATCTCAGTGACAAATGTGAAGCATGATACCCAAAAAGAAAATCCCATAATATCTACACTCAAAAAATGTTGATTTGCATAAAGCTGGAAAGGGTTTGAAAGTAATTTCAAATAGTATAGATACTCATTAGTCCACAGTTAGACAAACTGTGCATAAATGGCAATGATTTAGTACTGTGGTTCACTGTGTGCCAGCTGAAGTTAAGTTCAGTAGAAATTGCGTGATGCAGCAGGAAGATAATTCTAAACATCTAAGTAAATCGACTTCAGAATTGCTTCAAAAAAAAAAAAAAATCAGAATTTTTGGAGTTGCCCTTACTATAACCTACTAAAAATTGTTCATGTCTGATCCACAGCAACCAGCAACATTAGAGGTTATTGCTGACAAAGGAGGTTTGAATAGTTATTAAATCCAAATGTACTTTTTCTAAAACATACTGAATGTTTGATGGCTGTGTTAAATAAAGATATGAACGATTTTATCTGGGTATGTGTTATTAGCTTAAGCACCTTGTGTTTGTCTATACTTGTGAATTAGATGAAAATCCAATCACATTTTATGACTAAATAAGGCAGAAAACCAAATAATTTCAATAGGTTCGCATACTGTATCTTTTTCTTGCCACTGTATTATTTTATCCTCTGGATTCAGCACTGGAGTATTTACATCAGCAACATCCTTATTTAACACAAGTGGAAATGCAAATGTTTTTTCTATCCACATTCAACAGTCAAGTCAGCAGAAAAGACAAAAGGATTATGTAGGGCAGCGGCAGTAGTCATGTACCTGATACCTGGGCAACTTTAAATATTCAGCATAGTGGTAGCAGCAGTCTGTGTGACATCGACCTACAATCCCCTTCATGAGATTGTCATATGTTTACCATCAGGGCATTCTGAGTATGTAGCCAGGGACCTGTGATGGCAGGGGGTCTTTTCACCCAACCCCTATTTCATGAAATGATCAAATCTTTGTATGCTGAAATGACCAAGTGGGGCCCCTTTCTTGCTGAAATGATCAAATCTTAAGGCATCAAGGAGTGCACCACACCTGTCCAACCCAAGAGTGGGAAATACCATGCTGCCTTTAACTACAGGGTGTCTGCATGCAACATTATGAAAAGTGTGATCAGCTCTCTGTTAAGGTGCTAAAATACCCAGAGGCCTATGGGTGTCTTAACCAACGCTTGTTTACAATCATGCTAAATACTAAACGTTTTATGGCACTGTAGCATGTCACAATCTCATCACTTTTTCTTGTTTAATCATTATGAGCTGGTTAGTAGCTGCAGTTTGCTGTTTTGAGCAGGTAAACGTGAGCAAGCAGTAAACAACAAATTGCTGTGCATATGTGAGAAGTCCACCCTATCTTTATCCAGTCATGATGCAGAGACTGGAAACACATTTTAACGCAAGTTGTAAATGTAATCCAGCTAAACTATATATACAGATACAATCCATATATTAAAGGCAATTTATAGGGGGTTCTTTGAGAAAAGTATGTCATTGTGCACTGCATGTGACATATTTTGGATATAAATGAAGCAGTCAGCTTTAAAAAGATGTCTAACACCACTGCTACTGCTTGATTTTTAGCAATTTAAGTATTTTGCTGTTATTTTATAATTATTTTCAGTTATCATCCAGACCCTCTGGAAGTGTACTGGGTCCCACTAGTGGGCATCAGATCTCTGGTTGAGAACCACTGTGTTAAATAGTCTTAAATGTTTTACATTAATAATAACTTCTGTTGTGTTTGTTTTTTTCCCCGATATCTTTTAATTATATTCTCTAGCACTGCCATGGACTAAAGAACTCTGCATCCTTTTGATGCTGGAAAAATGAAAAGTATTATTGCTGTGATACATGCAGCATCAAATGTTCTAGGAGTTTATAATATACTCAGTTAATAACAAATTAGTTTATCACATTTAAGTAATGTAGAATACACAGGTGGGGCTGGATGGACATTTGACCTTCAGCATCCTTGCAGTATAAAAATTTATCTCTGAACAACTGATCACTAGGATATATTGTCAAATCGGACACTGACTTCCACCATCATTGGAGAATTACAATTTTGGGATTCTTCTTTTATAACTTTAATTTTTTACTACTTGTAAAATACTTCGAGCTATTTATGAATGAAAAGATGCAATACAAAACATTTTGGTATCATTAATTACTTACCTCTATACAGTTATTATGCCTGTTTATTACTTGTTCATTTCTTTTTTGTTTTATTTTGAATTACCCTTTCTATCCTGACTTTGTTCTGATTTCTTTTTCACCTCTTTCTTATAACTTTATTATTTTATTACATTTGTGTTATTTTTTTAAATGCTTTACTGCGCTCTTGACTTTTACCTGCACCGACCTTTCTTCAGCGTTCCTTCATGCACCTGTTTAACATTATTTTTAGAAAAGTACTTAATAATACCTCTCACAGTTGTCCCTTTATTTTTGTTTCTGCTTTCTTCTTTAAATACCAGGGAATATATAATTTGAATGTTAATGACTGAAGTGTATTCTAATGTAATTATGTGAATGTTAATGATCGCACTGTATTCTAGTTTACTTCCGACTAACAGCCTGCTTTTTAGTGTATTTATTTTAATTATCTGTTAAATACTACTCTGTGTTATTTATATGATTTATGACAATTATTAAGTACTTGTATCTCAACAACTTACCAGCTCACTGTTGGCATCTTAGAGGACAGAAGTGTTTGTTCTGTGCCTCATTTCATTAAGAAGGACAAGTACCAAGGTAGTCATATTCATAGAATTCTAGGCCCATACTATCATTTTGAACACTTTCATGTTTATTTTGGCTTAATTTTCATATTCACTAGAAATTGACAAGAATGTGTGAAGAGCTGAAGAGACTGAGGGAATAAAACATACAGTAAGAGTAAGGTTAGCAAGGGGCTGAGATGTCAAGAAGACAGAAAGTACCCAACATTAATAAGACCCAAAAACATTATCAAAGAAACAAAGATAAATTTAGAAGCCTAATAGTCTTTTTTGGAAAATGTAATTGTGATATCTATCTAAGATTTATAGCAGTAATTGTTCTATGCTGTGTAACACTTGGAGGGGTACCTTTCTTATGCTGACAGAATGGTAGGAGCTGTTTTATTGTATTGATTGATGGTTTTGCATTAAATTTACATTTTCAATTTAGAATTAGAATAGAATACTCTTTTGCAGTAAAAGTAAACACGAAGAAGACTTCATGGAATTCATAAACGTGGGGGTCACCAAAGTAGTATGCAAAATGATGGCAACCACAAAAATATCATTGTTGAAATTAACAAAAGTAGTACAGTGATCCCTGGCTATATCACGCTTCCACTTTCGCAGCTTGACTCCATTGTGGATTTTATATGTAAGCATTTCCCCTTGGGATTAATAAAGTATCTATCTATCTATCTATCTATCTATCTATCTATCTATCTATCTATCTATCTATCTATCTATCTATCTATCTATCTATCTATCTATCACGGATTTTTCGCTGGTTCGCAGATTTCTGCGAACAATGGGTCTTTTAATTTATGGTGCATGCTTCCTCAGTTGGTTTGCCCAGTTGATTTCATACAGGGGACGCTATTGGCAGATGGCTGAGAAGCTACCCAATCAGAGCACGTATTAAATAAAACTCCTCAATGATATACGATATGCTTCCCGTGTGGTGCTTTGCATACTTAAAAGCCTGAACAGCACCTATTGATTTTTGATTGTTTGCTTTTCTCTCTGTCTCTCTCTCTCTCTCTCTGACATTCTCTGCTCCTGATGGAGGGGGTGCGAGCAGAGGGGCTATTCGCACACTGGCCTAGAGGATATGGACGCTCCTCTAAAAAATGCTGAAAGACTACCTTCTCATCTCTTCCTTGCGGCTGCTTTGTCACGCGGTGCTTCGCATACATAAAAGCCCGAACAGCATCCATTGATTTTTGATTGTTTGCTTTTCTCTCTCTTTCTCTCTCTCTTTGACATTCTCTGCTCCTGACGCGCACTCCTTTGAAGAGGAAGATATGTTTGCATTCTTTTAATTGTGAGACGGAACTGTCATCTCTGTCTTGTCATGGAACACAGTTTAAACTTTTGAAAAAGAGACAAATGTTTGTTTGCAGTGTTTTAAAGTCCCTGTCTCTACAACCTCCTGTGTTTTTGTGCAAATCTGTGACCCAAGTGTGACAATATAAAAATAACAATATAAACGTATGGTTTTTACTTCGCGGATTTTCACCTTTCGCGGGGGGGTTCTGGAACGCAACCTGATCGAGGAGGTATCACTGTATAATAAAAATTATGTGACAATGATGAAACATAAACCTAGACAGCCTCAAATGAATTATAACAGAAAAGAGATTGGTCTGCAAGATGAACAATCAAGAAGATCTTAATTTTTCTCAGGAAAGACAGTGATGCTTGTGTAAAGAATGCAACATTTTCTGTGTCTTCTTTACACATGGCTGTCATTAATGTATCTAATATAACAGCTAAATTTTGATAAAATTTCACTTATTAGCTCTGTAGAACTGCTACTGTCCTGCATTGTGGATTTTAATGTTTCATTTGTTGGTCCAGCTATTCTAAGTGTAGTATTTCAACTTTTGCCAATATTATTTTATCTAAGAATTTCTTGGCATAAGCTTCTCCTTTATTGCACTGGTTTGTATAGAGACATATTCCTTAAATGTTCTACTTATTTATTTGTGTTAAATTATATTGTTAATCTCAAAAACAGATTTTGAACCTCCTTTTTACATATTTAATGAGTGAAAATCTTATTAACCATTTCTCCATGTTTATAACAATATTGAGGCAAAAAATAATCATTTTGGTTTTTTTGTGGCCAAAAGATTAAATTCGCATTAGGCAAAACTGTATATTCTTGGGAGGTCTTCAAAATCTCAGCAATTAGTTTGGATGTCCTTCTAGTTTTTGATGATGTATCTGTTTCTTTGTGTGGAGGCCAGTCGCAAAAGATGTGCATAATTTTATAAGTTCTCAAATAAGAAGTGCATGTTCTGAGATAATAATAGCATTGTTTTTGCAAGATTTAAGAGAACTTAATAAAACATAGTTTGGGAATACCAGTGAAGAAGTGGAATTAGCCTGCCACAAGAGAAATTGACAGGCCACAAGTGCAGTTTAATAACAGGACCAAGGCCTCATGTATAAAACTTATGCTTGCTATTGTAAGTCATTAAAAAGTCTGGATTTCTAAAACACAAACTTGGTTTGGAAGTTGGCTTAATTTTTTGGCTAGTTTCAACCATCCTACACAGACTATTTTGGTTTTTACATTTTAGCGACTCCAGGTGGCAGGACAATGAAGTAAACAGAAAACCTCATTTGCAGCCCCTGACCTTTTGCAAAGTTAAGGAACATGGAGCCACTTTCACCACGGTAACCAGACCCATGGGGACCGAGACAATCCTCATAGCCAGCCCTGTCAGTGCCAGTGGCTGCGTTGAAGTTACCCATGACCAGAGAAGTGTCACCTCTTGGGCACCCATCAACCACTGAGCGAAGCTGCGAATAAAATGTCTCCCTTGCCAAGACATCACTCACCATGGTCAGAACATACACTGAGACAACAGACAAGGCAACCAGGGAGTGCTGTAATCTGTCCCATAATACGTTCATTGAAAGGAGTGACATTGAACACCATCGGAAGAAGCCAATCTGCTACAGCAACAGCTTCTCCCTGAGAACGACAGCCATCAGACCGACCAGACCAATAAAAGGTGTATCCACCTACAGAGATCTGGGCAGTCCCCAGTCTGCGCACCTCAGAGAGTGCCGCCATAGAAATGCGGAGTTTACGCAGCTCCTCCGACAGCAGAGGAAGATGATCATCTTGCTGGAGAGACAAGATGTTTCATGTGCCCACCCGTATGGGCCGCATCAAATTGGGACCTGATTGCTGCTGTGCAGCAGGCAACGCCTCGCATCACACCTGTTCTGATCCCCCAACAGACCTGACCCTATTGACTTTCCAACGGTTTTGACTCTTCCAGGGATGGGGCTCCCGAGGGCTTTCCCTCATCCCCTTCATGATGCAAACAGCCTTCCTATGGGCGGCTGCAGCAGAGCTACTCTCGTGGAGAGCAAAAAGGAGTCTTTTCTGTAGTCTCGGAGCTTTGTGAAGTTTTTTTATGGTGGTTGGAGGGCCAATCCTGCCACCAACCCCCATGTTCCCTGCAAGTTGGAGGACCGCTTGCAGGGCCGGATGCAGTTTAACATCATACCCAGGATGCAGTTTAATGTCATATCCCATACCATCTGCATGGGATAATATATTTTATATGCTACCCAGATACAGGCAATATCCTTGGTATCAGGGTGAGCGAGCCAATATCAAAAAGGCAATTTTCCTAATGTAATCGGTGCAGTTGACTGCACACATGTCACAATAAAGGCACCATCACAAAAGGAATTTGCTTTTGTAAACAGAAAGCACTTTCATTTAATTAATATACAATTAATATATGATGCTCAAATATTTTCTGACTAACATTGTTGCGCAGATCATGATTCCTTTATGTTATCAAATAGAACTTTGTTGAAAGAAAACTTCATGGCCATGCTCCGTGTGATGGATGGTTTCTTGGTAAGAACGCCTTATAGATAGGACTGCAGTTAAGTTTACTACATTATGGACAATTTGCATAATCTTTCTTCTAGGTGATAGTAAGTACACCACAAGAGAGGAGTTAAAATGACACACACTACTGTACATGATTTTTTTTTTTTTTTTAATTTCCGGCGCCGCATCCGAGTGGCAGCCTTTCCAGCAGCTCCGTATATGACTTTATCTTTTTAACTTTTTATCTCTATTTTTCCAAATTTCACTATTTCACTGATCACTTCTACCACTTTCTTTTATGTGGAATTGCTCCCTGAACACTTTTTACTATTTTACTATTGTGAATTTCCCCTTGGGATTAATAAAGTATCTATCTATCTATCTATCTATCTATCTATCTATCTATCTATCTATCTATCTATCTATCTATCTATCTATCTATCTATCTATCTATCTATCTATCTATCTATCTATCTATCTATCTATCTATCTAATAGAATGGACCATTGATTAATTAAAAAGCAGATGTCAATGTCTAGACTTTTTAGTCAGCACATTGTTGTACAACCCCACAAAGGTTTCCCACATTGTGATAGCTTTTGCAGTACTGCATAGCAGAATGCAGAAACATGAACGGCCTCAAGACATGAACATAATGGCGATTCAAAAACATTTGAGTGTTATATGTTGAATGTTAAGAGACTACAATCGGCACATTGCTCTGTTTGCTCCCACTTTTTTATGCATGACTCTCACAAACACCAGCAAAAAGAATATTTTTGCAATTCTCCATTTCAGTTACTAATGCCTCAAGCTGACATTCAATTAAGTTTTGTTTTTTACCCTCTGTAGTTTCCTTCGTTTGTACTAAAGAGGTTACTTGGGAACATGAGAAAATTTATATGGTGATTAAATCATGAAAATTCAAAAAAGACATTTTTTACATTGTATTACTGATAGGCGGAGACTGAAAGCACAGGCACATGCACATATTTTTAAGTTGATTTGAGGTTTATAGAGGAATTTAATGTGGCATGTGGTGTATATATGATTTCATAAATCAGATTTTTTTGTGCATACACCATTTTTGCCTTTTGAGTGTAAGCAACATTTTAATATGTAATCTAAGTAAGGTTTTACACATGAGGCCTCAGGAGACAAAGCCCAAAATATAAACCAGAAGACTAGCCAAGCTGAAATCCATAAATTCTTATTAAAAAATCAATTGCCCAATAAGAAAACCAAATTTCATTGATGAAGATACAAAACAATTTGCCTGACTACCTTAAGTTCAAGCGAACTGGAAAACAAAAGATATGCTTGGATAAATTATTCACAGACCTGGACAAGTTATGAGAGGTAACACCAGCTTAAGTAGCCTCATTGCAATGATGTTGCATAATGAGACTTCAAGGACATACCCCCTAGCAACAGGTACCCGCAAATGAAGCACAAAATGGTGTTTCCCACTAAAAAAATCAAGATTGCATTCTGGGTTTTCCTAAATATAATGAAATATAAAATTGCTAATCCTAAATCTAAGCAAAACTAGAACATGAAAGTGAAACTGAACTGCATACATTTTTAAAGTAAAGGAAATATAAATAAAGCTTGAAAAATGATAATATTTACAAATACAATAGGAATTCGCCAGGCAAATACAGTAGAGCACTTTAAAACACTGCTGAAAACACATTACTTTAACATGGCCTTTTTATAACTTCACTTTAACTTAATACTGATACTCTGTATGTTTAACAACATTCCACTTTTTGAACTATAATGAATTATGAATTATTATGATTTTTGTTTAGTTTGGAGTTGATCTTTCCAGATAAGAAAAGGAAAATAATCTTTATTTATTTATTTGTTTGTTTGTTTTTACATAATCCTACATTCCCCACTGTTGGGCCCTCCCTCTGTTAAAGTGTTCGCTTAAATTTGAAAATGAGAATATATGCATAAAATAAGAGATATGACTTACTTGCTCTCTATCTCTCTTTCTAATCCCTTCCCTCACAAAATGAGGATAAGATAAAAAACGTTAAAGTCCCTGTGCTCTGACAAGGAAAGAAGCATTGCGTGGCTGAAACATGCAGTTCCCTCTGAGAACTATGACTAATAAGTTGTGGGAAATGACAATACATGCTAATTATCATCATTATCATTAGATACACCATGTAAAAATGTCAAATAATAATAATGTAAGATAAAATGAGCAATAGAGTTTGAGCAAAACTATTTATGCTGATGACACCATGCAGTGCATCACTGATCCATACTCATTACTGACACACATGTACAGTGGAATGTACTGGAGCAATTCTTGAGTTCAAAATTATCTTCAATAAGATTGCATTGTGCCCAGTGAATATTCTTCCATGTCAGATTAAACTGGATAATTTTCCTCTGATTGTCACAAATGTGTATACATATATAAAAGTTACAGTTCCAAAAAAAATTGATTATTGGGTAGGGAGAGAGTTCTGATATGGATGTGGTCTGATATGGTACATATATACTGTCACACACATGTGCATGGGAGATAGTTTAAGGGCTTGAATAATTGTATTTATCCACCGGACCAGGGGTCGGTACTGTGCTCTAAATCTTCTTCTTCTTTCCATCTGCAGACCAACAGAAGGGTCAGCCTCTTAGAGACAGCACTTCCACTTCCAGTCTTGTCGAGCCTGCCTCCTAAAGACGTCACTACCACTTCCTGTCCCTATGAACTCACCTTGTCCTGCCACCTGACTATATAATGGCCATGTGTTTATTATGTACCTCAGTTCTGTTTTGGACGTCTGTAAAGACCAATTGTGATATGATTGCTAAATTTTGCCTATACTGACAAATATACAGGGTGGCTACCCCAAATCTTTTTCTGTTTATTTATTAATTATATATATTGTGACAGACGAACAGGGACCTTGCCCCACCGGGATGCTTGGACAGAGGAAGGACCGGGAGATAGGCAATACTTTCCCCTGGACACGAGAGGACAGCCCCTTTGGTTTGCATCGAGGCCACAGGACTGGAGCTTGGAAGCTCAGCCCTGTTGGGGACCTTGGCCACTGCCAGGGGGCGCTTGGACAATTCCGGTGCCTTGGACTGCAGCACTTCCACCACTCCAGAAAATGCTGCCAGAAGAGAATCTGGGCGCATGTGGAGCACATGCTGGTGCAACATAAAAAGGGGTCACCTCACTCCATTCGGCGAGCCGAAGTCAGGTGGCAGAGGATAGTGCTTGCAGGAGAGGAGTGGAGGCGGCAAAGGAAAAGAGAACAAAAAGGAAAAGAAAGGACTGTGAGTTTGGGCTGTTCGGTGCACTGTGCTGTGTGCAGGAAGAACTGAAAAAATAAATGTGTGTTTTGGGACATTCTGAGTCCATCTCTGTGTGTGCTCCGGGTATCTTTCACAATATATACTGTATATATATTTATACATCATTAAATAAACAGAGTAAAGTAGTAGGGATGGAATTCTTGTTTGTTCTGTGTCTTATTCATTGTTATCCAATTCATAAAATTAGTAGAATTACAAACACTGAAAAAGCAACTGAAAAACATTTTTGTTGAACTTATGAAGATAGATTTTTTTTTAAATTTTGTGAACTGATCTGCATTTGACCAAGGTTCAGCTATCAGTAAATCTTAGAAAAATTGCCAATGTATATCATCAAAGTAAAACATAATAATAAATAGTTTAAGAGTAAGGATTTTTATAAAATTCAGTAAGGTCTGTCACCAGAACCAAATCACCAATCTGCAAGGTTTCTCTAGAAGTGAAAAATCTAAAGTAATCACAGACATAACTGCTTAATTATTCCTTAATGTCACATTACCAAGGGAGTATGATTTGTGCATAATACAGTTATGTTTCTTTTCTAGTTTGTGAGTTAAAATTAACATCATGCAAGCAGGGCAGTCTTGAAAAGCTGATCTCCCCATACTATATGATACAGTTATGCTTATTAGTCTAAAGTAATACTACAGAACTTCTCCAAAAAAAATTATACATATCAAATTTTAACTGTTAGCATTTTGCCCTTCTCTTACATCTCCAAAACAAACATTAGTTAACTAAGGGGCATTAAAATAAACCCAGTGTGAGTTAAATATGTGCTAATCAACATGCAACATGTCACCACTCTCTGCCGCCATAATCAGAGAGTATAACAATTTTACTTCAAAGCTTCTGTCTTCCATATCTGAGAAATCACAGTTTATGACACTGTCTAATGTTAGGCGGAATGTACCATATGATAATCTACTTAGAACTTGCTGTGGCCTTAACGTTTTTAGTTACTATTATTTTTTTGTCATGTATGTAAGATTTGAGTGTGACACTGAACATGAAGGAGACTGATGGATAAAAAACACAGTTGAAGATAACATTAAAGTCTGTGTGTTTCATTTAACAAATATTTGCTTATGAAAATGGGTGGCAGCTGTTACAAACTGGAGAACCTCAGACATCTTGCTGAAAACATTAGTTTGTCACTGGCACATGTTTTCTGTTCATTTGCTGTGAATGTTCTTTAGACTTTATTTTCAAGGAACATATGTGTGTCTTGCATATTTTGTTACTTATATTTTAAGTGAGTCACACTATCATTTTAGAGTCTCAACATTTTGTTAATAAGTTGCTTGCAAGTGGCACCATGACTCATATCTTGAACGCACTGGTATGAAAACTCAGCACCACGCTTTAGCTCTCTGTCTAAGATGAATTTAAAACTTAAATAGTGTTAGTCTTGAACTTCAAGTGTTACAAATTCTAGTTAAAAACTCATAGCTTCTCACTTCCTTTCAGCAGTTCATCGTCATATTCTTTTGGTTCTGTTAATATTTGCATAGTTTTGAAAGTGTCTCCTGCAAATTATAATTTTGTCTCAATTTACTTTTAGAATATAGAGTTATATCATATTTTGGTATTCTAGAAAAGTGTTTGTTTCAGTGTCTCATAAATAAGCACGTCTACTGGTAAGTTTTTAAAAATACTGTACCTTTATGGCTGCACGCAATTCACTGTGCCAATGGACAATATGAAGAAACTGACACGAAGAAAAGGTCTCTGCTGCAGTCCAGCTGAACTGTTTTTAGTATTTATGACAACTGAATCAGATCAGGTCCAGAACATCTTATGCCAAAGGCTGAATTATGATCCCAATTTTTATTTGGAAGTTACACTACAGAATAGAGATGTACTACAGCTTTAAGTGCCAAAGAAAGCCAGAACTAGCATAATCAAAATTAATACCTCTCTGAGTTTACAGCCACCATCAAATGTGTTTATATGCAGAAAAATTGACTATGGAATTTAAGGAGAAATTCAGAAAGGGAAGTTCAGAAAAGGAAGAGGGGTTTGTGAGTCTTTGTCCTGTGTCGTCCCATTGTCAATTGCACTTTGAGTGTGCTGATAAAAGCTCTTAATATGTAATGCAATCCAAATCCATGCCTGTGAAACTTGACCATTCTTTAACATGAAATCAAGAGGTTAACACATGAATTGAAATGTATTGCTACATACCTATGGATACTCATAATCAATGGTAACTTCAGTACTGTAAAACACTTTAATAAGTGACAGGATAGAAGCAGAACTCTTGTAGCAGAATGTGAAAACAATTGCAGTAGCCAATATGAAGCAAAATGAAAAACAATGAAAGCACTGTAGGTACAGTGCATCCGGAAAGTATTCACAGCACATCACTTTTTCCACATTTTGTTATGTTACAGCCTTATTCCAAAATGGATTAAATTAATTTTTTTTCCTCAGAATTCCACACACAACACCCCATAATGACAACGTGAAAAAAGTTTACTTGAGGTTTTTGCAAATTTATTAAAAATAAAAAAACTGAGAAATCACATGTACATACAGTAAGTATTCACAGCCTTTGCTCAATACTTTGTTGATGCACCTTTGGCAGCAATTACAGCCTCAAGTCTTTTTAAATATGATGCCAGAAGCTTGGCACACCTATCCTTGGCCAGTTTCACCCATTCCTCTTTGCAGCACCTCTCAAGCTCCATCAGGTTGGATGGGAAGCATCGGTGCACAGCCATTTTAAGATCTCTCCAGAGATATTCAATCGGATTCAAGTCTGGGCTCTGCCTGGGCCACTCAAGGACATTCACAGAGTTGTCCTGAAGCCACTCCTTTGATATCTTGGCTGTGTGCTTAGGGTCGTTGTCCTGCTGAAAGATGAACCGTCACCCCAGTCTGAGGTCAAGAGTGCTCTGGAGCAGGTTTTCATCCAGGATGTCTCTGTAGATTGCTGCAGTCATCTTTCCCTTTATCCTGACTAGTCTCCCAGTTCCTGCCGCTGAAAAACATCCCCACAGCATGATGCTGCCACCACCATGCTTCGCTGTAGGGATGGTATTGGCCTGGTGATGAGCAGTGCCTGGTTTCCTCCAAATATGATGCCTGGCATTCACACCAAAGAGTTCAATCTTTGTCTCACCAGACCAGAGAATTTTAATTCTCATGGTCTGAGAATCCTTCAGGTGCCTTTTGGCAAACTCCAGGTGGGCTGCCATGTGCCTTTTGCTAAGGAGTGGCTTCCGTCTGGCCACTGTACCATACAGGCCTGATTGGTGGATTGCTGCAGAGATGGTTGTCCTTCTGGAAGGTTCTCCTCTCTCCACAGAGGACTTCTGGAGCTCTGACAGAGTGACCATCGGGTTCTTGGTCACCTCCCTGATTAAGGCCCTTCTCCCCCGATCACTCAGTTTAGATGGCTGGCCAGCTCTAGAAAGAGTCCTGGTGGTTTCGAACTTCTTCCACTTACAGATGATGGGGGCCACTGCGCTCATTGGGAGCTTTAAAGCAGCAGAAATTTTTCTTTAACCTTCCCCAGATTTGTGCCTCGAGACAATCTGGTCTCAGAGGTCTACAGGCAATTCCTTTGACTTCATGCTTGGTTTGTGCTCTGACGTGAACTGTCAACTGTGGGACCTTATATAGACAGGTGTGTGCCTTTCCAAATCACGTCCAATCAACTGAATTTACCACAGGTGGACTCCAATTAAGCTGCAGAAACACCTCAAGGATGATCAGGGGAAACAGGATGCACCTGAGCACAATTTTGAGCTTCATGGCAAAGGCTGTGAATACTTATGTACATGTGCTTTCTCAGTTTTTTTAATTTTTAATAAATTTGCAAAAATCTCAAGTAAACTTATTTCACGTTGTCATTATGGGGTGTTGTGTGTAGAATTCTGAGGAAAAAATGAATTTAATCCATTTTGGGGTAAGGCTGTAACATAACCAAATATGGAAAAAGTGATGCACTGTGAATACTTTCTGGATGCACTGTAAGTAGCATACAAATACTGTGGAAAAATACCTGTATATGAATGAGATAAAAATTAGCTCCCAGTATTCTGTAAAGTATACAAATATGTGGAAACCAAAACTACTTTTCAGTAAAATGTAAATTACGCCTGACAAAGAGAAAAGAAGACAATTGTTGCAGACATGCGAGGAGTCAGCAACTCTCGTAACGTAAGAAGATTGGGAATATTAATTTTTCCTTTCGTCTGCAGCATGAATGATGAAGCACACTGACGTTGCCTCCAGGAAACTCCAGAATTCATGCCTCTTCCATCCTGCAGACTACTAAAACCCAAACCCACCACAAGTTGGTGTTCAATCGCAAATTGGATTGTGAACAGCATGGATCTATGTGAATTAAAAAATAATATACCTAAAGGCCAAGGCATCACAGGGTGAGGACATCTGTGATCATTCCCAATATCTGTCGAATACTTCTTTCAGTTTATTTTGTCAGCATTAAATAAGGTACTGGCTGGTCCTCAACCCTTTACATTTTCCCTCTTATTCTTTCTTACATTACAGTGGCATAGCCAGCAGAAATTCTCTTATGATAACTTAGTAGGTGGAATTTGTGACAGTAATACAACAGATGCTTGACTGACCGAGAACTATAAATACAAGTGGACGCACAACTGATGGAGTTTGCTGAGACCGAAACAAGGAGGATCACAAAGGAGGACCTGTGTACCAAGCACAATACAGTAATCCCTCGCTAAATCACGCTTTGACTTTCGCGGCTTCACTCTATCGTGGATTTTATATGTAAGCATATTTAAATATATAACGCAGATTTTTCGCTGCTTCGCGGGTTTCTGCGGACAATGGGTCTCTTTACTTCCTGTACATTCTTCTTCAGTTGGTTTGCCCAGTTGATTTCATACAAGGGACTCTATTGGTGGATGGCTGAGAAGCTACCCAATCACAGCACGCAGTTAAGTTCGTGTGTGCTGATTGGCTCAGTGACGGAGTGGCGAATTCGATTCCGCTACGTTAACCAGGAAGTCTCGTCTCGCTCATTCAGCATCAACGTGTTTCGCTGTGTAAAGAGTTAACTTTTGTGCTCTTTTGTGTTTATCTTTGTGCATAGTCAAGCCCTTCGTTTTGGCTACAAAACGATAATGCCAAAAGGATAGTCAAGACTATCTTCTTCTATGCCATCTTGGAAAAAACTTACTGTGTAAACCTAAAACTATGGCAGGAACAGAAGCCCCCGATCCCTCTCTTGGCCAGTCCAACACCTTCTGTTGGGGCAAAGCAGAGCTTAACTTTGGCTTCAGCTTCACACAAGAGCAAAAAAGCGGGTTGACCAGGGCCATAGACATTGTAAGGACAGTAGTAGACCCTACCCCAAAGCAGACCTTCCTGATCAACCACAATATTTTCATAGACCTTGATATGATCACGAGGGAATGATCTCTGCCTTCCAGTGGGCCAAGATGGAGCTAGAAATAAAACAAATACTTGAGATGGGCATCATCAAGGAGTGTAATAGCCCTTGATCGAGCCTAACTGTCTTGGTCCCCAAGTAAGACAGAAGTTGCATGTTTTGCCACAGCTTACACCAGCTTAATCAGTTCTCTTACTTTCGATGCCTAACCCATGATGCAAGTGGATAATCTGCTTGAAAGACAGGGTCACACTGCTTATTTGACCATCTTTAATGTAACAGTTGGGTATTGGCATACTCCTTTTAAAGACTGCTAAAGGAAAACAGTGTTGAGCACCCCCTAATAAACACAGACAAAACCGTGTCCTCCCCTTTGGGCATCACTGTATTTCCCCAGTAACATTCCATACCTTGATAACTGAGTTTTACCTTTTCTGGCACCTGGGAAGAACACTTGAGCCACATTCATGTTGTGCTGTGCTCCCTCCTCAATGTAGACCTCCGGATTAATCCAAGAAATATTAATTTGGTTTTACTGATGCCAAATATCTTGGCTTCCTTTTGGGACATGGCACCATGAGACTGTGGTGTTGTCTTTCAAAACTGGCCTTGGCCGAAAACCTAAAGGCAGATTCAAGCCTTCTTAGGACTGGTGGGGTACTATCATAGGTCTGTGCTCTTCTTTTCTGAAAGGGCTATGCCTTTGACAAATTTAACACCAAAATTAACCCCCACCCTTAACAATGGTATGGACTCCAGAAACCAATTGTGCTTTCTAAAACTTGCAATGGGGCTTTAGTTCAGTAACCATATTCATTTTCCCTAACTTTTCTATCCCTTTCCTCTTCCACACTGTTGCTTTGGATATCAGCCTTGGAGAGTATTGAGAAATCAACAGTACTGAACACCTCGTCTTGAATCTTAGTCAGTAACTGTTGGATTGGGATAGGAGTTATGCAGTGGTGTTGAGGATGGCTCTTGCCATAAAGTGGACCTTAGGATATTACCTCCTTGGATGGGAATTCATGTTAGTAACCGATCATGCCCACCTGGATTGGATGACAGCACACTTAGAGGCTAATCAATGTGTAACCCTGTGGTTCCTGGATCTGCAACACTACTAATTTAATATGATCCACAGGAGGGGCTTTCTCCACTCCAGTTCTGATGCCCTCTTCAGGTAGCAAGACATCATGACTGGATTCACTTGCACCACTGGGCTTGAGCTGGTGGGTGTGGTGGGGGAGGGATGGGTTTCGGGGATAACGTGTATGAGTAAGGACCATCCAGGCAATTTTGATAAGATAAGGAGTGTTGACCTGTTGTCTGGGGATGCACAGTCGCTAACAGTCTCTTCCCTTTTGCCCGCAGCGTGGATGACAAAGCCCCCTGATGTCATTAAGCTTCTTCTTTCTAAGAATATTAATTTCAATGATTACATTCTTTTGTTTGTCTTTTGGTCTCTGGTTCAAAGTCATAGATATATATTTTAAATCAGTAATGATCTGTGACAAATGCTTTCAGTTTCTGAACTATAATAGGGAAGGAAATCTAAATCTCTTTCTGCATGGTTTTGTGATTGACAATATGGCACACATTTAGTTTTTATGTCCCTTGATTACTATGCATATTGACCACATATACCTAAAAATACCAGACTCTGTTCTGCTTCTGGCCTTATCCCTACTTATAGTGGTGGCGATACTCCATTTTACATGGCTTTAATGACATTTGGGCTATTTCCAGTGGATTGTCCATTCCAATATTAAGATTTACTCCAACAGGTAAAGTCAAGAGTACATGGATTATTTTCCAAATGATAGCTCAATGTTACAGAATAAAGCTTTTGCAAAAAATTTATTGTTTGCTTTTTCTTCATTAGACACTAAATTAGCACTAATTTGAACCATATGTTTTGTCATTAATTTGCCTTTAACTGATGAACTAGAACTTCCACAGCTTTTGAAGGTTATACATGGACAAATATAAAAAAAAAAAATTGTCACAAGCATCTGAGACATGGACCAAACCAAAAGTGTAAGGCTACAAAACAAAAGACTGTCACTATTACCATAGAAGATAAGGATTTACTGAGGACATCTATATACATCTGACAAGTAGCTGACAATGGAATGGATGTACATTTTCTATTATGCTAAAGGTGAGCTATATAGTGGTTTGTGTAACTACTATTTTATCATGTCAAGGGAAATGGGGTATCCAAAGTATGGGGCTATGGAGCCAGGGGTGTTGGAGGCATCTTCATATACATCTGAGCTATATTTTCAAATCCTGATTCTAACATACCTTGTTGTTGTTAAGTTTCTTTCTGAACAATTATTTACTGAATAACAAGGAAACAAACATTTTGCTATTTTAAATAGTCCCCTAAAAGATTGTAAAATGTAATACAGCATTCCATAGGTGATGTATCTCACAGCCTATTCCTATCCCAGAAACACATCCACACATACTTCATAAAACGAAGACAAGGACAAAAAGCAACTAACAGCTGAAAATACAGCATATCAACATCTTTGAATTAAAGTCTGTGGTACAACAGTTTCAATATCAAGTTTCAATATCTTTGATATTAAATGGTATTAAATACATTTCACAAAGGGAATCATACGTATGAGGTAAAATGATGTTTGAATTCTCTATCATTTTTCATTTAAGGTGACTTCATCCCTAATGCTGTTTATCTAAAGGCAGTGTTCAAGCACCTAAGCATTGAACAAATACATGTTGAAAAACACAATGGCTATGGAATCTTTGGAAACACATTAATTCTATGAAGCCCCTATTGCACATCATTCAAATGGTGCTTCTCCAACAACACCCTCAGAGCAATCATTGCATCTGTGGTGCTCTTTCCTGACATCAAACCATACTGCTGCTCACTAATCCAACACCTCCTTTCTAAACCTAGCTTCCACTACTCTTTACCATAACTTCATGCAGTGGCTCATCAATATTATACCTCTATAGTTACTACAGGTCTGCACATGCTTTGTTCTTAAAAAATTGTAAAGGTACACTTCTTCTCCACTCCTCAGGCATCCTGACACTTTCCAAGATTCCATTAAACAATCTGGTTTAAAACTCCACTGCCATCTCTCCTAAACATTTCCATGCTTCCACAGGTATGTCATCTGGACCAACAGTCTTTCCATTCTTCATCCTCTTTTTAGCTGTCCTTACTTCCTCCTTGCTAATTCATTGCACTTCCTGATTCACTATGTCCACATCATACAACCTTCTCTCTCTCTCTCTCATTTTCTTCATTCATCAGCCTCTCAAAGTACTCTTTCCATGTGCTCAACACGCTCTCCTCACTTGCGAGTATGTTTACATCTTTATCCTTTATCACCCTAACCTGCTGCACATCTCTCACAGCTCAGTCCCTCTGTCTAGCCAATCTATACAGGTCCTTCTCACCCTCCTTAGTGTCCAACCTCTCAAACAGCTCATCATACGCCTTTTCTTCACCACCTCTCTCTGCACCTTACGCCTTATTTCCTTGTACCCCTGTCTACCTTTTGCATCTCTCTGACTATCCCACTTCTTTGCTAAACTTTTCCTCTGTATACTCTCCTGCATACTCCCATTCCACCATAAGGTTTCCTTTTCCTCCTTCCTCTGTCCAGATGTTACACTAAGCACCCTTCTTTCTGTCACCCTTACTACTTCTGCTGTAGTTGCCCAGCTGTCTGGTAACTGTTCACTGCCACCCAGTTTTTATTTTACCTCCTCCCTAAACTCAACCTTGCAGTCTTCCTTTTTCAGCTTCCACCATTTGATCTTTGCCTCTGCTCTCCTGCTCTTCTTGAACTCCAATGTCATCCAACAGACCACCATCCTACACTGACTAAGTACTATTTCCCCTGCTACTACTTTGCAGTCTACAATCTCCTTTAGACTGACCCTTCTGCATAGGATATAATCTACCTGTGTGCATATTCCTCCACTCTTGTACGTCACCCTGTGTTCCTCCCTCTTTTTAAAATACTAAATCACCACAGCTATGCCCATCCTTTTCGCAAAACCCACTACCATCTGACTTTCTGCATTTCTCTCCTTGACACTATACCTACCCATCATCTCCTCATCTTCTCTGTTTACTTCACTAACATGTCCATTGAAATATGCTCCAATCACCACTCTCTATCTCTTGGGTATACTCTCTACCATTTCATCCAACTCACTCCAGAAATCGTGTTTCTCATCCACTGCACACCCAATTTGTGGGGCATATGCACTAACAACAGTCATCATCACATCTTCAGTTTCCAGTTTCATAATCATCACTCTGTCTGACACTCTTTTCACCTCCAAAACACTCTTGACATACTGTTCCTTCAGAATAATCTCTACCCCATTTCACCTCCCATCCACACTGGGACAGAACAATTTGAATCCACCTCCAATCCACCTGGCCTTACTCCCCTTCCATTTAGTCTCTTGCATGTACAATATACCAACCTTCCTTCTCTCCATCACATCAGCTAATTCTCTCCCTCTACCAGTCATACTTCCAACACTGAAAGTTCCTACCCTCATTTCCACTCTCTTTACCTTCATCCTCTTCTCCTGTCAATATTAGGACTAATGTATGCCAAGAAAGCTTCCCCATTAAACTATCACCACCAGAATGTCCTCTTAAACAAGATATGAAGGAACCATAGATTCAAGCTGTTTACTCTAAATTGTTACCCTAACATCTGCATGTGGCAAAAAAAAAATCAAGCTTTTCCAGACCAGGTGACATTTTGCCCTTCAGAGCATTCACCTGGAAATATAATGCATGAGAAATAAGGAGTGCACGTATTTTGGACCTCATGAATAGATAGATAGACTATGTCATATGTAACACGACAGAATGAGAAGAGAAAAAAAAGGTGCAGAGATTGCAGTTGAACTTCCTACCCCTGTAAACCATTTCCTATAGCACCAGCTACAGTAGGTCAGGCAGCACGGTATTGGTTCTCAGTAAAAGGGGTTAGCACACAGTTCTTTGAAAGTGTGAAACTGTACTGGAAGGTTGTCATGCAGTCGCATAATGTGACACACCCAGCAATTTCTAGTAGTAGAAACTGAAATCCTCCAGCAAGTGAGATCAGCAACTGCAATCGTCATGTCTAACATCCCCATCAACTACAGGTTGTGTAAGGTGACATCAGCTTTTGAGTGCTGTAAATCAATATATTCGTGAGGAAAAAAAATGCCTAAAAGTAACAGTCATCTGCTGTTGGTGTTATTAGGGGTTGTAAAAAGAGAGAAAAAAATAGAGATTTCATTTTTGCCAGTCATATCCTGCTTCCAAAGGAAGTATGAGTTTTCATTGACCAGAGACTGACTAGTAATTGTACTGCTAGTTTATTTATTTTAGTAATTCTTGTACTGTATTTGTGTGCTGTTGTTTCCTGCACCATTACATTCTATGAAAGGTAAAAAAATATGGATAAATTAAAAATCTTTAGAAGTATTTGGCAAACATCGCATAATTGAATTGGTAATATAAAGAGTTAAATATCATATGATCTAATTATCTCCATGGTGGAATATATTTACTACATAGAAAAGTATACAGATGAATGCATAAAGATAAAATAAGCAAAGGAAAATTTCCCTTTCACTATCTATTTACAGTTTATATTCTAATCAATTTCACTTCCAGGGGTTTCATTTTCTACCTGTTAATTTTCATATTTATGTTTGTAATGTTTACAGTAGCATTACAACAGTAATGTTTAGTGGGGCTGTCTCACAACTTCTGGTGACAGAATTCAGATTCTGGAATGCTCACTTTTTAAAATTTGCATGGTTTCCCTGGAAATTCTTTGGCAAATATGCTTTTTTCTTAATTCTCAAAGACGTATCAGTTAGGTAAACTGGCAGGTCTAAACTTAGTGTGGATTCGCATTTGAGTGTGCTATGCATTGCATTGGTGTTGGTCCCTGACTTGATTCAGTCTTGTCAGTACAACATGGAAGAAGTGTTACTTGATACTTGAATTACAGTTATTCATTATTTTAGCTAGAGTCCATGCATACAACATTATGAAATTGTAATGTGTTTGTTGTGTTTTTCTCCTTTCTTCAATCTCATTGCTGTCTAGAGTTTGAAAGATAAAGACTTCATACTTTGTAATTAAATAAAGCAAATGATATTGTGCAAAAATACTATATTTAACTTTAATCAATTAATTGCCTTAAATTTTATAATAGTTTCTTAATTCAAAACTGACATAGTGTTCACAGTTTGTATGAAATTTAGCTAATTTCTTAAGCATGTATCTTCTTTGTTTCAGTCTGCTATATTCTCACCTTTTTCTAGTGTGTTGAAATGAAAAACTGTGATGGATTTAAATGCATTTGTGATAGACAAAGGATACCTGGAGCATGACAATCATCCACCATATGATAAAAAATCATTTTTGGGGGAACACAGCCTACAGGACAAGGAAAAAAATGGAATTTTCCAGTAACAGCTGTTTCTATTTTTTTATTGGACAGATTTATTTTTTGTCTTATATAGTGTATATTTTTGAGTGTTCCTTTGCATTTGAAATATTTCTCTTAGGACAAATTCAGGATATAAGGTGCAGCACCGATAAAAAATATGAATATAAATAAGTAACTTCTAAAGTAGTGGATTCTACTATAGTGATACATATTTTCACACAATTATATTCAATATACACTCACCTAAAGGATTATTAGGAACACCATACTAATACAGTGTTTGTCCCCCTTTCGCCTTCAGAACTGTCTTAATTCTACGTGGCATTGATTCAACAAGGTGCTGAAAGCATTCTTTAGAAATATGTGGCCCATATTGATAGGATAGCATCTTGCAGTTGATGGAGATTTGTGGGATGCACATCCAGGGCACGAAGCTCCCGTTCCACCACATCCCAAAGATGCTCTATTGGGTTGAGATCTGGTGACTGTGGGGGCCATTTTAGTACAGTGAACTCATTGTCACATTCAAGAAACCAATTTGAAATGATTCGAGTTTTGTGACATGGTGCATTATCCTGCTGGAAGTAGCCATCAGAGGATGGGTACATGCTGGTCATGAAGGGATGCCCAATTGGCACTAAGGGGCCTAAAGTGTGCCAAGAAAACATCCCCCACACCATTACACCACCACCACCAGCCTGCACATTGGTAACAAGGCACGATGGATCCATGTTCTCATTCTGTTTACGCCAAATTCTGACTCTACCATTTGAATATCTCAACAGAAATCGAGACTCATCAGACCAGGCAACATTTTTCCAGTCTTCAACTGTCCAATTTTGGTGAGCTCATGCAAATTGTAGCCTCTTTTTCCTATTTGTAGTGGAGATGAGTGGTACCCGGTGGGGTCTTCTGCTGTTGTAGCCCATCCGCCTCAAGGTTGTGCGTGTTGTGGCTTCACAAATGCTTTGCTGCATACCTCTGTTATAACGAGTGGTTATTTCAGTGAAAGTTGCTCTTCTATCAGCTTGAATCAGTCGGCCCATTCTCCTCTGACCTCTAGCATCAACAAGGCATTTTCGCCCACAGGACTGCCGCATACTGGATGTTTTTCCCTTTTCACACCATTCTTTGTAAACCCTAGAAATGGTTGTGCGTGAAAATCCCAGTAACTGAGCAGATTGTGAAATACTCAGACCGGCCCGTCTGGCACCAACAACAATGCCACGCTCAAAATTGCTTAAATCACCTTTCTTTCCCATTCTGACATTCAATTTGGAGTTCAGGAGATTGTCTTGACCAGGACCACACCCCTAAATGGATTGAAGCAACTGCCATGTGATTGGTTGATTAGATAATTGCATTAATGAGAAATTGAAAAGGTGTTCCTAATAATCCTTTAGGTGACTGTACTTTATAACTACTGCAACCTGGCAACTGTCTGTGTAGTTTACACCTTCTCTCCATATTCTCAAGGGATTTTTCTGGCTTTTTTCCTAAATCCTGTAAATATGCATATTAACTTAATCGGCAAGTGTAAATTGCTTCTATACAAATAAGCATTGGTGTGTAATTGAATATTTTCTAGATATCAACCTTCCTTCCACTCACTCCAAGAGGCTGAAATAGGCTCCAATTTGCAGTGACAGTGAATTAGATTAAGCAGATTCTGGAAATGTACAGAATGATGGATCTATTCAATACATCAATTCATAGAGGAAAACAACAGGAAGTATCACAAAAGCATGTCTGCTATGAAATCCAGAACTCTGAAATTCTCACTCATCCAGTTTCAAATAACAAGCGTGAGAGGCATAGGGCAATATAATGGCACAGTGATTATCTCTGTTGCCATCCAATTTTAGGGATTTCTGGCCTGGCTGTGAAGTTTGATCTTTTTATTTTGTGTGAGTTTTTTTATTGGACACTCTGGTTTCCTCCAATATTAGGCTAACTAACAAACCTGTCTTGGCTAATATGATTTTTGTGTGGTTGTATGCATGTGTGTCTTCTACAGTAGACCAGTGTTCCATCTTGAATTATTTCATGACCTGTGCTCATTACTGTTGGGACACTCTGTAAAACTTTAATGGACTAAGTGGGTCCACAAATTGTATGTATAAGTTATGGTTTATTTATGTAGAGAAAAGCTAAGCAAAACGACACCATTTATTGGCTAACTAAAAGGATTACAATATGCAAGCTTTTGAGGCAACTCAGGCCCCTTCTTCAGGTAAGATGTAATCACATTTATTTATGGTTTATTTATGTTCATTTGTGTTTACTGACTTTTAAAAATTCTAAATAACATTTGCATTCCACAATGCAAATAGTAATAAAGAAATACAAATTATTTTTGTATTAGACTTTGTTAATGTATAATATTTTTTTCAGTGCCTCTTAACTTGAAATACACTTTGTCATGGTGACCATTGGGACATATTGGCACACAATGCTGAAGAAACATTTTCTACTGATAAAGTAGACTCAAACCTGGAGAAAAGGGAAGAGAAAGAGTGACTATGATTTCAGGTAACTGCTTTGGGAATAATATAACTGTTGGATCAATCAAATAGTCATGGTGGCCTAGGAGTCTATCCAAATATTAGTTTCTCGAGTAGGAGGACAGTTTGTTTTGACTAGCAGGTTAACATTCTGCCATGAAGCAAGACTGTACAGTGATGCTGACAGATTGAGGCAAAACAATAATTCCTTCTTTGCCCTGCCCTGTGGACTAAACAAATAAATGTGTTTTATGCTAAAAGAGTACATTATGTAGTATTTAGTGAATTCCAGCAAACTGTTGTCTTCTACATTGTGATCTTTTCATGCAGAAATATCACCATTGCATTGTCCATTAAAAATAAGAGTAGAAACAGGGAAGAAGTCTCCTTACTAGCTATCGATTATTTGATTTAATTTTTTTTCAGTCCATTTTAGTGTTACCTTTGATCTAAGAAGGCTGAGGAGGAAGGTAGCTGCACATCAAAATGCACATAATTACTTCTCTCTCTACCCCAGGGTGTCTCATAAACTTGAACTTTGACATCTTACCAAACCTCACACATTCTGACTTAAATTGTTAAGGAGACCAATTTCTCTTTGATGAGGCAAAACTTTTTTTTTTTTTTGAATTTAAGACACTGATAACCTTTCTTCCAAGCTTGTAAATTAATAAATTGCCATTCTTTACTTCATGGAAAGCACAGTGAGACTGAAGTATTAGACAGGAGGTCAGAAAAATGCTGACCTTAAGTTGAAGAAGTTATTGTTTGAAGAGCATAGCTGGATTTCAAATAATACTTACTTATCTTGTTCCAAGTTGTATTTATCCTGCTAACTTCCATGCTGAAGAAGACACATTTTGAAGACAATTTTTTGTCAGGAGATATCTTAAATTCAAAACTGAAATATGTTGCTGTGACAGTAGCTTGGCAACAATGACAGCTCTTTTGTGTTAGGTGTCCAGCAGCTTTGGTCTCTAATTGGAAATGATTTGTGTCCATTCCTCTAACCGGGTTTCTTAGAGCTTATTCATACTTCTTGGACAAAGGTGACAATGAAGCAAGGGAACCCAGTTTAGGTTTGGCTTCTATTGTTAGTCCTGTCTCTTTGTGGTTATACATTCCCCCTGTGTTATTGTAAGTGTCCCATGGTTACTGTTTGGCATTTTCACATTACAATGATGTATATGTTAGGTTCTATGCTAATATGAAAGGAGATACTAGTTTTGAACAAAAGAAAGAAAAAAACATGCAAAAAAAAATCTTAGTTTTGACTATTGCTTCATTTTGTAACTAAACAACTTATTAGCATTTCACTAATATGTTGAAAGGTTAAGGAAGACCTATGTTACAATGCTGCTAATGACTCTGACATGTCTTTTGTTAATCCTCTAAAACAGATTTAGATCTCTGCTACTCACTTCACTATTACTGTCCCGAACACATCACTGTGTGCACTGAGGTAATGCAGTTAAAGAAAACTGATCAACTTCAGACTCTTTACACAAAATAATATTCTTTTATTCAAATTAATTATCCACCCTTCATTTCTATGCAGTTCCTTCTATGCTGTTACAGTCTGACAGTCCACCTAAATGTGTCACTTATGGCTTGATGTTCAGTGACTTTGCTTACCACTGGATTGTTACAAAATCGTTATATTTATTTGCATCTTACTAGCCTTTACTCCTTATTCATAATAAGTATCATGTGATTTAAGTCAGATATGCTCAATTATTTTTGTGGTCAATAAACTAAATTATACATGCATTTGTAGTCTTTTTTGTAAAGTGGGTTATCTTGCATATTGGTCATTTTGGAGGTGTCACTGATTAATTTTAGTGGCTTTCTAGGTTGCAATTTATTTTTGGGTGAATTGTAGCAGATTGTTTGTCGCTTTAAATATGCTATATTCCACACAGATATCCATCAGAAACCTCTATATTAAATTCATCAAATGGTTTAGAGATACATTTAAATTTAAAACATTTTTAATATGTTTAATATTTATATATACTTGGAGAGACCTGAAAGTATCTGATGTTTTATGATCCTTGATAAAATGTAAAAATTGTTGAAGTAGTTTTAGAAGTTCTAATTGGGGTTTAAGATGAACAATCTAAAGCAGGGTTTAAGTTATAGTTAAAATCTCCTACCACTATATTTTTGTGACTGTGTTTATTGAGGTTAAAGATAAAACCTAGGTATTAATTTCAGTTGAATGTCTATATGTTAACCAGAGTAATTTTAGATCATTTAGTTTTCTCTTTACAGTGACAGAGAACCCTTCAGAATCAGAAATTACCCCAAATTTTATGAAGGGGACTGCTTTATGTGCTCATATTGCTACTTCTGTGAATTAGTACTGCTACTCCCTGAGCCTAAATACTAAAATCTGAGCCAACTTGTTCTCTTTTTAGCCTCAACCAACCTTTGTTTCTATATGAATGTTCTATAAGAAGGCTACTAATTTCAATGAACTGAGATGAAACTGCACTTTGTTTCTTTTCAAAATTGAGATCTTTGACATTATTATTCATAAAATTTAATAAGAGACTGGTTACTTTTTTGTTTTATAGAAATCATATTTCATAATAACAAAATGTTTGTCAACTGCTTTTTTTTAGTTGAAATAGTCATATTTTGTCCTGCTTGTGATTACTGATATCTTAAATTACATGTGTAGTTTAAGGAAAAAAGTAGGTGAATCCTTTCAATATACCTTTAGGTATAAATTACCTATACCTAAAATACCTTTTTAGGTATAAATTACATTACACTATGGTATTAAGCAAACATTCTTAAAGTAATGTAATTAAAAGGAAGGAAATGTTGATATTGTATAGTATAATATTTGAAATTCACTTGTTAATAACTCATCCCTTGATGAACAGAACCTGCTTAAAGAAATTCAGGGCTGCAGGGAACAGGACTATCCCACACAACTGTAAACACAACGTTTGGAGGGGATGCAACAAGGCCCATGATGAAAAGTACATCATCCCAGCTATGAAGTATGGAGGTAGATCTCTAATGTTCTGCAGGTGTGTGAGCCACAGCAGCACAGGCATAGTGAAAACTGATGGCAAGATGAAAGCAGCATGTTACCAGAAAATTTTGAATTACAACTTGCATTCATCCGTCTGGAAGATGCACATGGGATACTCTTAGATCTTCTAACATGACAATGATCCACAACACAAGACCAAGTTGACCCTTCTGTGGCTACAGCAAAAAAAAGTGAAGGTGCTTGAGTCGCCATCACAGTCTCCTCACACCTCAGTATCATTGAGACACTTTTGGTGAAATCTCAAATGTGCAGTTCATACAAGTCAACCCAAGAATTTACGGGACCTGGAGGTTTTTGCCAAGAAGAATGGGCAGCTCTACGACATGAAAAAAATCAAGGCCCTCCACAACTATCAGAAAAGACTACATGTCATCATTGATGCTAAAGGGGGCAAAAACAGCATTATAAACTAAGGGTATGCTAACTTTTGAACTGGGACATCTCATTATTTTTCTTATTACTATGTTTTGTTTAATGGTTGTACTATTCTGTTATGGCTTATAGTTTAAGTTGGATTCCATTAATAGCAAATGAAATATGTTTTGTCTGATCAGTCATCTTCTCTTTACAGTATGGTACAAATCTTACAAATTCTGCTAGGGTATGTGAACTTATGTGCACAACTGTAAATGTCAGATAGACTTTTCTTTCCTTAATCTCTTGCTCTTACTCATCAACTGTATTTTGTTCTATCACGACAAAGATTTTTTATCTAGTGTTTATAATATTTCTATAAAGAAAACATAAGGCCAAAACCTGTGCATCTATGGGCAGTATAGAAACACAAGTTTTTTGCAATGACATCCTCACTTGTTTTATTGTGATATCAGGTTACCTGTGATGTGCACCTAACACAAAAGGTACTAACTAAACTCTTTGGTTCTTTTCTTAATTGGAAATAGGAAAAAAAAAGTCAAAATCAGTTACAGAATTGCTACCTGTAGCCTATTACCTGTCACACTGTCCTTATTGTACAACATATATTCAACCCCAATGGCCTCTACAATATCAACAGCCTGTTTCACTGACTGGTGATGTGTTTTACTTTCACTCCTTTACTTCAACACAGTTTACCACCAATAGGGAATTCCACAAGTGTTGTTCAAGCCCTTAAATGACCGCAGCTAGACAAGGAATGAACAATTGTAGAACTTGGCAATGATAGTAATCAAAAATCAGACGGAGACACTGAGTTTAAGCTTTCACTTAAAAATTACATTTATTGGCATGATAACTAATCGCAGCAAATATAGGCAATACAAACAATTATACAACTTTGGTGGGTTCAGGCAGTCTTCACTCAGTCCCAGATGACAGTTCCCAGATAACCCAATTCTTTAGTTATTAATTATATGCTGTATCTTTAATTGAAAAAAGTGACAAGAAAGATTTCTCACAGGAAATAAAGCTTATAGGAAAGTGTCTAGCATAGGGTTCTCCAATTGTGGTCCTGAAACACTACTGATGTTGCAGGTTTTCTTTTCTTAATTAGTGACTAGTTTTTGCTGCTAATTAACTCTTTTGCCTTATTTTTGTTTAGATAGATAGATAGATAGATAGATAGATAGATAGATAGATAGATAGATAGATAGATAGATAGATAGATAGATAGATAGATAGATAGATACAGTTGGCTGTTACAGTCACTGTGAGGCATTATGCAGACATAGTGCTGTTGATATAAAGGAGCTCCAGTAGCATTTATTGACACACTTCTGAAAAATAATGTGTTGAATGAAAGCACTCAGTGTTAGTGTGTCAGAGAGAGGATGTGCATCATTTCTTACAATGGCCATCAATTTTCTTTTAACTCTCTTCCCTTTGCTGCTTCCTCCATGGGGTCCAGGGTGCATCCTATAACTGAGCCCTCCATTTAATTAGCCTGTTGATTAGGTGAGCCTCTCTTGAAGTGATGATACCAGCCCAGCACACCACAGTGTAGAAAACTGCCCTGGCCATCACAGAGTTCTAGAAGATGCTAAGGATGTCGCTTCCTACATTAAAGGAACACAGTCTTCTAAGAAAAAAGATAGATAGATAGATAGATAGATAGATAGATAGATAGATAGATAGATAGATAGATAGATAGATAGATAGATAGATAGATAGATAGATAGATAGATAGATAGATACTTTATTAATCCCAAGGGGAAATTCACATAATCCAGCAGCAGTATACTGATACAAAAAAAAGAGCCTGCTCTGCCCTTTCTTATATAGTTCCTCTGTGTTCTGAGACCACTCCAACCTGTCATTCATGTGGACCCCAAAGTACTTGTAGGAGTGAACCACCTCTGTATCCATTCCCTGAATAGTGACCGGACATAGAGACTTTTTGGTGCGGCAAAAGCCAATAACTAGTTTGTTGGTTTTGCTGATGATAAGATGCTGACAATTATTTTTGCACCAAGAAACAAACTTCTTCACCTGACTTCTATACTCTGTCTCATCCACTTTATCAGTACATTCCATACATGTAGAATCACCTGAGAATTTCTGCAAGTGAAACATGGTGTTATATTTAAAGTCTGAGGTGTACAGATTGAAGAAAAAAATTAATAGGACTATGCCTTGTGGTGCTCCAGTGCTGCTCACATCTGAAACACAGTCATTCAGTTTTACAAACTGCGGTCTGCCAAACAGATTGTCCATTATCCAGCACACCATTGGCTCATCCACCTGCATATTTCTGAGTTTACCCCTTAACAGGGATGTCAGGATGGTACTGAAGGCACTGGAAAAACAAAAAAGAAACATAATACTTGTCAAGCAGATAGATAATTTCATCTTCCACTTCAGTGCTTGTCTAAAGGGCAAATTGTACTGGGTCGAGGTGGTCTACCAGAAGAAGACTCATATGGTCCAGGACCAGTCTCTTAAAGGTCTTCATGATATGGGCATAAGTACCACTGCTCTGCAGTCATTAGGAGAAGAGACATATGCCTTCTTTGGAACAGGAATAATACAGGATGTTTTCCACAGCAATGACACTTTCTGAAGACTTAGGGACAGACTGAACAGTTGACAGAAGACACCACAAAGTTGGTCAGCACAGGCCATAGACCCTCTTACACCTTGAGAAGCCTGGTAACAGGGTGAGCAATCATTTAAAGAATCTTTTGCTAACATACAGTTGAACTAGGCCACACACTGACACAAACAATACCTTATTTATAAGTGACAGGCATTGACTTCACACTCATAGTAATGAAATTGTTACAATATTTACAGTACAGTTGACTTTTACATTAGTATGAAATCATACTTGTGGTGTTTTATAAATTATCACAAAAAATATTTGTAAAAATTGTAGTAATTATTTTGTATAAGGAATACCCGATTGTTATGCATCAATCAAAAAATCCCGGCCAATAGATTTCAACCACTGCTAGCTACAGGCTGGAAACCAGAAATGTTACAGCGCTCTTCTGATTTTTCGTGTGCTCTCACATATTACTTAACAAAACAACAGGAAATATCTACAAGTGACACATCAGTACTTACAGCAGACTCTCCTGATCAAAGGTCCAAGCACATTAATGTATGATACATCAATCATGAGATACCCTCCATATAAGAGGAATCGCAAAGCCTCCTTTGGCAAGTACCAGCTCACATTTCTGCGTCATTAGTTCTGACTCACTAGATCACTAGGATGGGAGTGACGTAGATGTTCATATATGGATATAATGAGACACAGCTGTGGGTGGGTGTAATGAAAAAATACACTTTCTGAAGCAGGAACTAATAATGTAAATACAGTAGTTTCATGTACAGTAAATGTGTAGGTTGGGTAAGAGTGTATTGGGGGATGGGGTTCATTATATGATTCACTGTTTTATGTGCAATAAAATTGTACTCATCCTGGATCCCTGTTTGAAGAGGTTTTGGATAGGGGAGGGGGACCAATAATACCAAATGCTGTAATAATTTATTTCTTTGTGTTATCAACATGAAAGTTTACAGAGGTACAGTTAAAAGCCTCAGAGATGAAAAAATGCCTTGGCATTGAGTAAATGAGATACACTGCCTAAGAAAAGAGAAATTTGAAAATATTACCTGAGTGCCTATTTTTTTCCTGGGGGTTGGTGGCAGAACTGGCACTCCCGCCACCATAAAAAAAAACCTCACATTGGTTCCATTCCATCTGAACTACTGCGGTGCTGAGGTAACACCCATTGCATGGCTGCACTCGGGTCCTAATCTGGGATCGTCATGTGGTGGGTGCAGCAATGCGCTGTATCAGTGTGTGCTCCTAACCTCCTCCTCATTCCAGACATCCTTCATGGTCATCTGAATGAGTTTGTTTTCTATTTTAGCTGGCCTATTTACGACTTACACCCCTTACTCATTTATTTTTTCCTTAATAAGCAGGCAAATGATAATAAGATAGAAAACGAGCTGACGCATGACAAGCTAACTTGAGTCCAATGATATATTGTCTGAACATAATGAAAGGTAAATGTCTTAGGAATGTTGATCTGCTCAAGTCAACAAAACATTTTGATGATGAACTTAGAAAAAAGAAAATAAACAGTTCTGGAAAGGTGTGCTGTGACAGAGTGACAGCACCAACAAGCTATGCTATTAAATAATGGGTTTAATTAACAAGAATTGGCTTCTAATTCAGAAACTGGTTAGAGTGAAATTGGTTGGAGTTTGAGGTCCCGACTTAGCTGGTCATCTGTTGACTCACTTCACATCTCATTTCTGTTTGGGTGCCATTTATTGAAAAAAGTAAGAAATTCAGGGGACTAAATCTTTAAAAACAAGTCAGTTAAAATGAAGAAAAAAACTAGTCATTAATTAAAAAAAGTTTGAGAATGAAAACCTGCTGCAACAGTAGCACTCCAAGACCGGAGATGGAGACCCCTGATTTAACGATTGAACAGATAACAAGCCCCATTTAAATATCTATGGCTTCTTTCATGGTATTAGAAAGGTAACAAATGAACTAAACATTCAATTTTTGCAAAGAGCACTAACTGAACTGAAAACTGAACTGAGATTCTTTTTGAAGAAGTTCTAATAAAAGGCAGCCACTCACTCCCCACTTCTCACCCAAAGTGATTACTTGGTTTTCTTCTACTAGACAAACAGACAGATTCTCAAAACACATGAATGTTATGAAGACATAACAACTAAGTCCAGGACATTTCTTCAATGGAATCAAAAGCTGCATTAAGCTGAGAATAGACTAGTTATACTAAATATTGTAAGGTTCATCTTCGTCTTGCAGCTTACCCAGAATACATTTCACTCCAGTCGAGCTTGACAAGTGGGGGCCATTTACCTGAAATCTGTCAGTTGAAAAGGTAAAAGCATCCCCCATATACTACTTCACTCAGAAGAACAAATCCACCTCTATTTATAGGACATGACAAAGCTACACTAATCCAATCACAATCATAATCGGGCAAAGCACACTGTGGTGGGAATCTGCTTCGGTGACATAGTAGAACAGTCGGCACTATGTGCTTTGACTTGTCAAAAAAATGCAGCAGCCTAGCCTGAGAACATTGCATTTGTATTAAACTATGGTAAAAATTATATCATATTGGAAAGTAAAGTTTGTCTTTGCATATTACATGTCGAAGCTATAAGTATTAAAGAAAATCCCATATATAAAGATGAATACATTTGTCCAGTATGCAAATCCATACCACTTCATTTGTACTTAAGAAGACCCATCCATCCATCCATTTCCTAACCCGCTGAATCCGAATAGGGTCACAGGGGTCTGCTGGAGCCAATCCCAGCCAACACAGGGCACAAGGCAGGAACCAATCCCAGGCAGGGTGCCAACCCACCGCAGGACACACACAAACACACCCGGGCCAATTTAGAATCGCCAATCCACCTAACCTGCATGTCTTTGGATTGTGGGAGGAAACCCACGCAGACACGGGGAGAACATGCAAACTCCACGCAGGGAGGACCCGGGAAGTGAACCCGGGTCTCCTAACTGCGAGGCAGCAGCGCTACCACTGTGCCACCGTGCCGCCCACTAAAGACCATAGTCTCTATTTTGTTCTGTTAGTGACCACATTTGCTTTTTATTAGAGAACTACCCCTAGGGGGTATGCAAAGGTACACAGACAGGTATGCAAAGTTGCTCCCAATGGTGGGTTTGGTCCAAGGCTGTCCATCTAAGATCCTAGGGGGCCACAGTGGCTGCCGGATTTCATTCTAACCCTTTTCCTAATCAGTGGCTAGTTTTCACTGCTAATTAACTTATTTTCACTCCATTTTAATAGCCCTGTTTTTAACTATTTAGTCCTCTGAATTGCTTCTTTTCTTCACTGAATGGCAGTGAAACAGAAATGAGATGTGAAGTGAGCCAACAATTGACCAGCTAAGTCATGACTTCAAATTCCAACTAATTTCTAAATTAGAAGCCCATTCTTGTTGTTAATTAAACCCATTATTTAATTACATGGCTTGTTGCTGCTCATATTCTGAGGCAGTAGACATTTTTAAAACTGTTTTTATTTAAGAATACCGTCAAGGTGACCTGAGCCAATTAGCCTTACTGAGACTTTCACCTTTCTTTATTTTCAGATATTATGTGATGGGCACAAGTGAGCTGGTCATGTCTTGACTCATTTTGTGTCATTATTGTTTGGCTACAAATTAAGGAAAACAATAAACAATTCAGGGGCCTGAGTCAATTCAGTTAAAATTAATGCAAAACTATCATTATTAAGATGATTAGAATGAAAACCTGCAGCTGTTGCAGCCCTCCATGACTGGAGTTGGACAGCCCTGATTTAGTCAGTGAAATTTTGGCAAAAATGTGCTCTTTTGGGAATTTATTTATATGATCTAACCTGCACTTTATTCTACCCTGGGGAGCACCAGGTACTCCTGCTAGACTAAGCCCTATCTATATGTTAGCTAAAGGAAACATCATAATGGCTTAACTAATATCAGAAAAATAAAATGAATGATAAAAGAAACTCATTGTACACTGAGAAGGCTGTCAGAAACAAAGTTCTCAAGTGCAAACTCATCCATCATAGTTTTCTTCAAAATCATACAGTATTTGCTCTGGCATATGCATAAATGTAATAAAATAGAACAACTGGGGGAAAATAGATAAGAAACTGTCCAGAGCATAACTAGATCTCTGCTCCTAATTAAAAAGAAATAAAACGGTATTAAGAAATATGTCCCAATTAAATTGACCCTAGCATACATATCTCTATCATGCCTCAAAAAACTTTCAAAAAAAATACTATTAAAAGAATGGGTTAATCCAAATAAAAGTTACTGATTCCATTCTAAATATTTAAAAAATTATAGCAAATACAAAGGATTCTTATTTCTTTAACTGCTGTGGTGCTCTGGAACAGAGGCTATGATGGTACTTCATGTTTTGCTCATATAAAATATAACAAAAAGGAAAATTCAAGAAATAAAATATAAAATAGAAATAATTCAAGACATAAATGACCTCTTAGTGATTTCATCCGAACTGTATTCGAAAGTGAAAATTTTAGTGTTGATTCTTTATCCCTTTTTTGCATGTAAGGGAAAATATGAAAACACATTCAGAGAAAATAAACCTTTTTGATTTTTATATTAGTTTGGACACGTTAAGGAACATATAACTAACCTTCTTGTTTCTTGAGAAACAAAAACTATTCAACAAGTGAATCAAGCACTAAAAGAACTGATACATTTTTGCATCTAATCATTTTTGTTGTCTCTTTAAACTTCACTATATGGACCTAGAGAACTTCATTTTGATTTGTAGTTAATAATAAATCTTTATTTAAGAAAAGGCTGTTTTGCCAGATACTAATGTTCTATGTGTCCTTCTTGAAAATCTTGAGCAATCCCTCAGAATAGATGTTTGCTTAGTGCATTCAAGACAAATAGAACAAATGTGTCTAAATCAGGAAGAAGAAAAGGACAAGACAAGATCAATTAATTAATGAGAATGAGAACTACACTGTTCTATCAATTAACGTTTAAAACAAAGTATAAAATAAAATCATACTGCACTTATAAATGTACATTCAAGCGTGACAGAACAAATAAAAATGATGATTATTCAGGTCTTCAGAAAACTATCATTATACCTTACCCAAAATCTGTCATGACTTAAACCAGCATTTATGTGGGAAACTGTATTTTTCTAATTTCAAGATAGAAATAAATAAATAAATAAAATTACCCCAAAAAATTTGAGATTTTTTTACATTGAACATATCATGGAAAACTGGAAAAATATTTTAACAATGATAAGTTGAGTTTGCTATGAACATTTTAACATTTGAGATGAGCTTATTATTTATTAAATTTTTTGCATAACAGCTTCATCTGCTGGCGGAGGGTGAGGCAGGACCCACTTTCACTTAAGGGATAAGTTCAGTATTTTTCAAGTTGAAGTTATTTCCTCCTAGTTATGGTATATGCAGTATTAATTTGACACATAACATTGTGTTCTGAAGTGAAGCATTTTTTCTAAGTTTTGAAAATACCTTGTTTGTTCTTGCAGCTTACAATGAGACTAAATGGTACATGGGTCTATAGGTTTCAATTGTAAGAAAAACATACTTCCTGCATCTATGAGACATCCTTGTGGTAACAAAAATCACAGATTCTTAGAACTTTTTTTCTTGAGGTTAGAATACGTATATGTGCCTGCTCAATATTCTCTCTCACTTGCTCAATATTCTCTCTCACTTGAGCAATAATGTCCATTTACAATCTAGTGGCCGGAAGCAATCTTTGTGACATAAAAAATTAAGCTTCCATGTAGTGAAAGAATAAAAGCAGTCGTAAGAATGCCTTTTTCAGCTATTATCATCTAGCTGTCTAAAGATGAGAGAAAGCAATTCAAATTGGTGCATTAACATACAATAATATCAATAATGTGATGAATTGGTGATGACTTTCTGAGGGGAATCCACATCATCCTCAGCACTCCACAAGCAGCAGCAAGGTCAGGCCCTGGTACTGAATCAGCATTGTCGAGAAATTGAAACGAGGTAGTTGGCGAAGTAACGTGCACAGCTGGACTCCTTTTAAAATGGCTAAATCTCACAACAAAAACTTTGTTTTATTACCTTCTTAAAACAACATGGATATGCTTTCTTGCAGTATGGGTGTAATCTCAAGACACAGAACAATAGTGAATAACATTTTGGCTTGTGAAATATTGTGTATTCAAAAAGTTTTGTATTCACCTGTAGATTTTGGTACCCTTCAGGCCCATTGTAAGCTGCAGGAACAAACAAGGCATTTTTAAAATTTATAAAAAATGTGTCACTCTGTAATGCAATTAATATAATATTTTGTTTGTTCCTATTGTTCTGTCTATGTCTTTTGTTGCTTGAGGCATGACAGCACAGTGAACAGCACTGCTGCCTCACTGCTCAGATCACATTTTTGGCCACAATAATTGCTCTAGCATAATTGGCAAACACTTCCCTAGGTTTCTGGGACACTTGAAAGCACCATTGCACCATTTTAATAATTTTAAACCTACTTTAGTTCCTTGCTCCCTATTTACTTCAATGTATTTTGTGAAGCTTGATGAAATTCCCGGACATTTCTGAAATTTCGCCAAACTGACATGGGGGTTCGCTCATCAATATTTTTAACTTAGACATAAAATACTCAGTTTCTTCAGTATACAGGTGACTCTTATGTTTCTCAATCAAAACTAGTAACTACGCAAAAAGTCAGTCGTATCTGTTCCTCCAAATGTCTTTAATTAATTGTTTGAATTACTTAAAATAGTGGATGGCTGACAGGATAAAAAATAAAATTTATTTACAGAAAAAATATCCATTAGCAGGTGGTGCGAAGGTCCAGATTGGCTGTATCTGCCATAGCATCCTTGAACCCATGTAAGTAAGTAATGAGAATATAAAGTGGAGGCTAAAATTATGTAGTGCATTGTAAAAGTCATTACAAAAATAGTTCAATAACTAAACCATAAGCCTGTGCCATCCAACCAATTAGAGTGTTCTGGTGTGTTTAAAATCCTGGAACTGACAAAATCAAATTAGAAAAGGTAAAATTATAAACGTTCTTTTTTCCACTGTCATTATCAGGACCCATGGGCGGGCGTCCTCTTGATAAAGAGCGATGCATCCCTATGATTTACCACCTCCATCAGTAATCATGGATCCTAACTGTTGCTGCCTCCAGTCACTGCAGTCCTTAAAGCTGCCACCTCTGTCAGTTACCACAGTTTTTTCTAGGCACATTGCCCTCACTCTAGGTTGCTATAATCTTGGGACCCCTGCTTCATTCTGCTCCTGTGTCTTCTCTTACCCTCTCACTAGCTCAGAGAGTGCAACCACCCTTGGAGCTCCTCCAGCCCTCCATCCTGCTCTATTGAAAAGTGCTCAGTATTAAACATACTACCTCACTCATTCTTCTCGATGTAGCTTTCTAACATTCAGCAATCACTTTCACCATGTCATTCTTCTCGTTCTCTGCTTTCTATTTTCTGGCCTGCTTTCATTTATACTCTCTTTTGTGCTCGGCCAGTGCCTTACCAATTAGCAATGGCGCATGTGCATCCCTGCATTAATCTGAGCAACCATGGGTTGTTCTACCATGAAAACGATTAAATATTAATTTAAACCAATGTACACCCTCTTTGCCTTACAAAAGGTGGAAATTCTGCAGATTGTAAAAATCTCCTTTTTCCTTAGAAGCCCTGAATATGAAATGTGCCACATTAGCAGGTAGATATCTCCTTGCATTACTACACTATACCAGACTTGCTTTTTTAAGCCAATACACACCAATGTCATATGCACAATCTCTATTTTTGGCCTACACTTTCTTTAAAGTGCTGTTACTTTACTTGTGACATATGACCACTACCTTACAGTTACATTTAGGGAAAATCTCACAATATTTTAGCATAAAATTCATGAGTAGCTTACTCCAGGGAAAGGACACTATGAAGTAATGTGATAACTATATTACACTAACTATGTGCTAACTATATTATATAACAGATGTCAGTGTAAAGACCTATTACTATAGCATATGAAAACCTTTTTTAAGTCTACCTGCTGGATACTACTACAGTAACCAAGTTGCTACCTCTGACCATGAAATAAGAGGTCAAACTGGTTGAGGAAGATTGGAATAAGTCATGACACATAGCATTATATTTTCCTATTGTCGCAACTTCCTCCATTGACAGACAGAGATATTTCTTTTCAATTAAGGAGACCAAGCCAAAAAGTCAGTCGTATCTTTGGTCAAAGCCTAATACACAAACCAAATAGTGAAATCCAAAAGGAAAAGCAAGAAGTCTGAAAACTTTCAAAAGGTTAAAAGCAAAGCACAACACATGTAAAGTTATCCAATTTTGGACACCAGGAAGGCCTTGGCTGCAGCTCATTGTGACCCTGTTCAGGATTAAGCAGGCTTAGAAAATGATATTGTATAGAATGTGTAGCCATTCTGAGCCTATATTAAAGAGTACTATACAAGAATAAAACAGATTTATCTGAAATAAAAACTACAGCTAATATTAAAATTTGGAGCAAGTTTCACCTGCTGGTGTAGGATAGACCATACACAAATTCTTCTTTGGATATGGTGTCTTAGAATGTTGTGCATCTTGAAAGAATACGTACCTCGTCAATATTCCACTACAATTTGTCTTAAAGTTCAGTATTCTGTCCTAAGCTTAGAGATGAACTTCAACCTTTCACATTAATAAAACACAGACCAGTGTTCAATGTTCATCATGGTCATTGTCCAGGCTTCAAACTGATGTGCTCCTTCAATTAAAATATCTTACACTCAGACTCAGACATTAGACATGGTGTCCCTTCAGGATTTGGTACTGGGGTCAGTCCTCTGTTGTCTGTATAAGTTACAATTAGGTGATATACTTCATAAACACATTAACTTTCATTTGCATGCTATTGACATTCAGCTTTTTTCATCATTCAAACTAAATAATACTTCATGCTATTAACTAATAATTTCTTGATGCAGCGTAGTGAATTCATGATAATTAGTTGCATTCAAAATCACAAAAATATTTTGTTTAAGTGAGTGGCAGTACAGAATACTTTTAATGCAAAAGGTTTTAATTTTAGTTTAGCTGAATTCATCTAAAACTAATGCATTATCTTTGACATTTTGGTTGTCACATTTCAGCACTTTCTAGAATATACTTCTTCTAGCTTAGACATACTGCAAAATTAAACAGTAGGATTTTAAAAGTTAGCTCATTTATTTGCCTAAGGAGAATGTGTGGAAGCTAACAGCATGAATCTATGCATCCAACCTGCCATGTGTCCAGGCTAGTGGTTGTGCTCTAATGGTGGGGGGAATGTTTTCTTGGCATACTTTGAGCCCATCGATACCAATCAATCATCACTTGAATGTCACAACCTATTTGAGTATATTTGCTGACCATGTGCATCCATTCATAGCCACAATTTACCCTTCTTCTAATGGCTACTTCCAGCATTATAATGCACCATGTCACAAAGCAAAATTTACTTTAAACCAGTTTCACGAACATGACAATCAGTTCAGTGTTCTTCACGGCCTTCTGGATCTGAATCAAATCAAACACCTTTGATATATTTTACTTCTACAGATTCAGAGCATGAATGCTCAGATGACAAAACTACAGAAGCTGTGTGATGCAATTATATCAACATGGACCACTATCTCAATGGAATGTTTCCAAAATCTTGTGGAATCCATGCCATGAAGAATTGAGGCTGTTTTAAGAACAAAAGGACACACTACCTAGTATCAGTATAGTGTTCTTAGTAACTTGCTCAGTGAGTGTATTTTATATACTGTATCTCTCAATATATAAAAACCAATGTCTGTCTGTCTCTCTGTATGTCTGTCCACTTTTCAGGATAGAAGTACTGTACTAAATGGATTTAAATGTGTTTTTTTCTATACAGATCAAATTCCATTACAATGAAGTGCCAGAGACCTAAAAAATATTGTAATGAAAATTTCGTAGTAATGAGATTCTGAATTTGTCGCTGTAGTGCTTTCTTTTAAGTTGCGTCCAGGCATTTGTAATCATTTCAATAGCTTCTTTCACGTTAATTTTCATCTCCTCCTGTCTGCAAATTATGCAGACAAAAATTTTTCTCAGCATTTCCTTATGATAATAGACTTTCAGGGTGTGAATGATGCCCAAATCACCCATCAAGATCTTTTTGGAGTTGCTTCGGCGGTGAACTGCTGCAGCGCAAAGAGGATTAATGGATAAACAGTCTTACACAGTTGCGTTGACAGTGCTTTGGGACGGTCTTCAGCGTGTTGTCCCGTTGCAGGAGGTCCCAAAAGAGTTTAAAAACCTCACAACAGTTATCTTTCTTTTCCTTGAAAGGGTGGCATGCTAATAAGAGTGTTTCTTGAATGAGCACCACTGAAATTTTGAATTCACTGGTAACATCTTTTTTTCTTTTTGCCGGAATCGACAGCCGCAAAAATTTAGTTTTTTTTCTAATGTGAGCTGATGTCATTTTTTTGTGTCTGCCATTTCTATAGCAGGGTGACAATGAGTTAAACTCCAATGGATGCTTTTCAAATGTTGAAGAGCAATAAGCAAAAGGTATCACTGAAAACCACAGAAAACAAGCACAACAAAAAAACAGTATGAGGAGAGTTTAAAGAGAGAAAAATGTGCAATGTTTCTGTTTGGGGATTGTTATGCATAACTGAGTTGCGACCACAAAACAAACTGCTCCTGTGGATGATTCATTCAGGCATTTGAAGGTCACTTCGTTGTAATGAAAGTATCTGCTGAATGTATTTTGTAGTAACAAGATTTTAATAGACTCTGTCTTATGGGGAAACTGTCTGGACTTTTAAAAATACTTCTTTGTAATGAAAATTTTGTCGTAACAATATTTGTTGTAACGGAATTTGACCTGTAATTTGCTTGAACATTCCAGTTGATTTTGCAAGTTCTCTCATCTTGCTAAGTATCATAGTTCGCTTGCAGGAGCAATATATTTACACCAATCTGAGACAGAGGCTGTGGGCCGAGGGGAGGAGGAAGCGTGATGTCAGGACTGGGGAGCCGGGTGGGGTCCTCCTCATTCACGTGCCAGCCTCTATTCGAATTGGTCTACCTCTTTCCACGTTTTGGAGCGTACCTTGCCTCCGCTTAGTTTGGGATACTTATTTGTTTATTGACTTCTAAAGTTTTTCCTGTTTCACTACTACGCGGGTAGAGCCGCGGGGGACAGCTAGCATATATATATATATATATATATATATATATATATATATATATATATACAGTAATCCATCCTCAATCGCGGGGGTTGCGTTCCAGAAACCCCCGCGATAGGTGAAAATCCGCGAAGTAGAAACCATATGTTTGTATGGTTATTTTTATATATTTTAAGCCCTTATAAACTCTCCCACACTGTTTATAAATATTCCCGCAGAGTTATACAGCATAATCCCTTTGTATTCTCTTAGATATTAGGTAGGATTTATTGAAATGATATATATAAACACACTGTTTATATACAGTAAAACCTAAATATTATTTTAAAGATATTGAGTGTCTCCGATATCACATGTTACAGCCATTACGATAGACAGGCCACCAGCAATAAATACGTACAATGCAAGAAAAATAGTATACAGTAAATGTGTGTACAGTGACACTGAACGTACGAACATGTACTAAGCACTGTAAGAAGAAAATTAATTATGGTTACTCACCAACAATGACACGATGACTTGTCTGATAACAATGAGTTTAATTTTACTGCACAACAAAGGAGAGCTTTACAGCCCTTCTAAAGGAGCCACTTCAGGCGATTGTGTAGCACTGCCGTTGTTCTTCTTCTGGCAGTCTTCAATCCAAATCCCTAAAGCAGATTCCATCCAGACTACTGCCTTATTACATCCACTAACAACTCGTTTTGCACCCTGGTTAAAAGGACACTGCGGCCGTAGATCTTATATTCTTTTCCTACTTTTTAAATAAAAAGAATCGTAGCCTTCAACAAATCCAAAACGTTTACCTTTTCGGCAATCGTTAACATCTTCTTCTTGCGCTTGGGCACGGCCCCTGAAGCAGTAGCAGATCGTTTTGGAGCCATAATGAAGGGCTTGACTATGCACAAAGATAAACACAAAAGAGCACAACTCTTTACACAGCGAAACACGTTGATGCTGAATGAGCGAGACGAGACTTCCTGGTTAACACTGCATTCAGCGCGCAGGATTTCAACTGCGTGCTCTGATTGGTTAGCTTGTCAGTCAGGAGAACTTAACTGTGTGCTCTGATTGGTTAGCTTCTCAGCAATCCGCCAATAGCGTCCCTTGTATGAAATCAACTGGGCAAACCAACTGAGGAAGCATGTACAGGAAGTAAAAAGACAGTATCTATATATATATATATATATATTGTGATAGATGGCCAGGAACCCTGCCACGCCAGGACACGTGGAGGAAGGATGGACAGAGAGAGTGGCACTATTCTTCCCTGGGCACCTGGATGGTCCTTGAACCCTGGAGGACATCACTTCCAGTACACCAGGAAGAGTTGACGGAGTTGACAGGCTACACAGCACACCGGCAAGACAGGACAGAGAGCTCCGGTAAGAAAAGAGGAAGGGGGCCGTGCATTTAAGTGAACAATAGCTGATGCAAGAATTCCACCATAGTCAGCAGACACTGCTCTCCAGACGTGGAGTTTATGACAATAAAATGCAGACCCACATACCTCCTCTGTGAATTCAATGCCATACTGCTAACTGCTATGTACATAGCATCAGATGCTAATGCTAGCTCGGCTCTGGGGCTTTTGCCTGACACCAACAGCAGTAAACAGAGCAAGTATCCTGAGGCTGTTCACATCATTTCTGGGGACTTTAATCATGCAGATCTGAAAGCAGTTCTCCCCAAATTGCATCAACACATAAAGTGTGCAACCAGGGGAGTAAAAACACTGGACAAGCTGTACACAAACATCAGACAGGCCTATAGGGCTAAGCCACTAGCACATCTTGGCCAGACTGATCATATGTCTCTGCTTCTGATCCCTGCATATACCCCCCTCAGGAAACAAGCTCCCACTATGACCAGGACTGTTACCATATGGCCCAAGGAGGCCTCCCAACAGTTGCAGGACTGCTTCCAGAGAACCGGCTGGGATCACCAAGACTTGGAGAACCACACTAAGGCAGTCCTGGATTACATCAGGTTCTGCACGGACAATGTCACCAGGGACAGACGCATAAGGATTTATCCCAACAGGAAGTCCTGGATGACGAGGGAGGTCCAGAGTCTGCTGAAAGCCAGGAATACTGCTTTCAGTTCTGGGATGGGGTACTTTACAGTGCAGCCAGAGCGAACCTGAAGAGAGGCATCCGAGAGGCCAAGGCAGCGTACAGAAGGAGGATAGAGGACCATCTGAAGAACATAATTCCTGCTGTGAAACATAGAAGAGACTTGGTTATAATTTAGGGCTTCTTTGCTGCATGTGGAATGGGGTGCCTTTAGTCTGTGCAGGGAACAATGAGATCTCAAGGCTATCGAGACATTCAGGAGCGAAACCAGTGTCAGAAAGATCTGTCTCAGTCGCAGGTCACAGTTCCTTCAACAGGATAATGACCCAAAACACACTGCCAAGAATGTCTAAGAACAAAACATTGGACTATGCAAAAGTGGTCTTGTATGATTTGAATCCTATTTAACACCTTTGGAAAGAACTGAAATATGCAGTGTGGAGAAGCCTGACCTGACACAGGTGGAGCAGTTTAATCAGGAAGAGAGGGACAAACTACCTGATGACAGGTGCAGAAGTCTCATTGAGAGCAACAAGAATCACTTGTTAGTAGTGATTGCTTCTAAAGGTTGTGCAGGAAATTCATGCATTTTTGTCTTTTCCATTTTCATTTGTGTCTGATATTTATTAAATACAGAATAAACAATGATGGGTGCCAATTACTTAAGTTATTTCAGAGACAAATATGAGTTCTTCTTTGTTCATGGAGAAATACTAATAAATTTGTCCATGTCTATCATGTATTATGGTATATATATATAATGCTCCAAAAAATTAAAGGAACACTTTTTAATCAGAGTATAGCATCAAGTCAATGAAACGTCTGGAATATTTATCTGGTCGGTTAAGTAGCAGAGGAGATTGTTAATCAGTTTCAACTGCTTTGGTGTTAATGAAATTAACAATAGGTGCACAAAATGGGCAGCAATGAGAGGACCCCCAAAACAGGAATGGATTAACAGCAAAATGGACTAGCCCACCACATCATTTTTTCACTTTGATTTTCGGGGTGTCTTTGAATTCAGCCCACTGCAGGTTGATAATTTTCCTTTCATTCCTAAGACATTACCCAGTCCATATCAGTATAGATATTCAACATGATTTATTTTTCCATTGAGATGTGATATGTTTTCAAAGTGTTCCTTTAATTTATTTGAGCAATTATATATATATATATATATATATATATATATATATATATACATACATATATATATATATATACATATATATATACAGTATATACCATATTACATGATGAGTTTCAGTTTATGTTACATTATGCTTTCTGTTTATGTTTAATTTCCTTTTTTTATATTTCCAATCAATTTTTCTACAGCATGTTAGCCACATAAATATATATGCATTAATAAGAACAAAACTATAGTAAATTCAATTGCAAAAAGCATTTTTCATACAATTCTTTTATAGTTACTTTCCCCCTTATCAGTGATAGAAACAGGAAGATTTCTAACTTTTGCCATACTTCTGGCAGTAACAGGTTTGATTTCTTTGAAGCCCCAACGCTACGATGCTATATGTGCAAGATTGCTTGAAGCTTGTAATATGTTGCAGTGCTTGAGTCAAATGTACTTCAAAAATAAATAGCATTTTTTCACATATTGTAATGGCTGAAAATGTCTGATGGCAAATATGAATTCTAATGTGTTGAGATGGAAGACTTTTTTCAGAGGTTAAGGCGTATAATTTTACCAGTAGACCTACTTGAATATATCAAAACCACATTTCAAGCTCATTTTGATTGCCACTACCTTGCAAAGTCCTTTGTTACCTGTTTTAGAGAAAACACATTGTAACTGACATTAAAACTTAAAACTTATATTTATAATGTTTTAGCCAGTTAGGATTTTGATACAGTGTTTAATTTTAGAGAACAGAACATTACATCTACATTTAATTACAGAAAAAAACAACAACTTGAAAACTCCAGTGTTCCTGTGGTGAGAAAATTAAACAACAGGATAGTAAGCAACAGGCAATATAGTGAAGATGTGTTAAATCTTACCTGACTGAAGCACCTGGCAGTAATAATAGAGATAATTCAACATTTAATATTTGTCATTTATAACACTATAGCTTCATGAAAAATGACTAAAAAAATAGCAGCTGTACTGTGAAAAAATAATGTACTATTCAATTTTTAGAATTACATTTTTATACCATGAAGCTTTTTTTGTAGTAAGTAACATAAAACATGCAAACAAATTAGCAAAGCTTCATGATTTGGCAAAAAAGTTAAAAATCCAGTAGAGATGAAATGATTGCACATCTGCACCCTCGTGTTTCTAATCCCCAGGGCAAATTCTAGATGATAAAATTAGAAATGATATTTAACTGAGGATTAACAGATTGAGAAAAAAAGATATACATTTTAATCTTTCTTTTACTATAGGTTATTTTGTAAAGGTATAAATAATGTACTGGTTGAACATTTTAGCATATTTTGTTTTAGTGAGTTAATTTTCAGTAATGTGTCATGGATCACTGAGAACTAAAGCTTCCACTTATAGCATTGTGCTGGATAGGGAACATTGGTAACCTGTTTAGATCAAATTACATTTTACTTATTACTTGTATATTACATTAAACTTTAAAAATATATATTTAATATTAATAATTTAATATTCAATCTGTAAAAATAAGTATAGGCTGACAAACTACAGATGTATGCTATTATCCCTATAGATTTAGTTTTTAAGTAAAAAAAACTGCAAAATAAAATTCAGTTTATTTACAAGCTAATTTTTTTCTTGTTTATCCACCTGAACAAAGAAGTCAGGTCTTTTACCTTTCCCTACATTGTCCACAACCATTTACATAAAATCCAAAGGAAATGTACTCTAACCTAAAGGAGTAGTCAATGTACAAAGTTTATCAACTCCCCCACAATGCTACTACATTACTTACTAAATATTTTTATGGACTTTCTATTTATGAAATAATCTGTAGAAGCTCTGGAAGATACTAAGATTCCCTTATTTATACTAAGGCACCAAGACAGCTCAGCACAGTTACCATAAGGAGGTTTCAGTCTGAACTGAGACAGTACTAAAATGCATGAGATTTATAATTCTTCACCATCATATGAAACTTAATCAATATATGCTGCAATTCTTAGTTAAAGGCATTTCTTTTGTTCTGTGCAAATAATTCTGCTAATTTTGTTGAATTTCAGAGTATGACCTTTGTACTGAAAAGTCTACACTTTTTGCTTAAAGTAAACCTTTATTAATTTAAAATACAGTATTCTTTGTTCAATGTACACTTTAACTTAAAATTGTAACACATAATTGAAAGCTCTTGATATAAAATTTGGTAATGTACCCTTTTTGCTGAGTTTAGCAGATTGTAATGTTCTACTCTGTGAATGGAACTATATACAGTAAAACTGCCAAAAATACTTCAATATCAAGTTTTGATGCACATTGTTTCAGATGAGATTAATTAAATTAACTGCTCCACCTCAAGTACAACTTAAAATGTTCTTGCTGTTGTTTGAAAAACTGAACTCTGTCAAAACCTATAAAGAATGTATAGAAATGTTTTAGAAAGCAAAGGTTTTATTATCAACAGTAACTCTGTCAAAATGTAAAGAATCCATTAATTACTTTATTTTCACCAGCAACATGACTAAAAGTCTTCATTTGAATGAGTGTCCTAGAAGTATGACACCATGCAAAATGCAGGCATAGAAGTATGTGTGCCTTTGTGCTGTCCATGCTTGTTATTCACAACACATTTAGTATCTGGTGACTGTTTACACTCAACTGGGAGACACAATGTACATGTAGTGCTGTCCTGTCCTGGCTAGTCGGACACCTTAGATAGATAGATAGATAGATAGATAGATAGATAGATAGATAGATAGATAGATAGATAGATAGATAGATAGATACTTTATTAATCCCAAGGAGATACCTTATGATGAAGAAATGCATTTGGGGTAGCGCTCTGCATCAGTGACAGAACCAACATGCTCTACCTCATCCAATTGATTGTCTTGACCGCTGTAATTATCAGCAAAATATTCATCTTGCAATAGTTCTAGTTTTTCAAAACATCAGAAGCCTTATACCTTTTTCATAGCACAATTTTCCGTAAGCTGTTGCCACCAAAAAAAATATATATATATGTCTACCCGGTAGATGACAGCACTATAGTAGGTAATGGAGACATGACAGCAAAGCTCACCAGCAAGTTGGATGTGTCTATAGTGGCTTTTCTTGCCTGTTGTGTTTTGACAGGCTCAGTGAGACAAAACATAACTCATACCTCGTGTTCAAAGTGTTTAAAAAAATTAAGTATTGAAAAAAAAATGAAGCATTGTTTCAAAAATCTAAATTATGTCAAATACCTAAAAAATGCAAGCATTTGTTGGGTTTACATTTATAGAATGTTCTACCATGTATTAAAATGTGCTGTAGTGCATCTGCTGTGTGTATTTTTCTAACAGTCACATTTGCATACTTAACACTAACTAATGCCAAGTTTTCATTATTATTTTCATTTTCAGTATTATTAGCAAAAATTCCGTTCTAGTGGTTAAAGTGGCAAACTATAAACCTGTTATGATGTGGAGTAGTAAGCATGACAAAATGGGTGTGAGGTCTCCAATAAGCACCATAAAGGCAGGGCCACAACCTAACCAGCTCACCCGAGGTGGCAGACCTCAAATCGAGTCAGTCTCACCATTACTAGCTGCAGACATTTAGGCTAGCAGTCCCAAAACAAGGAGAGCTGGTTAAACAACTAGAAAAGTCACCAAATATAGCAAAAAGCTCCATAAAAGAAAGGATGACCATAAACCCCTATAACAGGCACAGAAAGGCAACTAAACAATATTTATAAATTGAAGATTTCCTTTAAAAATGCTCTAAATTGTAAAATATTGTAAAAGAAACTGCGGTACTGGTGTACTAAATGGATGACATTGAAACCACCCCCACAGAGCCCAATACTAGAATGGGTAGGGGGAAACCTTATGCAACCTCCCCCTCTTCAATTTGGTGCCACGACCTTTGTATCTCTAGTTTTACAACCCCAGAAATGAATATTTGGACTCTGCCATCAACCCAAAAAGACACGGTAAGGTTCCTCCAGATGAAATGTGTAGTGTCTCTTACGAAAATTTGCGAACAAGGTTACGGGATGAGTATATATTACAGCGGAAATATTTCCTGGTGCTGTTGTAAGCATTGTGCAACGTTAAAATGGAATGCGTCAGGGAAATTGGCTTGAAGGGAGCAGATTACCTCTTGTGACAGTAGTGCGCTTCATATACTGTTGGTATAAGGAGCTGACTTTGAATAAATTCTGTCATGAGGAGCTCAACATGAGTGGGAAAACAGCCGTTGATTGGAGGAACTACATGAGGGAGATTTGTGCTTTGGAAATGTGCCATTCAAGTGAGCATGAATAGATGGACCTAACACTATTGTTGAAGTTGACGAAAGCCTGTTCAACAAAAGGAAAAATAACACGGGGTGAGTTCTTCCCCAGCAGTAGACTTTTCAAGGTGTCTACAGAGAAACTGGGGAATGTTTTCTAGGACATGTCCCCAACTGCAGTTTCGCCACCCTTAGTAAGCAAATAGTGAATCACATAAAACCAGGTACCACAATTTACTCCAACTCCTGGAAGGCATGCGTGACAAATTAGTTCGAAAGGCAAGGATTCCAGCATCTGATTGTAAATCACAAGTACAATTTCGTCGACCCAGAAACTGGAGTCCACACACAGATAATTAAGAGACTTTGGGGCAGTGCCAAATGGCAAAACAAGAGGGAGAGAGGGACTAGGCGAGAAATGATTGAATCGTACTTGTTGGAATTCATGTTCTGCAAAAAAGCAGCAGACAATATCTTTGAAATGGTGTTCAACGCAATAGCTAGACATTGGCCTAAAAATTGAAACGTAATATTACGTTCCAATTGTACGTATGTATTTGTATAAAATTCTAATTTCTGTAAATTTTTATATTTTTTTATCCTAATAAATATGTTATGAATTCATCAAAACACTTCTGTTTTCCTTTGTCATGCCATCCATTTAGTACACAAGTACCGGAATTGCAATAATTGGCAATCCTATGAAAACCTAGTCCCAATATGCTATTCAGTAATCAGAAACCTAAAGACAGAAGCAAAAATTAGGTTAAATTACTAAAATCCAAAGAAAACATCAATAATGAAAAAGAATTCAAAAAAATGACCCACGGGCTGGGTTTCTCACAGTTGTGCTTCTAAATAAAGGCGCAGGAAGGGAAGAGAAGCTGTGATGTAAGGGTGGCTCTGCCTCCTAGGGCTCTGCCCACAAAATACGTATAACGGAGGCTTTACATAATTACAGAAAATATATAAAAATATGAAAAATAATAATTAAAAAATGACAAAAAATACATATAAACTCAAGATGTTTATATAGCAAAACCTGAACGATTTTCTTCATTTCCCTGGTCTTCTTTTACAACAAAAGGGTTTGAAATAACATAAATTTCCCTAATCCTGGGTGTTCATAAGAAACCTAGCAACTTTATGAGGTAGGAGTACATAATAAACAAGAATGGTTGTGTTACTAAAATGTGTTTTTTCAATTTAAATGTTTGAAATTAAAATATTTTAATAGAGCTCCATAGAGAGCGAAATCCCTAGTAAAAGATCAGAAATCAAACATAACATCATATTCATAATCATTAACCTTAGAATAGATTAAAATGATACTCCACATTCTTTTGTTTGAAATTTGTCATTTTTAACTTTCTGCGTGTAGTTCTTAGAGGGCTTGAACCACTGATAAAGAATTAAATATCAAAAATATTATATTTGTGGTCAGCAAACTAGAAATAGCATACAGCATGCTTATATTACCAATCACCATTTTATGTGAAAAGAAGTAACTTTGATCCCTCATATCCAATAACCCCCCTGGGGTTGATTGATATGTCATGTACAGCTTAAAGTCCTTCTGATTATTTTTCCTGAAGACACCTATTGGTTTACTATTTATCAATAGGGTATGATTTCCTGCACATAATATAATACATAAATGGAGTAAAAATGACTAATAACTATGTAGAGGGCCTAAAATAGGTTGGAAAAAAAAAATCAACGTCTTGCATAACTAGATCTCAAGTCAAGTTGAACAGTATATCTATTAAGTTATATGAATCATAGTGTTACTTGAATTAATAACATTATAGACGTCTTATAACACTCATGTTTATGTGGAAAAATAAATCCAAAAATGCTAACTTTACTATACATATATAAAATAGAACACCATGTATTTGCTAATCTCCTATAGAAGCTTACCATATCTTAAAAGTGCACATGGAGAAGACAAGACCAATGGTATAATAAGGCAGACTATGGTTGTTTCAATTCACTCTCATTTTAATACACAGCATATTCCAGTTAATGTACTGCATGTGGGAAGCTCATAAATTGCAAATTTACTAAAATGAGTACATATGAATGAAAAGAAACACTTTTAAAGCATATTGGTTATGATGAAACCTTTCCTAAATGTCTTCTTATTATTAAAGCATATACTTTACCATAAAACTTAATGAACATTTTTTCATCTGTCAAGGAAGCACAGCCACATTTTGATATTTTCTAATAATCTCAAGGAAAGCCTTTAAGTGAATAGAGGAACTGCGCCCTCTCCCTAACATAAACTGTCATCAGGCTTTGTAGCTGTGACAGTATCACTGATCCTGGAGATTGAGCCTTGTCAATGGATACTACCACAAATATCTCAATTACCTGATATCATTGTGATACTGGGTAATAGCTTTTATTTTCAATTTTAAATTATAGAAGAGAATTTATTCTGTGCATGTATTAGTTTTAATGGGTTAAAACCAAGCGAAATTACAGTAGAATGCATAATAAAACAAGCAACACATTTATTGTTAATGGATTTTACCTGTGAGCCAAAGAACACATTTCCATAAAATTCTTCTTAAAGAAAAAGAAGCATCTGAAGCTTGTTGCAGGCAATTCATGCAGAGACCTGTTCATTGCTGCGTGAAAAGACATAATAAAACATAAACTATGCAAGAGTTCAGAAGTCTTTGTGCACTGAAAACTATTCCTTAGACAGAACATACAGGTAAACTACAGAAGAGAATATATAAGCGACTGTTTTTCCTCCAGAGAAAACAGCATCTAGCTGAAAAATATATAAAGTGGGTATGTGAATGAGCTTCACAGTCTGGAACTTGGGCAGGGGACAAATCCACCGTGAAACACAGTGAGATGCAAAATATGAAAAGGTCAGGGATAAGCAAGGTTTAGGTAAGAAAGGAATAGCAAACTATCTACGTGTAAAAGTAATAGTGTTTATGGGTGGTACACAGGAAACCATTTCCTTGTCAGACAACACATTGTTTTTCCAAGTATTTACTGTGGACCTGCTAACTTTTCATGGGTGCAAAACATTACAGGAACAAGCTAATTAAAACCATTAAAATCTCCATAAAAATTACTTCTGCAGTGTTTCATGCTTGTAGCATGATGTTCAGAGGTGGTGAAGAGAAGGGTTTCTGCTTTATCTTCCCTATAAATTTCTGTTACTGTAAATTTTGTTTACAAAAAAAACCCTTAGATTTTAGAAATGTATATGGGTACACAATATTATTATTAAAAAAAAAGTTTATAAATATATAAGGAGACACTTGTGAGGTCCTTTGCTTCTTCTTGCCTACTCAGGTCTAATGATGAACACTGTCTGGTGATGCTAACTTTGTGTGGCATCAAATTTTAATCCAAACTCTTTTCATGTGTACCTCCTTGTCTGTAGAATGACCTGCTTACCCACAGTAATAATTCTGACTTCCCTCATTGTGTTTAAGATGAGTTTGAAGACTCTCTTGTTCTGTGAATTTCTATCGAATTGATAATAGATCTCATAGGTTCCTGTAACTAAAGAAGAGTAAGTAATGTCACATATGTGCACCTGAGGATCACATTCCTGGCTCTCCTGAGGTAAGCAATGCCACTCCAGGTTGAGAAGGAGTGCTGTTCCTAACCCAGATGTTAATTTTATTTAAAACAATTGTAAATATTACGATTTTCTGTTTTGCATCAAAGTATAATTGAATCTAGAAATAACTGAATATAAAAAGAAATGCAGAAAGCTGTTGAGATGATAATGAATTTTCCTTCAGTTTTTTTTAACTTCCCTTACCCACCTTCATAACAACGATTTATTTCTTGCATAGCCTAAAATCACATAAGGAATGCCTCAATGAGGTTTAACAGGCCCTGTTTTTTGACAGCCCATACCCCCAGTCTTGACTTCATCACATGACAAGAAAAAACTACCCCCCCCGCAAAAAAAAAATGAAAGAAATCTCGAGTAATACAATTTCCAGAGAGACCCCTTATCATGTATGTTGGGTGTGCAATGGGTATCAAAAAAATGGGGTAAATACAATACACAATACAACATACATTATTCTCTTTACAGAACTACATGGCCAATCTATCATTGCCACCAAATTACTTTATTCTTGCACCGTGCTCCACAATAACTCTCAAGGCAAAATGTAAGAAAACATTATATCCAGAGGCGGCCTTAGAGGAGTGTGGGGCCTTGGGCTGACCAACCTCCGGCGGGGCCAGTTTCGTCAAATGCTGTTACTGGTATGTGTGAACTGTATAAACTTGTGTGCAAATGTAATAAAAATAATGTTAACATACACCGGATTTTCTCATTACAGTATTCAGCAAAACTTTTGCAAGATAACACGCTTTATCAAAATATATTGATATAATCTATTAAAAAAGTGTAATTCATAATTTATGACAATACCACGACAGTGCAAAATGCGATGCAGTGTCATGCGGAAATTAGCAGGGCCGCTTCTAAAAGAGTACCCAAATTGCAAGTAAACTCTAAGTCTCTATATGCAGGATGTGGTAGTCATAACTCACGTTGATGCCATGTCAGCCGGTTATCATTAGCGATACATGTTTTTGTACATTAATATTCGGAAATGTTTATGGTCTACAAATAAAATGTGAGCTTCAATGTTTTGATAGGAAGTGTGAAATTAACTTAGAGGTATCATCATGAAATCGCTTACCAGTTTCTAGGTTCATAGACGAAAATCCATTTTTCTTGCCTTCCGATTGGAAAAGTTGTTGACGACATCTTCATAGTCTAATCTGGATGCAATGTCTTTTTCTATAGGTAGGAGAAGCCAACCCAGCAACTAATGGGCTAATTTTAGGAAGGGATTATACTGGTGACATTTTTCGGGCGATGAAGGTGGATTATGGAATGTTTTCAAAGATGTACATGTACAGAAGAGGAATTTTAAAAGGGTTCCTCTTAGAAGCATCTCAAATATATATATATATATATATATATATATATATATATATATATATATATATATATATATATATATATATATATATATATATACTGGAGAATATAACTTGACGGGTCACATGGACCTCAAAAACGGGGCCCGCTTAGATGCAGGGTCTGGGGCAGTCGCCCCACTTGCCACCCCTAAATGCTTTTCTTGATTAAACTACTCACTAAATACAGAATTATCACATGTAAGGATACAGATTTGTTAAAATACCTCAAAAACAAAGTGGAAACTAATTAACATAAATGAAAAGCAACAATAATTGTCTGTAAGTAATTGTAGAAGCAGGGCCAGCTTGTAGAAAAGGAGTCAGACAATTCAGTAAGAATTCTGGAGTCCAAAAAGCCACCTCCCAAAGTTTAAATACAGTATATTGTTAGTTTGCAATAAATTACACATTGTTCCCAGAAATGGGCAAGCCAGTAAAATGTATATTAAGCACTAAACTGGGGTCATTATAAACCACTGAGTGTATAATTATTAAACCTTGATTAAATTAATCTCCAGCGCATGTTCTTCAAAAGTAATAAAGCATATGCCAAGCAGGGGTGTATATAATTTATTCATATTTTTTGTACTGTTAGCAAGAAAGTTGGCAATCAAACTGTAGTGCAGTCACACGGTGTGGTAAACTAATGATGATCAGGGCAGCCTGGGATCACGCCCTGTTTACAGGCATACACATTTGATAGCACATGCTGATGAAAAGTCTTCTTAAAATGTTGTCAAAATATTAAAACAAAATGCAAGTAAGTATCTGAAATCATGGTTTCCATTTTAGACATATTAAATCAACAAAATGTATTTATATACTACTTCCATTTTCTTGATATTTAACTTGCAATTAAAAAGTAAATTAACATATGTGTAACCATTATACAATAATGTTTAATTTGCATAATATTCCTTATTATCCGTTACAGCATTTTCATGTTTTCTCAATATAGAAGAAAAACAAGGTGCAGAAACATAGCAGGCATACTGTAAATCTACAGTAGATGCAAAAACAAGATTACAGAGTTGACAGTTGTCAGCTAAGGGAACAGATTGCACTCAATTTGTAAAATAGCATTTTTTTTATCTCTTACTCTTTTAAAGGGAATGAAGCAAATTAAAATTTACAAATGGATGCAACCATAATTTTGTGCCTATAATTCAACAGTTTTTTTTTTGTTTCTGAATAAGAGCACTTCCATTTAAGAGCACGGGATGCTGTCAACAATTACAAATAAAGTATGAATTAACAGAAACACAAAACATTATGCTATAATGTAAAACAAACATCACAAAATATACAGTGACATATATAATTTGTTTTAAGTACAGATGCTAATTGTCCTAGGTCAATAACATTTTGAAAAATATAACTGAGCATGCAAACACATATTATACACATGTTCTGAATACAAACCTCTGAAAAAAGTTGGGACACAACACAGTTATTTCAAGGCAGACCGAATGCAGTCACAGACTTTAAGGACAGAAAGAAAATAGCAAAGACTGCAAAAGAAGCATGAGAAACTAATTTACATAACCTTAGAAACTTCAACAAGAGGATCTTATGTTGTGTTTTCAGCCTTAATTTAAATACTGAGACCTATGGTGCTACTGAATATTGTTAGACAGATCATCCCAGAGAATGGCTGCCCTGCCTCCTATGCTAGTTTTATGTATCCTTGAAATTGTAAACATGTCTGCACCTTGAGAACACAATGTAAATTCTGGATTACTGTATTCCTTTCATGAGCTTGTAAGTATGGGGTGGGAAAGTTGTTTGGTTTTGTCATTTATACATTTTCTGTGCATACAAGAGGGACAATTGTAAACTCTGCTCTAAACTTAACTGGAAGCCAGTACAATTATGTTAGAACTGGAGTTACTGTTACTGTATATACCCATACTGCTCTGCTCGAGCAATATAGACATATTGTGTGTTACCTTTTGAAATAACTTTGGAATAGTAAATAAAAATATGCCCAGGGATGTGAACTCTATTCTCCATTCAACCGACTTTGTTACAATTATGTGTGAAATGAATTAATTAATTATTTTTCAAATTTAACAAAATATACTAAACAACATTTTTACCGCAAGCATACAGAAAAGTATATTTTTATTTTCCAAACGGAAGCCCACAAACTTCCTTCCATGATAATACCTTTGGAGGTGTTACCTCCAGTATATTAAGCATAGAACCAGGCTATACCACCAAATATGTCTGTTACCAGAGACCACCTTTCTCTAAACCATAATATCATATATTAGGTGCAATGGCTCACTGTTCCTGAATTGACACTTCTCTTCACAACCAGAAATTTATATTTGTGCATTCGATCATACTAACGTGGATCGTGATAATATATACTTTTTATTTTTATGTTTTTTTTCTCTGTATATATTGCATGCTTGGTTCTTGTAAACTGGCATGAGCTTATGATAAATCAAAGATATTTCATCAAGCTGCATGGCATCTATTCAAGTTGTTTGCAATTTTCTGTTTGTTTATTATTAAATGCAGAAAATAAAATGAGCCATCTGTGCGGTTTTTATCATTTTTTTAAACTTTAAATTCAAAACTAAATTGTAAATGGAGTCTTGGGCATGGATTCAGACTTGGTGAAAGTGCTTTTAAAAGTTTAAGCATGTTTTTGGTTTTACAAGTATTGTTGAAGTCTTCAGCAAATGTTGAGTTTCAGCCAGACTTTTTCAGCAGATGCAACTATTGTGCCCCGTGGAGAAGCTGATGATTCTATGTTATTAATGTCTGAGTTGAGTGCTCATTATCAAGTAAAAGTTTAGGCCAAATATTTATTTGCAATGGGAAAACAATAGACAGCAGAAAAATCTCTGTTGAAACTACAAGGTCTAGATAAAGGCAGAAATCAGCCTCCAGTTGAGAAAGTGTAAACAGTGCGAGTATCGTAAGGGTGAGTTGGGGTACAATGCTTTACACAACTAAATACATCAATACGACCTCAAAATTCTCAGATTTAATGCCTCTTATATAAAGTGTTTTCATATTAAAAGAAGCAGAAGGCATTTTCTCCTGTTTACAAGATGCAGGGTTATTCAAAACCTAGAAATCTTATTACCCTGAGGAATGTCTGTCTTTACAAAGCTGACTAAAGAAAAAGAAATAAATATTCAGAGAAAGTATGCAAAGAGATGGTCAAGATATACTGTATGCAAGACATGATAGTTGTTAGTAATGATATAAACATGAACCCTGTTGAATTCCACAGTACTTTTTATACAAGACAATCACGTTTATGGTGAAGTAGAAAAAGTTTAAAAAAAATAACAAAATGTGAAAAATGAAACACATTCCCTGGTGTTGATTTTAAAATAAACCTTTTCATCTGCAAATCAACGTTCATGATTCATGAAGTGTTACATTCTTTCAGAAACAAAGTAATTTAGCACAAAGTAATTTAGCATAATAGTTACTACTGCTGTTTAGAGCATTAAATCATGCCCCATGGTGTGAATCATAGGTGAAGTGCTCTTCTGCCATTCATTTGAAATAAATGTGTACTACCACTGCATAACAGAGAAGGAATTTAAGGACCAGTGGTTTTGTGTTATCTTCTGTGTGTTTAAAGCCCAAAATGATTTCAAGATCTTTTTGTAGATTCTTTGTTCATTTTAGAAGCTGATACTTAACATTTTCGATTATCACAACACAAGAATTAAAGACACTATTTACTACTCAATTATGTGTCTGCATTTCAGCTAACAAGATTGACTGACTGTGCTTTTACCTCCTTTTTACAAAGATTGGTTGACACGAAAATGCCGGGGACAAAAAAGATTATGTGGCTGAACTAAAGATCTGGTGAATTACTTGTTATGATTTAGCCAGGGTTTCATCTGTGGCTGTATGTTCTGTCCTTTTTTATTCTATCAAAGTTTTAGTTGTCTTTCTGTTTGTATTTCATTGTTTCTTAGTGAACATTGTCTTCTTTATTAATTGTTTTGTATTATTCTATTATGTTGATTATGTATATATTAGCTTCAACTGTATGTTGAACCTTTGCAGATGAGAGACCACCTTCTGCCTTTATAATGGGTGAAATCCTTTGTAGAGGCAGTTTTAAACACTGCTGTTTGGCTTCCAATCACAGATTTTGGGTTTGCATTTTTTGAATTTTGTTAGTTCTCTTTTCTGATTCCTTCATTTCTGAATTCTTATTTTTAGACTATTGACTTGGTTTTGTTTAATTTTTAAGTTGTCTCTGAAAGGCAAACCTTTTTAGCATCTTTCATTCTTTTTTTGCTTTTTGAATCTTTAGCCCATAAACTCTTTAAATATTATATTATTAAAAATTGTTTTGTTATATGCTGCCAGAGGTTTTCTATGGCTTCTCCTGTCCATTTTTAATTTGTAAGGTTGTTTTTGTTTTTGTGTGTGTAGGCTGGTCTCTTCAGTTTCCATGCCAGACCTAGTTTAAGCTTAAGCACCTTTATGGAGCTTTGAAACGTAGTTTTGAAGGTAAAGCTTTTATCGGAGGTCCATGAAGCTGCCATTTCAAAACAGTTCTCACATTAGAACATTCTAGATAAGAACAGGCCATTCAGCCCAACAAAGCTCGCCAGTCCTATCCACTTATTTCTTCTTCTTATTTTTATCCCTAAAGTCTTACTGTCTACCCCACTACTTGGTAGCTTATTGCAAGTGTCTATCGTTCTTTGTGTAAAGAAAAACTTCCTGATGTTTGTGAGAAATTTACCCTTAACAAGTTTCCAATTGTGTCCCCATGTTCTTGATGAATTCATTTTAAAATACAAGTCTCGATCCACTGTACTAATTCCCTTCATAATTTTAAACACTACAATCATGTCACCTCTTAATCTTCTTTTGTTTAAACTGTATAGGCTCAGCTCTTTTAATCTTTCCTCATAATTCAACCCTTGTGGCCCTGGAATCAGCCTAGTTGCTCTTCTCTGGACTTTTTCTAGGGCTGCTATGTCCTTTTTGTAGCCTGGAGACCAAATCTACACACAGTACTCAAGATGAGGCCTCACCAGTGCATTATAAAGGTTGAGCATAACCTCCTTGGACTTGTACTCCACACATCTTGCTATATAACCTAACATTCTGTTAGCCTTCTTAATGGCTTCTGAACACTGTTTGAAGTTGATAGCTTGGAGTCCACTATGACTCCTAAATCCTTCTCATAAGGTGTACTCTCAATTTTCGACCGCCCATTGTGTATTCAAACCTAATATTTTACTTCCCATGTGTAATACTTTACATTTACTGACATTAAATTTCATCTGCCACAAATCTGCCCAAGCCTGTATGCTATCCAAGTCCTTCTGTAATGATATAACGGATTCCAAATTATCTCCTAATCCACCTATCTTGGTATCATCTGCAAACAACCAGCTTGTTACTTATATTCCTATCTAAATCATTTATATATATTAAAAATAGCAGCGGCCCTAGCATTGACCCCCGTGGAACACTACTCCTAACATCGGCCAGTTCTGATGAGGTTCCTCGCACCATCACCCTCTGCTTCCTGTGTCTGAGCCAATTCTGTACCCATCTAAAAACATCACACTAAACTCCCACTTCTTTTAATTTGATGCCCAACCTCTCATGTGGCACCTTATTAAATGATTGCAAATATAAGCATGTCTCTTGGTTTACAGTCAACAGATAAAACAAAATGCAGAACACAGTGAAAGACGATTAATTTTGGTTACATATAGCTGGGACCCCACAACAGGATAACCTCCATTTATTGGAGAGGTGTGTGAACACACTGATGTTGATGCATATTGGTTGATTTGTTGATGCAAAAGTCTGTTGAGGAGAAGAACAAATTTTGGGAGGCCCATAGTATTTATATTATTGCTGTTATTTAATTTGATTATGTATTGTTTTGACAGTACTGTGAAAGGGACAGGCAGCAATTTTTAAGCTAAAAACAGATTAGAGTAAAGAAAGTAAAAATGAGCATGGTTCAAAAGCCAGGAGATCAGTTAATGCAAAACTTCAAAATTGCAAAGCAAATATCTAAAAACATCCAAGGTCCTATTTACCTAATAACATTTAATGCTTGTTAACACATGAAAGCTTGATTCATAATATAGGAATCTGAACACAGTTGATAGTGCACCATCATCTTAAATGGCAGGCATCTGATGAAGTCATCTAAAATACTGGCTGCACTGCCAGAGCTGCACAGATCAGGTTACATCCAAAATGGTGATAGAAAGCCAAATACAAGCTCTAGCGATCCCCGTGACCCTTAGGATAGGATAGTTAGGATAGAGCGGGTTGGCTGATGGATGGATGGATGAAATTTCAGACTTTTAGCTTTCGCCTGCATGCATGGCTTAACAGTTTACAATGAAATAAGTAATACTTCATGAAAACAATACAAAATGTCAAAAGGTACTGTAACTGTATGAGTCATCTCCTTGCTCCCTCTTCATCTATGGGAGCGTCTTGAACCTGACACCATTGGTAACTTAATTGGATGAGCATGGCTGATGAGTACAAAACACACATGATGGTGTAAAAGTGATCAGTGCTTTTATTAAAACCAACTCCAAAACAAGTATTCAAAAGTGCAGTGTTTCATCACCAATAAAAATTCCAAATTGCCAAATAAATAAATCCATTTAAACAAGGTTAAAATCAACTGATGGAAACTGTCTTTACAAATGAAAGCTGTTGTCTTCTTCCTCACTGGCAGCTCCTCTACTTGTACTATATGGGCCTTGCAGCAGAGAAGTTGCCATCCTGACACATGCAGCTGGCCTTCTGTAGGTTCGGGTCCCTGCCGTCCCATGGCTACTGTAAGGCTCCCTATCGGGACCTAGGCTTGGGACCCCAATAGCCATTGTGCGCATGTTGAAGCTCTCCTCCTAAGCCTCTTCGATCCTCACTGCCTTCCCGGTCTTCCACGGTGAGTTGCTCCTCTTAGTGCATATTGCTTTTGCTCCCTGAGTTTCTTGGTCAGAGCAATCACTCCATCAGCCCCCAGGCATCAGCCACTCACATTGCTCTTGGGACTCTCCTTCTCAGCTGCCTACCTTCTTTCCCTAGGGCCTGCTCCCTTCTGCTCACTCGCACCGGCTCCTTCCACCTCCTGCCCTTTTTTCTTTCACCCTTTAACCTTCGTCTTTCTTTTTCTCGATTCATTATTTTCTTCTCTTGCACTCGCGCTTCCCTTTTAAAATGGGGACATGGTACAGCTAGACAATTAGTGTCGCAGACAATCCTATACCTGTGCACTGTGCAGGGTCGTCCACTCTCATATCACACACAGGAACCACTTGCCACGCTACCACGACCCACACATGAACACGTGAATGCAACGATTATTTATTAAAAATGCCAAACTGCCACAGACCTCACTTTACCACAGATACCAAACAGGGAAAAGAAAAATATAGAATTTTTTGACGCTCTTCTCGGTGGATAGACTAAGACTGCCAATCAAATGCTTTATACATATAATTTGTAAAAAAAAAAATAAATAAATAAGTAGAGTATAAACACATTTTACAAATAACAAGAAGATGTAGAGATTTTGATCATGAGAAACATATTTAAAGCCACAATGGTGAGAATATCCTCAGAGTAATGGTACCCCAACCTGTTAAACTAAACATGACTTCTAGTCATGTCAATTTAAATGACTGAAAATCACTGCCCATATCATATTACCAACTGAGTGTCAATCTTCTAGCCCAGCTGTGTGACAGCCACTAGCATGCTGCCTGACAGAGCCAGAGGGTTAACAGCTCCCCTGAGTTGAACCACAATCTCAGCCCTTTTTCTATTTTCCATTCTTTTGTAACATGTAAAACACAACACACCAGACAGAGAAGTTCTTTTGTTTGTGAGGTCCAAAACACCAGAATTCCTTATTCCTCGTTGCTTAAATGCATTGTACTTTCAGATGAGCATTCATTGGTTGTCAGTTCTCACGCACACAGATGCCACTACGGCCCTACGACTAAAGACAAAATAAAAGCTGTTTGATTGATGGGTGGAGTAAGTCATTAGGTGTATCACATTAGGTGATCGGCTTCATGGACGCACACCACTGACTTCCTCTGACTCGCTAAGGTTATATACATTGTCAAAGAATGAGCATCAACACACTGAAAAAGGTTTGGGGCAGCCATCCATATATTGACCCTGGCTGCAAAAGGTTTAACACTAGAATTACCAAAGCTTACGAGAAAACTTGTAAATCTGGCCCACCTTAAATCCACTCGCACATCTCCATTCAGTGTCTTTTGTCGTGTAAATGTTTTGATAATCCCAAGCAGCAAGCAGTCTGCTAAACCATCCCCCCCACCACCAGAGAAACTGCAAAAATGTCTCCCAAATGAAGCCTTGTTTATCAGTGAGTCAGATACCTAGGCTAAAAAAATATATTGTTATTCGGAACACATGCATTTCACGTGCGTTCCGTGTCCACAAAGATCTGTCCAAGTGTAGCATGACAGAAATGTTGAACACATACCTAAAAGACAAACGTTTTCCATGTTTTAGTACTAACGACAAAATGTAGACATGAAGTGAATAATGTGTGAAGACTGAAGTCCAAATATCAAATAAGCACTTTCACAAAAGATACAAGTATAACACAACAAATGCGCTTCCCCCACCCCCCCCCAAGACTATAACTGAAGAAAAAGAAATCAGGTTAGTGTTGGTTGTTGTGCTGACTTCTCAGAAAGTATACTGTTTAGAGCTGCTGACTCCAATTCAGAAGGTTCTGGGATCGAATCTTAATGTCTTCCAAAATAAACATTTTGAGTAGTGAGCTGTTCTTACTGTTACTATTATACAATAAAAGCATAAATTTAATTTGAGTCTGTAACCGCCGCTGTAAATGTATGGTACTTGTAAAGGTTAGCGTTTTTTTTTATTCAGTTTTATTCTCTCCGTCTCGTTCACACTCACCCTGATCTGGCATTGCTGTTTTCAAATAAAGACGCACTATAACAGAGGTGAACTCAGATTAGAGAAAGAAACAGAAGCCCTCCCCGCAAGAAACGTCCACTCACATATAAGAACAACGCAGCTGCACCAGGCGTAAAGGCAAAAGATGGCACAGTTTGGATACAAGATGAAGTCTTGACAGCACAGCTTACAGAGCTCGCCAACGTATCATGCAAACACATGTTTGTGATGGTCTTTACATAAGAAGAACTTATATGTTACTTATATAAAAGCCAGATCGAATGTTACTTGTCTTGATTTATTTACTTATCTTCCTACAGCATAAAGTCACAAGTATACTGCAGAGCTTCCTCTTTTGATCGTCAAGAGCATGCTCACAAATTACAGGTGTAATGCCACGAAAAATACCTGCTGGCGCTTTAGCACGCGAGCAATGGTACGAGAATGCAGTTAGCCTTTTTTGCACATAAACCACGCTAGTGTTTAGATCTGGACGGTGTAGTGCTCTTGAGCTCTGTAAGCCGAGCTGTTTCTTTCAAGGATAGGTGATTGGCAGGATGACACCGGACTTCGTCCTGTATCCAAACAGTGCCATCTTTCGCGTTTATGCCTGTTGCAGCTGCCTTGTTCTTATATGTGAGTGGACGTTTCTTGCGGGAGGGCTTCTGTTCTCTTTCTCCAATCTGAGTTCACCTCTGTTATAGTGCGTCTTTATTTGAAAACAGCAGTGTCAGATCAGGAAGAGCGTGAATGCAACTGAGAGAATAAAACTGAATAAAAACGCTAACTTTGACAAGCACTATAAATTTACAGACGCAAATCAACTGTAAGTTTTAATGTATAATTGTAACAATAATAGCATCTTTCTACTCAAAATGGTAAACTTCAGAAGCTGCCAGCATCGAACCCAGAACCTCTTGATTGTGAATCTGCAGTTCTTAGCATTGCAATATGCAAGCTGTTGCATCAACTGCCTACTGTAACCTGCTTCTATTTTTTCTTCGGTTATGTTCTTGAATAAAAGCGCACTTGTTTTGTTATACTTGTACTTTTCATGAAAGTGTTTATTTGATATTTGGGTGTGTGTGGGAACTGTTAACATTTGAATCTGATGATTGTATATAGTGTGGAACTGACCTATCTGTACTATGCTGTCCTCTGCATCTCCTGGAGTTCAAAAGAAATACCATCATGCAGCAACAAGTTCAGAACAAAACCAAATGCAGTCACTAACTACAACCGCATGAAGGTATGCAAATGAATATAATGTTGCATTAAAGCAACAACGTTTTTCCGAAATATACAATACAGGTCATAAAATGAATTATTCCAAATATCATATACGCCTAAGTCTCTCTTTTTTCTCAGTGCGGCTTTGACATCATGGATCAGAAGGTGCATTCTAATTCAGCATGATCAGGAACACTCAAGAATAAAGCTGAATAAAAAAATTCACATCCACAGTCCATCTCAGTCATGCACACCACTCACATCCATGTCCACAATTTTCCCAGTCTTGTTCGCTCACAAGAAATGACATGGTTTTCAAATAAGGAGGGTGTAACAAAACAAGTTTGTTTGTTATACCATGTCTTTATCTGAAAACGGCGTCAGATCCGGGGGTGTGTGGGAGCTTGAACATGAGTGAGAGAATAAAACTGAAAAAAAAACACTAACTTTAACTATAAATTTACAGACGCAAATCAAATGTATGTTTCTATTGTATGAAATTAACAATAAGAGCAGCTCACTACTAAAAATGGTAAATTTGGGAAGCAGCTGATATTGAAACCGCGGCCTCTTGATTGGAAGGTAGCATTTCTTCGCATTGTACCACGCAAGCAGTTGTATCAGCCACCTACCGTAACCTGCTTTCTTTTTTTTTTGGCTAAATTCTTGAATAAAATTGCACTTGTTTTGTTATACTTGTACCTTTTGTGAAAGTGTTTATTTCATATTTGTATCTCAGGCTTCACACCTTATACATTGCATGTCTACATTTTTTCAATTATTACTAAAACATGTTGTTGACACATGAAATGTATGTATTCCAAATGATGATGTACTATTTTACCCTATAAAGCTCTAGCACTTCACTCGAAGATAAACACTGAGCACTGAGAAACTTCTTTGAAATGAACTGCAGCGTGAGCGGGGATGCGACAACAGGCTTCTTGCTTCTTATCAACACATTTACAGGACAAAAGACACTGATGGAGAGGTGAGAATGGATTTAAGGTGGGCCGGATTTATGAGCTTTCTTGTAGGCTCTGGTAATTCTAGTGTTAAATAAACAATAGGATGTTCTCAGGTTGAGTTCCCAGATCGAACTGAACTAGTTTGGCAAAATGGAGATTTTATAGGCAGTAAACCAGAAGTGATGTCATTTGACTTGAACAAGAAGTGACGTTGGTCTGGGTGCCAGAACAGGAAGTGATGTCCGTCTGGGCATCGGAACAGTAAGTGACATTAAATCAGGTAGGTTTTCCCATAATTGGCCTGCAGAGATAACAGAAATAGGTTTAGAGCGCCCCACCACCCTCTGGCCTGGCAGGTAATCACCTTGGTCCATTCAGCTCGCTCCTAGTCGCACGTGTGTGACAACATGAAGACTACTACTGAAAATCAATGTAAAAATCAGTTAATGTGACATAGCCTAAAGTCATGGCTTTTTTTCTGAGAATAGACTTTGTTGACTTTACTTATCGTATTATATTTAAGCAAATTGTAAATCACTATGACGATATTATTTCATATTTAAACTTGAACAGATATCTCTCCTACTACCCACCTAGAAGAAGATTTAATATGATGTCATCACTGAAAGCTGCTAAAATATTTAAGCAATTAACAGTTCTTAAATATTTCAGATTACAAAGATTCTTTTTTCTTTTTAATTACAATAAAATATCCTTCCCCCTTTTTGTTATGGTACATGGGTTACGGTTCTTCTAGTTAGGAGGGATAAGATGGTGTGCTATCAATGCTGTATAAATGATCTAAGTAGATTTTTAAAGCACTGTCCCATTACATTTTACTACCTTATCCTGTTAGAAAAGAGTATTATGAATCTAAAATTCTGAAAATGGGACATTGCCAACATAGGTGACCCCATGAAGTTGTGCATGATAGCATCTCTCATAATTAAGGATTTGACTGGATACATTTTGGACAGTATGAACATATGAGCCCTGTGCCATTTTGAATGGTTTGCATGAACTAATATTCAGTGAAGCTTTAATAGAGGCAGGCTCTTTTGAAAGCACTGGTATGATTTAGAGATATCTTTATCTGAGCTAGAAAGTATAGTTTATGTAGTGTATATTAGGGGAAGTTTAGAAGGGCCCATTAGCATTCTTTTAGAAAAGTCTCTAATCTGCATGTGGATAAAGAAAAGATTTGATACAAAGTTAGATTTGAGCATATTTTTCTCCATATATGAATAATTTTAGGTGGCATGTGTTGTTCTTTCATTTAATACCTTAGCAACAAATGCACTACCCTGTGGTTTTAGGGTGGGCTACTCTATATAGGAAATATAATGGAAACATCACTGTAGCATACTATAAATCCAGCGTTTTTGTAAAACAAGATGAATGTTGCTCCAAAAATGGCAACTGCCAAAGTCATGAAGCTGAAACTTTGAACATTTTCCTGAAGCATCAGGAACATAGGCCAGAATAAAGTAATCTATAATAATAAAAGGCAAAGCCCTCACTGACTGACTGACTGACTGACTGACTGACTCATCACTAATTCTCCAACTTCCCATGTAGGTAGAAAGCTGAAATTTGGCAGGCTTATTCCTTACAGCTTACTTACAAAAGTTAAGCAGGTTTCATTTTGAAATTCTACACGTAACGGTCATAACGGTCGACAATGTTGAACTTTCTTATTTATGGCCCCATCTTCACGAAATTTGGTATGCGGCTTCCCTGCGCTAACCGAAACCGATGTACTTACTTATTTCGATGGTATGACACCACTGTCGGCCGCCATGTTGAACTTTCCAACATCACCAATTTTCAAACTTCCCGTGTAGGTAGAAGGCTGACCCCATCTTCACGAAATTTGGTAGGTGGCTTCCCTGCACTAACCAAAGCCAATTTACGTACTTATTTTGGTGGTATGACGCCACTGTCGGCCACCATATTGAATTTTCCAAACGTCACTAATTCTCCAACTTCCCGTGTAGGTAGAAGGCTGAAATTTGGCAGGCCCATTCCTTACAGCTTACTTACAAAAGTTAAGCAGGTTTCATTTTGAAATTCTACGCATAACAGTCATAACGATCAACAACGTCCACCATATTGAACTTTCTTATTCATGGCCCCATCTTCACGAAATTTGGTAGGCGGCTTCCCTGCACTAACCGAAACCAATGTACATACTTATTTCGGTGGTATGATGCCACTGTCAGCCGCCATATTGAACTTTCCAACATCACTAATTCTCCAACTTCCCGTGTAGGTAGAAGGCTAAAATTTGGTACTTATTTCGGTGGTATGATGCCACTGTCGGCCGCCATATTGAACTTTTAACGGAAACTAATTTCCGTACTTATTTCGTTGGTATGACCCCACTGTCGGCCGCAATATTGAACTTTCCAACGTCACTAATTCGCCAACTTCCGTATAGGTAGAAGGCTGAAATTTGGCAGGCTCATTCCTTACAGCTTACTTCCAAAAGTTAAGCAGGTTTCATTTCGAAATTCTACACGTAATGGTCATAACGGTCAACAACGTCCGCCATGTTGAACTTTCTTATTAATGGCCCCATCTTCTCGAAATTTGGTAGGCGGCTTCCCTGCACTAACCGAAACCAATGTATGTACTTATTTCGGTGGTATGATGCCACTGTCGGCTGCCATATTGAACTTTTCAACAGTCTTTGTTACTTATGGGCCCATCTTCAAGAAATTTGGTACACGGGTTCCCAATGCTAACTGAATCCTACTTACGTATACTGTATATATCGTCCATAGCCTGCAGCTCGGTCACCGTGTGAGGCGGCGTTGGGTCTCCCATTCCAACGCCTCCCACATTGTTGGCTGCCTGCCTATATAAGGCCGTCCGTCGCTCCAGTCTCTACATTCCCTTCCTTGCTTCGCCACGTGATTCACATCTCCCTACTGATAACTACAGCCTTTTTGTTTAATCCACGGCTTCTCCGCTGTTTTATTGTTTGTTTAATACAATTATAATTATTGTATAGGTATTTTACACTTACTTTACATTGCTCAGGTACCCATTTCCTTTATCATTCCAACCCCCATTACCATGTCTATCGAGATGATCACTATCGATCAAAGAACTATCACTTACCGAGTGGTTTCCATGCCCGGAGATACCACCTACCTTTTCCATTCTCTTTGTTACATATTGCACGGCCATATCAGGCTCACTCTTGATATCCAGAGGAACATTGTGTCTTATGTATTGAATGACTGGGACAGGTTCAATGTGTGGACGGATGACGGTACAGGAGATAATTATACTACACAGGAGCATTATAAGAGTGAAATGCTTAAGCCCTTCACCTATGGTTCTGCATGTGAGTTGATGGCTGCCGCTGAATTGTTCGGTTGTCGTTTTCAAGTGTACTGAAATGGCCAAATATTTTACACCTTTCGACAACTGTCAATGCCTCTTAAACATCTTAGATTCACAGGTGATGATTTCAGTAGTGGACAGTTTGATGTTTATGAATGTTTAAACTCTCAAAAGCTGGATGTGATTTTATCACTGAAACCGGTTGTGTGCTTACAACGCTTGACAGATGCCGAATGTCACTTCAATACAACAAATCCTGCAAATACTGTCGTAATTGAAACAAACCATGAAACTCAAACCGATTATAACAGCAGCAATCCAAGCTGTGAGATTTGAAACAAGATTACTGTTCACATGGCCAACTGTACGTTGCATGCTCAAGAGTAAGCTCAGCGCACAGCTTGGTCATGTTACAACCGGAGGGCCGAACTGACAACATGGTATACAAAGAGATCCTTAACAAATAATTATTGGCATATTTTCCCTCAGTTTAAAAAGGTAAAATTTTCTTCTTAATAAAAATTTTAATGCAGTACTTCGTCGCTGCGAATCGCGGATATTTTGCTAGTTTAACCATATTTTCAAGGAAAATAATGTGGTCTGAAAAATGTCATCAGTATTTGATAGTATTTTATGCTGTCTCAGAAACAGTTAATTGTGTTGCTTCGCTGACAGTTATTTTCCAGAACTTCATGTGTGAACTGTTAAAATGTATATGATTTTATATTCCACCAAATTGAAAATGTCAACTATGTCTCTAACACTATGTGAAATGCCTTATTTTCTGGCTGTTAAATGTTTGCAGACTTCACCTGATACTGGCAATTTTCAGACATATATATTCTGTGAACTTCACATTCATACATGTGGAGAACTGCCGAAAAAAAATCATTGGCCGCAATAACTGTGAACTGTTCTAGTACAACATATGAACAATGATCACTTGTCACTTGTGTCCAGTCATTTATTAGAAGAATAGTTTAAGCACTTGAAGAAACAATAGGCTATATTTTAAAAGAATAGTCACTTGTGTTTGGCAGATGGGTGTGTTGTTGTTGCTTATGATGGACCCGTAGGTTGACTGATTTAATACTAGCTTCTTAAAGACTTTCCTTTTCCTATTAATGTCTATGTTGCGTATATTGTGACACTGATTTTTTTCTAATTTTTGTTTTATGATGCAGTATATCTCATGTAGAAGCAATGTCAGGTCAGTATTTTTACCTATGAAATGTTCCCAGATATGTCAACTGTACCTGTCTAAAGTTTCATCTTAGAAACATGAAAAAATACATAGTTATAGCATTTGGCACCATGGATACCCCTCCCACCTACAGAACTTTTCCAGGCAGGGATGCGCAAAATATTAATATTTTAAAATTTATATTAAGTAATATAAAATATTTATATAAAATATAAATAATTTATCACATAAACACACACATATATATTTATTGCATATGTATACACCCACACACACAAATAATCACAGTTTTGTTTATTTTAATCAATTTTCGCTTTCTCCTTTTTATTTTCTCGGATATGAAGTATAATGAAAGTATTATAATCGTCCAAAAATTTGATGTTAAGATTTTGATGAATCTCAATGTTTTAGACCTCCCTGGCTTTCTCGTATATTAAGTACAGTGGTACCTCGGTATACGTCCGCTTTGGAATAAGTCCAACTTGGTATACGTCCTGTTTGGACATGAAAAATTTTGCTTGGTATACGAAATTTGTTTGGAATACGACTCGCGTGCTACCCTTATTTACCTCTCTTGAGACAAAGTCACGACTGCCCACGAGCGTCAGTGCGCCAGTTGCTAGCATTCAGTGAACAACCCGCTGTGGTGTATGGCCGGCCGTTTATCCCGGCCAATACCCCCAAGCCGCCAGGTGGAGCCCTCCCTGCAGTATGAAGGTTTCCCGAAGACCAGCAGGGCATCATGGACATTGCAGTTTTTATACGCAGCCCTGCTGGATGCCGTGGGGGCCACTAGGAGACGCTGCAGGGAGGAACAACAAGTATTTTCCCTACGCCCCGGAAGCACACATGGACAAGGGGAATGATGTGCTTCCGGGGTGAAGAAAAGGACTTTTTACCTGACCCGGAAGTGATACAAAATCACATGGACTGGGGATTGAGAACACTTCCGGGTCAGGGAATATAAAAGGACTATGGGAGCTCCCAGACGGTGAGCTGAACTTGGTGGAAGGGTGGCAACGCGTCAGGGAGTTGGAGGATTGTTTATTTGTGATTGTTATTGTGATTTATATGAGAATAGTGGAGGAGAGGGTGCTTTGTGCACTGTGGCGATTAAATAAAGTCAAGTATTGGACTTTTACCTGGTGTTTGGAGTCGTGGACAGGGGTTCAAGGAAGCGATAGCGCACCCAATCTGTCACACCACGCTTTAACTCTCTGTGAATTTTCACGTGTGTGGTATAGCGGGTCCACAGCTCCTGTCAAAGGACAGTTTTAAAATAAATAATCACTGCGCTCGCGGCTGGGTGAGGGGGTGTGGTGGTTGTGTGGCTGAAGCGTTTGTTGGGGCAATTCGCGATGTGGGCGTTTCTCACCTAAGTGCACAGGTGAGAGACCATCCGCATTCGTGATTGTTCCTGGGGCTGCTTATCTTGATAAATAGGAGTGCGAGTCGGCTAGAAGGGGAGGAAAAAGAAAGAACGGACGAGAGAGAGAGAGAGTGTTGCAGCTGAACAGGGAGCCTGGGTGTTGGGCCGACACCCGGGTAATAGTAGTAATGGTCACTCCCGCTGAGTGATCATGGAGCGGGACTGGCCAAAAGGAGGGTGACTTTCCGCGTAAGGACTTGGGCGAGTGTATTCCCCAGCGTAAGCGCCCTGGTCGCTGTGGATCCCAAGTCGCTGTCAGGAGGAGCTTACTGGAGCCAGGAATCGGAGAGGTGAACTGAACAGCTGAAATAGGCAGAGTGAAGGTCAGCTTCAAGTAGGGCGACTCCTCTGTTGGGAAGCAGGGGGATGCCAAGTAAAATGGCACCAAGCTTCTTTTTTTTTTTTGAAGAATACGCCCTGCTGTATTTTAACTTTATTGTTTTTAAGAAGACTTTTTTCTATTGTTTTTAACCTCCGTTTCACTTCTGATTTTATGGATTATTGATTGGAACTTTAGACACTGCACTTTAATTTGAACACCTTGTTTTGTTGATCTATACTAATAAAAGGCAAAGCCCTCACTGACTGACTGACTGACTGACTGACTGATTGACTGACTGACTGACTGACTGACTGACTGACTCACTCACTCACTCACTCACTCACTCCCTCATCTCTAATTCTCCAACTTCCCGTGTAGGTAGAAGGCTGAAATTTGGCAGGCTCATTCCATACAGCTTACTTACAAAAGTTAAGCAGGTTTCATTTCGAAAATCTACGCGTAACAGTCATAACTGAATCTTACTTACGCACATATATACGACCATAGCCTGCAGCTCAGTCACCATATGAGGCGGAGTTGCGTCACCCATCACCACGCCTCCCACGTAGTTAGCTGCCTCGCGAGATACAAATTAATGAGAAGACTTTTGATCACTTTGTAACAGAGTTAAAATTGCTGGTGAAGGACTGTGCTTATGCAAATGAAGATGAGATGGTCAGGGATAGAATAGTGTTTGGCACAAACTCAGCAAAAGTTCGAGAGAAACTTTTAAGTGCCGGGTCTGAGCTAACATTAAATAAAGTAGTGGACATCGCAAGATCGCACGAGATATTTGTGAGATACAAGTTTAATGAGAAGACGCAGGGTATAAACGAGACTTTTCATCACTTTCTAACAGAGTTAAAATTGCTGGTGAAGGATTGTACTTATGCAAACGAAGATGAGATGGTCAGGGATAGAATAGTGTTTGGCACAAATTCAGCAAAAGTGCAAAAGAAACTTTTAAGTGCCGGGTCTGTGCTAACATTAAATAAAACCGTGGACATGACAAGATCACACGAGATAGCACAAGCACAGCTGAGAATCTTTGATGCATGTACTCCGAGCGGCTCACGTGAACTGACTGTGAACGCAGTACGCAGACAAAAAGCAAGAGCTCCAAAGAGCGCTGAACAAAAAACGCATTACACAATTGAGAAGGCAGCAAAAAAATATGATGCGAGTGTCGTATACAAGCATATTCATGTGCAGCTGCTGCGGAAACAAGGCACACGGTGGAAAATGTCAATGTCCAGCTAAAGGAAGACAGTGTAACAAATGTGGTAAATTGAATCAATTCGCTAAAGTTTGCAGGACTGGGAAAGGTAAACCCGTGCATGCAGTGTGTGATGTCTCAGATAAAGACGAAGACGAGCTGTTTATTGATGCGGTAAGAAAAAGACAACCCTCTGAAGCCGAACAAGCCTTTGTAGACATATCAATAGGAAAGAAAGGTGTAAAGCTTAAGTTTAAATTAAGTTCATAGACACGCTGCCACTAAATATTCGCAGGCAAATCCACAACTTAATACTGGGAATGCCTGTTAAACATTTTAGATTCACGAGTACCAATTATCTTTACAACGATTGACAAACACGGTATGTAACTTGCACACAACACATCCTCCAAATACGAACCTGATTGAAAGAAATAATAATAATCAAATCCTTGATGACAGCAACACTCATAAAAACAAAACAATTCCATTAGCATTCATGTTACGTTATTTTTAAAATGTTTCCTTTTCTTTTTCATAACTTCTTTAACACACTGCTTCGCCACTTCAAAGCGCGGGTATTTTGCTAGTTGTTTTAATAAAAGCACTTTGCACATTTTCACCATTCCCATGCTTTGTTGTGCCTGTTGTGTTGTGGGATCACCCACTTAGCCAGAGCCACCCGCCCAGAAAAACCAGCTTGCTGATGCCAGCCTGCCATGTTACATGGTCAGGTTCTTTTTTTATAGATGATAACTCACGATTGGTCCACCACAGAAAAACATTATTGGGCTTGTTTTGTAAATTTGCTGTAAATTTTGATATATAACTTATAGCATATATTCGCTGTTATATGCAAGAACACATGAAAATTCAGACGTGCATGGTGAGACGGGTGGCTATTGTGCTGAGCTGGGTAGTTCTCTTTGTTCAAACATGGCCATGTGATGTCTTATTGAAAATGTCTCAAACTCAGCTATCCAATGGTGTGAAGATTGAGATAGCATAAGTAAGTTAGCAAGAGCCACCCCCACCCCCCCTAAACTGGCAGATGGTTTGTGCCAGCTCTGGCCGCCCTAGTTTCAGTTTATTCAAGATTTCTAAAGATTACATTACACAGAGAAGTATTTGGGCTTGTTTTGATCAGGAGAATTTGCTGTAAGTATTGATATATCACTTGTATATTTTTGCTATTGTTTTGTGAAGTTATAACAGATCATATGAAAATTCAGACAAGTGGTTTCTCTGTTTTTTGGCCCATGACTGCCGATTGCTTGATCTGAGTGATGAATCAATGTATCTACTTGTCAAGACCTTTCGATTGATGTATAACACTTGGGTATTCCTTATACAGAATAATTACTATGATTTTTTCATTTTTTTTTTGTTGATGGTTCATGACGCACCTCACTGTATGATTTCATACCAAATTAAAAGTCAACAATGTGATCACTGTGAGTGTGTAGTTGACTCCAGTTGCTTGAAAACAAGATATTGCTTGTGTGGAATAGTTTGCCTGTATGATGCAACAAAAGATATTTTAAAGCATTTTTGAACCAATTTCAGCCAGGTACCGGGCTGCTTAAGGTTTAAGATGTTATTAATTATGAGTAACAATTGAATAAATTATTTGAAGTCTGACAAGCTGTCTAGTGCATCATTTTTACTTGAATATTCAAAGGCAACTTGTTGCAAGCTAATACTAAAAATAATTCTTAATTCTGCTATGTAAAAAATACTTGTTAAGGTATAGCTCTTGTAATTTTTATTTTCACATTGTTTAAAGATAATGTTTACAGTTGTAAGAACAAAACCATAGACATCCTGGGGGTTTGGGAGCACCGAAGTGTTCCCTTATAACTGAAAGATCTTAAATCAAAAAGAAAACACAAAATAAATGTATTTCTTTTCAGACAGGAATCAATCATAGACTGCTTTAAGATGGCAGAGTAGTTGGTTTTAAGGGCTAGAAAGAGGTAAAGAGGTGGAGGTGGGTGGAAACTGGAAATGACGTCATTGGTGGTTAGTCTGTAAATCATCCTTTCTGTAAATGGGGGAAGAGAAGAGGTATTAAATGACAGTGAGAGTGTAATTACAATCAGCCAAGCCCAACAGATTGTCCTCTAATCGCACGTATGTGACAGAGCTCATGATCATAATTGCAGCAAATGCAAAGAGTATGTTTATATCAGCCCTGAAACAGTGAAGTGATAATCTTTGCTACTATATAAGGAATACCAGACAGAAGACTTAGGTGTTAGATGTGCAATGAATAGAGAAAACTTAGTGTCAACTTATAATAACTTGTATTCTGTAATATATGATTATCTTTATTTTTTAGCTTCAATAACACTTGTATATGAAAGTCTGTGTATAAATTCAGCCTTAAGCTTACAGTGCATATTAGCAGTCATTTTCCTTTACATCTAAGCTCTGAATGATTTGCTTGAATTTGAGGAGCCAGTAGTGATGTACAATGTAATTTACAGTGATCCCTTGCTATATGGCGCTTTGACTTTTGCGGCTTCACTCTATCGTGGATTTTAAATGTAAGCATATCTAAATATATATCACGGATATTTTGCTGGTTTGCGGATTTCTGCGGACAATGGCTCTTTTAATTTATGGTACATGCTTCCTTAGTTGCTTTGCTCAGTTGATTTCATACAAGGGACACTATTGCAAGATGGCTGAGAAGCTACCCAATCAGAGCACGTATTACATATTAAATAAAACTCCTCAGTGATATACGATATGCTTCCTGTGCGGTGCTTCGCATACTTTAAAGCCCAAACAGCACGTATTGATTTTTGATTGTTTGCTTTTCTCTGCCTCTCTCTCTCTCTTTGACATTCTCTGCTCCTGACAGAGGGGGTGTGAGCAGAGGGGCTGTTTGCCTAGAGGATACAAACACTCCTCTAAAAAATGCTGAAAGACTACCTTCACATTGCTGCCTTCTTGTAGCTGCTTTGTCCGGCAGTGCCTCACATACTTAAAAGCCCAAACAGCCCTATTGATTTTTGATTGTTTGCTTTTCTCTCTCTCTCTGACGTTCTCTGCTCTTGACGCACTCCTTTGAAGAGGAAGATATGTTTGCATTCTTTTAATTGTGAGACAGAACTGTCATCTCTGTTTTGTCATGGAGCACAGTTTAAACATTTGACTAAAGGGTGTTATTTCATGTCTAGAGGGCTCTAATAATGTTAGAAAATGTATTCAGAAGGTCGTAAACAGGTTTTCCATGCTCTAACTGCGAAAATATTCGATTTATAAATAAAGAATCCTACTTCGCGGAAATCCATTTATCGCGGCAGAATCTGGAACAGATTCACCGCGATAAACAAGGGTTGACTGTACACATGAAATGACAGTCCATAAAGCTGTAGGTGTGAGTGTATGTGGCACATTTTTTGAGCATGGAAATCTGCCATGTGTTCTAAGTCAATGGGAATAAATGGCAAACTATGTAGGTTTACAAACTTTCCATTATTCTGAATTTCCATGGCAATACCCAGTGCTAATTACTACAGATTACTTCAGTTTTCCTGGAGTACTAGAAGCAGGATATACTTGTTCTCTTTTCCCGATCATATTTATCCATACTGAAAGATCACTGATTTTATTCATCAATAGGCAAAGATTGGAAGGTGTAGTGGCAGTAGTAGTAGAATTTACTTCATTGTAGAGAAAGAATACCTTTTATACAGAAATATTTTTAATAAGATGTTCTTCTTTATAATACATTTTGTATATATCATCAAGGAATCAACAGTCAATAGTCAAAATTACAAAAAGTAATTTGTAATATAACATTAAAACTTCAAATGAGCAACCAACCCTCCTACACCATAAACAAAATGATATTCATAAAGATCATTAATAAACAATGGAAAGATTAAAATAATGTTTTCACTTCTTTTGATTGACTCTGGGTGATTTGAAGTTGTTTAATATGGAAGGCCATCATACAGATACAGGCAATTCTCAACTTTGAGACTAGGACAAGTTATCTTCAAAAAATATGTAATATTTTCTATCATTTCAATATCTTATTTGTGGTAACATTACATCCTACAGGTTGTCTAACACTTTTCCTTTCCTCTAGAATGCAACTCAGTGAAGTATTTTAATTACCTAAGTGCATAGATCTAGTTTAGTGATGGTCCAAAAACAGTTGGAACTATAGAAAAACAACAACGAATATTGCCAATACATCACCAAAGCAAAAAAATATATTTTAAATTTGAAAGCTTTAAGGATGAGCCAATAAAGGTTTACTGTGCTTATCTTTTCTACAATTGACAAACAAGGGTAAAATGGCACAAGTAAGCACATGGACTCACTTATACATAACACCCAACATACAGAACTGAATATACAATTCCTTGCAAAGGACAATCATAAAAATAATAATAAAAAAAAAACAACAAAAAACCGACATACAGATTCTAGAATAACTCTTTAAAAGCTTAGCCTAGGATTGTTTGCAGCTAACAAATAATAACTGTTAATATACTATCAGCAGCCCTGGCTCCATACCAAAATGCTAAAAGGGAAGCCAGAAATACTAGGTAGTGCATAGTAGGATAAAGTCCCAAGACTCCAGCATGTAACAGTATACTCAACAACGGTGATGGGATCTGGATGGGGAAATGTTGTGCTTGACATGACATTTGTGGGTCTTGGCTGGCAAAGTTACCCACAGGAGCTGGGCCTGACTGTCAGCTTAATATTTAGTTAACAAAACGCTGTACCAGAGATAAATTAAACTGCACCTGGCTGAATTGTGGTGTTGCTGTTTTAAAAATAAAGAAGATGTTAAACTATTCGACTCTAAGGGTGACCTCACCATTAGTGCTGAAGTCAACAAATCTAGGAACAGAGTCTCTGCAGCAGTCATGTAACCATAATAATAAGTTACTGTATATAGCTTCAGCCTCAAAAAACAAAACAAAACAATATGAAACACTACAATATAAATTTAATCAAAAATCAAGATAACGTGTAACCCTTTTCTTGAAAAATGTTAATTTATAAAGAAAGCTCAACTAAACTGAAAACTATCTCAAATAAAAATATCACTTCTTGCTAGGAAACATTTAATTGTTGATTTCAGTGTTATGCACAATGCAAAATATGAATAATACACATAGTAATAATATTAATAATCTTGTACATTTTTGCAAATTCTGTGTTGTACAGTTACTGTGTGATGTGAGTTTGATGGTAAACTCCTCCTGTATTTTCTACATTACTGTCATTGTTGTTCTGAAGTAATCTGTAATGGAAAGAGGGAAATATCAAAAATTATAAAAGTACAAGTAGATTGCTAGTCTGTCTACTGTGTGTTATGTTTCCACAATATTCACTGTAAAGCGTATTCTGATCAGGTAGGTACTGCTGGGAACCCCAATGGTACAGACCTACTGTAACCTGTTAAAGCCACATTACATAACTTAGCAATTCATATGACAAACTTTGATTGACAATTATAATAAAGTGAAAGTAAATTTCCCAATTGCATACATCAATATATTTCTATAGAGAAGACACCATTATTTTATCTCTGTCTCAAGAATGGCTGCATAAGTCACAAGCTACTTACCTTCATGGCAGGACTAGTGGTTCTGGCCTGAATGAGAAATTATTAAAATTTCAGGCTAACAGTAGTTTTTTGATGTGGTCTTCGTTATGCAATTATATAAATAAAATTTCAAGAATATTTTGTCACAGCACATGAATGTGTTATAATATCTATAGGTGCTTGTATATGTCAGTTGTAGAATTACCTTTCAGGTGAACAACTGTTTTTGGTGATGTGGTCCATAAAACACAACTTAAACTTGAAAATCAAAATCTGTACTACTTTAATGAAATACTGGGAGGGAAAATGTTTACCTCACACATTATCAGTCTATTCATTAACCTCGCAGTGCGATAAGCATTAGTCTCAGGCATTACTCGGGCAACTGTAAAGATGTGTCTCTCATAAGCATTAGACCTGAGGATTACTTGGGCTGTAAAAGTAGCAACAGTGTTAGTGCCGAGTGTTGCTCAGGAAATGGTATTGGCTTGTCTTGTGTAAGCGATAGGCCTGAGTGTTACTCAGATAATGGTGCAGACACATCTTCTCCCAGTGTAATAATGGCATCTCGTAAGAAACATTTTTCAGCAGCCCAGGTGTTGCACGTTTTTGACAATGATACAAGCAATGATGATGAAATATATCTGTTTTCAGGTAGTGGAACTAAAACAATCAGTGTAATCAAAAGTGATGTTCATGTCATTCACACACGTGCAGTGTGCTGTTCAAAAGCTGATCAGTCTGGAAAGAAAATCTGCAACGATTCACGCTACTATTGTCCCAACTGTGACGTTGGGTTGTGTATTTCACAGTACTTCAAGATATACCACACAAACAACACAATAGCATTATTTGTATTAATATTATTATTATTCATTATTATTATGATTTGTATCATTATAATATTTGCTTCTGCCATTTGGCAACACATGCATTTGCCTCCAAGCTCTCTGCACAAATCGTTAATCATACAATATTGTTTCTGCACAAGTTTTGAAAGTATTCCCCATGTATTTATGGACTGATTACTTGTACAAAGTAAATGGAATTCTTACATACTTCAGTGATTATTCATCGTCTTTGTTCGTTAAAATAAAAAGTGCTGCTAACTTTTACTTCGCAAGCCTTCTCGATGCATTGCAAACCAGAAGTACCTCTCGTGTTTTCAAACTTTTCCCCCAATAAGCGGAATAGCCTATAGCTAAATGAGACCTTTTATGAAACTAGCTTCTGAGATATGTGGTTGATTGTGAGCATCAAGAGGCATTTCTAGGGCTCTGTAAACTTCCAAGAATATCCTAGGATGCTTTTCTGCATCTTTTGTTGTTGCGTGGTTTGAATTGGGTTTCTGGTCTAAATTGGATAGCGACAGGCACCAGTGAGGTTTGTCTACTGTTCATAAAAGCTAAAGCATAAAACTCCATGTAGGAAATACACCCCCACCACTCCAGCATGAAAACTGCACGGGTGTTTTGCTACATAGAGTGAATGTAAAACAGTTCCTGTCAGAGAGTCAGTAAAACATTTTGCTTTTTGGTAAAAATGCCAGAGTTCTAGAAGCGTTCTCCCCAAAGAATTAATAAATGCACCCATAAGATCCAGGCAACCGAATATTTTTATTATAGTGATCTTAAAAACTATTGTCAAAAGTAAATCTGGTATAATTCTTAATAAATGGTATATGTAAGAGACAATCTTAGAAAGTTAAAGCTTTAAGTTAAACTTATATTAGTGTTTGCTTAAGTAGAACATAATGCAGTTTTCTTTAATAGCTGTAGATTATGGTATAGCCTTTTTCCCCCTGTAAGTTAATATGAGATAGAACTTTTTTAGTTATATCTGTAATACAATGCGATGATTAAGCATGGACTGAAAGACCCATTTACAGCTTATAAATGGGATAGGCATACAGTTTTCTGACCATTTAGAAATGGTTCAAATGTATGAGCAAACCTACAGAAATGAACAAGATGTATAAGCTTTAAACAGAACTTTTCTTTTCTTTGCTATATCAAATTTTCCACTAAAGCTTTTAAAAACAAAGATATTTTGTCTGTAGAATCATTTCAACACGTCAAGCTATTACCAGAATTCCATTAAGCAAACTACAGCTGCAGAACTTTGGTAACTTTGGGTAAACGCAGCAACAGTATAATTTGTACTAAATGTACCTTATCATATTTAACTTAAATTGTTTAAAATGTATCTTATTCAAAATATACAACACAGTTTACTTGTGAACCAGTATGCTATAACACACAAAAGTAAATTTACATTTATTGTACATTATTTTAAAGTATACAAAAAAATACACCAAACTGTACTTGTGAACAAGAATATTTAATTTCAAATACAGTGGAACCTTGGATTGTGAGCATAATTCTTTCCGGAAATGTGCTTGTAATCCAAAGCACTCTTATATCAAAGCGAATTTCCCCATAAGAAATAATGGAAACTTAGATGATTCGTTCCACAACCCAAAACTATTCATATAAAAATGATTAATACAAAATATAAAGTAAAAATGCATAAAACAAATTAACCTGCACTTTACCTTTGAAACAAATCATGTGAGTTTGTAAACTCTTTTGGGATTCCACCCAAGAGCATCCCGAAGGAACTGCAGGCTCCCAGCATTGTAGCAGTTCGCCGGAAAAGCGAATCCAAAAAGATCGCGGACATGCTATAAGCGCCTGCCATTGATGGGTAATACAGGAACATTATAAATGCACAAGGCACAGTATTACTTGGCCCTGACCCTGCCTGACTGCTGTGTCTGTGTATAGTTAGTGGCAGATCCCACTACAATAAATAACTGTGCTGCTCATGTTTCAGGCTAAATAAAGCTGGTGTTACTAAAGTAGTGAGACTCAGCTTTGTGTTTTGGGGTGCAAGACAGAGACTCGCACGTTACAACACACACACATGATCACAATGCTATAGTAAATAGCATACGCTCTTACGTATGTTGACTATATGAGTGAGGCACGGCGACTGAGCCCAAGAATGGGAGACGATTACCCACAATCCCGCAGCGAGAGAGAGAAGACCCATCAGCTCAGTTGTGATCATGTGATGCTCAGCAGACAAAGCATATACATACTATTCATATTGCAAGACCTTGCTCGTTTATCAAGTCAAAATTTATTACAAATTTTAGCTTGTCTTGCAAAACAAGTTACTTGCAATCCAAGGTTCCACTGTATGCTTAAGTATGCTAAAACCAATTCACATTTATAATATACTAGCAAAATACCTGCGCTTTGCAGCAGAGAAGCAGTGTGTTAAAGAAGTTATGAAAAAGAAAAGGAAACATTTTAAAAATAACGTAACATGATTGTCACTGTAATTGTCGTAGGCGTATTGAGAGTGAATTTGATGATTGTAATGAAAAGGCAGGAGCCACCAGCAGGAAGATGTGAAGCAAGGCCAACAATAACAGGTTTGAAGTGGTGGAGTAAATGAAAAGGCAGGGGCCACCAGCAGTAAAGACGTGAAGCAAGGTGAACAATAACAGGCTTGAAGCAGTGGAATAAAGAAGAAAGGATCAGTGAAAACGACGAACAGCTGAGGAAAGTAAGGAAGCGAGTGAGGAGGCACATGAGTGCAGGATGTCGTTAATGTATATAGGCAGGGAGCCAACCACGTGGTAGGTGTGCGGACAGTGGCCGTGCGGAAAAAGAAAGGAGGACTGGGGCTGGCCCTTGTGTGTCTCTGCTTTGAAATAAATCATCTGTTAACGGAAATAAGGAATGAAACCACCAAAAGGAGAGGTCAGTTCCGAAAGTTTCTTATGGCATAATGGTGAGAACTGCCAAAAAGATGTTATTTTCGAAAGTTCATTACGGAGCATGGAGCGAAATGAAACATATTTAACATTTTGTAAGTACAGTGTAAAGGATGAGCATGGGAAATATGGGCTTCCTACGTATATTGGAAGTCGCAGAAATAGTGAGGAGGGGTTTCCCCTATCTATATATACAGTTTAGGGGGTACACCCTTTCCTCCCCCCTTGGGTGTTGCAATAGGACATGATACATACCTAACTTTTGTAAGTACACTGCAAGGAATGAGCATGGGAAATTTCAGCTTCCCACCTTTATGGAAAGTGGAAGAATTAGTGATGAGTCAGTGAGGGCTTTGCCTTTTATATATATAGACTACTGTATGTCACACATGTGTGATTGGGAGGCAGCTAGAGGGCCTGAATAATAGTAGTGCCACACCAGACCAGGGGGTGGCAAGCTGCACTAACTTTCTCTCTCAATCCTCGGCAGACCATCCACGGAAAATTCCGCTAGGTTCTGGTGCCATTGATGACATCACTGCTGGTACCAAGGCCATCAAAGATGTCACTTCCACTCCCAACAATGTCACTTCCTGTACTGGCCTTTAAAGCCACCATGTTTTCACTATCAAATCAGTTCTCTTTTGGAAGTTGTACCATTCACAACTCATCAAAATTACCCATTTTGCAGCCAGGTGTATAATATAAGAGTTGCTGCCCCAAACCTTTGATGTTTCCTGTGTCTATTATAAACTATTTTAAAGTATACAAAAATACACCAAAATGTACTTCTGACCAAGTATATTTAAGTTCAAGTATGCTTAAGTACACTAAAGAACATTTTATAATATATTTTTGAACATATACAAAAAATACACCTGTACAACTGTACATTCAAACAAGTATACTTAAGTTCAAGTATGCTTAAGTACACTAAAATGCATTTTCCTTTTAAAACCTACTTTTTTAAGTGTACAAAATTACTATTGAAATGTGTTTGAAAAAAATGCATCTTAAGGAAATATACCTTTGTTATAATTTAAAAAATTGTAGCACAGTAATATATTTTAGTATGCTATTTTTTCACTAGGGTATCCAAGCTGGTGTAGAACATTTGAGATATAATTGATTATGTTTCTTTTGTTTTCCAATTGGAGCTCAAGCAGATGAAGTGACTTGCTTATGGTCACACAATGTCAGTGTCACGATTTGACCCTAAACCCTTGGGTTTGAAATTCAAATTAAGTCTTAACCACTACAGCACACTGCTTGCCTTTTTTTCCAGAATGACTGTGATTTAATTGTAGCACAGCAATATCAATTTGAGCAACTAATCGTATTATTCAGAAGCAAGGACTACAGTTTTGTAGTCATAGTAGTGTTTTATTATCAGAAACAACTGTTCATACATTTCACCCTATATTACTGGGCACAAATGGCAAATTGCAAAAAAAAAAAAATGTCAAGACGCTATTTGGAAGATCTGAGCCCATTGTATAACTGAGATCTCTGCTGAAACTCGAGAGGAGACACTTGTGAGACTACCAGGGTATTTTTTCTCTGGAGAAAAATCTGGGAAGCAGGAGAATCAATAACATGTTTCCATTTTATTTCTTTCTGATCTCACTGTTGTCTAGGAGAAACCAAAGAGATATTAAGGAGATCTGTTTTATTTTTCATTTCTATGTACCGTCTTGTGCTCTTTCATCCAAAAATATAACTTTGTAATATTAGTAATCTTAGCAACTTCTTTTGGGCTAGAAAGATTTACTTAATGTGTGGCTGAGATGGATTCAGTAACTTTCAAACTCAAGAAGTCTGTGTGAAAGGGGCCCTTGATACTCCATATAACTTAACTAGTATTATTCAATAAGTTGGATTCTGTTTTTTAGAAATGGTCATGATACCTTCAGATATTTGCTTGTGCTTTGTAACTTTACAGTATGCCCAAAGGTTTCAAATAAGGATAATTTTACCAATGGTCATGAGTGTGTGGTGTAATCTTGAATTCCATCTAACCTTGAAAGGTTGATCAACACTATTAGATAAATAGTGAAATGTACAACCAACAAATTGGTGAGCGAAGTGTGAGATATAGAGAAGATGGCTGCTTGTTTTTGGTCAATTGAATTTTGTTTTAAAGCACTGCTTATTTCTGTAAAACATTTTTCTTTTCTCACATTATGCCTCTATATTTTGCGCTGCCATTGCAGTTCCATTAACCAATTACTCATTTCATTACAGTATGAATACAACTTTATTCTATTCAGACTATGTTGCCTTGTATTGTTCCAAGTGGCTGGGATTGTTATCTCCGACATTAATTTTATCCAATTAGCTGCAGAAAAGGAATTTTTGATGGTAACAAAATTCCTGCCACTAATTTAACATCTTCTCACTTTCATATGGCTTAAATTAAAAATCCAGCAGATTCTAAGTGTACGGTTAGAAATGTTGGAAAAATGTTTTGTTACAATTTTTTTTCATTCACAATATAAACCACCAATCATGTTATATTACTTTCTGATTATAGCAAATTACCTGAGGTGCTGATGAACTAGTTCCACATTTTTTGTGTGTTTGTATTTGGAAGCTGGATATTACTAGTTTTTCATTTATTATAAGTGACTCCATTACTTTATGGTAAAATGACTGAGTACACCCCTTTAAACTGTGTCTTTTAAATTATACCCTCATTATATTTATTCAGCACAGTTTATTTAGGCGTAAAGTAAAATTAAAATGTAATCTTCTTCTAGCATGTAATATTTAAGACTATTCTCATTCTATGCGGGTTGTTTCAAAAGCAGTTTTCTTCCTTGGTCTTTATAAATTCAAACTCCCAGGAGTCAGCAATACAAATATATTCTACTCTGTCTCCAATAGATTTTATAAATGTCTAATTTATTTCAATGTTTGAAATCTTTGAAGCCACTTTCATGTAAAGCGAATGTCCTCAACAACTCACCTATTTATTTATTACAACTACAACTGTTTTATAGAGCTGCCATAAATCATTGACCCAAACTGACAGGCATACTTTTGGATGATTAGAAATAACATAACTCTTGAAGTAAACAACTACTTTTTTTTCTTTACCTTCACTGAATGCTATCACTCATTGTAAACACAGAGTGTTGTTATTTTCTGTTGACTATTTCTATAAACAAAAGGGAAAAGAAAGGTTAAGCACAAAATAGAAAATACATATAAAATCTAAACAGGGAAATATAAACCATTTTAAACTGGAAAAAAATATTGTTAAGGAGCTTTGCAATTCAAATTTTGAATTTATATATATTGTCACACACGTGCAACTAGGAGGTAGCTGAGTGGACCAAGTGGAGGTTATTTCCCGCCAGGCCAGGGGGTGGTGGGGTGCACTAAACCTACCTCTGTTATCTCTACAGGCCAAATACGGGAAAACCTACTTGATTTAAAATCACTTTTGGTTCCGTTGCCCAGTGGCAAAAGGAGGCCATGATCCTGCCGACTACGCCACTGTTCCGGCACCCAGACTGACGTCACTTCCAGTTCTGGCCAGATGACATCACTTGTGGTTTATAGCTTATAAAGCCTACATTTTCCAAAACCTCATCAGTTCAGTCTTGGAACTCAAACCAAACAGATCATTCCTGTTTTCAGTACCCTTTTGCAGCCAGGGACAATATACGGGTGGCTGCCCCAAACCTTTTTTTATGTGTTGAGACTACTTCTTTTACTATATATAAATTTCTTCTTTAAAATTTTGGATAGTTTCCCCAGGTCTCTCAAACTATGCCATTCAGTTCATTTTACCATGTGTTATTTGTGCCCATCAGTCATGTGGCAATCCTAAGTTTTGATGTACTTGTGTCCATATAGAATTCATCCTGTTGAATATATTACACCTCACGCATACAAATTCCTAATCTTAATCTTCCGTAGCATAATAAGACACAATATTTACAAAACTGCTTGATTCATTTCAAGTCTGTGGGAAGACACAGCCTGTTCTATCAGCAATAGGCACAAAGCAGAAACAGAGCCCTGACACAGGGCACCAGTCCAGAGCTCACTTAATTTACATTCCCATAATCACACTGGTCCAATCTGCAATTACCAGTTGGGTATGTGGGAAGAAAACAGAGTTCACAGTTTGCCAGTTTAGCAAAACGAGGAGGAGCATGAAACAAAAATAAAACTAGCAGTGGATTAGTTAAATGTGGTATTGACCTTGTTCCATTGCTCCACTGCAACTGCACTTAGACCTGAGGATTGTCTCCTCTTAGTGCTGTACTGTAGAAAGTAGTCTGGACTCACCAACAATAAAATATGACACCTAGGAAATGCGGGATCAAGTTGAAATTGATTCTGAACTACAAGTTCAAAGAATATTTGTTTCAGACATTTATTTCAGATGAAATATTGTATATAATAATAATAATAATAATACAATTTATTTTGGTGTCAGTCCTCATAAATAAACTTAAAGATAATATTTTTTTGACAAAAGAGAATCAAAAATATTTAATAAATGGGATATTGCAAACAATGTGATAAAATTGGTGAAAATGTCACTCACATTCAGTAATTTTTGTAAAAGTGTGCTTATGTAGCCAAGCCCTCTTTACATTTTTTTTTGCATGTACCATGGAAAAACATTAATTTATTAGTTGATTCTGAAGCGGGGTTAGTTTTATTAGTACCACACTGCTTAAAGAATTAAAGTGTGCATACTGTATCTATAATGTCATTGAATCTTAAACTTAAAGCTTTATTGGTTGATGGTCAGGTGTTTGGTCCAGGAAGATTTGAATATGTTAGCCATTCAATTAGAATAAGCAATGGTGTCCTTCATGAAGGAAATCATACCTTTTGTTGTTATTAACCTGGCTATTCCACTATTACTTTTAGGCATTCCATTGCTAAAAAATTATAACCTGCAAACTGGTTGAGTTAAGAAAAATATAATTGCTTCAAGCTCATATTACAAAGAAAATTGTCTTAAAAATATCTTAGCATTTCATTGTTATAGTTTTGAATTTCACCCAGCGATTATCAGAATTATATTAATGTATCTGGGAGAGAGAAACCATCAAAAGCTTCCTTGCATAGGAAGTATGCTTTCTGCAAATATACTGGTTTTATCTTCTGTTTCCTCCCCAGTACCTAGTGTGAACAATGTATATCATTTGACTTCATGCAGTGTGGCTGTTGACATGGGAGAATCTGATGAAGACAGAAACCACTGCTAAATAGTTCAAACGCTGCCAGCCCCAGAATATCATCTGATGGTTTTGTCCCTTAAGCTAACACATTTTCTTTTTATATTATTATTATTTACTCAATTTGGAAGAGGGTTAGGGCAATTTTGCCAGTTACATACAAACTGGCCCTTCTATAGCTGCGTTTTCCCAAAATTACCAAAGTTCAGCAGCTTCAACTCAAAAAATGGGATTCAACAAAAGCCTGACGCGCAGAAATGAATCAACAGACGAAATATCTTAAGTTTAGTTAAGTTTCAAAGTAAAACAGTTCACACAAAAAAAAGAAAATAAAATTAGCAAAAAAGGAAAAATTAATGTTAAGAAAAGTTCAGTTCTAAGTTTAATCTTGTTATATCTCAAATTGTTACTATTTACTTAACATTTCTGAACCATTTCAAAACGGTCAGAAAACTGTATGCTTATCCCATTTCTAACTTAAAAATGGGTCTTTCAAGTCCCTCTTTACTGAGACTTGTTCTTGCCACAACTGAGCTTATTATCACACTGTTTCTCAGTTACAGTAAGAAGGTTCTATCTCTTGCTAACTTATAGGGGGAAAAGACTATACCATAAGTCATGACTATGACAGAAATTTATATTCTACTCAAATTAAGCAAACAGTAATATGAGTTTAACTCAAAACTTTAACTTTCTAAGATTGGCTCTTACATTTCCGGCCCCTAATTGGCTATGCAGGAGCGGAGACAATTACTTTAACATGAGCCAATTACTTTTATATTAACTATTCTTTTCAAAACTAGCAATAACACTGCAAACAAACATTTTAAAAATTTCATATTTCAAACTTTGGTTGTTTCTTGAAGCAGGCACAGTTTATTCACGGGTCTGTCCAGTGTGCTGGTTTTGGTCCGCATACTCTTCTGACTGTGCCTTTGGCATCTGGCATTGTCTTGATGACTCGACCTATTACCCAGGAATTGCGAGGTGTAGCTTTATCTACATTTAAAACAACATCCCCTGGTTCAAAATTTCTTCTTGGTGTAAGCCATTTTTGACGTTTTTGAAGTATTGGCAAATACTCTTTTGTCCATCTTTTCCAAAACAAATCAGCCATGTATTGAATTTATTTCCAGCGTCTTCTTGGGTATGGTTCATTTTCTGAAATGAGTTCAGGTGGTATTTCAGGTTTTGTCTTTTGTCAATAATAACAAGTGATTGGGTGTGAGTGGTTCCTAATCATTTGGGTCATCTGATGTCTTTGTAAGGGGCCTGTTATTGAGTATTGATTCCACTCTACACATCATTGTAGGAAGGTTTTCATCATCGAGTGTTTGTTGGTTTAGTGTTGAATTTAAAATCTTTCTTATGCTTCTGATTTGTCTTTCCCAGACTCCACCTTGGTGAGAGGCTGATGGTGGATTAAAAATCTGTTTGATTTGTATCTTGCATCATAGCATCGCTGATTTTTTTGTGTTCCAATTTTTTAATGGCTTCTTGTAGCACTCTTTTTGCTCCAACAAAATTTGTTCCATTGTCTGAGCGCATGATTTTAACTTGTCCTCTTCTATCCGTAAACCGGAGTATGGCTTGGATATACGAATCAGTGTCTAAGCTATGTGCGATCTCTATGTGCGCAGCTCTGGTTGTTAGACATGTGACGATTACTCCGTACCTCTTGACTAGACTATTTCCTCTTTTGACTAGGAAGGGGCCAAAATAATCAACTCCAACATTAGTGAACAGTGGTTGGTTTGGTATCTTCTGCACGTTGTGCGCTTTGAAATTATTTTTCTGATAGCTGAATTCGCTTGCGGTATCCAGTATTTCAGGCGTAATTGTGTGAGCACGTAGTTGCTCCCACAATGTCCGATACGTTTATGAATGTGCTGCAATATGAGAGAAGCAACATGTGAATGCTTGTGAAGGATTGCAGGATATTTAGCTTCTTCGGGCATTGCAGCTTTGCAGAATCTTCCTCCAACTCTTAGTATTCCATCTTGTATGATCGGGTCAAGTTTATAGATTTGACTGTTCTTTTTAACACAAGTCTTTTTCTATTGAGCTTTTAATTCTTCTGGAAATTCTTGCTGTTGACTTAGACGGATAAGCTCTGTTTCAGCTTTAACTAAGTCATCTAGAGAAATTGGACTTGGTTTTAAAGTCTGTTTGTACCTTTTCATATGCTTTGTGATGAGTGATTTTTGTTCTTCTGGATTACCTTTAGTCTGACTGACTTCTAGTTGAAATGTTTTTCTTTCATTTCTTAAGTGCAACAGTATGTCTTTAAACTTGAGGAACCAAGCCACTGCTTTCTTCAAGCGATGCCAATCTGAAAAGTAAATGATTAGTTTGTTGATGGGCTCAGTTGCTTCCTCTATTCTTGTCACATTAACTGCACAAGTTTTAAATTCTGGATTATCTTCAAAAAGTGAATCATTCAGTTGATCTGGGGCCTCATGTATAAACGGTGCGTACGCACAGAAATGTTGCGTAAGAACTTTTCCACGTTCAAATCGCGATGTATAAAACCTACACTTGGCGTAAAGCCACGCACTTTTCCACGGTACCTCATGCCTTGTCGTACACAAGTTCTCCGCTCGGTTTTGCAAACTGGCGGCACCCAGCGTCAAAGCAATGGTACTGTTCTTGTGTGATTACTCATTATTTTCATGACTCGGCTTTAAAAATACACAGAAACTAACCGCATATTGTTTATTAGTGTAATGCATCTGATTGTAATTAACTCGTAACAATATAATGGTCCAGGGAACAGCCATAGTATTCCAAATACCATAACTGCTTTAGCGTTGTTACTCTCACTTCTATTTCTTCTTCTTCTTTCAGCTCCTCCCGTTAGGAGTTGCCACAGCGGATCATCTTTTTCCATATTTCTCTCACTGCACGACTCGGAGTATTTATATCACTGTATCTGAGTGTGAATCACAGCAGCAGCTGATCGGAAAGAGAATTATCGGTATACGGCATTAAGCACACGCTGTCTCTGCCACTGCAAAATGTTTTAAAGCCTTTCCTGTACGGGCCTCGCGGTTCAGAAACAGTTTAATCCCAAGAACTTTAAATGCACTCAATCAATTGCTCCTTGTAGGACAATTTGTACTTATAAGTACAATCACCCCACTGTAAACTTGCACTACAGTTATAATATCTCACAACCTGGGCCACTTTATAAAGCGTGTATTTACATATGATGACGATATCATTTTTAAGGTGAAATGAAGCAAAATATGTTTGTTAAATTATACACATAAAACTTCAACTTCATTTAAATAATCTATATTCTTCACTGGGAGTGTCGTGAAGGATAGAATAATTAAACATGTACTACGAAGATATTTCAATGTTCTTTAAACGTTTTGAAGAATCAGCGCTAAGCTTACAGATGGCTTAACGTCTATTACAGAGCTGATTGTATGGCGATCGGTTACTTGGGGAAAGAAAAGCAAGAACTCTTGGGGCGGCCATGCCAATATATATATTGAATATAAAACAGAAAGAGAAAATAACAACACAGCTAAAAACGCAGCGACAAATTTCAACAAAAGATAAATGCTTGTCATGAGCACGAGGCTCATGAAACACATGTTTAATAATGTGCTTTAGCCCCTATCATCATGAAAATGACATCACGTATACATCTCAGTATTTTAGTTATTCAGAGAGCTGTAATATTACAAATGTAATGGACTCTGTGTCCAGTTAGAGGAAGAGAGCCAGTTTAAGAAGCAAGTAGTGATCCACACACATAGATCACATACGAGTAGAAGATCAAATACAAAACAAAGCATTTAACGTGCTACTTTAATTACGATGTAATTTTGAGAAACTAATTAATTAAACGATTTTAAGATGAAGTTTATAATGTTCTACTAAATGACAAAATAAACTACGTGATTAAAGTGGAAAATTCGAGATTAAAGTTGACATTTCGTGCTTTTTCCCCACCGTGTGCCTTTTTTCTCTGTACCCTAATAAACTTTCATATGACACTCAGACAGTGGGCTTACAACTCTTCTTTTCACGGCAACTTTGATATGTGACTTCTTTTTATTTCGGCACTGTGCGATTTTGTGAATGTGAGCTTTCAAGTTTCTCCAACACGCTATGTCACTCGATCAACTTCCTTTTGTTGATTATACCACGGTCTATTTGAACAAATAGTATGTTTTTTCCTTTGCCACCACTTGGTATTCGCTGAAATTCTTATATTTTCCCCGTGCTTTTCCCATTGTCTTTTCACAGAAGGCTGCACTTAAGGGCGATTTATATTGATTTGCATATTCAAATAGGCGTAATTCTGGGAGGATTTGGGGCGTTACATAATGCGCGTGCACGAGCGTTAGTTTTCACGCTGATCGGGATTTATGTAACGGAAGAACGTGGAAGTTGGAGTACGCACAGATTCCTGCATCTGGATTTTTCTGTGCGTAAGCACATTTCAGCTTTTGTGCTTACGCCATGTTATAGTGCGAGTTCTACGCACGGTGTTATACATGAGGCCCCTGGTCTTTTTGGCCACTCACGTTCTGACTTCAATAAGAAACTTGGACCTTGTGACCATGTGGTACTTTTGAGAAAGTTTTCTATGCTTAGACCCTTAAGCTGCTATTACAAAAGCCTTATCATTACTTTCCAGGACCACAGTCACCTATTTATAGTGAATACTTGTGATAGTAATAATATGGAATGGATGTTGCACTTTTTTAGGAGGTCCCTGATAATCTGCATGTTGTTATGAGTTACTCTTAAACTGCAAGATGTTTGTAACACCTCTTCTGAAATATTTTGTATAGTCTGTGCCTTTACATTTCAAAAAAGCGTTTTTAATTATTATAAGATTTATTAGGGTTTATGTCCCTCTTAACTTTAAAATTAGTTTTTCAACAATAGAATAATAGAATGGATGGAATCTACTGAAGGTAACATCTTTCACACGTCAAACTACAGATACCAATTAGAGTAGTAGACAGTTACACTTTGGAAATGTTGTAATTTTGTTAAAAATCGAGTGACTACGAAATGAAGAGGTGGATAGGATCAGGTGGATTATTCTTTTGAACTTTTCTTATTTTTATATGAGTTTTGGCCAAGTTAATATTAATAAGACTAAGTCTCTATATGTCACTCAGTCATTGCTTTGAAAAATTCAGGCATATCCAGACTGTTTGTGATGTTCAGAAGATCACACCGCTTTGCATGCTTTTATCTGCCACAGTCACATGTATGCTATGGTATACAGCTCACCACAAGGTATTACATTCTGCACGAGTGACATCCCACTAATATTTTAGCAATACTCCACCAGGTGGCTAATGACCTATAGTTCTGTATGAGTTATTTGAAAAGATTTCTAGATTCAAGGTTAACTTCTCTAAATAAAATGTCTTATCTGTTAGTTCTTTATGTACTCACTAGACCCAGCAGTGTTTCATGTTGTCACTGAAATTAAATATCTGAGGAAGAATATGTACCACCTAACAGCTGAAATCTATAATGTTTAGGAATTTAACAAAATCCTTGTCCAGGTAGCCCCCATGCATCCTATGCATCCCTGCCTGAGTAAATGCTAATACTGTCCCTGGTGTTAACTTCTTAGCATATGGTTCCTCTCCCACAGCCTCTGAAATTTTGGTCTATTATTTATTTGGAAGGAAAAATAAAAATCTAGTTCTAAAAAATACAGCCTTTATCCTTCAGAAGATGAATGAAAGGTTGGCTTCCGATTTGTAGTTGCCCTACTGGCCTCACAGAATCACACAAGGCTGTACCTGACAATGACTTCAAATATATGTGGATCCCCAAATGGGCCTCTTAGGCCCAAGCTCAGGTGCCCAAAGGTCAGGAGGGGCCCTTTTGAAAATGTAAGTAGAGTTTAAATTTGCTAGATATAATGGCCATAGAGGGTAAACAGGATAAATACCTGGACTTTGATGATATTGTTAATGAATTTATGAGAAGAAAAGCAAGACAGAATTTTTGAAAGGTAAGGCAACACATTTATTAATTATTATTCTATATTTTTTCTCTATTTGTGTTTTTTGTACTGTATTTGTACATCTTGGCTTGCTGTTATATATTAGTTGGCTTGAGTTATGATATTAAATACAGATAATGTTGATGGCTATAATGTTATTGTTTGTAGCCAGATATACCTCACTGCCTGCAGTGTCTGATTTTTAGAGCACAGCTTGTGACTGTGTACAAAATCCAGAGCTGCGCCATTTGTTTAACTTTATACAGAACAACTTCAGTTTTAACAAACCAGTGACTCTGATTTTGGTGATCACTTGTGGGAAAGGAAGGCAGCCAAATGACGATCATGTTATTTTTCAATTTGTGTTATTGCAGGGCATATTGTTGTGGAATTTTAATGCAATTTAATTCTATTTGATTAAATTAGATTAGATTAGATAAACTTTATTAATCCCAAGGGCAAATTTCAATGCATGCAGCAGTAGAAACATAAAAAAACAAGGATACAGACTCATAGCCAATCGATAAATCAATAAAATAAATAAGTATTGTGCAGAAATTTCAAAAGGAACTTAAACAGTACAAAGGGAGGAGCCATTGAAGTACCCGATAGCAGTGGGCAGAAAAGATGCCCAGAGGAACTTCTTAGCATACCAAGGTGGAATGAACCTGAGGCTAAAAGTGCTCTAAGACAGCACCTACTGAAGGGGATTTTTCATGATGGCATCCAATTTTGTCACCATTCACAGCTTCCAGTGTGTCCCTAAGTTTGTTCCGGCATTGTGCATGTTGTGAGCTCAAGTTGCTACCCCAAGAGACTACAGCATAAAACAACACACTGGCTACTATGGACTGATAAAACATTGACTACAAAGCATGTATAGGCTGTTACATTTTTCCCCATTTGCCAGCTCTTTATGAAAAGCATGCTAATCCAAAGGCAAACTACTTTGTAAATTATGTAGTATGTGCTGTCTGCTCAGAGATTATACTGAAATGATTAGATTGTGTTTGATGTCCTATAAATACAAATAAACTTGCTTTTATTCAACATGTCTGTAAGTTGGTTCTGCCTAGCGGCATGTGTTGCAAGTGGGGCTCGATATCTTGACAGCCCTGAGGCCTGTGGGCTTAGGATCTGTCCCTGATTCCCAGACCTGCTCTTTTTATTTCCCACTTAAATTTTTTTAAGCTGCAATATGACTTCGTTATTTTTCATCCAGCAGTTTAGGATAATAGTGTAAAAGCTACCTGCATCATCTCTACAAAGGCATGTCTAGTCTTAATTAATGTTTCTTTCTTTTTCTAATTTATTTATTATTTATTTATATAGCACATTTTCATACATACATGTAGCCCAAAGTGCTTTACAAGATGACATAAAGAAAGTTAAAAGAATAGAAAACAATTAAAAGTAAGCAATAATATTTAAACCCAACAAGGTAAGGTAAGGTCAGATAGGCAGCAGGATAGAAAAAAAAAACTCCAGTTAGGCTGGAGAGAAAAATAAAATCTGCAGGTGTTCCAAGGCCAATAATCCACCCAGCTCACACTGGACATTCTAACTAGCATGATTTTTCCTAAATCAAACCTTGCAGATATCAGGATTCAAATGATGTGATTTTCTTGGAGTTAGTCTCATGGACATCTTCATTCCATCGTCTCAGCGGGCTGCATGGTGCCTAGATCAGGTGGTGATGGTGGCACAGATCGCTGCCACAGAAGAACAAGAGAAAAAAACAGAGAATAGTACAGTAGATATTAGTACAAATTGCAGATCCCTGAAGGATATAATTCTATGCCCATATATTCTATTGGGAGTAAAACTAAAATGTAACTACGAAAAAGTCATGTTAAAATAATGTCTTTTTAGCAGATTTTTGAAATGGCCCACAGAATTAGCGAATTTCTATAGGTAAAGTATTCCAAATTTTAGGTGCATAACAGCAAAAGGCCACCTCACCACCTCTTTTAAGTTTTAAGAATAATAAGCAGACCACTGTTCTAGGATCTAAGGTTACGACTTGGAGTGTAGGGAGACAGGCATTCCAAAATATAGGACGGAGCAAGATTATTTTAGGCTTTATAAACCATTACTAGTATTTTAAAGTTCTGAATGACACAGGTAACCAATGTAATAATGCTAAAAAGGATGAGATGTGCTCAAATTTTCTTTTTCTAGTTAAGATTCTGGCTGCTGAATTGGGCAATAATTGCAACTGATTAATGTCTTTCTTATGTGTTAGGGGAGCGTCTTATAAAGTTATTAGAGGTCTAATTTTTGCTGTGTTCCTTAACCCTTAACGTGCAATTTGCCAGCACGCTGGAGCCAACTATAATTGGCGACGTACATTCATTGAATGCTGCAACCAACTATACTGGCTTCCCAGTGCAATTTGCCAGCATGCAGGACCCAAGTATATTCGGCGACGTACATTCATTGAACACCTCAACTGGCTATAGTTGGTTCCAAGTGCAATTTGCCAGCACGCCTGAGCTGATCAGTCAATGTCGTACATTCATTGAGCAGCCAGCTCATGACCTCTGCCGTCCCCTGCAACACTGCAGCCTCACTGTCTCTGTGATTCAGCTGCTGCACTAGACTAGCCTGCAAGCATCAGTGTTGGCTTCTGTGTGCTTGTGTGCAGCCAGTTCAAGCACAGTTAGCTAGGTGATTTACTGAATTTCATAAATGGTGTCAGTTGCACCTTGTGTACATATAATAATAGATTGTTACAGTAGTTTTTTTTATATAGTTTTTACAGTTTATTGGCAGTGTGTAAAATGTTGCAGTAATTGTGATGCTCTTTGCGTGAAAAAAATAAATGTTCCATTAAAATTTCACTTTTTCTTGGTGAATTGTAATGTTTCCTTAAAAAGTGCAATAAAAAAATATTTGGCATCCAGGGGTACATTAACCCCCAAGTATGTGTCAGTTTAAGGGTTAAGTGAAAGAAAGCAGTCCTAGTAATCTGGTTAATGTGTGATTTAAAGTTTAGTTCAGAGTTGATGATTACCCCTAAATTCTTTACTTCTGAATTTTTAAAGGGATCAAGTTTATGTCCAATATCCTCGCTATATCCATGTTTGCCAATCATTAAGATTTCTGTTTTATCCTTGTTTAGTTTGAGAAAGATACTCCTCCTCCAATAAGATTATAGAGCCAAGAGCATCAGGGTCATCAAGCGCTAATGATAAATAAAGCTGTGTGTCATCTGCATAGATGTGGAAGCTCACCTTGTGCTTTGCGATGATCTGACCTAATGGAAGTATATAAATAGAAAAAAGCAGTCCCAGTATAGATCCTTGTGGAACACAATATACAATATCATGTATGTCTGAAGTACTGTATAATCATAACAACTAACAGAGAAGTTTCTGTCTGTTAAGTAAGATTGATTGAAACCAATTTAAGACACTGCCAGATAAGCCCACCCATTGTCTAAGGCTATTTATAAGAATGCTGTGATCTATGGTGTCAAATGCTGCACTCAAGTCTAAGAGAACAAGAACAGATATACAACCTCTGTCTGCATTAATTTATAAATCATTCACTATTTTAACCATTGCAGTTTCTGCACTATGATTTGTTCTAAAACCTGGCTGAAACTCATAGAGAATAGAATGTTTTTTCAAGCAATCTTTGAGATGCTTAATAGCTGCATTTTCTAGAATTTTACTTAAGAAAGGCAGTTTAGAAATTGGCCTAAAATTGTCAAAGACAAAAGAAGTCAAGATTATTTTCTTGAGCAAGGGCTTAACAACTGCAGTCTTTAGACAGTCAGGGAAGATTCCCATATCCATTGATGAATTCATCATGTCAGGTATGTCAATTAGGGCATTGGAGACTTCTTTAAAAAAGCCTGTTGGTACTGAATCAAGGACACAGGTGAAAGATTCCAACTGAAAAATTATATTACATAGTTTGGGAAGATTTATTCCGTTAAAAGAATTTAACTCACTTGAAAGGGTATGCTGGGTTTCAATCAGATTAACTTTGGGGGGTTGTACTATGTTACAGTATTTCTAAAATCATTGATTTTGTGTTTAAAAAAATAAGGCAAATACTTCACTAGTAGTTTAAAAGAGGCATTCCATAGGGTGAGCTAGGTTTTAAAGATGATCAATAGTTGAAAATAAAACTGTTGGATTATTAGCATTACCATGTATAATTTTAGAAAAATAGGCTTGCCTCTCAAGGTGGACTACGTTGTTATATTCAATTATTTTTGCCTTCAATATTTCACAGTAGACTAACAGTTTAGTTTTAGTCCATTTACTCTCAGCCCTCCAGCATGTTCTCTTTATATCAGATACTGTTTGTGTCTTCCATGGTATAATAATTCTGTTTATTTATTTAGTTATATAGCACTTTAAAAACAACATCAAGGCTGACCAAGTGCTGTACAATAAAAAAAGAAAACCCAGTATATCAGACACACAAAACCAAAGGGTAAATGAAACAGAAACATATAAACACATAAGAACTGAAAAGATTCTTAATAAAAAGTATACAGATAACCAACATATCATTTTAGATTAAAAGCCAGAGAGTAAAAATGTGTTTTTAAATAGGATTTAAAAACAGCACGCGAAGGAGCCTGCCTAACGTGCAACGGCAAATCGTTCCAGAGTTTTGGAGCTGCAACTGAAAAAGCTCGATCACCTCGGAGTTTGCATCGTGCCTTGGGAACACGTAAAAGCATCTGGTCTGCTGACCTGTGAGAGCGAGCCGCTATTTAAGGGTGCAGCAGTTCTGACAAATATAATGGGGCACAACCAAGATTTTAAAACAAATACAAGGATCTTAAAATGGATTCGAAAACAAATTGGAAGCCAGTGAAGGGAAGCCAAAATCAGGGTAACATGCACATGCTTTCTTGAGTCAGTTAAAAATAAAAATAATGCTGGAGAACTTCTTAAATATCCTTTAAGGTGCTACTATGTCAGCTGCAGCTCTTACCTTAGCATTAAAATTTGCCACTTTATTATTCACACTATTAGTACTATTGAAGTAACCACTACAGATGGATTGATTGTTTAGAATATTTGCAATTATTGAAGCTGCAGATGTATCAAAATAACATTTTTAACAATACACTTCACATTAGTATTTCTACATTAAAATAATATGCAAAAATGGCCTGAAATGCCGACATCCATGACCTGCTTTGCGTCAACTATTAATCCTTTTGAAACCACAAAATCCAACCTGTGACCTCCCTAATGCTTGTGCTGGCTGATTTGCTGAATCAGATCGTAAGATTGCAGTAAATTCAGAAATTATCTTGCTTTTAGGTCACAAAGATTATCCACATGAAAGTTAAAATTGCCTACAATTAGATACCTTTCACAGTTTGTTGTCATTAATAATAACTAACTATGATAGGTATAATAATACCACTTTTAGTTGTTCTTCTTGATATAAAATGAGTTTCTTGAAATGTTCTGAGTTTTCTGGGTTTAGGGACATTCCATGGAATATCATGGCCAAAAGTCTGCTCTGGTGACTTTATTTTATTGAAGAACTAAATACCTGCATTTTCCTTTACTGTGGGGTGGATGAGGCCACATCTTCTTTCTTAAATAAATTACATTACATCAATAAGACATTGTGTGTTCTTCATGAATAATAGAAGTTTTAAATGTTAGTTTTCAGATGCCCATGGGAATACAATGACATATTATTATAGGTGTAGAAGTTATTATATAGGTACAATTACTTTAAAAACATCAAAAATATATCTTAAATACATTGAAGAGGGAAAGTTAAATGAAATCTGTTCATTTGAATCCCTTTATAAACCTTACACATGTTTTAAAATTCTACATCTAAGAAATAAATACCTGCAGAAATAGTGACAGGAATATGTATGAACTACTTCAAGAAAAAAGTAACCATATTCAGGCTGCTGCCCACTGGGAGAATGATCACCATCCATTTTCACAGCTGCATTCAAACAGTGGACAACTGGAGTGAATGTGGTTTGAATGAGAAATGCAGTGAATGCCTTCTATCTAGCAGTTATGTGCCGCTGCACTGACATTAAAAAAACATTCTTATACTCTTATGTCTGCATTCTTCCAGCAAAGACAACATGTCTGTCTTTTTATGCTACTTTGTGCCTAATTTCAGTCAGTGTACTCCCATGGTACAGTAATGTAAGTTCACATGCCATATCACTGTAATAATACACAATGAAGACTAGTTTGCTGCTAAGTGCAAGCAACACAAAGGAAGATTGACACAGAATGCAACAAATCTATTTAATGAGACATCCATCTTGCTGTCAGATAGCACAGAAGTGAGTCACTCTCTAGGGGTGCCCATATCACTGTTTTGTTCTTTACAAAAACTTTACAGCAAGTTTAAAAAGCCCAAGTCAATTGTCTTCAAATATAAATTAAAAGTGATATGTGGTTTATTGAGTTAATTTAATTGTCATTTTCTGCTGTAATTTTTCATTTTCAGAAATCCTTTTGGAACTGGCAATAAAACTGTCTGATTTGTTGTGTATTTACTCGTGGTCTAAGATGCCTGTTGCAGGTTTTTGCATAACTGTCTATACCTAATTTTATTAAACTATAACAGCCTTGAATATAGATCAAATATCCAAAGTTTTTTTTTTACCTCTTTTAATTAAGGCTTATTTTTTATCACAATTTATGGTCTAATCATATAAAATAGAATGCAATAACACTAGCTTTTTTATTAAAAAAAAATTTCTCTTTTGATGCAGGAGGCATATCTATTAATCTAAACATCAGCAATAAATGAACTGCAGTTCTCTATTATAAGGTATTATATTTGAACAAGCGAAAAGCCTGTTTAGTAAAACAAGCATAATGCTAGAATGGGATAACAAATGAAGAATAACAAGAAAAGTGAACTAATATCTTATTCTGATATTAGGATTGCTAACTACTGTATATTGTTTCAATTAAAGGCAAAAACATTTGACACAGAAGATATTGTGATCAAGTTATTAGAAGGGCCCATTTTTTAAATATACATGGAGTCTGGTAATTAACTATCAGATAAAGTTGTCTGTTTAAATGGGCTATAGAAATACTTTTCCCTTTTGACAACACTGTGGTCATTCAAAATGCAGGCTATTTAATATTCCCAAATATTGCTGATAAAAATAGATTAATTGGTGGGAACACTGTAAGCAAAGTGATAACTGGTAGCAATGCGAACAGCAATCTGTCTGTTTTAATGACGTTGTATATTTATGAACATCTGTTCACAGGAGATGCCATCCCTTACTTCCCTCTTTCTTTCTTTCTTCTTCTAGTTGCCTTAGTTCATAGGAAATATTGTACTTTCTTTGTGATTCTTGTTGCCTTTGTTCAACCAACAACTAGCTCATCTTTCTTTGTATCTTTCTGTCATTGATTTTTAAAAATCTTACTTATGTTCTAATCACTTCTCATTTTAATAAGAATTTGTTTTAAGTTTCATTAATTCCTGAAGGAGGGCGGCATGGTGGTGCAGTGGTAGTGCTGCTGCCTCGCAGTTAGGAGACCCAGGTTCGCTTCCCGGGTCCTCAATGCGTGGAGTTTGCATGTTCTCTCCGTGGGTTTTCTCCGGGCGCTCTGGTTTCCTTCCACAATCCAAAGACATGCAGGTTAGGTGGATTGGTGATTCTAAATTGGCCCTAGTGTGTGCTTGGTGTGTGGGTGTATTTGTGTGTGTCCTGCTGTGGGTTGGCACCCTGCCCAGGATTGGTTCCTGCCCTGTGTTGGCTGGGATTGGCTCCAGCAGACCCCCATGACCCTGTGTTCGGATTCAGCGGGTTAGAAAATGGATGGATGGATGGATAATTCCTGAAGGAATTCATTCAAAGTATCTATTTACATCTGCCACCTTGATACATGTAAATCCTGCTGTGTTACGCCGGGCAATGAATAAATGCCAGACATTTTCCTGTCCTAACCCTGATCACAGATGGATGCCAGAGTTTTTTTCATTTTATGTAAGAGATTATTTTTTGTATTAAAATTACCATTGCTGTATTTCTTTACACTATTAATTTTTCTTCACACGATCTTTGTCAGGATCAAAATGAAAGATATGTTGTTAATGTCCAAACTTTAAACTTTTAATCACTCTTAGTACCTGGAATGTGTTGTGCATCATTTTCCCTTTCTTTTGTACATTTACTTTGAACATTGACCTCAGCATCTAGCCCTTAATATTTTATAATACAAAGTAATCAGCTTGCTTACATATGTGAAAAAAAATATTATCTTTGGGGAAGTTGCTTTCCCAAGGTAGAATGCCGTCCTTCCTCTTACTTCCCAAATCTGATAAAAAGCAATCTGCATTCTGCTGTCCAACAAAATGACTTCCTTTTTCATGCCTCCACTGTAGACTCCTGTCAAAATCTTTCTCCTTGCTCCTTCCTCTGATACAAAAACAAGAAGACCAGAGGTGTGGTTGTCATTTACTACCGGCCAATCATTAGAAAGGAGTTACACATCTTTCAATCTTAATTTCAAGCTACACACTTTCTTTTCACATTTGCAGGTCTGGGAATGCATTTAAGATGGTCAATTTATAACCTTTTTCTTTGAAAGCCATGCACGCTGCACCTCCATTATACCTTATGGCGTTTTGCTTACATATCATAGCTGCATTTTTATAATCTGTTTTTTGCGAATCACAAATAATTTAAAGGATAAAACTACTTTTTTGTTAAGCAATATTCATTTATTTTCAGTACATATTAGGACGGTGATACATGTTTCTTCTTTTTCAAACATTTACAAAAACTGTTGCCATATGACCATAAAGAAAGTACATCTTATTCAGGTTTTAAATTATATCTATTGTGACAAGGACCAGGGGGAGAGAGGACTTTCAGGATAGTTTCTCCTCAGGACCAACAGAGGGCAGTTCCCTTGGCTTCTAACGGGGCCACAGGTAATGAGCATGGAAGCCCAACCCTGCTGGGGACCAGGTGGCACCGTGATGCTTGCTGGGCTCTATTTGGCAGAACTTCTGCAACACCTGAAATCAAGTTACATTAACACTAGAATTACCAGAGCCTATGGAAAAACTCATAGATCTGTCCCACCTTAAATTGTTTCGAACCTCTCCATCAGCGTCTTTTGTCCTCTAAATGTGTGGATAAGCAGCAAGCAGCCTGCTATCACATCCCCCACCCCGCACAGTTTTCTAAAGTCTCTTTACCTGCGTGTCAGTTGCTTAGAGTTGTAGAGTGAGAAGTCAACCAAAATAACACCTTTTATAAATACTATATCGTTATTTGGAACACTTGCATTTCATGTGTGTTCCGTGTCTACAACGATCTATGTAAACACATCGTTAAAACAGAAACGTTTTTCATGTTTTAGTAATAATTGACAAAATGTAGACATGAAGTGTATAATGTGTGAAGTCTGAATTCTAAATATCAAAGAAACACTTTCACAAAATGTACAAATATAACAGAACAAATGTGCTTTTATTCAAAAATATAACTGCAGGAAAAAAACCTGCGTCAGGGTGCGACATTGACACACATTTGCTACAACCGCTCCGGTAAATAACCTTCGATCTGGCTCTTACATACAAAGGACAGTACATGTGCCCAAAACATTAACATTTATATGCTACTTACATAAACGCCAGATCGAATGTTATTTACCTTTATTTATTTACTTACTTTCTACAGCGTAAAGTCACAAGTAGAGTGCAGAGGTTCCTATGTACATACACAAAGTACAGTGATGGCAAAAATGCTTTCTTCCTCCAATGTAGAACCGTCGTCATCATCTGAGTTCACCTCTGTTATAACGCGTCTATGTGAAAATTAGCAGTGTCGGATGTGGGGGCTAACCTTTACAAGTATCATAAATCACACCAGCTGTTACAGACTTGAATCAAATGTATGTTTTTATTCTAAAATAGTAAGAATACAAGCAGCTCACTTCTCAAAATGGACTCGTTCGAACCCATGAAGTTTTGATTACCAGTCAACAGTTGATACCTTTGCGCCTTCGAAGTGGTTGTAGCGAATGCGTGTCAATGTCGCACCCTAAAGCGGGTTCTTTTTATGCAGTTATATTTTTGAATAAAAGTGCACTTGTTCTGTTATATTTGTATCTTTTGTGAAAGTGTTTCTTTGATATTTAGAATTCAGGCTTCATACATTATACACTTCATGTCTACATTTTGTGAATTATTACTAAAACATGAAAAACGTTTCTGTTTTAACGATGTGTTTACATAGATCATTTTAGACACAGAGCACACATGAAATGCAAGTGTTCCAAATAACGGTATAGTATTTATAAAAGGTGTCATTTTGCTTGACTTCTCACTCTATATAACTCTAAGCAACAGATATGCAGGTAAAGAGACTTGAGCTGAGAAAACTGTGCGGAGTGGGGGATATGATAGCAGGCTGCTTGCTGTTTGGTGATTATCCTCACATTTACAGGACAAAGGACGCTGACGTAGAGGTGAGAAGCCATGGGACGGATCAACGAGTTTTTTCGTAGGCACTGGTAATTCTAGTATTAATTAGTGGCTGACCTTAGAATGGAAAATGTGGATTCTGAAAATGAAGGGATAGTTAGATACTCAGCATATTGGATCAATTCAGTTTAAAAGTGATAATGGCTTTAAAACCTTTTAAAACCCTGAGTAGCTTTGGCTTATTTTAATTATCACATTGTATTACCTAACCATTTCAATTTTTATAAGAAGGTGGTTCATGGGGGCTTGATGTGCTTTGGACGTGCTCTGTCTCTGGGTATGTCAGAGGACTGGGACTGCATGAAGTGGGTTTTAGCCTCACCTGGGGAGGCAAAAAGGGAGGGTGGGGGGTTAAGGGGGGAAGAGAAAGAGAGCAGGATTGATCTATATCTAATCTATCATCTCAATCTTTATAATTATAACTATCAACGTAATAATAAGCTGCATGGCAACAACTCTTGGGGGAATAGGAAATTAAGACCTAAACTATTTCACTTCCAGTTAAGACTATAATATGACACCAAAAACTCAGAATCAGTGTCTCCATGATGGGACAGTTAACTTCGTAAGCTGGAATGTTAAAGGCCTGAATCACGAATTAAAGAGAAAGAAAGTACTTTCTCACCTAACAGGTCTAAATGCTAAAATAGTATTTTTACAGGAAACCCACTTACTAAGTAAGGATCAGTTCCGGCTGCAAAAGACTGGACTGGCCAAATGTTCCATTCTAGTTTTACAAAGAAAACTAGAGGGGTGGGAATTCTCATACATAGAACAGTACCATTTGTAGCATCAGATGTAGTATTGGATCCTGAAGGGAGATATGTGATGGTCATGGGAGACTTATCTAACTGTAAAATGATTTTGATAAATGTTTATGCACCTAATGTTGATGATAAGGAATTTATACAAAATTTATTTGCATCCATTCCCAATCTGAACACTCATAAACTTATAATGGCTGGGGACTTTAATTGTGTTCTAAATCCACTTTTAGATAAGACTTCCTCCACAGGGGAACGCAACTAACACCGCAAAGATAATTACAAAGTTTATAACTGATCACAACTTATCAGATCCCTGGAGGTTTTAAACCCAAATTCAAGAACATATTCTTTCTACTCACCAGTACATCATTGCTACTCAAGGATTGATTACTTCTTTATAGATAATAACTTCTTGCCTAAGATTAAATCTTGTAAATACGATGCTATTGTTATTTCAGACCATGCTCGGATGATCTTGGAGCTGAAATTACTAAGCCCCATACACTCACCCGCAGATGGCGTCTCAATCCGCTTCTATTAGCTGACGAGAATTGTACTGAATTTATATCCAAACAAATTGAATTCTTTCTAGAGACAAATACATCCCCTGAGATCTCTGCAGGAATACTCTGGGAAACTCTTAAGGCCTTCTTAAGAGGACAGATTATCTCATATCTTTCCCACAGAAATAAATCCGAGCGAAGAAAGTAGCAGAGATAAAAGCGAAATTACTAAAATAGATGAAGAACATGCCAGACTACCAAGCGAGACTCTACATAAGAGGAGGCAGGCTCTACATTCAGAATTAAACCTCTTGACAACTAAAGAAACCGAACAACTAATTTACAAATCCAGACATCATTATTATGAACATGGAGAAAGCTAATAAGCTTTTAGCGCAACAAATTCACAAGCAAGATGTGCATACGCAATCTCGTAATTACTAACACTAACGGAGATAAAATCATCGAACACAAAAATATAATGTACACTTTTAGAGACTACTATAAATCCCTATATACTACTGAGTTTAAAGAAGACAATATACAATCTAATGCATTTCTGGATAAATTACAGATACCACAAATTGACGCTATTAGTGTGGAGGAGCTCGATAAACCTCTGTCATTATCAGAATTACTGGATGCTATAAAGTCACTCCAAGGTGGAAAAGCAGCAGGCCCTGACGGCTACCCTGCAGAGTTTTACAAGAAATTCTCCGCTCAGCTAGCTCCCTCCTATTAGCAACATTTACAGAAGCCAGAGATAACCAATCTCTTCCACAAACCTTTCGCCAAGCACTAATCACTGTCTTTCCAAAACAAAATAAGGACTTATTACAATGTGCATCATACAGACCAATTTCACTTCTGAATAACGACGTTAAAATACTCTCTAAAATCATAGCTAGAAGGATGGAGAAAGTGCTCCCTCAGTAATATCACAAGACCAAACTGGATTTATTAGGGGCCGACACTTATCTTCAAATCTTCGACGCCTGTTTAATGTAATATACTCACCAACTAAATCAAACACCCCAGAAATATTATTATCATTGGATGCAGAAAAAGCATTCGACATGATTGAATGGAAATACCTTTTACTATTTTGGAGAAGTTTGGGTTTGGCCCAACATTTGTGCATGGATTAAATTACTGTATACTAACCCAGAAGCTTCAGTTTGCATCAATAACATTTGCTCAGACTACTTTAAACTAGAGCGTGGCACAAGACAAGGATGCCCTTTGTCACCACTGCTGTTTGCAATTGCCATTGAACCACTGGCAATACATTGTCGAAATACTGATCAGATAAAGGGGATTAGCAGAGAAGGACTGGAACAGAAAATCTCATTATATGCAGATGACATGGTACTGTATATATCGGACCCAGAAAATTCTGTGCCTGCAGTCTTAGCAGCACTCACAGAATTTCAAAAGCTCTCTGGTCTCAGAATTAATCTGAATAAAAGTGTACTCTTTCCGGTGAATTCGCAAGCATATAATATTAGATTAGACACCCTTCCTTTTATCATTGCAGAACAGTTTAAATACCTCGGGGTAAACATCACAAGTAAACATAAAGCTCTTTATCAACAAAATTTCGTCGTCTGCATGGAAAAAATTAAACAAGACTTGCATAGATGGTCAACCCTTCATCTCACACTAGCTGGAAGAATTAACACTGTTAAGATGAATATTCTTCCTAAGCTCCTTTTTATTTCAAAACATACCAATATACATTAATAAATCGTTCTTTAAGCAATTAGATTCAACAATAACCTCATTTATTTGGAATTCTAAACATCCACGCATCAAAAGAGCGACCCTACAAAGACAAAAGGCAGAAGGCGGCATGGCTCTACCTAACTTCCAGTTTTATTACTGGGCAAATATACAGTCGATAAGAACCTGGACACAAATAGAAGAACATACACAGGCATGGACCGCAATAGAAGTAAAATCCTGCAGTACTTCTTTGTATTCCTTGCTTTGTGCTCCAATAAACACACGTTATCGGCAATACACTAATAACCCAATTGTGCTCCACTCACTTAGAATCTGGAACCAATGTAGAAAGCATTTTAAGACGGAGAAGCTTCTTTCTGTGGCACCTGCAAAAGAACCACCTCTTTCAACCCTCACAAACATATGCAGTTTTAATATCTGGAAAAATTTGGAATTAACTTGCTTAGAGATCTTTATATAGACAACGTCTTTGCATCCTATGAACAATTACATTCCAAATTTAACATTCCAGCTACAAATTTCTTTCACTATCTTCAAATCAGGAACTTTGTTAAACAGAACCTTCCAGATTTTCCTCATCTTGCACCCTCATCCACGCTGGAAAAATTATTGCTCAATTTCAAGGAGTTAGACTCCATCTCTACAATATATAAAATCCTTTTACAATCCCTTCCTTTCAAAGATCCAAGAGGACACTGGGAAAATGACCTCTCAATTAATATATCAGAAAAGGAGTGGAAAGTAGCAATGCAGAGAATTCACTCGAGCTCCATATGTGCAAAGCATACAATTATACAACTCAAAATTATATATCGAGCACATCTGTCTCGACTAAAACTCTCCAAAATGTTTCCAGGGCATGATCCAACCTGTGAACGCTGCAAATTAGCCCCAGCCTCACTAGGTCACATGTTCTGGGCCTGCTCCAAATTAACATTATTCTGGACAAAAATTTTTAATTACCTCTCAGACAGTCTTGGACTCACAATCCCTCCTAACCCATTAACAGCTGTGTTTGGGGTTCTTCCAGAGGGTCTTAAAGTGGAGAAAGACAAACAAATTGTGATTGCATCCACTACACTTTTGGCACGCAGACTTATTCTGATAAACTGGAAGAACCCAAACTCTCCTCTTTTAAGTCAGTGGGAAACTGATGTGTTATATTATTTAAAATTGGAAAAAATCAAATACTCAGAGGATCTGTGCAGACTTTTTTCAAAACATGGCAGGATCTAATCAGTAATATTTTGAAATGATTTTATAAAGCACAGAGAATTTGTTGATTTAGGTATTTTTAAAAGCCTTAAATTTTACACCGTTTGGCTTGCTCTCTCTCTCAAGGGTGGGGATCGATCTGTTCTTAGCATAATTCTTTTTTTTGTAAAACGTGATTGCTATGTATTGATTGTAATAAAATTAATAAATAAAAAAAAACAAAAAAAAAAACAAGGTGGTTCATATTTGACCACAAATTGTAAACATACCCAACTATTTCCTTAATGGTGTAGTAGGGTTTCCAAATGCGAGATAATGATCAATAAAAACATGAGGGGTAAATACCACTTACAAGCACTTCAAGTGAAAGCATTGTAGATGGACACTAAACTGGATAATATTCATCTACTTGGAGCATTTTTTTATTTAGGTTTCATTGAAGTGGGGAGAATGGAAGAAAGCATAACTTAACCAAACTTTTGCAGGTGATGTGTGTCCTTTGATACACTGGAAGAATTAAACAGCATGGAGTTACACTTTTAAAAGACCTAGAAATTAATACATAATGAGATATTCAAAATGTATGCAAGAAACTAAAACCAAGAGGGTGAAAGACAAGTGAAGAAATGGCAGGGTGACAGTGGAGAATCCAATAATAATATATAGATGTGTACTGTATGGCAAAGAAATTTTAGGGCACGGAATCTGTCAGTTGCAGAGCTACAGCATGGTGCACAGTATGCTTTGTAAATTCCTGAAACTAGACTTGGTGATTCCTATATAAATGCTTACTCATAAGGTTGTATCAATGCTATAATATATTATCGTTTATCTTTGTATATTGCACATTTACGAAAACAAAGAATCAAGCAAGAAAAGATTTAATCTTGACTCTCATTCAATACATAATGTTATTTTGACAACAAATAAAGCTGTATGCATCTTTTTTTAAAAGGTCTTGGATTTTCATCATCACAGCTATGTTCTGGCATCGGAAAATTTATGGACAGATTGAAGGTGCTGTTTGTTGGCACCAAAGGGAACTCTTGTCATCCTTGGATTCTGCTAATTCTTCTTGTGTAACAGATAAAAGTGTTATGTGCAATGACTGAGGTAGTAGTTTTCGAGGTCTGAAAAAAGCAGTTTTGCTGCACCTTACATTGGACACTGTTTTGTCTTTTATTGGAAAATTTAACATGAATGATATTTAGGTTTTCTACATGAAGCCATAAGATATACTATATAGTATAAAAATACTAACAAATACTATTTATTTTACTGAGTGCATTTCTATAGTAAACACTAAACAATGTTACAATTATACAGCAATCCCCAGTAGGCAGGAGTCTATCTGGGTAGTACTGAATAGAATGGCAGCTTAAAGCAGGGCATTCTTACACAAAACCCATGCAGACACAGGTAGAACATACAAAGACAGAGGAAAGTAGTTGGTAAATGAAAGAACGAAAGAAAGAGATTAGAAAAATAACCTGGAGATGTGGCAAAAACATGGCCTTAAAACATGCAGGGCTATAATACCAAAACCCTGAGAAAGAACTGACATTCAAAGTCAGAAACAAAGCAAAGGTTCTCACACTAACTTGTATTTATTGCCTCTACCTAATACTACATTTTTTAAGGTCAAAAGCTTGAATTCTGAAACATTTATATTGGCAGGACATGATGAAACAAGCTGTTAAATGACCTGCTTGCCACGTGGATGATAACAGACATAGCATTTAAACAATATAGATGCAGACTGGAGACCAACCCTCTTATAAACAGATGATGACTGTTAACTACATATCTTCATAAATCCAATGTGGATATTTGTGACAAAAATCTCCAGTGGTCTATCAAAGCATTTTAAAGAAGTACATTAATATTCTGCTAGGGGAATAATGGAATTAACTGATCTGTGGAATGCACATAAAAAATAATAATTTTCATTCTATACTACAGAAGTAAAACAAATATGATATTAGATATACATCAGATACAAAAATGACCACTAAAATGTCATGAATTTATTATTTTAGAACATGTAGAATAATCAATCCATTATCCAACCCACTATATCCTAACACAAGGTCACGGGGGTCTGCTGGAGCCAATCCCAGCCTACACAGGGTGCAAGGCAGGAACAAACTCCGGGCAGGGTGCCAGCCCACCACAGGGCATACACACACTCACCCACACACCATGCACACACTAGGGACAATTTAGGATCGGCAGTGCACCTAACCCGCATGTCTTTAGACTGTGGGAGGAAACCGGAGCACCCAGAAGAAACCCATGCAGGCATGGGGAAAACATGCAAACTCCACGCAGGGAGGACCCGGGAAGCGAACCTAGGTCTTATTACTGCGAGGCAGCAGCGCTACCACTGTGCCACCCATGTAGAATTATATTAAGTTTAATTTTGTTACTTTGGCTTGAGTTTGCTACGAAAATATTTGTTATGTGATTTATTTATTGTTTGTTTTGATTGTGGCCACCATCATTTTGTGTTTCTCTTAGAGACAGCAGCAGTTTTTGTTGTTAACAATGGTATTGTGATTGTGATATGTGATGTCTCGCTTCAAAGACTATTTGAAGGTGGCAGAGTGCTAATCATTTTCTCCAAGATTATGTATACAAAACAAAGATTAAAAGTGCATTTTAGTTAGGAGTTTAGTCCTCAAGTGTATCTGAGTCTTTGTTAATTTTTTGACAAATTTTTAACTACAAATTTTGCTTTTGATTAGTGAGATTATGGACTCTTGACTCTGGCACATTTTTGGCTAAGAGTTTAGAGCTTCATTTTCTGTTGTGGCCTGACATTTGTGCCCTGACATTTCATTCAAGGAAGAAAATTAACAAAAACGATAACAGACTAACCTATATCACATTTTAAAGCTTCCAAAAATAATCTTCTCCTTTTGGCTGCTCCCTTTTCCAAATATACACAGCATCTCTCCTCTGCACATGACCAAACCAACACAATCTCACCTCTCTGACTTTGTCTCCCAACATTCCAACCTGACTTGATACTCTAATGTACCCATTTCTAATCCAATCCATCCTCGTCACACCCAGTGCAAATCTTAGCATCTTTAACTCTGCTACCTCCAGCTCTGTCTCTTGCTTTCTGGTCAGTGCCACCGTCTCCAACCCATATAACATTGCTGGTCTCACTACCGTCCTGTAGACCTTCCCTTTCACTCTTGCTGATACCCATCTGTCACAAATTTCTCCTGACACTCTTCTTCACCAATTCTACCCTGCCTGCACTCTCTTTTTTACCTCTCTTCCACAATCCCCATTGCTCTGTACTGTTCCTACTGACCTTCATTCCTCTCCTCTCTAGAGCATATCTCCACCTATCCAGGGTCTCCTCAACCTGCTTCCTACTATTGCTACAGATCACAATGTCACCAGCAAACATCATTGTCTACAGGGACTCCTGTCTAATCTCGTCTGTCAACCTGTCCATCACCATTGCAAATAAAAAAGGGCTCAGAGCCGATCCCAGATGTAATCCCACCTCCACCTTGAATGCATCTGTCACTCCTACCGCAAACTTCACCACTGTCACACTTCCCATGTACATATTCTGTACAACTCTTACATACTTCTCTGCCTTTCCCGACTTCCTCATACAATACCACAGCTCCTCTTGAGGCACCCTGTCATATGCTTTCTCAAGGTCCACAAAGACACAATACAACTACTTCTGGCCTTCTCTATACTTCTCCATCAACATCCTCAGAGCAAACATTGCATCTGTGATGCTCATTCTTGGCGTGAAACCATACTGCTGCTCACAAATCGTCACCTCACTTGTTAACCTAGCTTCCATAACTCTTTCCCATAACTTCATGCTGTGGCTCATCAATTTTATCCCCCTGTAATTACTACAATCCTGCACATCCCCCTTACTCTTAAATATCGGCACCAGTACACTTCTTCTCCACTCCTCAGGCATACTCTCACTTTCCAAAATTCCATTAAACATTCTGGTTAAAAACTCCAATGCCATCTCTCTTAAACACCTCCATGCTTCCACAGTTATGTCTTCTGGACCAACGGCCTTTCCATTTTTCATCCTCTTCATAGCTGTCCTTACTTCCTCCTTGCTAATCCGTTGCACTTCCCGATTCACTATCTCCACGTCATCCAACTTCTTCTCTCTCTCGTACTCTTCATTCCTCAGCCTCTCAAAGTACTCTTTCCATCTGCTTAAAACACTCTCTTTGCTTGTGAGTACGTTTCCATCTTTATCCTTTATCACCCTAATCTGCTGCTTATCTTTCCCAGCTCAGCCCCTCTGTCTAGCCAATCGGTACAGGTCCTTTTCTTCCTCCTTAGCGTCCAACCTCTCATATAACTCATCATATGCCTTTCTTTAGCCTTCGCCACCTCTCTCTTCACCTTGCGCCTTATCTCCTTGTACTCTTGTCTACTTTCCTCATCTTTCTGACTATCCCACTTCTTCTTCGCAATCCTCTTCCTCTGTATACTCTCCTGTACATCCCTATTCCACCACCAGGTTTCCTTTTCCTTCTTCCTCTGTCCAGATGTCACTCCAAGCACCTTTCTTACTGTCACCCTTACTACATCTGCTGTAGTTGCCCAAATGTAGTTGCACAACTCTTCACTGCTGCCCAGTGCCTGTCTCACCTCCTCCTTAAACTCAACCTTGCAGTCTTCGTTTTTCAACTTCCACCATTTGATCCTTGGCTCTGCCCTCACTCTCTTCCTCTTCTTGATCTCCAATGTCATCCTCCAGACCACCATCCTATGCTGCTTAACTACACTTTCCTCTGCTACCACTTTGCAGTTTTCATTCTCCTTCAGATTGACTCTTCTGCATAGGATGTAATCCACCTGTGTGCATCTTCCTCCACTCTTATATGTCACCCTATGTACCTCCCTCTTCTTAAAATACATATTCACCACAGCCATATCTATCCTTTTGGCAAAATCCACTATCCTCTGACCTTCTTCATTCCTCTCCTTGACACCATAGCTACCCATCACCTCCTCGTCTCCTCTGTTCCCTTCACCAACATGTCCATTGAAATCCGCTCCAATCACCACTTTCTGCCCCTTGGGTACACTGCTCATCACTTCATCCATCTCACTCCAAAAATCTTCTTTCTCATCCATCGCACACCCAACTTGTGGGGCATATGCACTAACAACATTCATCATCACACCTCCAATTTTCAGCTTCATAATCATTACTCTGTCTGACACTCTTTTCACTTCCAAAACAAGCTTGACATACTGTTCCTTCAGAATAACCCCTACCCCATTTCTCATCCTATCCACACCAAGACAGAACAATTTGACTCCACCTGGCCTTACTCCTCTTCCATTTAGTCTCTTGCACGCACAATCTATCAAACTTCCTTCTCTCCATGTTATCTGCTAACTCTCTCCCCTTACCAGTCATACTGCCAACATTCAAAGTTCCTACCCTCAGTTCCACTCTCTTTACCTTCTTCCTCTTCTCCTGCCTCCAGACACTTCTCCCCTCTTCTTCAATTTCCGCCAGCACCTTGTTGACTAACAGTACTGGTGGTGGTCGTTGTTAACCTGGGGCTCGACCGATCCGGTATGGAAATTTGTATTTTTGTCCGCATATTGATTTGTCAAAATTTTACACTGGATGCCCTTCCTGATGTAACCCTCCCCATTTATCCGGGCTTGGGACCGGCACGAACAAACACACTGGCTTGTGCATACCCTGTGGCTGGGTTAATCTATAGCTTTAACATTTTAGATACACCACAAGATATGGCTTTATATACAAACTAGCCAACCTGCGGCGTAGCATACGCCGCATATAATTATTTATTGATAAGTGAACACTTGCCATTACAGAGACCTTTTGCTGATATGAGGTTCCTGAGAAGCATGTTGACTGAACCAATTTTAATTTTGAGCTTATGTCGAGGCATGCCAGTGGGAGTAAGGAGTAAGTTGCATTCGGGGAATGCAAGTTGATCTGCAGGATTGTCTGTGACAATGGAGTCAACGCTGGTGGAAGTTACTTCATCGTTAGGGATAAGTTTCAGCACCTGTTCATTAAGGTGTAGTGAGTCTTCGTTGGTGATGCTTAATATAGCTTGCGTACTGAGTTGTTCCAGAGTGACAGTTGAGAAGTCAATGTTGCCATATAATTGCCTCGAGAGGAATCTTGGAAGCCTCCGAAAGGTGAGAGTTGGCGGGCGGGGCCTTGTCGTGCATTCTCCATGACATGGGAGTAGGGTTAGAGAGGGCGTTCATGGCTCGTTTCGTGCTAAACCCACGAACCCGGTGGGGTTCTGTTACAGTTGGCGGGTGGGGCTCTGTGAGTTGGCCGTCATGGCTCTCTGTCTTGCGTGAGGTGAAAAGTCAATGTGACTCAGAGGTGCATGTGGATTTGTGCACAGAAGAAAGCGACTGAGGCTGTGATTGGTGAGTTGTTGCGTGCGCATGAGTAAGCAGTGCACATGCCTCGAGAGCGACGCTGGACGTTGGAGGACGGTTACAGTTGGCGTGCATGGCTCTGTCGTGCATATCCCATGACACGGTAGGAGGGTTAGAGTTGATGGGCCGGGCACTGTCGAGCGTATCCCAAGTTCTTAGAGTTGGTGGTTAGCGGGCGTGGCTCTCCTGCTTGCGCTCACTGCCTTGCGTGCCCTTAGTGAATTATATATATAGATAAGCTGAATCTGCCATTAAATCTGTGACAGTTTTTAAATGTAATAAATCATTGGAAAAGGCAGGAGCCACAAGCCAGATCAATATCAGGAGTAATTTAATATAAAGCAACGCAGAATAAAACATTCCCCTCAAAGCTATTGCTGTTAATATTATCAGCACTACCTACTGTACATTCCATAAAGTTAAATAAAAAGAATCAATTCCTAAAACACTAGTCACAAATGTACTGTATGTCACTTTTTTTACTTAAAGTAAAACTCCTTGATACCGTGTATCATATAGACCTATTTCACTTTGAAACACTGATAAAAAGATTTTGGCAAAGGTTCTTGCACAGAAAATTGGGAATGTATTGCCTTCCCTTAACTTACATAATCAGCCTTGTTTTATCAATGAAAGACAGTCTCCATCTAGTCTGTGATGAAATTTTCAGTGTAATATATACATCATCTGTACTGAAATCTCTAAAGGTTTTGCTGCCTTAGAACAAAAAAATAACAAACTTTAGACAGAAGTGAAAGCCAGTTTATAAAAGATTATGTTTGGTCCAAAAGGAAGGAAATTTTCTGGGAGGAGCAAAACTTTTGTTGAAATGACTTAAAATGTAAGCTGAGTACTTAAAAAAGAAACAAATGATTACTTTTCAATGTTAAAACAACTTGTGTCATAAACTTATGTCATTTTTATATTTGCTTTGGTATTCAAATAAGAATTGCCTGATTATTTTGATAATTATTTCAAGGTAAATGCGTCAAGGACTCTGCAGCACTAGGCTTTTAAGAATGCTGCAGTGTTACTAGGCTGATTCTTGATAAGAGATAAGAACCAATTTAAATCAAATGATGCTACCACAAAATACAGTTTTTGTTTTTACAACATCCATTCTGCTTCAACGACTTAAGACAGATGGGGGGAGACCTGGCTTTTCAAATTTACTACTGGCCAGGAAACACTTATTAAGGCTGAGTATTGAAATACAGCTCTGAACTCATACAAGCATAGCTTCTTATGGAAAGGAGACCTGGTAATTGTTTCTCTATGTGCTGAAATCTACAAAGGGTTTCAAATGCAGTAAAAATTAGGAGTTTCAAAGTTTTGATAAATTGGTATCTGTGCCACTGCAGGCATTTTAAGTCAGGTTTGCTAACCACCATATACAGTATTTTACTTCTCAATAAACTATAAAATATATAAGATTCATGTATTATGTTAAGGACTTTACAGATTTGCTGTTCACAGTATAGCAATAATATATCTTTGGAGCAAGTTTATTCTAAATATACTTAAAAATACATTTCTTACATTACAAATGTTAGAAGATTCACAGAAAGGAATGTGAAACCTGCCCATAAAAATATTCTCAAACTCAGTACTAAATTAAATATAATTCAATCTCTTTAGAAGCAGCTAGACAGGTCTTTACTACAGAGTTTCAAAAATAACAATATTTTCATAGTAAATGCTTCTCAACAATTATAGACAAACTAAAAAAGTCACAACCACAAGGTAATAATTTAAATTTGAAAAGATTATATCAGAATAAAACCAAACTGCACTTGCAATACAGATTTTGTATATGCTTTTGTACAATATGAGCACTGGAAAATGATTAGCATATACTGAATACAAGTTGGAACCTGGAAAAAAGGATTTCATCTGTTTCATTCATTTAAAAAAAAAAAAACTGTAATTTTGTATTTTAAAGATGAGGGCATAGCTTAATTTTTCAGTAATTCACATTTGCATTTTACTACTTGTTGTTTATCTTTGTATGCACAAAATACTAGTTTGGAAATCTCTGTGTCAATTGCAGTATTAATTTTTAAAGCTGTTGACTGATACCAAGCGAATGAGTTAATACACTCACAAACTGGATTTATACTGATTCCTGTGGCTTCAAATGACTGATTCCGGTTTAACTCAAGTGCATATACCTTGAACAACCATTTTATGGCTGACAATCTAATAATCTACAGTGCGCTGTACATTTAGATACACTGCAAAATTTCAGTGTTAAATTAAGCTCAAAGTATATATATATATATATATAGGGTGTGTATATATATATATATATATATATATATATATATATAGGGTGTATATATATATATATATATATATATATATATATATATATATATATATATATATATATTTTGTCACACACGCGCATGGGAGGCAGCTAAAGGGCTTGAGTAAGGGCAGTTCTGAGACATACCGAACATACCGGGATGTGGCAGAGTGCACTGACTCTTTTTCTCCCTTGCCTACAGACCATTCATGGGAGATTCCACCTGGCCCTCTTGATGTCACCTCCGGGACCGAGCCTATAAAAGAAGACCTTGCCGGCTCCGGCCCCTGTGATGTCACGTCCAGCTCGAACCTATGGCTGAAGGCCTTCCTGAGCCTGAACCCTTTGATCTCACTTCCTGTCTTCCCCTTTAAAAGCCTCCACTTTTTTCCTATTCCCTCAGTTCTGTTTTGGACTCGGTTTTGTGCACAGCAGTGCAATAATTTAAAATGTCAATTTGCAGCCAGGTAACCAATTATACTGGTGGCTGCCCCAAACCTTGCTATGGCTCTTTGTGGAGGTTATAACAGTGGCGTAGTCGGCAGGATGGAACAGTCCCAGAGGGGGGACTAAGACCTGCAATATACCCAGGTGGAAGCATACTGGGGCCGTGTTTTCAGGTGGGAAGGGTGTCCTGTGGTTCGGAGAGACCCGGTACGAGCTCTGCTCCCAGCACATTTCACTAGGTAACCTATACAAGCCATGGAGTGTGCGGGAGGGGCTCACAGAATTGGTTCGACTCCTCATCAAGCATGGTCCTTATAGGCAAGAGTAGGGCAGTGGCTATGGCCACAAGCGAACAAGCCCTACCAAGTAATAGAGCAGGTGGCCTGCTACCTGCTCTTGGAAGCACTAACCCGTGGCTTCACCCAGCCGGTCTGGGGTAAACACTTTAAGAACATGGCAGAGCTCATAGAGCTCATAGAAACACATAGGACGGCCTCACAATCTGAGGGAGCAGAACCATCCTTTAGTCGAACTTGGTCAGAGTACGTCCCAAAACCTATACGTACAACCCAGAGCTTGTGTTGACGTCGCCGGAATTGCAGGAGCGAGGAGGAATGCAGGTGGATGGAGAGGAGGGGTTGGTGTGCTCTGACTACAACAACAACAACAACATTTATTTATATAGCACATTTTCATACAAACAGTAGCTCAAAGTGCTTTACATATTAAAGAATAGAAAAATGAAAGACATAATTATAAAAAATAAATCAACATTAACATCGAATAAGAGTAAGGTTCAATGGCCAGGGGACAGAAAAACAAAAACTCCAGGCGGCTGGAGAAAAAATAAAATCTGTAGGGATTCCAGACCATGATACCGCCCAGTCCCCTCTGGGCATTCTACCTAACATAAATGAAACAGTCCTCTTTGGATTTAGGGTTCTCACGGAAGGGCTTGATGATGATGATGGTCACGTAGACTTCTTCCTTTTAATCCGTCCATCATTGTTGGAGCATCATGAAGCTTTGAGTAGGTGGAGGTGGCGCAGGCCACCACCACAAAGAAACCGGAAAAAGAAACAGAAAAGAGAGTAGGGGTCAGTACCGATTTTAGAGCCACCATGAATAGTTGTTATGATGAATTGAACATACAGAGTATCAGGATTAAGTTAAATTACGATTAAAATGAAGTTATAAAAAGGCCATGTTAAAGTAATGTGTTTTCAGCAGTGTTTTAAAGTGCTCTACTGTATCAGCCTGGCAATTCCTATTGGCAGGCTATTCCAGATTTTAGGTGCATAACAGCAGAAGGCCGCCTCACCACTTCTTTTAAGTTTTGTTCTTGGAATTCTAAGGAGACACTCATTTGAGGATCTGAGGTTACGATTTGGAATATAAGGTGTCAGACATTCCGATATATAAGATGGGGCGAGATTATTTAAGGCTTTATAAACCATAAGCAGAATTTTAAAGTCAATTCTGAATGACACAGGTAACCAGTGTAGTGACATCAAAACTGGTGTGATGTGTTCTGATTTTCTTTTCCTAGTTAGGATTCTAGCAGCTGCATTCTGCACTAGTTGCAAACGATTTATATCTTTTTGGGTAGTCCTGAGAGGAGTGCATTACAGTAATCTAGTCGACTGAAAACAAACGCGTGAACTAATTTCTCAGCATCTTTCAGTGATAAAGAGGTCTAACTTTACTTATGTTTCTTAAGTGAAAAATGCTGTCCTAATGATCTGATTAATATGTGATTTAAAATTCAGATTACAGTCAACAATCACCCCTAAGCTTTTTACCTCCGTCTTGACTTTTAATCCTAATGTATCCAGTTTATTTCTAATAGCCTCATTGTATCCATTATTGCTGATCACTAAAATTTCAGTTTTCTCTTTATTTAACTTGAGAAAATTACTATTCATCCATTCTGAGATACTAGTCAGACATTGTGTTAGTGAATCAATAGAATCGGGGTCATCAGGTGCTATTGATAAGTACAGCTGTGTGTCATCAGCATAGCTGTGGTAGCTCACGTTGTGCCCTGAGATAATCTGACCTAACGGAAGCATGTAGATTGAGAATAACAGCGGACCCAGGATAGAGCCTTGTGGAACACCATATTGGATATCATGTGTCTTGAGTTGTAATTCCCACAACTAACATAATATTTTCTCCCTGTCAGGTAGGATTCAAACCAATTTAAGACACTGCCAGAGAGGCCCACCCATTGACTAAGGCGATTTCTAAGAATGTTGTGATCAATGGTGTCAAATGCAGCACTCAGATCTAAGAGGATGAGAACAGATAAATGGCCTCTGTCTGCATTTACCGCAAGTCATTTACTACTTTAACGAGTGCAGTTTCTGTGCTGTGATTTGTTCTAAAACCTGACTGAAATTTATCAAGAATAGCATGTTTATTTAGGTGGTCATTTAACTGCATAATGACTGCCTTCTCTAGAACTTTACTTAAGAAGGGCAGTTAGAGATGGGTCTAAAATTTTCAAGAGCGAGGGTCAAGATTATGTTTCTTAAGTAGGGGTTTAACTACAGCAGTCTTAAGACAGTCTGGGAAGACCCCAGTATCTAGTGACGAATTTACTATGTCAAGAACATTATCAATTAGCACGCCTGATACTTCTTTGAAAAACCTTGTTGGTATCGGGTCAAGGACGAGGTGGAGGGTTTTAATTGAGATATTATTTTTGTAAATCAGGTAAATCTATCCTAGTGAAAGAGTTTAATTTGTTTATAACAGGATGTTGGGGTTTAGGGGATCCTTAGTGTTGGGGAGATATACTATGTTATTTCTAATATCATTAATTTTTGATTGAAGAATACAGCGACAGCCTCACAGGTTTCACTGGAAGCACTTAGGAGGCATTCCTTTGAGCTACCTGGGTTTAGTAGGTGATCAATTGTTGAAAATAAGACTCTAGGATTACTAGCATTGTTATTTATAATATTAGGGAAATAGCAGCGTCTCTCAAGACGGACAGTGTTATTGTATTCTGTTATTTTGACTTTTAATATTTCGTGGTGGATAGTAAGTTTACTCTTCCTCCATTGACGCTCAGCTCTACGGCATGTTCTCTTTAAATCAGACACTCTTTGGGTCTTCCATGGTATACCAATGCTAGAAGATTTTTTCACTGTCTTTTCAGGTGCAACTATGTCAACAGCAGCTCTCACTTTAGAATTAAATCTTTCCACCTTACTATTTACATTGTCCTCGCTATTATAGCTGGCACTATAAACGGACTGATTGCTTAAAATGTTTGTAAGTTTTAAAGCTGCTGCGAATCAAAGAAGCGTTTTTAACAATATGCTTCTCATGAGTGTTTTTATCATTATTTCTATATTAAAAGTAGAAGAAAAATGGTCTGATAGACCAATATCAATGATCTGTTTTATATCAACTTTCAGTCCTTTAGTAATCACTAAGTCTAATGTATGACCTGCTTTATGTGTAGGCTGATTTATGAGTTGTCTCAAATCAAAAGAATCCAGGAGGTTCATAAATTCTTTTACTTTTAGATCACACTGATTATCTATATGAAAATTAAAGTCGCCAACTATTAGGAGTGTGTCATAATTAGTAATTAAAATTGACATTAAGTCAGAGAATTCCTCAAAAAGCGCGTTATATTTAGGAGGTCTATACACGGATAGTACTAGAACTTGAGAATCTCCATGAATAACAACGGCGAGATACTCAAAGGACTTGAACTTACCAAAACTGACATCTTTACATTTTAATCGGCTCGAGTAAATGTTAGCCAATCCGCCCCCCCTTTTTCCCTGGCGGTTTGAATGAGTAAAACTGTAATCCGGAGGCAGATTCGATTAAAACTGGCGCATCTGAATTCAGCCATGTTTCATTTAGTGCAATAAGATCTATTTTTATCACTAATAAGATCGTTGATAAAAACGTTTTGTTAGTTAAAGCTCTGACATTTAATAGTGCCATATTTAATGTTTCGGAGGTGCAGAGATGAGTACTATGCGTTATTGTTATTTGGAATAGGAACTAAATTATTATTATTAGCGCTCTGTGTATATTTTTTGTTTAATCTGCGATCTGTTTTTATAGTTTTAATACATTGTTCCTCTAAAATAGTGATTTTAATTAGATTATTGGAGTTTATGCCGTATTTCCTAGGTTTTCTACGTGCATTGAGATTGCTTATTACAGTATTAATGGTGTGAACTTTAACGGAAGACTCTATTAAACATTCATCATGTCCTGGCACAGCAGTATTATTTCGGAAGGGGTTAAGAGCAGAGATAGATAGTCAATAAAAACGAATTACCTTCGATATGTTTTCGGAGAGGACCCGGGCGCCGAAACTGTTCGGATGCAGGCCATCACGCTTGAAGAGACGCGGCCTTTCCAAAAAGAGATTCCAATTGTTGATGAAGCCGACTAACCCGTTGGTGGTCCCACACGCAGGTGTGGTGATCGTAAACGGGTATAAGACCACAGTGTTATTTGATTCCGGCAGCAACATTACCATTGTTGCCCGCTGGTTTGTGCTGCCGCAACAGTGGTTGAAAATTAAGACCAGTATAACCTATGTCGACAGAAAAATCTGCTGGTACAGGTCCGCCATCTGTGTCATCAGTTGCGGAGGATCGATAAAAAAACTTAACCGTGGCGGTCCTCCCAAATCCACCACACCCAGTGATACTAGGGCGGGACTGGTCTGAAATTAAAAGTGGCGAGACACATACCACTCCTGGGTTTAACCTAGGCCTAGTTATAGACGGGGGTCTCACTCACCAGTTGGTGCCACAGGATGCTCACTTTGTGTTGGAAAATGACCTTCTGTATCGTGTAGCAGAGCATGAGGAGCAGGAGAGATGGCTTCCGGTGGCAGGTCTGCGAGCTAGCACACGCCCACCTCCTAGGTGGCCATTTGGGCACCGAGAAAACCCTGGAGCGGATCAAGCTCTGCTTTTATTGGCCGGGAATCAATGAGGAGGTTTGTCGCTTTTGCACTTCCTGCCCGGGGTGTCAATTGCAACAGATTCCTAGGAAGGACCGTGCTCCTCTCATTCCTATTCCCCTAATTGATGTTCCATCCATCCATCCATCCATTTTCCAACCCGCTGAATCAGAACACAGGGTCACGGGGGTCTGCTGGAGCCAATCCCAGCCAACACAGGGTGCAAGGCAGGAACCCATCCTGGGCAGCAGTGTGAGTACACACTCACACACACACAGAGCACACACTAGGGAGAATTTATGATCGCCAATCCACCTAACCTGCACTGTGCTGCCCCCTAATTGATGTTCCTTTTCACAGAATTGGGGTCAATGTAGTCGGACCCATAAAGCCCTCAGCCCGAGGACACAAGTACATTTTAGTCCTCTTGGATTATGCTACCAAATACCCCAAAAGCTGTTCTGTTGCACTCAGCCACTTCTAAAGCCATCGCACGGGAATTAGCAGGGGTCTAAGGAAGTCCTGACGGATCAAGAGACTCCTTTTACCCGAAGATGTTCAAGGAGACTGCCAAGTTACTTAAAATAAAGCATTTAAAGACTGCGGTATATCATCCTCAAACTGACGGTTTGGTAGAGAGGTTCAATCAGACTCTCAAACAAATACTTCGTAAGGTGGTCAACAAGGATGGAAGTAACTGGGATCAGCTCCTCCCCCTCATCCTTTTTGCATATCGGGAAGTCCCACAAGCCTCCACAGGGTTCTCCCATTTTGAATTACTATATGGGCGACAACCCCGGGGCATATTGGATATCTTAAAAGAAGGATGGGAAGAAGAGGCTCTTGCCTCTACAAATATATTGGAATATATTATGCAATTACGCGATAGATTTGGTAAAATTAGGACCCTCCTTAAAAGTCACATGGAAGAGGCACAAGCAGCAAAGGTCCGATATTATGACTGTGGCACGTTTCTCCGGGAGTTCCGCCCGGGAGATCAGGTCATGGTCCTAGTACCTACCTCCCACTCTAAGTTTCTTGCCCATTGGCAAGGTCCCTATGAAGTTCAGGAGAGAAAAGGACTCGTCGTCTATTTGGTGAGTCAACCCAATTGTTGGCCGAGGGAACGGGTTTATCATGTAAATCTGCTGAAATCGTGGAAAGACAGGGATCCCAGTCCCTCCTCCGGTCAGCCCTGCTCACTCTTTGCTCACACGGCTAGCCTTAACTTTGGTGTGGATTTAAGTCCCAGACAACGACAGGAGCTGGAAACAGTTATCCTGTCTGTCCTGGAGGTAATGAGTGAAAACCCTGGAAGGACCTCTCTGATTGAGCACGACATTGTGACACAGCCCAGGGTTATAGTCCGAGAACATCCGTATCGTCTTCCCGAGTCAAAACGAGCTGAACTGGAGCTTGAGATCAAGCACATACTGGAACTAGATGTAATTGAGGAAAGTCATAGTTCCTGGTCCAGTCCTATTGTATTGATCGCTAAGCCTGATGGGAGTTTATTTTAATCAAGTCTCCCAATTTGATGCTTATCCAATGCCACAAGTGGACAACCTCATTGAGAGGCTTGGACAGGCTCATAATTTGACTACACTGGACATGACAAAGGGACACTGACTGCGTTTACCACCCTTAGCAGACACTGGCAGTATCGTGTCCTTCCATTTAGGTTACACGGGGCTCTGGCAACCTTCCAGTGTCTTGTGGGCAAAGTGCTTAGGCCTCATAACTCATACAGTGCTGCCTACCTGGATGACATGGTCATCTATTCCAGCACATGGATGGAACACCTACAGCAGGTGAAAGCGGTATTGCGACACTGGGTGAGGCCGGGCTTCAGATTAATCCCAAGAAATGTTTCTTTGGATGACGCGAAGCCGAGTATTTAGGCTATCTGGTGGGTCGGGGTACCATGAAGCCACAGTGCTCCAAAGTAGATGCAGTTTTGAAATGGCCCCATTCGTGAACCAAGTGGCAGGTCCAAGCCTTTCTCGGGTTAGTGGGGTACTACCGCCGGTTTGTGCCTCGGTTCTCGGAGAGAGCGGCGCCCTTGACTGATTGGACAAAGAAGAGGGCCCCAAACAATGTGGTGTGGACTGAAAAGACAGGCGCTGTATTTAGTGACTTGAAGCTGACCCTTACGTCCACACCTATTTTGAAAGTACCTAACCTTTCTTTACCTTTCATCCTCCAGACAGACACTTCGGACACAGGCCTGGGGGCCAAAGCGTCAATGGTGTGGAACACCCCATCGTGTTCCTGAGCCAGAAACTGTTAGACTGGGAGACCATGTATTTGCCAATTAAATGGGCGATTACTCATCTGAGGTACTACCTGTTGGGCTGGGAATTCACCCTTGCCACAGACTATGCACCTTTACAGTGGATGGCCCTGCACAGGGAGTCGAATCCGCGGGTCACCAGGTGGTTTCTTGACCTCCAGCCGTACAAGTTTTCGCTCATTCATAATCGGGGCACTCTTCAGGCCAACGCTGATGCTCTTTCTCAGGTTCACGACCTCTTGGTCAGGGTTGCTGACCCGATGGGTCTGGGCTGGGGGCCCTTGTCACACACGTGCACATGGGAGGCAGCTAAAGGGCTTGAGTAAGGGCAATTCTGAATCATACCCAACTCCGTAAGGACCGTTCCATCAGCCACCCTGACTGCGACTCTCTGAGGAACAGATTTGGATGTGCGTAATGCTTTGATTCTTCTGTAAGTACGGCATGGGTTGCTAAACCACAGATGGTGTGTCACTTGCTCACAGGTTCCTCTAACAAACACCTCTTTATGTCCCCTCAGAGCCCTCGCAGCCATCCCTCTCAGTTCCTGGTACAGGGCTGAGTTGCCATTAAGCTGTGCGCTGCGACACCTCTCGATTATATCCAGGGTGCCCTGCGAGATGAAACACCTCCTTCTGGGAATACCGGTAACACCAACACAACCCTCAGCAACCATCAGGGTCTTGTCACAGAAGGTGTCCCACATCACATTCGGATCTGCAGTTGCACCCAAATCTGCAAATTCCTCACACAATTTACATTCCTTACATTAGAAGGAAACATACAATGTGTTCATCCAAATCCATCACTGCCTTACAGGGCTAAATTAAAAACATTATATGCGCTCCAAACAATTTGTGGGAAAACAGTAGTCTTTTGTATAACACATTGAGGTAATTCAGTCATTTTTATTGAGCACCTTATCCATCTAGATTTGTCCTATAATCATTCAGCATTTAGCTGCTTTTTTAAGACAGGGAAACAGAAATCAACTGAGGGGCACCATAGTGTGTAAATATACATTGCTTTAAATGACAGCACATTAAAGGTGCATTCTTTCTTACTGATTGCCGCACATCGTCCTATAATCTGTGCTAGGGGAGCACTTTGGAATATAAGGAATAGCAAGAAGCCAGATGCCTGTATTTTTATTGCTGATATTTCCTAAAGCAAGGATAGACCATAATATATAACTGTAGTTACAGCTTCTCTGCTTTTAATCAATGATTAACATATTTTATTAGAATAATTATAATAATTACCATCATTAAGAAATTTGAACAGCATCAGCAAGTTAGGCTGTGTACAGGAATATAGGGTAACGTTATATTTTTATAAGGTACAGACTAGGAAATTAACATAGAGAAGCAGCAATGCAATCCATGAAAATGTAATTACTAAGTAATGCACTGATTATTTTACACAACTCTATTAACTGATATTTCTTATGATGGAGGAAACACAATAGCAATATTACTTTATAGTTTCAGAGCCCTGGATCCCAAGTCCATGTCTTCTATGAGCTTGTTATTAACATCTATTCTGCAGGAAATCATGAGATTTTTTTTTCTCAGCCACCACTACAAAGTACATGAGGTAAGTGGCATATAAAAATATTTTGGGTCCGTATGGTGTGGTATTCCTTTAAGCAAATAATGACAACACCTTTAAATAGGTCCATTATTTCTCACAGTGCATCCACTCCAAAAGAAACAAAGTGCCACCACTGGCACTGAAAAGAGAAAGAAAATGGAAAAAAATTACTAATAGCAATCAAAACAGTACCTGCTGGTCATTAAAAAGCAATGTAAAAGACCAATACGGACAACTTTAACAGCAACTCTAACAATGAGTTTTCAGCATTGATTTTGAATGCTGAGAGCAGTGGGGGTTTTGTAATAGAGTTATGTAACTTATTCCACAAAATGAGCTACATATAGCTAACAGCTTTACCTCCTTAACTAGTTGTATTTAGCCTTGGGGCAGTCCAGCATCAGAATAACTTTTTTCTGTATTTAAAAACAAATAATTATCACTCATCTACTGTTTCACATCAATAATTCAGTTAATTAATGACATAACTGAAGATGTATCATTTTAGTAAAAGGAACAATGTACTGCGGGGGGCTGGCGCCCTGCCCGGGTTTTGTTTCCTGCTTTGCGCCCTGTGTTCACTGGGATTGGCTCCAGCAGCCCCCGTGACCCTGTAGTTAGGATATTGCGGGTTGGATAATGGATGGATGGATGGAACAATGTAGTTGGGTGTCATAAGCAGAATGAAAGATTTTGCTGCTAATTACTTCTTCTATTGGCAATATACAGTATTTTGAAAAAAAGGAAATCAGCACCATGAGGAATACCTTGTCTATCAGCTGGCAGGAGTGAGAGAGTACAATATTTGTCTTTATATTCTATGAAAATGATTCAATAAGTATGAAGTAGACCTACTAAAAACAGTGTGTAACAAATTAATTTTCAAGCCTAAATAGAAGAATGCATCCTGAAGATATGCAAGTACAGTGGGTACAGAAAGTATTCAGACCCCCTTCAATTTTTCACTCTTTGTTATATTGCAGCCATTTGCTAAAATCATTTACATTAATTTTTTTCCTCATTAATGTACACACAGCACCCCATATTGACAGACAAAAAAAGAATTTTTTAAATTGTTGCAGATTTATTAAAAAAGAAAAACTGAAATATCACATGGTCCTAAGTATTCAGACCCTTTGCTCAGTATTTAGTAGAAGCACCCTTTTGAGCTAATACAGCCATGAGTCTTCTTGGGAAAGATGCAACAAGTTTTTCACACCTGGATTTGGGGATCCTATGCCATTCCTCCTTGCAGATCCTCTCCAGTTCTGTCAGGTTGGATGGTAAACGTTGGTGGACAGCCATTTGTAGGTCTCTCCAGAGATGCTCAATTGGGTTTAAGTCATGGCTCTGGCTGGGCCATTCAAGAACAGTCACAGAGTTGTTGTGAAGCCACTCCTTCGTTATTTTGGCTGTGTGTTTAGGGTCGTTGTCTTGTTGGAAGGTAAACCTTCGGCCCAGTCTGAGGTCCTTAGCACTCTGGAGAAGGTTTTTGTCCAGGATATCCCTGTACTTGGCCTCATTCATCTTTCCCTCGATTGCAACCAGTCGTCCTGTCCCTGCAGCTGAAAAACACCCCAACAGCATGAGGCTGCCGCCATGCTTCACTGTGGGGACTGTATTGGACAAGTGATGAGCAGTGCCTGGTTGTCTCCACACATACCGCTTAGAATTAACGCCAAAAAGTTCTATCTTGGTCTCATCAGACCAGAGAATCTTATTTCTCACCATCTCAGAGTCCTTCAGATGTCTTTTAGCAAACTCCATGCGGGCTGTCATGTGTCTTGCACTGAAGAGAGGCTTCCGACAGGCCACTCTGCCATAAAGCCCTGACTGGTGGAGGGCTGCAGTGATGGTTGACTTTCCACAACTTTCTCCCATCTCCTAACTGCATCTCTGGAGCTCAGCCAAAGTGATCTTTGGGTTCTTCTTTACCTCTCACCAAGGCTCTTCTCCCCCGGTAGCTCAGCTTGGCCGGACGGCCAGCTCTAGGAAGCGTTCTGGTCATCCCAAACGTCTTCCATTTAAGGATTATGGAGGCCACTGTGTTCTTGGTAACCTTAAGTGCAACAGAATTTTTTTGTAACCTTGTCCAGATCTGTTCCTTGCCACAATTCTGTCTCTAAGCTCTTCAGGCAGTTCCTTTGACCTCATGATTCTCATTTGCTCTGACATGCATTGTGAGCTGTAAGGTCTTATATAGACAGTTGTGTGGCTTTCCTAATCAAGTCCAATCAGTATAATCAAACACAGCTGGACTCAAATGAAGGTGATCTCAAGGATGATCAGAAGAAATGGAAAGCACCTGAGTTAAATATATGAGTGTCACAGCAAAGGGTCTGAATACTTAGGACCATGTGATATTTCAGTTTTTCTTTTTTAATAAATCTGCAACAATTTCAAAAATTATTTTTTTTTGTTTGTCAATATGGGGTGCTGTGTGTACATTAATGAGGAAAAAAATTAATTTAAATGATTTTAGCAAATGGCTGCAATATAACAAAAGAGTGAAAAATTGAAGGGGGTCTGAATACTTTCCATACCCACTGTATATGCTGTATAAGTGTATGAGAGTGTGTCTTGTGATCGACCGGTGCTTTCTCCAGCCTGGGTCCTTCCTTGAGCCTGGTTTACTACAACCCTGAATTGGAAAATGGATGTCTATCATACAATGAAGCTCAGTGGCCTTAAAGGGTTTATAATTTTTACTTCCGACAACCCACACCAACTCCAAGCCTCAAGGGATCTCACCCAAGGCGAAAAAACCCATGTAAACATATATAACAAAATACAGTAGTAATGAGTGTAAGCTTGCAGAATAACAGGATGGATGGATGCTTATGACTTTGTTACATCTATGAATCTTCTTCTGTTGGTAATTATTCCTCCATAAGCCAGCAAGAAGTAATTAGATGTCTAGGCAGTGATTTTGCTCCCAAGAGTACTAGGCCAAAAGCAATCAATTACACTTCCTTGCTATTTTATTTAAAGATATTGTATAACAATTAATTCTTAAAATTAAGCTAGAGTTATAAAACACCAAACCTAGTCTCAACTCCAACAGATTATCTTAAATTTTCTGCCTATACTTCATATACATTTTACATTTTTACTACTACATTAAAAAAAATCAATTGCATTAACAATCTATTTTAAAACATACTCAAGAACTAGACTAGTTACCATTCCTGCCTCTCAGTGTAGAAATTCAGGGTTTGATTACCAACCTGATTATGAACAGTGTTTAGTTTGAATGTTTTCATTTGCTTTTTTCGGCTTATTCATTGTACATATTAGGTTAATTTGGGTCTCTGAATCACTGAATTAGCTGGACACATGGCAATGTAGGAGTATGTATGAGGGTGCCCCAGGATGTAGTGAGAAACATTTAAGAGTGCTGTCTTGTTATCCCCAAAAGTTATTCTGCAAGCTATACCTGAGATACACAGTTTTTAATGAGTATAGGAGTCTAAAAGTTGCTTTGGCCTCATTGTTATTAAATAGTTTGCCTTGTACCATAGTAATGGCCAAAGCTGAAAATTTGATTAGTCTGTAGAAAATCTTACTATACAATATTAAATGGATCTAAAATAAAATCCTAGCAGTGTGCTATACTTTTCATTAGAAAATCAGTAGTACAAGGAATAGGGCACAGTGTGACATAAGCCCTGTCAAGTGGCTAGGTAAAACTATGAATTTTGATCTCTATATGCAACTAAAGTCTTCTATGTATTGTCAAATATGTGCGTATTGGAGACAGCTAAAGGACTCAAAAGAAGGTAATTTCACGCCAGGCCAGGGTGCGGAAGACTGCAATAACCCTTTCTCTTTTATCCCTGCAGACCAAACATGGGAAATTCTGCCCTATAACCGATGATGCCATTTCTGTTTCCAGGGCTTGACGATGTCACATTCGGTTCTGGGTCCAATGACGTCACTTCCCCTGGCTGACCTTCAAACCCGGCCACCTTCCTTCTGTTAGTCAGTTCTATTTTGGACTCAAAACTGTAAACAACATTGCCTCTAATTATAATTTTTGCAGCCTAATTTGAAGTATATGGGTGGCTGCCCCAGACCTTTTTCTTGTGTCAAGGCGTATTCTTCCACAGGATGTACGTGCATGAACATGCAATGCTTTGAATGGCACCCAAAAGATGGTTGTTTTCTGCCTTGCGTCAGATGCTTCCAAGACAAGCTTTGATTCCATGTGACTCTTTTAAGGAACAAATGAGTTCAGGAAATGGAAAGAATGAATGAAACTGTAATGAAATGCTGGGTAATTCATTCTGCAATTCCTTAATACACTAACCTAATTGGTTGAGAATTCACACATTATGGTCTTTGCAAAGTTAAAGTTGGCATAGTGTTTTCTTGAAAAATGCAAGTGGATGATTTCTGATTTTATTTTTGGCAGAGGATTACATGGTTTTGATCAAGCATTGAAGGCTTTTTGGTCTTTATGTGGTTTTCAGATGGAGCAATTCAAATATATTAGTAATTAGGCCTAACAGAATGGCATTCTTGTCTCACACATTCTCAGATATGCCTACTGTAAAGGAAAAGAAAAAAAAGAGCTTGAAACTGCCTGCCTGTTATCCTAGGACATTAAATTAATTTGTACCTGCACATTTTATATTAGGAAATGAGATCATCAGTTTAACTTTGTGCTTTGTTTTATGGTAATATTTTACAGTGGTGTGAAAAACTATTTGCCTCCTTCCTGATTTCTTATTCTTTTGCATGTTTGTCACACAAAATGTTTCTGATCATCAAACACATTTAACCATTAGTCAAATATAACACAAGTAAACACAAAATGCAGTTTCTAAATAATTTTAAAATTATTTAGGGAGAAAAAAAAATCCAAACCTACATGGCCCTGTGTGAAAAAGTAATTGCCCCCTGAACCTAATAACTGGTTGGGCCACCCTTAGCAGCAATAACTGCAATCGAGCGTTTGCGATAACTTGCAATGAGTCTTTTACAGCGCTCTGGAGGAATTTTGGCCCACTCATCTTTGCAGAATTGTTGTAATTCAGCTTTATTTGAGGGTTTTCTAGCATGCACCGCCTTTTTAAGGTCATGCCATAGCATCTCAATTGGATTCAGGTCAGGACTTTGACTAGGCCACTCCAAAGTCTTCATTTTGTTTTTCTTCAGCCATTCAGAGGTGGATTTGCTGGTGTGTTTTGGGTCATTGTCCTGTTGCAGTTGACGAACAGATGGCCGGACATTCTCCTTCAGGATTTTTTGGTAGACAGTAGAATTCATGGTTCCATCTATCACAGCAAGCCTTCCAGGTCCTGAAGCAGCAAAACAACCCCAGACCATCACACTACCACCACCATATTTTACTGTTGGTATGATGTTCTTTTTCTGAAATGCTGTGTTCCTTTTACGCCAGATGTAACGCGACATTTGCCTTCCAAAAAGTTCAACTTTTGTCTCATCAGTCCACAAGGTATTTTCCCAAAAGTCTTGGCAATCATTGAGATGTTTCTTAGCAAAATTGAGACGAGCCCTAATGTTCTTTTTGCTTAACAGTGGTTTGCGTCTTGGAAATCTGCCATGCAGGCTGTTTTGCCCAGTCTCTTTCTTATGGTGGAGTTGTGAACACTGACCTTAATTGAGGCAAGTGAGGCCTGCAGTTCTTTAGACGTTGTCCTGGGGTCTTTTGTGACCTCTCGGATGAGTCGTCTCTGCGCTCTTGGGGTAATTTTGGTCGGCCGGCCACTCCTGGGAAGGTTCACCACTGTTCCATGTTTTTGCCATTTGTGGATAATGGCTCTCACTGTGGTTCGCTGGAGTCCCAAAGCTTTAGAAATGGCTTTATAACCTTTACCAGACTGATAGATCTCAATTACTTCTGTTCTCATTTGTTCCTGAATTTCTTTGGATCTTGGCATGATGTCTAGCTTTTTTTGGTCTACTTCTCTGTGTCAGGCAGCTCCTATTTAAGTGATTTCTTGATTGAAACAGGTGTGGCAGTAATCAGGCCTGGGGGTGGCTACGGAAATTGAACTCAAGTGTGATACACCACAGTTAGGTTATTTTTTAACAAGGGGGCAATTACTTTTTCACACAGGGCCATGTAGGTTTGGATTTTTTTCTCTCTAAATAATAAAAACCATCATTTAAAAACTGCATTTTGTGTTTACTTGTGTTATATTTGACTAATGGTTAAATGTGTTTGATGATCAGAAACATTTTGTGTGACAAACATGCAAAAGAATGAGAAATCAGGAAGGGGGCAAATAGTTTTTCACACCACTGTATATATAAGAAGTCACATTCTGTAAACCAAATGTTTAGACAAGACTTTTATTTTGTTGATTAGCTTTTATAGGACCTTTGGATGTTACTTAATGGGAGAGGTGTATTGCTAGAATGTACCTTTTATCAGAGTGTTCATTGATGGGATTGAAATGTATATGTAAATAAATCTAAGTGATAACAGGAGCTGTTCTCCTAAGACTAATCAGACTTTCTATGTAGAGTCTTGCTGCTCACACAGTAAGCCTCCACCAAATAGTGAAAATAAAGAACATCATTGGATTTCATTTATAACGATGACTTGAGGCTTTCTTTTATTTACTAAGTATTTTATGCAACACTACTTAACTATGATAATAATTAATGTCTTTATGCAAGGTTCAGTTATAGCACCACATTCTAATAACTATTTCAATTTATTTTTTTGGATGTTTCTTAAATTTTTAGCTTGGGTAATTATATAATTGGTGGTTAATATTTTGGTTTTAGGGTTATTCTGACTTCATAGCTTTTATGTTTGGGTATTTCTGACTGGAGGTTAAAAGAATTTTTGGTATTGATACCTAATAAGTATCCATCCATCCATCTATCCATTATCCAACCTGCTATATCCTAACTACAGGGTCACAGGGGTCTACTGGAGCCAATCCCAGCCAGCACAGGGCGCAACTTAGGAAACAAACACCGGGCAGGGCGCCAGCCCACCGCAGGGTGCACACACTAGGGACAATTTAGGATCGGCAATGCACCTAACCTACATGTCTTTGGACTGTGGGAGGAAACCCACACAGACACGGAGAGAACATGCAAACTCCACGCAGGGAGGACCCGGGAAGTGAACCTGGGTATCCTAACTGAGAGGAAGCAGCGCTACCCACTGCGCCACTGTGCCGCCCTCCTAATAATTATAGTAAAACACCTCGTGGATCCATTGGCAGTCATCAGAAAATGATGGCACCCATAAAAAACAAAATGGAGTTGGAAAAAGATGCAAATAATTTTAACACTGAAATAAAGGTCAACCAGAAACTAACATCAGAATTGGATTCAACATCTCAAAAAACCCTCATAATTATATAACAATTTAAAAATATGCCTCCAAAAAGTAGGAAATAATAACACTTACTTGTTTAAACTAACTTAACTCATAAATATAAGCTAAACATATCTACAACCATTAATATTGGGTCATGTAAGTCCTTTTGGACACAGCATTCAAGTTGACTGATTGAGTACCAATGCATGATTAGACTTGAAGAAAACGACAAAGAACCTAATATACGTCTCCTGACTTCCATTTTTTTACCCTTTAGTGTCTTTTTCTCTTTAACAGATAATTCCCTTTCAGCAAATATTATACATTTGTTTGTGAGAGTATGCACTTGAGGAATCCAAATTTGCCTTAGATTTTCTTTTTAAATAATGGAATAAATAGCCACTGTAAAAAAAATCAAAATATGATTACCAAGTCATTTCCGGTCTTTTCTGCAGGTGGCTAACCCTACCCTAAACCAGTCTTTAACTTCACTGCATTTGTCTGTAAGTAGCTGGAAAAGTCTTTCATTTGAACAACTGCCTAAATGCTAAATTTTGTTTATGTGCATAAATAATAATTATTGGGATTACAGTTAATTGCTTTTTGCATGTATATATCATTGGAGAGCAGACCCCGTGACCCTGTGTTCGGATTCAACGGGTTGGATAATGGATGGATGGATATCATTAGAGATACTTGACTATATATCTTGTAAATTCTGGTGCATTTGTGTGTCAAGGATAGCTTCTAGAGGAAAGAGAGAAGAAAATGACAGAGAAATGAAAGATGCAAATATGATAAAAATAAAATTTTACTTTTTGAACAGGCTGGGCCTAAATTCCAAATGTAAAATGATCATGTTAGAGTTGTCAGAATAAATATATCTCACAACAATGCCTTAAGCAATACAGCCATGACCCAGTGCACAATTCACTGCAACCCAATTTGCGACCCACTATCATTATGAAGAATAGGAACTTGAGACCCACCAGTATGTGACCCAACAATGGGTCACAATCCAGTGGATGATGCTACGATGTCAGATTTAAAAAGATACAAATTATAAGCAGTAAGAAGTTGTCTAAAAAAATCTCAAAATTAATCAAACTGGATGTTAGCAAATAAAAATCCAGGTTCATGACATAACGTTTAAGTGGACTAAATACAAGAGTCTAAATCTGTATTAAAAATGATTGTATATTGCATAGAAGGAATAAAATAAGATTGACTGAACCGAAAACACAAAATACCATATAAACTATAAGAGGACATACCTTTCTAACATTAGTCCATCAAGTAAGGTAGCTTGCCCACCTTCCAAGCACTACTTACTTTTAAACAATCACTTCCTAAACTCTCCACTTCTCACTCTCTAGTCTCCTTCTACACCACCTCCCTACAAACCTTGCTTTTGTCCAAACTCATCACCTAACTACAGGCTCATGGGGTTCTTCTGAGTAATCCCTAGTATTTCATTCCTGATCACAAATCTTCACTAAAAGTGTTTTCACACCTAGTTCATTAGGTGAGCTTTTTTTCAAACTCTGGTGCAATTTCCTAAAAGGTCTTGCTTGTTTAATTAAGTATGAAAATGCCAATCACACTCTGGCGCAGACCAACACAACTATAACAAGACCCTTTAGAAAGGGTGACCTTGGTGTGATACCAAGAAAAACTGGAGTGGTTTGCATGAGGTTAGAATGTGAATCACCACGGGTCCAATCTAACTACATGAAATAGTTTGCATTATGGGTGAAATTGTTTTTTCTGGAGTAGTCATGCTAAGCGTCTAGTATTGATAGTTAGTGTACAACATAATCATTGTCGAGAATTAACATAAAGTATCTATCTATCTAAAGCATTAAAAACAATAAAAAAGGTCAAAATAAATATGCACACTGATACAAATGTATATTACCAATTGCTCAATTACCATTCAATCAAAGCAAGCTGTCACACACGTGTGCTTGGGAGGCAGTCGAAAGCTTCGAATCAAGGTGTTGACACTCCGGACCAGGGGTTTGCACTGAGCACTAATGCCTCTCCTTCTGTTCCCACAGACCTTTAGAAGAAAAAAACTAACATTGCACTTCTGCCTGTTACCGAGATCACTTCTTTCTGTTTCTGACATCACTTCTGGCCCTACAGATGACCACATTTCCAGCCCTTACTGATGACCTCATGCTTTTTCCTGCCCAACAACACTCCCTTCCTACTCTCCTGCTATAAACCCACTCTGTTGAGCTATTCACCCTATCCGAGATAGACGATCAGTTTCAGTCTTTTCAGACTACTCTTACGAAAAATATAAGGGATGGATCGCCAAATCTTTTTCTTTGTGTTTCTTGTGTTTCTTACCTATCACGTGAATCCAGCTCACACCCTGTCGCATCAGCAATCTGACAAATGTTGGGAGGAAACAAGAAAAGGCGTAAATTCACATGTGATCGGGTTGATCAAAATAAATACAGAGTGATAAGAAATGAATAGCAGTGGACTGTGAGACTGATTATTAAACCCTTTAAACTTATACCAAAAAATGTGATTTGAGCTAAATTAAATTGAGGTTACATTTATAATATTGGAGAATAAATGCATAACATCATACAGTTAAGTGAAACTCACTTGATATGTCTACTGTTATAACACTGAAGTTCTTCAGTGTATATCCTCAACAGAGATTGCTATGTTTTGCACGCTCACCTATTTGAAATCTCCCCTCTTTGCACCTTGCATAGCAGAGCATAGTTTCAAGTAGTGTTCCAGTTTTTCGATATGACAAATTTTACTCATAAAGATATGTTTGGTAAATAAACCATATAAATTATAAGAAATGTGGTAGTGTACAAACACAACTTTGTTGACCCTCCATGATATTTTTTCCCAAAAAAAATGTTTCTGCTCAATAAAAGTAGTCCACACCATGTCCATGAATGGTTCGTTTAGGTCATTGTGCTCACAGAATTTCAATCTTGGGCAACACATTAGCTGTGCTATGAAGTGATGGCATGGGACCAGCGGATTCCATTGTTTGAAGTCGAGGCTCTGGATGCAGCTTCCCAAGTATCTGTGCAGATGCTTCACATGTTTTTTTCCCATCAAGTTAACATATCATGCAGGTCTGTTGACCATTTAGGTGAGCTACAATGACCCACTCGCAACCAAACAATGGCAACCCACTGTCCTGACTTTGCAGGAAAACAGATAAGTAGCTTCTTGAGTTAAACCAGGAGATGTGTGCAAAAGGTAAAAGAAACAAAAGTGAAAATAAAACAAAGTGACCGAAATCTAGACAACATACAAAAATCACAGTCAGCAATCAGAGAATAAGTCGAAAACTAGGCAAGACACGAAAAATAAACACAAAGAAAATTCAAATAGGTTTGCAAGGTTTTATCCACAGACTGGAGAAGACTCACTGCAAAGGCTCACCTTTTATACCATCTGCTGATTAATTTGAGGTCAACACCGTGGAAATCACACCCCTAGAAACGCACGACATGACCCTGACAAAAGGACACACAAAAATGGCTTCCATAACGGGAAAGGGCTCAAAGACCTCAAATTTCAGCCCTAATTATGACTCTCATGTCCTACAGGCGGCAATCTGGGACTTGCACAGCAGTTGAGAAGCACGGAACTTACACACCCCTTAAATGAAAATACTGCAAGTATTTTTTTTCAGCACAGTGTGGTATGGGAATCCAGCTGGAATACTGATGGGGTCCTGGTACAATTGGCCTGCATAAAAGTTCTGTGCATGGCTGCTACAGCTCTGTGATGTCATGCTGGCCTTGCAAAGCATCATTGGGAAAAAATGTCTGCCTAAGCCCACCCAATGTGAGTGTCCAGGAAAAAACAATGCCTGCAAAAACACTTTGGCAAATTTCTCCAATCAAACTGTAGTGCTCAGGAGGCTGAAAGGGCCTTACAAAGTCAGGGAATGTTAAACAATTACCCTTGACTAATTTGCAGCATACACACTTAATTGTAAAATCTTATTTTATCATTTCAAAGTAGACTTCTAATGTTATCAGAAGTATTTGACATTGAGCCCTCATCAAATAAATATTTAAGTGCACTGGCAAACGTTTATTTCTGGAGTTATATACACAGTCTTATATTGCATATATCAATTGTATCTACTGTACAGAATGTGTTAATACAAGGACTTGCAAGTGCATTGTGTGATATATGAATGTAGATCATCTTAATAGTTTTAATAAATAACATTGTCATTCACTTTAATAGTAATGGTAAGACAGGTTTTCAGAGGTGTTTGATGATATATGTTGAAGTGAAGTATCATTATAAAATATCTTAAGTACATTAGCTTCACTTGATTCATAGCTACTTGGTATGTTTACTTAGATGGGTCAAAAAGTATTTTTATTCTATGACTAGTAGATTATCTTATCTAAGGTGACTTACAGAAACAAACCTTTATACGCATTATAAAGTCGGAGTGTATTAGGAAGTAAAAAGACAATGAGCAATCAAGAAGAAAATTCAAAGTTTAGCACAAGGAGTGCAGTTCTACAGCTAGTCACAGACAAAGATGAAGGACTAAAACTGAAGCAAAAACTGAAATTGCTTAATTTGCTTATTGGGTTACTAAAGTGATCCAAGCACCTGAGAAGTTTTGTACATTTAACAAGGAATATCATTTGATTATAATATTCAAAGGCTATATTATAAATAATGACTTAAGCTTGCTTTCTAAATGCATGATATTCTCACAAGGGACAAATGTATTGAATTAGAAGGATCATCCATAAAGTGATTTTTTGGTTTTTATATTCTTTTCTTGACACATTGTAATGCAGATCAAATCGAAGAATGATAATACATGTTAAATGTTTATTTTAAATAGTACTAGTAATTTTCCATTTTTTTCAGCTTTCTTACAACAAAATTTCTACATTTTTACTGTTTCTTCATTTAAAGGGCTAAATAGTAACAACTGGATAAATGTGAACATTAACCTAACGTCAAACCTAACAGAATTCTTTTCACCCAAAACTTTTTCCTACCTCTAACAAAGCTTGTTGGTTTTCAACTTTTCAGGAGTTAAACTACAAACTGTCTTATTTCAGAGCAAAAATTAACACTGATTGATAATGATAATACTTTCTCAGTAACTGCTGTCTTTAAATTTGATAACCTTTAGTTAAACAGTCTATCATCAAAATGCAATAAGAATGCCAGTTAAAGATAAAAACAAGTTACAGGTACATTGTGAGGTTTCCTACAAGGAAAAAAAAAAATAACAAAAAAATGAGTTTAAGCATATTTACAATAACCTGAGGCAGGATATAATTTTTATGGAAATCTTTCACCAGAGGTAAAATTATCTGCTAGAGCAGGTAAATTTAAAATTAATGGATCTGTTTATTATATCTTATATATACTGTGTATATATACAACGCATTTTGTACCATAACCGACAGACAACTCAATATACACTATAAGGACAAAAGTATTGGGAAGCCTGACCATTACACCAACGGGGAATACATAGTCATTAAATATAACAGCTTTCACTTTTCTTGGAAGGCTTTCCACAAGATCTTGGAATGTTTCTGTGAGAATTTGAGTTCATTTATTATGTAAAGCATTTATGAGGTCTGGCACCGACGTTGGGCGAGAAGGCCTGGCTTGCAATCTCTGTTTCACTTCATCTGAAAGGTGGTCGATGGGGTTGAGGTAAGCACTCAGTCAAGTTCTTCCACACCGAACTCATCCAACCATGTTTATATGGACCTTGCTTTGTGCACTGGGACACAGTTGTGCTTAAATAGAAAAAGGCCTTCCTCGAACTGTTTCCACAAAGTTGGAAGCATAATGTTGTCCAAAATGTCTTGGTATGCTGAAACATTAAGATGGTATATTTTGCATATACATATACGTATATTCAATATAAATATGCCATGGGAATTAGCTATGTTCACCATCATAGAAAATGTAGTTGTAAGTGGTTGTGATCTGTTTAGGCACATGTAATTTTGTATAATATGTACATTAGCCACTTAATTCCTTATAAATATTTAGATATTACTGTCTAAAGAGAGGTGGAGCTTTAAAGCAGTGATATATGACAATACTTTCTTTTTTATTTTGTGAAAGTACATGAGCTTCATGTGATTGAAAATGTCAGTCAGTCATTATCCAATCCGCTATATCCTAACACAGGGTCGCGGGGGTCTGCTGGAGCCAATCCCAGCCAACACAGGGTGCTAGGCAGGAACAAACCCCGGGCAGGGTGCCAGCCCACCGCAGGGCACACGCACACACACACCAAGCACACACTAGGGACAATTTAGGATCGCCAATGCACCTAACCTGCCTGTCTTTAGGCGGTGGGAGAAACCCTTGCAGACACGGGGAGAACATGCAAATTCCAAGCAGGGAGGACCTAGGAAGTGAACCATCTCACTCAGAACATGACTGTTCTAATTCCATTTCATGTATATGGATATATTTAACTGGGTCCAACAATTAATAAGGGCATTATATTTATATATAGTATTACAGTAATCCCTCGCTATATCGCGCTTCGACTTTTGAGGCTTCACTCTATGTGGATTTTTCGCTGCTTCACGGGTTTCTCTGGACAATGGATCTTTTTACTTCTGGTACATACTTCCTCAGCTGGTTTGCCCAGTTGATTTCATACAAGAGATGCTATTGGCGGATGGCTGAGAAGCTACCCAATCAGAGCACGCAGTTAAGTTCCTGAGCGCAGATTGGCTCAGCGACGGAGCACCAAATTTGATTCTGCTGCGTTAACAAGGAAGTCTTGTCTCGCTCATTCAGCATCTACGTGTTTCGCTGTGTAAAGAGTTCATTTTTGTGCTCTTTTGTGTTTATCTTTGTGCATAGTCAAGCCCTTCGTCATGACTCCAAAACGATCTGCTCCTGCTACTGCTTCAGGGGCCGTGCCCAAGTGCCAACAGAAGATGCTAACTACTGCCGAAAAGATAAAAGTTTTGGATATGTTGAAGGAAGGGAACAGTTACACCGCTGTAGGACGCCATTACAGCATCAATGAGTCCACGATTCTTTTTATTTAAAACAGAGGAAAATGAGTTGAAAGTGGACGTAATAAGGCGGTAGTCCAGATGGAATCTGCTTTAGGGATTTGGATTGAAGACCCGGAAGAAGAACAACAGCAGTGCTACACAGTCTCCTGAAGAGGCTCCTTTAGAAGAGCTGTAACGCTCTCCTTTGTTGTGCAGTAAAATTAAACTCAGTCATTGTGTCATTGTTGGTGAGTAACCATAATTAATTTTCTATGTACAGTACTTAGTACACGTACGTACGTTTAGTGTCACTGTACACACATTTTACTGTATACAATTTTTCTTGCACTGTACGTATTTATTGCTGGTGGCCTGTCTATCGTAATGTCTGTAACATATGTGATATCGCAGACTCTCAATATCTTTAAAATAATATTTAGGTTTTACTGTATATAAACAGTGTCTTTACATACATAATTTCAACGAATCTTACTTAATATCTAAGAGAATACAAAGGGTTTATGCTGTATAACTGTGGGGGAAATGTTTATAAAAGTGTGGGAGAGTTTATAAGGGCTTAAAATATATAAAAATAACCATATGGACAAAAGGTTTTTTACTTCGCGGATTTTCACCTTTCGCGGGGGCTTCTGGAACACCACCCTCACGATCGAGGAGGGATTACTGTATATTATACATTATACATAATTAATATATAAATATAACAATATAACATAATAAATAGGTTTATTGCTGGACAATAGTTTAATTTGACAAAAAACAGTTTTAAAAAGTAGATTACGATAGCAATATGTTTAATTAAAGTTCTTTTCAATTATAAAAATACAAGTAATAAAAAATCTAAACTTATTTTCTTGACATCTTTATGAACTTAGAAATAATTTCTTTTAAATCCATTGTTTATGCTAGTTCACTCTCCATTGATACTGTATGGTTGCTGAGAATTATATGCCTCTTAAGGATATATCCATACACGCATATATATATATATATATATATATATATATACTGTATATATATAAATATTGTAAAGGCCAGCTCTGACAAAGACAGACGTAGGACACAGGTTCAAAGCATTTCTCCACCACTCCTCTCCGGCAAGCTTTGTCTCCCTCATCCCGACTTTGGCTCCCATAGTGGTGGCTGCTGGCTCCTTTTATAATGCACCTGGAAATGCTCCAGGTGGTTGAAGACCTAATTCCGGCAGCACTTCCGGGTGTGGAGGAAGAGCTGCTCTGTAGGGCTCAGCAGCAGCAGCAAACTCCAACTCCCATGAAGCCCTGCAGGAGTCCTAGGCACTGCTGCAACCCAGAGTGACTGCCATCTAGCATTCCAGGGGAGGTACTGTCCTGGCCAGGCTTGCTCCCCTGGTCCATGCAGTGAAGAGGCATCCTGGTCGGCCGTCTATGACTATATATATCTATACTAATAAAAGGCAAAGCCCTCACTGACTGACTGACTGACTGACTGACTGACTGCGCTCACTCACTCATTACTAATTCTCCAACTTCCCGTGTAGGTAGAAGGCTGAAATTTGGCAGGCTCATTCCTTACAGCTTACTTACAAAAGTTGGGCAAGTTTCATTTAGAAATTCTACGCGTAATGGTCATAACTGGAACGTAGTTTCGTATTAAAGCATTTCAGCCATCATTTGTTGCCAGGCAGAGAGGCTTTCACAATCCATTGTGTAGGCACTCTAACACAGAATAAATGTCGATTAACCTGTTGCTTCAACCAATCAGATTTTGAGTTGGTGTCAGTAGGGCCCTCTAGCAGGCGTGTGGCAACGTCACCATATTCAGACCCATTTATTGGATAGAAGCCGATATGAGGAACTCTACGAGGCCACTGCATGCACCTCAAATGCTCCGAGTGAAAGATCATCACGCGCACTACGGCCAACTCCATGGCAGGATTCTGGACAATATTATTTGCCAGACACAGACCAGATTTCTAGACCACGAAAACCTGATGTTTGTCATGCTCCTCGAACTCCAAAAGTTTCGGGAATACAAGAAAAATTTCACGCATGCAGCCTTCTCCAGTTTAACACAAGAGCCACGGAGCGCTTTTTGATCTGTCTCAGCTAAAAACAGAACTGACTGTAATGTATGCCATGGATGATTTTGTAGGAAAATCCCCCACTGATCTCCTTGACTTCCTTCATCAGAAAAATCTGAATGAGAGCATGGGGCAGTTGTTCACATTGGTATATTTGGCAGTGAGCATTCCCGTGTACACTGCTTCTGTCGAGCGGACATTTTCAGCCTTAAAGCGAATTCAAACTTATGCCAGAAATACCACAGGGTGGGTTCGCCTTTCAGCATTAGCTTCGAATGCGATAGAAAGGGACGTTTTGATGGAACTGAAGCGCATGGATAATCCGTACGACAGAGTAATTGAACTGTTTTTGGAGGAGGATGGATTTTGTTTACAAATAATCCAAATTTTTGGTGAGTAAAATGTTGTGATTTTCCTAAATAATATTGCAAGTTTATGAGTTATTTTTGATGTTTTTTATGTGATGTCGCAGCTGTGGCTGCAGTAGAAAGGAACTTGTTAACCCCGGTTTGTCTATTTAATAAAGGCATTTATTGTGGCTACAGGAGTTATCTTAAATATATACAGTATATATACAGTGCATCCGGAAAGTATTCACAGCGCATCACTTTTTCCACATTTTATATTATATATATATATAATTTCCCGATCTACATACTGTCAAATAAACAAACCACACGCCGTGGCACAACACGAGAGGCTTTGCCTCTAGCGCTGACGTCTAAGGTTCGATTCCCGACAGGGGGTGCAGTGAGTGTGTACGCTTGATGAGCCCAGAATTAGGGGGCAAAACACATACCGCGTATTGTTTGCATTATTTGACAGTAAAACTATTTTAATATATTCAATATATATAAATCAGTGCTTCCCGATTCATTTTACCCTCGCACCTCCTTGGTTTGATAAGAAGTATGAAAAAATATGAGGTATACACTAATACGAAATAGCCTGCCCATTTAATTATTTAGGAATGGATAGATAAATTAAGATTTTGTACAAATGTTTTTCATTTTTCTTCCTCGATGGATTCTGGCACCCCCAGCAACAGCTGCTCGCACCCCAAAGGGTATATATATTGTCACGCTTGGGTCACAGATTTGCACAGAGACACAGAAGGTCATAGAAAAAAAGAAGGATTTTTTTATTCAGACACCGCAAACACATGAGCTTAAACATGCTCCATGACAAGTCAGATATAACAGTTCCACTAGGAGCAGAGAGAGATAAAAGCAAACAATCAATTTCCAAACTGACAGGCGCTGTGCAAGGCTTATAAGTCGGCGGAGTACCGCGCGAGGCTTGTATTACGCGTTATAGTGCAAGGATAAGGAGCAATGTGTAGTCAGTGTTTCAGGGTTTGTGGTTTTTACCTGGGGCGTCTGTCTCTATTTGGGGTGCGATCAGCCCTCCAGCTCACAATATATATATATATATATATATATGACACTCATCCGGGATAGGTTGGTTTTTCAAACGCAGCGGTGTAGTAGATTAGTCTAGCTAGATTGAAAAGCCCATATATATTGAGTCTAGAAAACATGATCAGCAAGTCTTTGATAGGCTGCAACAAAATGACGAAAGATCGGGCGCATTCTTTCACACAAGCGGAACAGGACCTGTTACTCGAAGGATATGAAGAATTATTAATTATTATTTAATATGTCATAATTCCAGATCAAACGTGAGCACAAGGAGAACATGGGAACAGGTTAAAGTGAAGTACAAGAATATACTTCAAACTGGTAAATATTGGTATATAACTATTTAAAAATATTGTTGACATAAAGAATCATATATAATAGAAAAACCATTAATTTGAAAGCTAATAAGAAGAAGGCAGACAAGCAAAAAACAGGTGGAGGTACACGCGGTCCAGATCTAACCCCTGCAGAAAAGTTGGCTCTCCAGCAAAATGCCCATCGCCCGGTTTCTCAGGGCATTCCAGGGGGAAGCTCCTCCTCAGAACCAGTGGCAGAATGCAGTGGTAACTTCATTTTAGGTAAAGGATGGTCATTGCATATATTTTGTCCTCAATGTGTGCCATAGGTATGTCCCATTTAGCCCTCTTTTTTATTTTGTTTTTTTGTTGGGTCAGTTGCAGGGAATGTCATATCCCTAGAACCTATGTTTGACCAACAAGATATTGACGAATGTCAAATATTTGATGAAGACACTGTGTCTGATTATTCATCAGGAGGAGAGGTAAATGTTCCAAATGTTTGAACAAACTCCACTCTGATCAGTCCCATGTGCTAATCATGATATAACTGTGTTGCAGGAGCCTGTAGCCAGCACACATGTACCTTCTGGAACATCCACATCAAAAAAAGGAGATGGTGAGGTTGGTTGAGCCATCTGTTGTACTTGATACGAAATGATTCAAAATGATATACTGTGTATACAATATAGAGGAAAAAGGCATTTGTAATTGTGTATTTATTTGCAGAAAAATGTGAGGGTTCTATACAAGAGATATCTTCAGCAGAAAGTCACGTACAGGAAACTAAAAATGAGGAAAATACAGCAGGACATGGAACTTCATGACAACCAAAATGAAGTTGCAGATAAAAATACTAGAAAAAACAATTGGTAACAAAATTCTCTTCTCTTTCCCATGATGTGTATGCGTGAGTGTATCCTTAATTTATGTTCTCCTCCTTACAGGCTGAAGATCTGTAATATATAATAAATCAGTTTTGTGTGAAACCACTGTTGTCTTTTTCATTGAAAATGTTGGGCCACAATTCTGTCTCTGGCAGCTCTTCCACTGGTTTGCTCAAGGTGCACTGGGTCAAGGTCATCATCAGGCTGCACCAAAATTTCAGGGACTCTCTCTTTTCTGATGATCGCTCTGTTGTGTAAGACAGAGCATGCAACAATTATGTCACATGCTCTGTCAGGTGCAACCCTCAGCCTTTTTAGACATTGAAATCTCTCCTTCAGGTGGCCAAAGGTCATTTCAATTCATGCCCTTGTCCTAGACAGAGCTGTTATATCATATCGAGTTTGTGGCCCAGGGTTGGGGTCAGGAAACGGGGTCATTAGAAAATTCCTACAGGCATATCCCCTGTCCCCAAGCAGGATTCCATCATGATGACCTGTGGAATATGTAAAAATTGTGAATACAATACACACATCACCATGATTAATCATTAAATTATTACCTTGTTCAAATGTCCGATACAGGTGTGACTCCTTAAAAATTCTAGAGTCATGAACAGACCCTGGCCATTTAGCCTCCACATTTGATACAAGGTAGGATGCATCACAGATCATCTGAGAATTGATAGCATGTAGGTCAAACAATTTTACTGTCAACATACCTATTGACTATTTTCAACTCTTTCAAAAAGTGACATTACCTGCACGTTAATACTGTGGAAGCCTTTTCTGCTCACGTAATCTGACTCATTTGGACCTGATGGGGCCTTTATTCGGATCTGCGTACAATCCAGTGCCCCAATCACATTTGGAAATCCTAGGTAATGAAAATGTTAGGCTAATTGTGAGATTTTTTATGGAATTGTGGGTGTTTTTTCCTGTGTATTACCTACCTGTAATGGCATGAAACGCCTCTTTTATGGTCTGCACATGCAGGTGTCCAGGAAACACTATGAAAACCTGAAGGAAATGTTTCAGAGCCAAACAGACTTTACGAATTTCCTGGCAAACAGCACTTTTCGTTAGATGTTCCGCATCGCCTACAGTATATAAAAAAGTGCCACTTAGAAAAAACATCAAAGCAATGCATACTGTCTGTGTGGTTGTGAGAGCCTGACTTCGCCGAGTTTGACTTCGAATATAAGGAGCTACTAAATCTTTGAGGTACAATATTCCCCCTCGGCTAAAGCGGTATCTTTCGAAAAGAATTTCCTCCGGGAGCAATAAAGGATCTTGGCGATCGCACAAAATCCTCTCTATATGAAATTCTCTTTGTATAATTTGCGCACCAATATCAATTGGTCGCTCATTCATGAATGGCGAAGCCATGACTGGATGAATTCCATGTACCGTCACTGATTACGTGTGTGAGCTAATCCTTGATTTACACAGAACAAACCTGCTCCGAGCAGGTTTGAGGATTAGGATATGTTGCTATGACAACACTTCCAGCAAGAGTTTCGAAAAACCGACAGATCCAGGATCAGGCCAAATCGTCAAGAATTACATCCGGCTAAGCGAGTAATCCACGTATGAAAAACCCCCCAGCATGTTTGCTTCTTTATTGTTTCAGTTGTTTTTTTATGTTAAATAAATATAAAATTCTGGAATTCAACAGTCTCATATTGCTAGTCATCTGACTGTGACTCCTGCTCTCGGTTTTCTGTTAGCTAAACCCTGTGAATTAGCGCATTTCCAGAGGTCCATGACACCCCTCTTTTACATGGTCCTTCGAGCCGGATAGCAAAACAGACCAGGCAGTGTGTACGGAGGAGCTTAACCTCGTCAAACCGAGCAACAGTGCAGAGGAAAACACCCGAGCTGATATCCCTGCGTCAAGTCAAACCGTTTCTTCTGACCCCAGCTCACACAATGTAGACGACCCGTCTGTGGGCGCCGTGGCAGCCTTTCAGCTGACGGGCTTAGTTGACGCACACAGTACGTAGCCAAGGCCGCTGAGAGACTAGAATTCCAGCACACCTTTCGGACTATGATGTGGGATACTGTCCTTCCAGAAGTAATGCGCCCTACATCACATGCTCTAAACAAAGTGAATGTTGCAATCCGAGAAGTGGAATTAGTGCACCTTTGTGTAAAAGTAACCGATCGGTAAAATCAGCAGCAATAAATCCAGTGTACGTACAGCTCTAAATCGAGTCTCTGTTTCCTTTCGAGACTCACAATCAGCAATAGTAAGTGAGGAAAGGAAATGTGCAGAACTGGAGGAAATTAAGAGGCAGATAGAGGAGGACGAGCGAGCGCAGACGAGTTATGCAGCCAGCTTGATAACCAAGTGTGCGACGTACTTTGCCAAAGACAGAGCTTAAAGCAAAGACTTTTCCTAGATAAGCAGAAATGGACTTGCAGGAGGCTTCTTTGATATCAGCCTTTTTTAAACAGAATGAGGATGAAGAACATTAATCTTTGTGTGCTTGTCAGTCTACTGACCTTTTTCTTGGAGTAAATGCGGACTGTCCAGTGGAAGTATGTTATCCACCAGAATCTGACCATTGCAATGCATGTGAAATAATTACCAATGCATAAGTGGCATCTCCTAATACTCCCTCAAAGGATGCAGGTGTAAAACTGGAGGGTGATTGCACATCACAGATTCCTACTGCCACTACAGCAAAGCTTATTCATAGAATGCCATACACTGCACCTAAGGACAGTAAGGATTTAAACTACTATATGCCCTTAAGTGACAAGGTGCAGCAGCAGCCTCTGAATGGAGCAACATCAGCTTTGAACCCGAATACACCCCCTTTTGGGGCGTCTCACTTTCCATATGTCAAACTAAATAGACCTGATTGCGACAGTAAGAGACCTTATTGTCAACAGCCAGATTTGCAGCCGAACACTGCATCTTCATTGTTTCATCATCCAATGCACATAGCACCAAGTACAGCATCTGTATATTTTCCTGCAGCAAATATGATGGATTTATTAATTGCCTCATCGCATGGTATCCCAAAGCCAACCCTGCCTTACTTTGAGAATGGTAAGGAAAGTGATTTTGCCCTTCTTATGTTGGCACTTGATAGTCTTATTAATAACCATGCACATCTTACTGAAAAGTATAAGTATCAAAGTGTTACTTGGACAGCTTAAACTACCAAGTGCATATAAATTAACCAAAGCATGCATGCATGCATGATGCAAACCCATACACAACAGCATTAAAAGCTTTAAAGGATAAGTATGGACAGCCTCGTCAACTTGTCCAGAGTGAAACGAACGCACTAACTAATTAATACACCTCCTAATAAAATAGGAGACGCTGAGGCATTTGATGAATTTCTCTCTCAGTCCACTCACTTGTTGGAATGTTGAAAATGCTTGGAGACAATGGGTATGAACTGAAATGTGGCTCACATGTCAACTGTCTTCTATGCAAATTACCTTCTAGTTTTCAAGATGGATTTGTGGAGAACTACATAACACAAGGCACATTGACCAGAGATGCTGACACAACTTATATGCTGCAGGACCTCTCCATCTGGTTACAGACCAAGTCACGAGCGAAATGAATCTCAGAGCAAGCTGTTCTTTACCATAGTGAGGTCATGAAGTCAGAAAGAAGAACACTACCCTCTTACATCAAGAAGAAAGAAAACCCCACCTCAGTGCATTATTGTGCTGAAGCAGGACCAGCTGAAACAGCAACATGCCCTACTCAGACAACAGATAAATCAAAGCCTATGCCATACTGCCCATACTGTGATTGTAAAGCACATTACCTTAATAGCTGTGCAGAATTTAAGCACTCATCACATTTTAAAATGGATTAAATGCAATGACTGCTGTTGGAAATGTGCACGTTCATATAAGCCTTGTCTGCAACCTAAAGAAGCCCTGCAGTTCTTGCAAGGAGCTTCAACTGACCATACTTCACGAAACAATTACTAACTCGAAGCAGAGTGTCCTAATGACAGTTGTTGAGCCAGAAATTATATATTTTGATCAGCAACCAAGACTACACTTAGCATCTTTAACTCTGCTACCTCCAGCTCTGTCTCCTGCTTTCTGGTCAGTGCCACCATCTCCAGCCCATATCACATACGTAGCTGGTCTCACTACCATCCTGTAGACCTTCCCTTTCACTCTTGCTGATACCCGCCTGTCACAAATTACTCCTGACACTCTTCTCCAACCATTCCACTCTGCCTGCACTCTCTTTTTCACCTCTCTTACACAATTCCCATTACTCTGTACTGTTGATCCCAAGTTTAAACTCATCCACCTTCACCAACTCTTCTCCCTGCATCCTCACCATTCCACTGACATCCCTCTCATTTACACACATGTATTCTATCTTGTTCCTACTAACCTTCATTCCTCTCCTCTCCAGGGTCTCCTCAACCTGCTCCTTACTATCGCTACAGATCACAATGTCATCAGCAAACATCATAGTCCATGGGAACTCCTGTCTAATCTCGTCTGTCAACCTGTCCATCACCACTGCAAATGAGAAAGGACTTAGTGCCAATCCCTGATGTAATCCCACCTCCACCTTCAATGCATCTGTCACTCCTACTGCAGACTTCACCACTGTCACACTTCCCTCGTGCATATACTGTACAACTCTTACATACTTCTCTGCCACTATCGACCTCTTCATACAATATCACAGATCTTCTCGAGGCACCCTGTCATATGCTTTCTCGAGGTTTCCTTTTCCTCCTTCCTATGTGCAGATGTCATGCCAAGCACCCTTCTTGCTGTCACCCTTACTGCATCTGTGCCTGTCTCACCTCCTCCCTAAACTCAACCTTGCAGTCTTCCCCTTTCAACTTCCACCATTTGATCCTTGGCTCTGTCCTCATTCACTTCCTCTTCTTGATCTCCAATGTCATCCTACAGACCACCATCCTATGCTGCTTAACTACACTTTCCCCTGCCACCACTTTGCACGCTTCAATCTACTTCAGATTATCTCTTCTGCATAGGATGTAATCCACCTGTATGCATCTTCCTCCACTCTTGTACGTCACCCTATGTTCCTCCCTCTTCTTAAAATACATATTCACCACAGCCATGTCCATCCGTTTGGCAAAATCCACTATTCTCTGACCTTCTTCATTCCTCACCTTGACAACATACCTACCCATCACCTCCTCGTCTCCACTGTTCCCTTCACCAACATGTCCACTGAAATCCGATCCAATCACCACTTTCTGTCCCTTGGGTACACTGTTCATCACTTCATCCAACTCACTCCAAAAATCTTCTTTCTCATCCATCGCACACCCAACTTGCAGGGCATATGCACTAACAACATTTATCATCACACCTCCAATTTCAAGCTTCATAATCATTACTCTGTCTGGCATTATTTCCACCTCCAAAACACTCTTGACATACTGTTCCTTCAGAATAACCCTTACCCTAGTTCTCTTCCCATTCACACCATGATAAAACAATTTGAATCCACCTCCAATCCACCTGGCCTTACTCCTCTTCCATTTAGTCTCTTGCACGCACAATATATCAACCTTCCTTCTCTCCATCATATCTGCTAACTCTCTCCCCTTACCAGTCATACTGCCAACATTCAAAGATCCTACCCTCAGTTCCACTCTCTTTACTTTTCTCCTCTCCTCCTGCCTCTGGACACGTCTCCCCCCCCCTTCTTATTCTTTGACCAACAGTACCCCAATTTCCGCCAGCACCCTGTTGGCTAACAGTGCTGGTGACGGTTGTTAACCCGGGGCTCGACCGATCTGGTATGGAAATTTGTATTGTTGTCCGAATATTGATATGGCAAAATTTTACACCGGATGCCCTTCCTCAATCAATCAATCAATCAATCAATCAATCAACATTTATTTATATAGCACATATTCATACAAAAAATGTAGCTCAAAGTGCTTTACAAAATGAATAGAAAAATCAAAGACACAATAAAAAATAAACATAATTAATTAATTAACATTAATTAACATAGAATAAGTAAGGTCCGATGGCCAGAGTGGACAGAAAAAACAAAAAAAACCTCCAAAAGCTGGATAAAAAAAATAAAATCTGTAGGGGTTCCAGACCACGAGACCGCCCAGTCCCCTCTGGGCAATCTACCTAACATAAGTCAAACAGTCCTCTTTGTATTTAGGGTTTTCATGGAAGGACCTGATGATGATGGTCACGTAGACTTCTGGCTTTCAGTCCATCAATGTTGGTGCATCATGATGCTTTGAGTAGGTGGTGGTGGCGCAGGCCGCCACCACAAAGAAACCGGAAAGAGAAACAGAAGAGAGAGTTGGGGTCAGTACGGATTTTAGAGCCACTAAGAATAGTTATTGTGATGAATTGAACATACAGAGTATCAGTATTAAGTTAAAGTGAAGTTATGAGAAGGCCATGTTAAAGTAATGTGTTTTTAGCAGTGTTTTAAAGTGCTCTACTGTATTTGCCTGGCGAATTCCTATTGGCAGGCTATTCCAGATTTTAGGTGCATAACAGCAGAAGGTCGCCTCACCACTTCTTTTAAGTTTAGCTTTTGGAATTATAAGGAGACACTCATTTGAAGATCTAAGGTTACGATTTGGAATATAATGTGTCAGGCATTCCGATATATAAGATGGAGCGAGATTATTTAAGGCTTTATAAACCATAAGCAGTATTTTAAAGTCAATCCTGAATGACAGAGGCAACCAGTGTAGTGACATCAAAACTGGAGAAATGTGTTCAGATTTTCTTTTCCCAGTTAGGATTCTAGCAGTTGCATTCTGCACTCGTTGCAAATGATTTATGTCTTTTTTGGGTAGTCCTGAGAGGAGTGCGTTACAGTAATCTAGTCTACTGAAAACAAAAGCGTGAATTAATTTCTCAGCATCTTTCAATGATATAAGAGGTCTAACTTTTGCTATGTTTCTTAAGTGAAAAATGCTGTCCTAGTGGTCTGATGAATATGCGATTTAAAATTCAGATTACAGTCAACGGTTACCCCTAAATTTTTTACTTCCGTCTTAACCTTTAATCCTAGTGCATCAAGTTTATTTCTCATAACCTCATTGAATCCATTATTGCCAATTACTAAGATTTCAGTTTTCTCTTTATTTAGTTTGAGAAAATTACTATTCATCCATTCAGAAATACCAGTAAGACATTGTGTTAGTGAATCGAGAGAGTCGGAGTCATCAGGTGATATAGATAAGTACAGCTGTGTGTTATCAGCATAGCTGTGGTAACTCACGTTGTAACCTGAGATAATCTGACCTAACGGAAGCATGTAGACTGAGAATAACAGCGGACCCAGGATAGAGCCTTGTGGAACACCATATCGGATATCATGTGTCTTTGAGTTGTGATTACCACAACTCACAAAGAATTTTCTACCTGCCAGGTAGGATTCAAACCAATTTAAGACACTGCCAGAGAGGCCCACCCATTGACCCATTGATCCTGACATAACCCTCCCCATTTATCCGGGCTTGAGACTGGCATGAAGAAACACACTGGTTTGTGCATCCCTAATTTTACAAACTGTTAATGGTAATACAAGTACAGAATAATAATGATGGTGATAGTAATAAAAAGCAGATATAATGTACACAGTATTAAACATGCAATTCAAGAAATGCCAGGATTTGTGAAGTGTATGCTGTCATCTTCACTCTGGTGCAAGAAGCATTTATTTGCAGAACCTCAATGCCTTGATGTCAATACAGTTTTAGTACAGGAGTTTGTATACGCAAGACAAAACTTTTATATACATGAATATAAAAGAAAATATTGAACAGTTATTGCAGGAGACTATTTATACACTTATCAAAAAATAAAATAATTAAACTGTTTACTGCTTTTAACATGAACTGAATGTCTTATTTACAGTAGGTACCATTGTGTGGTGTCAAGAGAGTCCTGCAATGTTTCCTCCATTTAAGCTGTCAATTGCTTCAGTGTATTTTATAAAATTTGTGCCGGCTGGTTGCAGATCTTTTTAGTCATGACTCCTATCTATGTTTGGATCTGGGTACAACTGTGTTCTGATTAGTTCCCTAATACAACAGCAGGAAACTCTTAAGTGTTCATTTTCTGCTTTAGTAATTTTCTCGTCTACTTGTTGGAAGGCTGAAGCTGTGTTTATGTGTCATGGAATGTAAACAGCCACAAGGACAACAGAGGCAAATTCTCTTGGCAGATAAAAGAGTCTATATTTAATGATGAGTTTCTAACCCCAGAGGAAAATGATTTAACTGTATTAAAACATGTACCATTTAAAAAATAAAAAAGTAAAATAAAATGACAAATAAACTCATAATAAGGATAGTCTGGAGATTAACTAACCATTTCGCTGACTAATTCAAATAAATAAAAACTAAAACCATATATTTATAAACAAATTTAGCTAGGGATTGAACATTTTAAAATGTCACACATTGTTAATGCAAGCTTATAATATAATATTGAAGCATAAAACTGATATATGGTAAAAAAAGATATATTAAAAAAATAACATATTTATGTAATTTGTATACACAAGATCAAAGAGAAAAATAGGTAGTGCTGCCATTAAATTCATACAGTGTCCATGGTTCAGATCCTGCGACCAGTTTTTGTCTGTGAAATTCTGCCCATGTCTTCATGGGTTTCCTTCTGGCACTATGGTTTTCCTCCCACATTTATAAGGACATGCTGATTAATAATTCCATATTTACTTTTTGTGTGTGTATGTGTGTTTGTATTTGAATATGAATGTGTGCGTATGTGAACACTGCAATGGACTATTACTGTTGAAGGCTGTTTATTGGCTTGCACCCGGTGTTATGACCCTGGATAAACGGGATTAAGAATTTTTATGTTTAAGAAAAAATATGTATTTAATATCTGACATACAACCAATAAGCTTAAAAGTTGGCTGCTGTGTGACACTGCTGTGTTTGCAAGTCACCATAGCAAGCATGATATATGTGATGGTATAAAAGCTCAACCTATAGTGCCAAGCATTTGGTTGTTCACATACCCTCAGGTTAAAAATAAGTTTTGCATATTACTTGAGCTAAGCAAGAAATGGGCTCTATTGAACAATGAGTTAAATTTAGATTTTGAGAACTTATTAGTAAATTGCATTCCGGCCGTCCCCGGATGGGGATATGGGTGGGGCCTTGGGGATTGGGTCCTGGCATGTACGCTGCCGGGAAGAGGGCCGGAACATGCGGCAGTTCCACCATGGGGGAGGGGGATGTCCGGGAGGGGGGAGATCCAGATTTACCTGGGTGTCTTATTTCTTACTTAATCTGAATGTTGAGTAAATGTGGGGATGGGAGTAAATATTCTGCTGGGGTGGTGTGGGTTGGTGGCCTCAGACTCCGGGGGACTCTGTGATGCTGCTGCTTCGGGCCATGGCTAGATGGGCTGGGGCCTCCGTGCACCGGGTGGATTTTGGGAACGGAGGTGCCTATTGGGGCCAGTAGGGGAGCTGGCTCCCTGGAGGGCTCAGGCCCCTCAGCCGTTCCTCCCCATTCCTTAGACATTTCCCTCCTCCTGCTCCTTCACATCATCACACAAACATGCACATAGGGCCTTGGGGTGTGGGTAAGTCAGGGGGTGCGGGTATGGATCCCATTTCCGCAGTCCTGTGGCAGCCTACCCCCCAATTTTATTTGCACATTGAACACTTCCACAAAAAACATTCCACACAAATGCACACTTAGGGCCTTGGGAGTGAGCACACTCAATGGCATCCGGTGGGGGGAAATTTCAGCCTCACTCCGAGTGCCGGTGCCCACTTTCAATTTTAAACTGCACCTAGTCACGGAGAGTTTTGGGGGGGAAGTGGGGCTGTTTGTTGGCATCAGCTGGTGTAGGCCACATGGTGCCGGCACTGCCAGCGCCCCCCCAACCACAAAATGCACCCTATCAGCACACATCAACATTACATTAGAGCAGGCGGAGGGAGACTAGAGGTCTTATTACACCTCTGTTCTCAGTTAGCTGCCCGGGGCTGGAGGCTAGGAGTGGGAGCTGGCCGTCTGCCTGTGGTCTGGAGTGGTGGGTTGCTTTGCTCTGTGTTGGACGGGGGTGCCTGCTCATTATTACCCCTGCGGAATGGGGCTAACTCTGGCATCTGGGAATGGTTGTGCCTCTGGTACGGCAGCACCGGGACCAGAGTTAGTAGGGTGTGTATGAGGAGTGTGAATGGGTGTCTGGCGTACATCCTTGTAAGTCTTGGGTTGTATGTGTATGTGAGAGCATGAGGGAGGGAGTGTATGACTGTGTTTGTGTGTGACTGTATATGTCAGGTGGGGTTTTGGACTCCTCCCGCACGTTTTTGGGGGCAGGTCTGTAGCCCTTCACACTCACTATTGGATGCTCCTATAGAGAAACCTTACACATACAAGCGTGCGTACGCACACAGGTGCTCACATGGTGATTTCATAAGTATGACTTGGACATCTTCAGCACATGATCTAAGGTTGTGGTGGCCCTAAATGCCTCAGTAATAATTACTGTATGATTGTCAGCAAACATTTTTATTTTTATATATCTCCATGTACCTGATGCAGCAATGTTTTTGTCTTGTGGTTTCCCCTCTCTTTCTGCAGGTCTAGAAGCGGATTCTGGTTCATTTATTGTTTATTCTATACGAAAACCCCCCCTTCCCCCTTTACCTCCATCTCTTCCTTTTCTCTCTTCTTTTTCTTTCACTTTTGTCTCCGTGTCCGGTTCGAATCTTAAAAACATCTGAAAATATTTTTAATAAAGTTTTGGTATCAGGCGTGACGTCAGCAGAAGCTGTAACGCTTCACCTGAGAGAAAAACTGTAAGGCTAGTCGCCAGCATTCAGACATCAATTCTGATTGCTTCACAGCCGAACAGGACACGGTAAAAAAAAAAAGTAAATTGCATTTTTCAAATTTGAGCAGAATGTTCAAATACTACTGTGGGGAAAATGTACATTCACTTTCTATGCCTTAACAGTAAATGGGAAACATAGGAAATATCTGCCTAGTTGAGCAGTGAAAGGTGTGCTATGATGCTTTTATATTTGAATGATATACACCACTCTATTGTCTGTGTCTGAGGAACACTGAACTATATCACTACGCTAACCAGATTTTCATGATTGCAAAACAAGTCAAAACACCCTTACTCAGTGAGTGTGATAACGACAAATTAAATTGAAGAGCTTTTGGGGGATTGGAGTTTTATACGTCTTTTAATAATGCACATGAAATTGGAGCACAGAATTTTCCACATTCCCAGCCAGCCTTAAACAGGAAAAACAAGACATTTTGCTACATTAAAGGATGTGATTAATAAAAATGGGACTTTCCCAGAAAAAAATGGGATGACTTATCAGCCTAATTATACTGTATCAGTTGACAAAAACTTATAAATCTACTAACTGTGTTACCTGGCTTCTTCAGGGAAATTTTCTAGGTCAATGGGCCTCAGTTATAGTGCAATTAGTTAATCATATGATGTTTTTTACTATGTAACTAAGTACTTTTCTGCATACAATATTTGGATTTTTTTATCAAGGGTTTATTTTATTAATTTACCACTTGAGCAGCATAATGTTGAACCTGGTGCATACAATGCTTGGTGGTGCTGGCACAAAAGGCGTTGCAGCAAAACTATGTCACCAGGCAGGAATCAGTAATGTTACAAAGGTTATTTAAAGCTGATTCATTTAAAGCTAAAAACTGCTCAAAATCTCAACTCTCCATTAGCATCAAAGCACAGCAATAGTGCTGCTTCAGTACACAGTGGGTTTGAATAAATATCTACTACCAAAAAAACTCCCAAAAGTTATTAATTACTTTTATTCTCTCAAAAGCACCATTCTGTTCTCTTCTTATCACATTTTGAAAAAGAGCATCTCCATCAACTATAGAAAAAATCATGCTTCATTCTGTTGAATCGTGGCTTTGCTGAATACGTTAATTTGAATTTTTTTTATTCTTTTAATTTCCTCTTTGTTTTTTTTATTTCAAAATGTGCTAAACACTGATCGTTAACTGGTATTGTGATCTTAGTGATGATATGCAGCTGGACAACACTGTAGACTTTTTCAAAAGCGCAAGGCAATGAACTGATTAAAATATATAATTATATTATTTCAGATTGTCACATGTAACATAACCCCGGCCCACCAAAGCGAATGACAAAACTCAAGTTATGTAATATTTTTCTGTTTCCAACTGTGCTCATTTCACCAAGAAACCAAATCACTCTTCTAATTGTGCTTGATTCACAGAGGGAGAACCAGACCCTTTAAATGTTGCCTGTGGGTTGGTGTGTCAATTAACTTAAAAAGGTAAAACTAGGTCCCAACTCCACATAGGTTAAGAAACATTGCTCTGAGATATACAATCCAGCAACACAATTCAATTTTTATCCTAAAGTGACTGAGGAAAAAAAAATGAAACATTTACTATCTTGGTGCCTTTATTGATGCCCTTATTTAAACTTTGTGGGCGCTGATGAAATCGTCTGGCTGATGGGAATTGTAGTCCCCCGCATTTATATTAAATGTTGATATATACGTATGAATTATCTTTCTTACTGGATCAGTTGTGCGAAATTGGCTATGCTCATAACCAGCATGCCTACCAAGCATTTGTTGAACGTTCACTTCTGCAGATAGCCTTCATTTGCATAAATCAGCATTCCCCATTTCTCTGTGAGATCTGTGTCAGCGCTGTGGTGAAATTAGGGACACAGTGCATTACAATGTCCCACTTGCTACAGCTTTATTAACATATACACAAATAAACGCATTGACAAGTATTTTCAAATAAAAAAAAAAACACCTGTCAGCTAATTATGTTTTTTCTACAATGTCACCAGATTTCAATGAAATTTGCCAAGGCATTTGTTGTTCTTATTGGTGTTTTTTTGACCCCTAAATATTGATATATCAAAGTGGCCTTTCTTAGTAGATACCTACTGCCCTAGGTATACCATCCTGCCAAAGATCAGATTTTTAGCTAAATGAAAAATAGTGTTTTTGTTGATGAGTAACTTTGCATTATATACAGTATATATACATAACAACTTGTTCTGAATAATGAGTAATGAAGACTTGTTGGAATATGTAACAAAGTGAAAAGTATGCAACCTGACCTAAAATATAGTGGAGTAAAAGTAAAAATAGCCATGAATGACATTTACCGAAGTAAAGTACAAATAGATAAAAATGTAGGTATAAGTAGTAGTTGTACTGTACTTAGTTCTTGTACACCCATGGTTTTACTACATTAACTTGCAGGCCCTAGCTGGGATCTAATTAACTAACAGGACTCTAATTTTTAAACGCTGTTTTTGTTTTGGTGTGGCATGAGTCAAAACATTTATCATGTAAAAATGTATATTTTTTTAAATCAAGTTTTTATTTGATTTCAAAAATAAGAAGATAAGAAAGCTTAAAAAATGCATATATAAATGTAAGCCCCCCCCCATTCCCCCCAATTTACCCCACCCAGGAGTTATACAAAAGAGAACATAGTAAAATATAGTATAGCAAAAATACATCAGAATAACTTTTTGCATTATTTGGCTTCTTCTGATTACTTATTTACCTCCTCCAATTAAAATATTTTTAAAGGGTTGATGTTTGAGCTTTCCTCTCCAATACAATTGTCCAATTTAAGCCCATAGAGAGCTAGTATCAGTCTTGGCAGAGTTGGACATACTGAAATATGCACTCAATTGCCCAAACATACTCATTCACTGATATTGGGGTTAGTTTAGAGTCTATCAGCTCAATTTTGAATGTACGTGTGGTATAGTTTCACAGTTTTTGGAGTCTGCATCTGAGTCAGTACTTATTTTGTTTTTCTAGTCGTGAAGACCCAAACCAACTTGGCTGGACTACAGCACAGATGTCACCACCCTGACACTTTGATGAGTCTGTTGAGAAGAAGAGAGAGAGCAACTTCTAAGACCAGGAGATGCATGTGTTTGTTGACAAAAGGAACTAAAAGCAATAGATAGATAGATAGATAGATAGATAGATAGATAGATAGATAGATAGATAGATAGATACTTTATTAATCCCAAGGGGAAATTCACATAATCCAGCAGCAGTATACTGATATAAAGAAACAATATTAAATTAAATAGTAATAAAAATGAAAAAATAAAAGTAAAAAAAGCAGACAATAACTGAGTAATGTTAGCATTTACTCCCCCGGGTGGAATTGAAGAGTCGCGTAGTGTGGGGGAGGAACGATCTACTCAGTCTGTCAGTGGATGCAGTGGATTATTCATTATTGACAGGAGTTTGCTTAATGCCCTTCGCTCTGCCACAGATGTTAAACTGTCCAACTTTACTCCTACAATAGAGCCTGCCTTCTTAACAAGTTTGTCCAGGCGTGTGGCGTCTTTCATCTTTATGCTGAAGAAACTGTTATATGCTATAAACACCAGAGGGTTAAACCGTTATTGTAGCTTTATTCATCTAGGTCAAAAATGCTAGGACAGAGAATTAAGTTGCAACAAGAAAGCTATCAATTGTAAACCAGAATTTCAGAACCTAAACTGCTAAACCAGACAAGTTCAGACATCAAATCTGTAGTAGTGGACCAAGAGCTACTGGGGCTGTGCTGGAATTAGTAAGCAAGTTTTTGTGACTTGAGTCATGGTGGTCCTCAGCAACCAAACAGTTGCTCTTAATAACCTATTTTCTACCCACAGCAATTATTAAATATTCATATGGCATACTTAAAAATTAAAAACAAAAAAAGTATTTCATAATCAAGTACATAAATTAAAATACACTCATAAAAATAAATCTTGTAAATTCAGCTTTTAAAGTGCTAAAGTCTCATGAACTGAAAAAATTAACTAAGGCAAAACAAATTTTCTAACAGGCTAAAAGAGGTTTTCTAGTTCTTAACTGATTTGCCTTATATTTTTCAGTTTCATGAGTACTAATGCCTCAGACAAGTTTAATTGGCCAATAAGTTACAACTAGGTAAAGTACAAATGATTTTATTTAAATTGTAGGGCAACCTTCTTTATAAAGACATAAATATTAAACTTGTCTCAATTAAATGAACATTTGTTTGTTCAAATTTAACAGTCCTGAAGTAATGACAACCATATGACTAATGATGCCAATTGTTACTAACAACAGTATGGCCACCACCATGCAAATAATGCTGGAAATAATAGTGCCCATGGGAAAATTCTAAAACAAAATAGTACCAAAGTGAGGTCATCAAAATAATGATAAACCTTTTACAAAAATAAAAATTACAACAACTAAGAAACACAATCTCCAAGGTTTACAAATGAAAACCATTAAACCATCCACCACCCCTCCTTCCACATTCACTCATTGGTGTTTAACAGCTCTAGAAAACACAGGAGGCACACCTCAGACAAGCCATCAAATTCAAGTGAGCTTAGTGCTACCCAGGAAGGGCAAGACAACCCACAAAGGATCAAACCTGAACAGGACCAAGAAAGGAGAAATCTGGATTTAAGAGAGAGTTTTAATTACTGTACCCAGAAAGGGATACAAATACCCACCCAAGAGGGTGTCAGTCTATTCTAATCGTATATATTTTTATTGCATTGTTTGTGAGAAAATGCTGTGCTACAAATCAGTGCTTTTTCCTCTAAGGTATAGTATATCAGTATCTAAAAGCATATCTTAAGTTACTGAAAGCTATAGTATTATCTTAATCCAGAAATGTATTTATTATAGGTGAATTAACTAATCAGTTACTTAAAGCATAATTTATGAGTATTAAGTAATTTACCAATATTAATAGTTCTATATTAACATTTCCCAACACATCTCTGCTGAATTTTATACCATAAAACATTACCCCTCCTTAGGCACCACCCATGTTTCTTACATCAACTACTGAACTTTAACAACATTTTTCATCTCTCATATGGAAGCAGGAGGGACAAATATCACATCTGCTTTGTGGCCCATACCCGGCCGGGATGCCTCCACGCTGGAAGAACCAGTGGAGGGAGAGTATCCAGAGCATTACCTCCTCCGGAGTGGTAGGTGGCAGTCCCCCTGGGTGGCAACAGTGCCTCAGACTCCCACAGGGCTTCATGAGAGATGGAGTTTGATACAGCCCTGTTGGGATCTGTGGGCACTACTGCTGCTGAGCCCTTATGGGCAGCTCTTCTGCCACACCCAGAAGTGCTGCCGGAAGTGGGTCAACAAGCACCTGAAGCACTTCCAGGTGCCTTATAAAAGCAGCCACTACTCTGGAAGCCAGAGTCGGGTGGGAGTATATGAAGTTTGCTCGGGGGAGTGGAGGAAGAAAAACAGAAACAGAAAAACAAAGAAGAAGAAGAAGAAGAGATTTGTATTGTGCTTGGTGACTGTGTTGTGCTTGTAGGAAATGGGGAAGGTGTTTCCCACAAGGAAAAGGAAAAAAAATTAACCCATGTGCCTAGAACTTATGCCTCTGTGTCTGGCTGTGTGTCTACAGGCCACAGCTTTTAAACAGACTGAATAGGTTATATTGTAATGTTACAGCTTAAATAACAAGAAAATGAATGACCAATATAATAATAACTTTTTACAAATGAAGGCTATAATAAGCAAAAAAAAAAAATCAGATTCTACTGTTCAAACACTGGTTAAAGAGAACTAGAAACTGCAAAAAATACCCCCATTGGCACCAGTGCATCCATAATATCAACAGTGTTCTTAAATCAAGAACAACAATAACAGTGTTTACTTAAACAGCAAATTTTCATAAATGAAAGCAGCTCAAAGTGCTTTATAATACAAAAAAAATGCTAAAGAAAAGTTCTTTATAACAATGGAGAATCATAATGTCCATTTTAACAACAAAGTATGTTCAGAAGGTCTAGGAGAACAGGAAAATAAAATCTGCAGCTGCCGGGATGTTGGAGAAAATAAATCTGAGAGGTGGGGTTTCCAGTTTCAAAAGACTGAGCAGCCCCCTCTGGGGATTCTACAGGGGACAGTGATGCACAGAGTCACCACAGAGTACCAGGAAAAAAAAGAAAGAAAACACTCAAAAGTAGTGATTAGTAACCAGCCTATAAAACAGCAAATACAAATGCATTTAAGGAATGTTAGTAATTCTATTAATTTCTTAAGTGATCAAGAAAGCCAGATTGAATAGGTGGGTTTTTAGTAATTTTTTAAGGGTTTAACTGTATTAGCTCAATATATCTATAATGGTAAAGAGTAAAGATTTTTGGTGCAAAGAGACAGAAAGTCGACTAACCAGCTCTTTTCTGCTTCAGTCTTGATATACTGAACAAGCCAGTGTTTGAGATGTGGTAATTCACTTTGTTTCAAAATCATCAGGTGTAAATTGAGAGTAAAAAGGGGCCCAAAATACATCTCTGTGGCATATAATATCACTGATCTCTGACAAATAATCGCCAGAACTGAGAAAGAATTTTCTTCTTGTGATATAAGAATGAAATCCACTCAAGGCACTGCCAGAAAGGCACACTCAATGTCTAAGGCGGTCAAATAGAATGCTGTGATCAGTGGTACCAAATGTTGCACTCATGTCTAATGGAACAAGAACCGACAGATTATTTGAATCCACATTAAGACGCAAGTCATTGCCTACTTTAATCCATGCAGTTTCTGTACTATGATTTGGTCTCAAACCTGACTGCTACTTATCCAGAATAGAATTATTACTATTAAGTAGTTTTTTAATTGTTAAAAACGTATTCTTTCTAGAATTGTACATAAAAAAGCAGATTAGAGATGGATCTACACATTTTAGAGGATAGAAACATCACAGATTATTTTCCTTAAATTGAGACTACACTAGAGCAGTTCCTCAAATCAGTCAAGGTGTTCATAAATTTACAATTTTTTTGTTGTGATCTATCATTATTTTTCTTCTCATTAAAACCCCTCAATTTGACTTTATATATTTGATGTACTGTAGTATAGATGTAAATTCCAAATAAGGGTTATTTTTAAAACTAAGTGCTAAATGAAGTTAAGTTTGGACTTCCTTATGCACAATTTTATGCACACTATCCTCAGCTTGGCCATTTTTTAAAATTCAGGTATTAATGCCCACTGACAATTCTTATGTTACGACTTTTTCAGGATTGGTTAGACCTGACAAACACTTAACTTTGCTTATATACTTATTACTTAGAAACTATTGATAACAAAAAGTTAATATTTGACTGCACCGCACTCAAATTATATGTATTATATTATGTATTAAATTCATTTTGTTTGTTTTTTTTTACCACTGAAAAAGTTTAGCCCTGGGTGACCTCAGCGGCTGTGGATTTTTATTTCATTCAGTTTGACAATTAATGCATCATTCTTATTATTCATTGGTCTCATTATTTACTAAATTGGCTTTTTATTCCCTTGTTCTAAGCAATTCTGAGCGAATTCTGCCAAAGCTTTAAATGCTGTTCTATAGAGTTTGTTTCCTTATTTTGTGGCGGGTGAATTTTTGGTAATATTTTCTTAATGTATTAGTTTTTCTTTTGTCCATATAATTTTATTTAAAGTTTGGAACCTCAAGGAATTTAAATATTCAGAGATCTTGTATATTCATATTTTTATTCAATTTGTTATATTTATTTAATGTTATGTTTTGAATTTTCCCACTACTCCATTCTGTTTTTGAAATTGACATTGCCAGATGCCATTACTTTCACACAATGAGCTGTTATTAGTGGGTTTGGCCTGGTAGTTTAGTTTATGTGAAATGACATCATTGGCACAATGTTACTTAAACTGGCATCTTCTCTTTAAAGACTTTTGTTGTGCTATTTGTTGGATTATTATTTCAATGCAAAGAAATAGCTCTGCGTCTTTGAATATGAGTCCGGTATTTCTGGTTATGAACTTGGCCATATTATTGACCACAATTCTGTCTCTTTAGTTCATGTTCTTTGTAAGTGAAAACAGTATTCTGTTTGCTGTTTGTTTCACTTTGGCATAACATCTTATTTATATCCAAATGCTGACAGCAATGATTGCTAAATGGGGAGCCATTACTTCAGTGCCATTTCCTGTTTATTTGTAAGAGACAAGTGAAAATAGCAGTTCAGTTATTACTCCCCTTTAACATTCAATGTTGTCTGCAGCCATATCTGCATTACTTATTGCTAATCATCTGGGTAGAATTAAGAGGGCACACTCTACAGAAAATGGTAAATAAAAAAGGAAATGACAAAAGAAATATGAACATTTAAGGCAATGGTAAAGAGTACAAATATATTAATCAATTTCTTTATAGGACAGCTAACTATACACTTATATTAACTAATTGTCACATTGATTGTGAAAATGGTTGCAGCTACGGGTGGTCCCCCAGCACTAAATTTGAAAACCTCTGGTTAAATAAGTTTCTCACAATTGTGAAATGCTTAATTTCATGTTCACTGCATCAAAGACACCAAGTATGTGTTTTAACCAGAGTTTAAAAAGTGGAATTCTAAACATATTAGCTATCAGTTTTGAATGCTGAAAATCATTCAGAAAGAATCACTTGATTATTTCTAATTAGAAACAGCGACATTGTTGAGGAAAGTGGAACCACCTAAATAAGTTACGTGATCCAATGTTATGACCTAAACATGTTTTTTTTCATCAGTGGATGATACATGGTAGAAACTGTTGTCCGAATGTCTAGTTGTAATGTATGTACTGTTAAGAGTAAAAACAACAAAAATTGTAGAAATTAAGTAAACATCAATGTCCGAACATGATACACTTACTTTGAAAGCAGCAAGCATCATTTATCTCTGTGATGTGCCTAAGCAATGAAATACTTCACCATTACACACAGACTACATTGTCTTATATAAAATTACATGATTGGTCTCCAGGGATAGTTAACTACTGGTAGGCATCACTTAAGATATCACAGTGTTAAACATATAAATTTTACTAGATGTTTTAACCTCAGCCTATCTGTACATTACAGGACAAATATAAGGGACTCCAGTTTCTTTTAGAAGTAAAACAAAACCAGTCTTTTGAAAAATCCTTCCCTCTCCAAGGATTTTTACCCCATTAGCAGCTAAATCTGTCTCAGAAGGGAGCTTTAATTCTCAGTGTGATACATAACAGCCTTTTCATGCCTTTGTTTATATTCTGCCACATCAGCATTTATTTCAAATGTAAAATTACCCACAATATGACTGCAAGCCTATGATCATAAACAATATGATTATTTGATGGAAAATGTTAATAGCAGGAAATCACCCTTTGTATTTAATATATTCTCAGCTTGAGTTTATTGTACTTTTATTTCTTTACTTACTATAGACACACTTTTGATTTCACTGATCTGAAATTGTTTGGACTCAAGACATGGCACATGTATGGTTATTGGTAAGTTTGGACCTGACAGACTTTCCAGATGATATGTGCATCCCATGGTCCATTATTTTATTCTCTACAAAAAATATGTATGTCATTTGCCACCATTGGTAAGTCATACCATGCCTTCTGAGATAAAAGAGTGATAGTCTGAATATAGCTGCCTAAAACTGAACCTTTTCTCAGCACTGTAGTATCTTCAAGTTGCTTCAGTCCAGGGGGACTTCCTAGAAATGAAGGGGAGTAATTCAACTCAACTTATTTTTTCAGCTGAGTGTACAGTGCTTTGTTCCCTTTGTTGCCACTTAGCAGATTGACTATCTCTCTGCATCTCACTGCATTTTGGAGGCCAAAGTAGAGAGTTGCCTATGTAGTTGATCTACGATGGATTAAGTAGATGAATTGGAGTATTATTGTGTTTGAGATTGAAATTGTCTTTGTATGTCTTTTGTGACTGATTTAGCATATATTTCTGATGGATGATATGCTTCCTTCATTAGCTTTGCAAACAACTGCTGTTTCCATTACTCAGGCACTGAGGAAATCGTTGGAAAATTGGGAGTATGCTGAACTAAATCACCCAAGTCATCTTTATTTTAACTAAAAGCTCTTGTTCCAGGTTCTGTGACTGTTGGATTAATTTAACTTTCACTGATGAATATAAACTTCCATTGCTACAAATGCCTTTCAGAATCAATTTCATTCATCTTTCTTGCAGAGTAATATCCATCATTCAAGAAATGATATTCTTTACTGCTGACAAAAAATAAAGTGCAGACAGGACAAAGACTACTGGAGGCAAGCCAGATGACTTCAGAAAAAAAAATGCTTGGATCAATAAAACAAATATGTGTAAAAAATATAAAAACAGAAAACTAATAAAATCTGTCAATGCCAGAACTATACAAAAAGTTTTATGCAGGAAAAGTAATTCGTGAAAGAGCCCCTTCATAAGGAACAATATGAGTCACAATATCTAGATCATTGCAGAATACACAATAAGCTTTTGACTAAGGTCAAATAGTTCTGGTAAATTCATAGGTTTTTAGAAGTCAAACAGTAGTGCTCACCAGTAAGAGTTATTAAAGTGCCTTAAGCTAACTGGCCTGGTCCAATAAAATGTCTGGTCTACTGAGCAAAGAAAATGACATGGTAAAACTAACAAAAATTGTAAGTCATTTTGGAATGCCAAGACACAAATTAAACAGGTCATCTTCATATTTCAAGCTGTTATGAGGATTGCAGCTCCAACAAATTTATTGCCAAAACTTTCTCAGGGAATCATTAGCATTTGAATATATTGATGATTCATTAGATATACTTATGTAGATTTTGTGATTTGTGTGCTATTAGAACGTGTTTTAGGTATATTTAAAGAAAAAAGGGAAGCTACAAGCCTTAAAATACTTGAAGGAAAACAATACTTATGAATATTCATTGTGATTCTACGTAATTAAGTTGTGTTAATCTACTATAATTTATCAGGCTTAGTTTAGTTGAGCAGGGGTAAACTTACATTAATTTCCAAGGTGTCCACTAAGGATGCAATCGAGTATCAGACTGGTTGCAGCATTTGAACGGAAATTCTGTACACTTACAGCCCCTACAACAATCCATGTTGGTTAGTGGAGCAGAGTACTAAAGGGTCTGAATAATGGCAATTCCACATCTGACCACTGGGCAGCGGGGTGCACTGACTGTCGTTCTTGATCCCTTACAGAGCATTCTCGGGAAATCCCAAAGGGTCCCGACACATTTGATGACGTCACTTCTGTTTTTCTGATGCCTTTGATGGCATTACTTTCCGGTCCCCCCATGATGATGTCACTTCCGGTCCTGGTTTTGATGATGTCACTTCTGGTCCTGCCTCTGATGATGTCACTTCCAGCCCAGATGACATCACTTCCTGCACTGGCCTTTAAAGCCGCCATCTTGATTATTTACTAGAACTCTGTTTTGGTCTTACGAACAACTCGCTATCTTTAAAAATACCTATTTGCAGCCAAGGCACATCACATGGGTGGCTGCCCCAAACCTTTATGATGTCTTATTGTCATTCTTGTGAAAAATTATATACTGATACACCTACTTCACTTTTCAGAATGTTTAAGGAAAAGAAAGCCAAATACTTGGAATGTTATGAAATGTAATTATTGAAGAACGACACTGACACTAAAATTAATTTTGCATAGTTTTTTGAAGTAAGCTGCAGCACACCAGTCATATCATTCTCCATTCTCCCTCTTATTTGCATCACTGTGGAGGAAGGCCATGTGTGTTTTAAAAATGTACATGCTGCATAGTTTTTCATTTGAAAACACACCAAAATGTACCAGTGTACACAATACTGTCTTTTCTTCACAGAAAAATGATATACACAGAATGTGTCCCCACCACCTTTGCCTTTAATTTGAAACCACCCTCCTCTGTTTCATGAACGCATCAGATGAGGGTCAGGATATCCACCCTGCAAGCACTGCTGAGTTTCAAATATTTCTTCTATGTTCAACGTATTTTTAGGACTACGGTCAAGAGGATTGTCATCATAACTGGAAAAGCGGGCATCTTAATATCAGAACAAAAACAACAACATGCATCTCATTGCTCAACAAAATGTCCGCATGATTTTTTTTTCTGCTTCAGTTAAAAAAAAAAAAATTAAGTAAACAGTAAATGACTGCCATACACATGAATGAAAGCTTCTAGACATGGACTAAGGATTTACACCCTTCTGAATGCCATGGAATTTACTGGTTGCAAAACACTGTTTATTTTGCAAAGCAAAACCCTCAGTCTTGATGTGAATCATTTCACTCATCACTAGTTGAAATATGTGTACGCACAAAGTAAAAAGCAAGTAAGTTACATCCAGTCCATATCGAAGTAATTCATATCATTTTAAATTGACCTTTCCAAGTGGATTAGAGAAGAAGATAATGAAGGGAAGGAAAGAAATTAAATACGTCAAAACTGAAACAAAAAAGTGAGATAAAGGTAAGTTAGATTTAGAATAGGAGGGCTATAAAATGAAAGAATAGCTTAAAGCAGAATACAACAAGAAAAAGAAATTGAAGCAAGGGAACTGGACACATAAAAGGATGGTGTTAAAATTAAAGACATACTATAAGTTATGGTAGAAAAGAATAAAAAATAAATGAAATAAAAAATGGCAAAGAATACAGAAAGGGGAACAAGTGAGAGGAAAGATGAAAGATAAAAAGTGCATAGAAAGAATACATAGATTTGTAATTCAAGATGAAAAAAACATAAAAGGGGAAAGGAAATCATAGAAACAAAAGAAAGAGACCTAGAGTGTAAAGATTTCAGGATATTTTATTAGAATAATAATGACATTTTTCTTTCAACATTAAAGAAACAGCAATACTAGCAATTGTTAAAAAACAGTAATGTCAGGGGGTGATTTCTAGTAAAACTAGATATTTAAAAAACCTTGATCAAAAGAGTTGCTTGGATTGTGTGTACAGAAATAGCAAAATGAGCCAATGAGGAATGCGAAAAAGTGTGAGATTTACTGAATATCAACAAACATCTGCATTCAAATGTTTTACAGCTCTCTACACTTTATAGGTATATCATACCCAACAGACTCTAGCCCAATCATGATTTGAAAAGAGCAAAATAAGACTAAAAGAACACAAAGAAAATATTGGTATTTGTCAGGGTGTGGAGGCAATGAATAATTATTGAACTTTAAAATTCTTTAGTAAGAGCTAAATGCAGTGAACCTAAAGAAACTTAAGATTAATAATTACACTTGCAACACAGACTGATGTAGTCCAGCTTGTTTCTAGATATAAAACTGAACTGTATTTTCAACCATACTTATGGCCATCATGTCTCTTCCCTATAAAGCAACCAAAACAGCATGCAGCCTAAGGAAATCCAAAATGCTTTCTTGCTCTTTTTTTAACAGGTCCCTCTCCCACAGCTCAAATTGGTTAATTAATCTGCACAATTTTATGTAATTAGAATAAAATGTAGGAGGGATAGTTTCCATCTACAAAATGATTATGCAGTGCCTTAACACAGAATTATTAGAGCAAACAAAGGACATTAGTCATCACAAATTATACATAAGATCTGGTCTCAAAGTATGACAATCATAGAGAGTGAACTAGGATCAAATATGTATTATTAGACTTACAAATTTATAACATGAAATATCCAGTACAGTAGCATATGGTTACAGTTTAAAATGTACTATACATAAAAAATACAAAAATAAAGATTGCATTTTCATTAACACATTTTAAATAGCTTTAATGTAATTAACACTTGACCAAAAGGGCATGGTATGTACTTGCTTATTACTCTCATCAACTGGACAAATATAACAGGTTTAATCAGTCTATCCTTATTTTATATACCACTTTTCAAGCTAAACACCCGCCCAAGCACTTTACATACACATCAAGATGCAGAGATGCATTTTCATACAAGTTTGATAGTGGAGGCAGGTTAAGTGGTTTGTTTAGGGTCACTCAGAAAGGTAGCTGTTGAACACCCACGTTTAGTCATTATATATTTGCAAGCCAAAATAGGATTACCAAATTAGTATTTTGAAAATATCTTCTGGAAGCATATAGGGTTGCAGCTAAGATCTCCTAACCTGATTAATTTTACAGTTGAGTTTTACAGATGATCTTATCATAAACTGAATACTGCTGTGAAAATTCAGCTTAATGGATGTAAAAATGGTGTAATATGTGCTACATAAAATTGTATATTCTTACTAGTTTGTATAAGAATCACAACAATTAAACTTGTTTTGAAATATTTGACCTTTCAGATATTTATCTATAAGCAGAAGCATAGTTTAAAAAAAAAAGTAAGATTTGTTTTCATAAGAAGATTTTGATTTCCATATTCCATGGTAAAATAAATAGTACATCTCACAACGTATTTAGCTGCAATAATTCAGCGTTGCAACTCTTAAAATAACATCTTCATCGTTATCATTATTTTCACTGCACTTTCTCGGTTTAGCTTGGTTGGCTGGTTACCCCGAAATCTTTTTCTCCTCCCTTTGTATTTCTGGATATTGAATGGGGTGTGAGCTTTCTTCCTGTATCATCTGCTACCATCTCCAACCGTCCCTTTATTTACCCATCTCCAACCGTCCCTTCTCCAACTTTATTCAGTGCAACTCTTTAAATTGTTCCACATGTCTGAACCACCTATGCCTGTTTCTCCCTACCACAATGCCTATTGCCTCTACAAGTCTTTCTCTCAACTCAGAATTCATTTTGCATTAGTCTGTGTCACTTGATACATCCAACTTATCATTCTTATCTCCTTTTCAATTTTTCCTTATGTTCCACCTTCACTTTCCATGTACCACTACTATATAATATGCAGTTACTCATACAGCTTCCATAAAGAGCTGAAGAAAATTTTAAATAAAAACTATGAGGTGGGAAAAAGTAACTTTTGGTTTTAACTACTATCTCATGTAGCAGAATGAGAAATTGGCAAGAGAGAGTTATGATGGGAAGCTGTCTTCTAAAAAACAAGCAGACATGTACTCAGTTGTCCTGCATTGTGTAAATAACTAAGAATTGCCTACATGGGCATTACAAGTTACAAGGCAGTAAAGGCAGGTAGGAGATCTTGTCACCACCATTGACTTACTACTTCACAGTTCTCCATGGGATATGGCTTTTTAAATATCCTAGTGTGCACGAGTCCCTTGTTTTTTATTATCCCTTTTTCTTTTGTTTAAGTGGATGGCACAAGGGTTAGTACTGCTAGGTGACAGCTTCATAGTCATAAATTTACATCACAGCCTGATTGCTATCTGTGTCTAGTTTTCTTTTTCTCATCACATCCTTAAGGGTTGTCTCTAAGCATTTCAGTTTTGTCCTGTATCCTAAAGAGGTTCATGCTAGACTGTTAATTCTGAATCACTGTTCTGTATCACTGATTGTCCTTTCCTCCTTTGGTTCCCACCCTAAGCCCAGTGCTGTCGGGATATTTTTTAACGTTTGGCAGAATTCAGAAAGAAATCAGACTGTGGTGATTGTTTGACACAAGTTAAGTGAGACAAATTACAAATGAGTATGTAATTATTTGTTTTTATTTTTGGTGCAATTATTTTAAAATTCTCTCATTTTATTTTTATTTTTACATTCTATGGTGGCACTTGGTGTACCTTGGAGTCGCTGTGGCATCATTAATGATAGACCCATTATCCTGTTATTCAGTTTTAATTATCATTCTTTGTGAGCTGAACCATTTCAAGGTGTGGCTGACCAGGACAGTGGAATCCAAAACAAAATGTCTGTCTTCTTCTCCTTTCGGCTGCTCGCATTAGGGGTTGCCACAACGGATCATTTTTTCCCATATTCTCCTTTCCTCTGCTTACTGCTCCATTACCGCCACCACATGCTCTAGGCCTTCCTCTTTTTCTCTTACCTGGCAGCTCCATCCTTAGCATCCTTTTCCAGATTTATCCAGCATCTCTCCTCTGCACATGTCCAAACCAACACAATCTCACCTCTCTGGCTTTGTTTCTCAACTGTCCCACCTGAGCTGACCCTTTAATGTACTCTTTTCTAATCCTGCCCATGCCCACCACACACAATAGAAATCTTAACATCTTTAACTCTGTCACCTTCAACTTTGTCTCTTGTTTTTTGGTCAGTGCCACCGTCCTTCCCTTTCACTCTTGATGATACCTGTCTGTATTCTGTCTTTTTCCTACTAACCTTCATTCCTCTCCTCTCTAAAGCATATCTCCACCTCTCCAGTGTCTACTCGACCTGCTCCCTACTATCGCTACAGATCACAATGTCATCAGTAAACATCATAGTCCACGGGGACTCCTGTCTAATGTCGTATGTCAACCTGTCCATCACCATTGAAAATAAGAAAGGACTCAGGTTCCTGATGTAATCCCACCTCCACATTGAATGCATCTGTACCTCCTTCTGCAGACCTCACCACTTGATCACACTTCCCTTGTACATATCCTGTACAACTTCTCTGCCACTATAAAAACTCTAAAAAAGCAGAACTTTAAAAAAAGTGCAGAATGTACGTATATACTACATGTTTCTCTGGGCATATTAGATAGTGTCTCACATTTCTTCAACATTGTGTTTTTATGCATATCATTTGGAACATAATACTTCTAATTACTCTGTACTTATAGCTATTTTATAGCACCTTGGACATATAAATGAAATCATGCTTTATTAAATAAACCGAATTGAATTTATATGAAATTGTGTGATGGAAGCTCACATGACTGATAGAGTAGACAAACTGCTACTGGTTCAGTTGATGGAAAATGAGTAATGGAGAGCACAACTTAATGTCACTTTGTTCATTTCCTATATCCAATACAAAAGAATTTTTAAAAATAATTAGTCAATTTCTGATAAAAACGATATTGTGATGAACCGATTTTCCAAGAAGTCATATTGGAATAAACTAAAGAAAGAGAAAAAACATAGCAATTACAATATACTTAAATTGGTGAGTTAACTCGATGGGTCTTATTGCATACAAATGAATGAGGTCCCTTCATGTGAATTTAAATGAAATACAATTAAAAAATAACCACCATCAATGAGATACATCAGGCACATAAACCACATAAAAGGTTAATAGTAATAATTAAGCTTTACGAAGTTGAGGGAATGATAACACAATCAACTGTTCCATTCCAATGTCAAGTAGACAAGCATGTTAATAATAAATCCTTGCAAAAAACAACAACCATTTAGTCACCGTAGTCCCTCAACCCCAAGGGTCCCAGTGCAACTAACCCATCTGCACTGCCTGTAGTTAGACTTCTGAGTTAAATACTTAGTTGCTACAGATATTCACTAAAACATGTCTAATATATTTTTCAGTCAATCAATTAAATACCATTTATAGCACCCTTTAATAAACACACTAACAAGATCAATGTAAACTAAACATGTCGGTATTTGGGAAGAAACTGGAATACTGTGAGACAAAGAGAAAATGTATTAGTAATAGTAGTAGCAGTAGTGGTAGTAAGAGTAGGAATAGGAGAAGAAGTATTGCTACAGTGAAATTGTTGCTTGTATGTCTGACCAACATGCAGATTCCACATACATTTTCAGGTAAATTTAAAAACATTTGCCATTTAATTTTAGGTGCATCACATTACCATTGTTGCACAGTTGTTAAGATTGACTTTTGCTAGGGGCTGCCCCCCAACAAGTACTATATGCCATGCCAGAAAGCTTTATTCTATAACCCTACGCAATGCTCTACACAGTTCCCAAGATTGCGGATTAAAACTTTGAAATGTCTTGTGCTTATAGTATTTAAAGCTTTCTGTTTAATGATTAATAGCATTCAATTTCTTTGCTCAATTTACAGTTTTAATGTCTTGGTTTTGGTGACAAGTGTACTGATCCAGAGTTAAACAGCTTTTTAAAATTCTTGCATAGACTTTGCTCATGTGTTTGTTACAGTTTCTCAGATAAACAGTCATCTCCTGGTCCTGCTTCTCACTTACTCATTTGCCAGTTGTCAATCCAGAGAAGTAGACTGGACCTAAAAAAGTAGGTGGTTCTGATCTATGCTACAGTCTAGTTTACAATAATAATAATTCTTTGCATTTATACAGAGCTTTTCTCAATACTCAAAGTGCGTAAATGAAGTGGAAGCCACTTTAAACACCACTAATGTGTATCATCCACCTGGATAATGCAATAGCAGCCATTTTTGTACTAATACTCTCACCACACATTAGCTATTAGGTGGTAAAGTGGTGATAGAGATAGCCACATAGGGGATGATTAGAGTGCCAGAATGACTAGGTTGTGGTGGATAATTTAGCCTAGACATTGGGATACACTCTACTCTTTACAAACTATGCGCAGGGATCTTTTATGACCACAAACAGTAAGGACCTCAGTTTTACATATTTTAAGACATTTGCGCTACACTTCTCCCCATTTCTGCATGGCATTATCCCCAGGTATGCTAGATTTCCAATCACATCCCTAAAATGTACATGTCATGACATCCTCAAAGTTGCTTAACACTAGAATTCCTCCAAAAAACTCGTAATCTCATCAGCATCTTTTGTTTTGTAAATGTGTCGATCAGCACAAGAACCAAGCAGCCTGCTATACCATCCCCTGCCTTGATGGAGCGCAGCTAGCGGGCAAAAAGTTTTCCCTGCTAAAGCCAAGGCTCCTTATCGACGTGTGAGCTGCCGTTGTATAGGGTAAATAATACAGCATATTGTTACTTGGAATACATGCATTTCATGTGTGTTCTGTATCTACAAAGATCTGGTTAATTGTAGGATGAAAGGAAATGCAAGAAATGCTGAACACATATCTAAAGCAGAAACGTTTTCCATGTTATACTAATAATGACAAGAAGTGTATAATGTGTGAAGACTTTAGTCCAAATATCAAATAAACACATGCGCGTTTATCTATACTAATAAAAGGCAAAGCCCTCACTCACTCACTCACTCACTCGTCACTAATTCTCCAACTTCCCGTGTAGGTAGAAGGCTGACCCCATCTTCATGAAATTTGGTAGGTGGCTTCCCTGCGCTAACCAAAACCGATGTACGTACTTATTTCAGTGGTATGACACCACTGTCGGCCACCATATTGAACTTTCCAATGTCACTAACTCTCCAACTTCCCATGTAGGTAGAAGGCTGAAATTTGGCAGGCTCATTCCTTACAGCTTACTTACAAAAGTTAAGCAGGTTTCATTTTGAAATTCTGCACGTAACGGTCATAACGGTCAACAACGTTCGCCATGTTGAACTTTCTTATTTATGGCCCCATCTTCACGAAATTTGGTAGGCGGCTTCCCTGCGCTAACCAAAACCAATGTACGTACTTATTTCGGTGGTATGATGCCACTGTCGGCTGCCATATTGAACTTTCCAACGGTCTTTTTTACTTATGGGCCCATCTTCAAGAAATTTGGTACACGTGTTCCCAACGCTAACTGAATCCTACTTACGTACATATATATGTCCATAGCCTGCAGCTCGGTCACCGTGTGAGGCGGCGTTGGCTCCCCCATCCCAACGCCTCCCACGTTGTTGGCTGCCTGCCTATATAAGGCCATCCGTCGCTCCAGTCTCTACATTCCCTTCCTTGCTACGCCACGGGATTCACGTCTCCCTGTTGATAACTACAGCCTTTTAATGTAATCCATGGATTCTCCGCTGTTTTATTGTTCATTTATTACGATTAGTTATTGTGTAGGTATTTTAGACTTACTTTACATTGTTCAGGTACCCATTTCCTTTATCATTCCAACCGTACCCCCATTAACATGTCTATTGAGGTGATCATCATCGATCAAAGAACTGTCACTTACCAAGTTGTTTCCATGCCCGGAGATGGCACCTACCTTTTCCATTCTCTTTGTTACATATTGCACGGCCGTAACAGGCTCACTCTTGATATCCGGAGGAACATTGTGTCTTATGTATTGAATGACTGGGACAGATTCAAGGTGTGGACTGATGACGGTACAGGAGATAATTATACTACACAGGAGCACTATAAGAGTGAAATGCTTAAGCCCTTCACCTATGGATCTGCATGTGAGTTGATGGCTGTCGCTGAATTGTTCAGTTGTCGCTTTCAAGAGTACCGAAATGGCCAAATATTTTACACTTTTCGACAACTGCCAATGCCTCTTAAACATCTTAGATTCACAGGTGACGATTTCAGTAGTGGACACTTTGATGTTACATTGCAACAATTATGTCCCCACAGGGAGTCGGCGCCTTTCTGTTTTCATGTTATCAGCCTAAGCAATTAACAAAAGTCTTAATCTAATTTAAACATGTTCTATTTTTTATATCATAAAGTAAATACTTATTCTCACCCTGAATCAAAGCAATTAAGAAAATATACATTCCTTCTGATTTTTACAAAAATTCTTAACACGCTTTTCAGCACTGGCTCTGCGAACTTAATCACAAGACTGTTTTTAAAGCTATAAAGGTCAAAAAAGACTTTTTACATTCCTATGGTCTAAGAACAAAGTTATTAAATGATATATTTTCCACTAACGATTCTCTCTTATATTCACAATGATCTTTACAAGCTCGCAAGAAAAGTTATTAAAACGGTTCTCGCTGTCTATGGAACTTGATAAAAAGTTGTTTATATACCGAGTACAAACTCGGCTCTTTCGCCGGTATTTTAGCCGCATTAATCGTGTAAATGTCAAAATAGACTTTACTTCACATTTACAGTATATCAACCTAAAAATACACGTGGCGATATAAGAAATGGCTCTACATATAAAACAACTGCATTTAGCACGATGATCTCTCGGTAAAACATAAAGTATTTGCTTAGATGTGAATCTTACAGCTGTGTGCGTTTGAATGAGGCTTCTTTGCTATTAGAAAGGGTCTCCCCACCCCTTAGAGGCGGAACATCAACAACTCTGAACCTATGAGCTTTCTCACAAACGTCCCGCGTGTTTCGCTCCGCTCTTCAAAGGCGGTATGGAACCCTAGGTGCTGCATAAAGTGATCTTCTTAGCCCTCTCCCGCCACACAATCTTTTCCAGCATTCCAAGTGTCTCCAAGAGCTTTCCATAAGGTAGGCGTTTTCGCTTTCTTCTTCCGCAATGGCTGGCATGGCAAAAAATACTTTTGTGATTGTTGGTAAGTGTAGATTATCGAAATATGTGCCGTTAATCATCGTCTCTCTTCAAACTGATAAAATGATGTTCTTTTATAAATTCGCTTTCTGACCGGTTGTTTGCTCAAAAAGTGAGTCAGTTCTTCTTTCGTCCGTACTTTTAAATCGAAATGTTGTTTATAAGACCCCTAGATTTAATGTCTGTAAGTATGTACAAACATAATACTTTTTAATGGTAATGTACATTTCATGCTGATTACCTTTAATGCAAATGCACAAAAGTATTACTTATATGAACGTTCAGGCATGTCCCTGTAGCTCCCACTTCTGCACCCTATACTTTAGTATGCCCCTTTGCCCTCTCTGTCCCAGTCACTGTCTCCTCTGTTCCAGTCCCTTTTGCTCCCATTTCTGTCTCGGTAACCTCTACTCCAGTCACTGTTTCTGTCCCTGTAGCTCCCTCTACTTTAGTTTGCCCCTGTGCCCCCTCTGTTCCAGTCCCTGTAGCTCCCACTTCTGCTCCCTCTACTTCAGTAGGCCCCAGTGCCCCCTCTGTCCCAGTCACTGTCTCCTCTGTTCCAGTTCCTGTAGCTCCCACTTCTGCTCCCTCTGCTTCTGTCTTGGCAACCTCTGCTCCAGTCACTGTTTCCTCTGTTTCTGTCCCTGTAGCTCCCACTTTAGTATGCCGCTGTGCCCCCTCTGTTCCAGTCCCTGTAGATCCAACTTCTGCTCTCTCTACTTCAGTAGGCCCCTGTGCCCCGTCTGTCCCAGTCACTGTCTCCTCTGTTCCAGTCCCTGTAGCTACCACTTCTGTCTCGGCAATCTCTGCTCCAGTCACTGTCTCCTCAATTTCTGTCCCTATAGCTCCCACTTCTGCTTCCTCTACTTTAGTATGCCCCTGTGCCCCCTCTGTTCCAGTCCCTGTAGCTCCCATTTCTGCTCCCCTTGCTTCAGTCTTGTCCCCTGTTCCAGTCCCTGTATCTTCAGGCCCTGTCTCCTCTGTTTCAGCCCCTGTAGCTACCACTTCTGCTCCCCTTGCTTCTGAGTTATTCTCAGACTATATCAAGCTTCATCTAAAAGGCAAGCAGGAGGCCTCGGGCTATCCTGCCTGGTGTACGGATGAGGCTTCCCGAGACCGTTATATTTTAGATTATTATCAGAAGGAAGGTGTACAATTGGACCGCGATAACATCGCCGTAAATCCAGCCAAGAGACAAATTTCAAAGTTGTTTTTAAATTCTCTTTGGGGTAAATTTGGGCAAAAACCTCTCCATCTCACTACTAGCTTAGTCAAGGACGGTGAGGAATACTTGCAATATATTTTTTCCAAACAGTATAATGTTTCTTATTTTGAATTTATCGGCGATGAGATTGCTCAAATACAATGGAAGTACACCGATGAAAAGTATACCCTACCTGGTAGCGTTAATGTTGTCATTGTTGCTTTCACCATGGCCTATACCCGGTTAGAGTTGTACGATTTACTGGACAGTCTGGGAGAAAGGGTGTTGTACCACGACACCGACTCGGTCATTTTTACTTCTCAGCCTGGTCAGTACAATCCTCTTCTGGGTGACTATTTAGGAGAGCTCACCAGTGAGTTAAATCCTGATGATTATATTACTGAATTTGCTTCAGGCGGTCCAAAGATGTACGGGTATAAAACGGTACAAGGCAAAACGTGTATGAAGGTAAAAGGTATCCCCATCAATCATGAAACCGGTAAAATTATAAACCTCGAGTCACTAACCAATCTAGTTCAGAATTTTGTGACATCTCATGAAGCCCCTCCTCAAGAGTTACTGGTTCACGGTAAGCAGATCCGAAATCCGAAAAACGTTTCACTTTAGAAAACAGACCACTCAGGAAGAAATTCAGAGTGGTGTATAACTAGAGGGTTCTCCTAATAGATTACAACGCAAGACCTTATGGCTACTAAAAGAGATTTTGATGCCCGCCTTCAACACCCCTTCGCTAAAATTATCTCGGGACCCTCTTTTTCCGGTAAATCCTATTATGTGAAAAAATTATTGGAACATTCGAACCACTTTGTGTCTCAACCTTTTCAAAACATAATTTGGTTTTATAGTTGCAGGAAGAAAATGTATGACGAGCTATCGGCTAAATTTCAGCAATTAAAATTTATTGAGGGGCTCCCAAAGTGTTTATGCGACGACAAACTTCTCCCTCCTGAGAAAATAAATTTGGTCATTATAGATGATCTGATGGAATCGCCTAGCGAAAGCCAGGAAATAGAAAAAGCTTTCACAAAATACACTCATCATCGGAATCTGTCTATCATTTACTTGGTTCAAAATTTATTCTTTCAAGGAAAGAAAAGCCGAACGATTAATCTTAACGCCAATTATATTACTCTTTTTAAAAACCCTAGGGACAAATTGCAGATTACTACCATGGGCCGCCAAATGTATCCGAGGCGTGTTAAGTTCTTTATGGAGGGTTTCGAAGATGCTACAAAACTACCGTACGGCTATCTCTTAGTGGAGGAGTTAAAGGCACAGACCCCCGACGAACTGCGTTTAAGAACAGGTCTGTTTCCGCCGGACTGGCCGGTCGTGTACACCGTGAAAAGATAAAAGAAGGTGTTCTGAGTCAAAGTTACATATTCTGTCAGCGTGTCGGCCAGAATAAGCAGAAACCTAAAGCCTCTCAAGGCCTTAGTCCATTGCTCTTGTTGCCGCTGTAAAATTCTTATAAATGCCTCTTCTGACGATTTTATTAATGCTTTGTCCGAAATAGCCTGTAATACTTTAAAAGGTAATATACCTCTTTCGCCCAAACAGTTTAAGCAACTCAAGAAGCATAAAACATCTGTCAGAAAAATAAGTGACAGAAAACTAACCTTAAAAAAGAAGAAAGCTATTCTGAACCAGAAAGGAGGTTTTTTGGGAGCTCTTTTAAGCGTCGCCATGCCATTCATATCCAGTTTACTAGCTTCTAGAGCATAAACATAGAATACGCTCAAAAAATGTATTTGGTCCCGCAGCAACAAATGTCTCTTTTTCAGCAAAAGAGTGCTAACCCGAACGATCTCTTGAGTGCCACGGAAACTGAACTGGACAAAGAAGGAAGCGCGCCTGTAAAATCAAAGAAAAATGTTGAATTTGTTTTACATAAAATGTCCGTTAATCCCCATCACGCATTTTGGAATAATTGTGGAGAGCTTTTGTTAGAAGGTAAGCCTTTGGTCGGATTCAACATGGTGGATTTGGTCCGTAATCTGACCGCTTCTCATACAATACCTGAACATAGGAGACCGTGGGGGTGAAAGGAATTTGTAAACGCCATGGCCAGTTTGAACATTCCATTTTCTGTCGTACCTAATGATGAAACGAGAGAACTCCTTGAAAGTTTTAAGCCACCCGCCGCCCCCCTCCCTGCCCTGCTGAAACCGAGAAAAAAAAGACTGGAATGGATTGCTTATTAATTTGTAAAATTATTTGTTTATTAAATACAATTTTACCTCATTACAGATTGTCGTCATCCTTTAATCATCTATTAAAATATTTATAGGACTCTGATCTTTGCACACAAGGGTACTGATAAAAACAGAGTCCCGGTGAAGGAAGCCGGGAACGAACAAATTTAGAGACCATAGAGTCATTACTGTTCATGTCCTCAGAATACTTTTTTATTACAGAGGTGTACAGAAGACCTTTTCCTCTCTTATGCAGATAGAAGAGGCAGTGTTGACTGCATTTGTCCGAGAACCAACTTTGAAGCTGTCGGTTATTGTAAATGATTTGTTTACAGTTTTTGCTTAAGAAATGGTAAATGTCTTTCGGGAAGTAGATAAAGTCTGGAGGATTTCCAAAGGAATAAAAAAACTCCCCATTTCCGTCTTCTGTGAGGTAAATCCCCAACCAGTGTTCTCCGGGTTGGGTTTGACGGTAAGTATTCACTACAAACATGGCCGGCAAGCCGTTATTTTTTTCCGGTAGTTGATCACATGTCAGCACACTGCGGAAATATCTTTCGGTGTAGGGGTCTTGGGACAGTAGTTCTGTTGTTTTGTATTCATGGTGTTTATTAGTAGTCATACAGAATGTTACGTCTCTGGTTGATTTCAATTATGTTGTCAAAGACCGCATATACTATTAGATTGACGGTCCGAGGTAGATGGACGCGGAAGCGTAATTGAAATCTCATGTTTCCAGTTTAACTAATGAAAAATGATCGCCGCAGTCTTGATTGGGGGTTAGATAAAAAGCGAAAAGAGTATATCCTTGCGAGAACTCTGAACGGCTGATAGCCAGAGCTTGATCATTCAAATGCTTACCAGTGGCCAATACCATGTTATAATATTCTCTAGCACTATTGCCGCTTACAAAGTCTGGTTGAAAAGTTTTGGCAGGAATCTGTTCACCGTCCATGTACAGAGCCAGGAACTCTACATCGTTGTGTTTGAAATTGAACGGGTTCCGTGTATAAGAACCCGAAAAGGCCTCATTATCCACCATTCCAATCACCACATACTTTTGTAGTTGACCCAGAAACAGGTTTTCTTGATTGCATACTTGGATTCCCGCGGGCATGCTGAATACTTTCATATTCACCCTTTCCACAGGGTATTTAGCAATGGCTGATGTAAGGGCATGAGCGTGTCCTAATTTCACGGCTGGTGAAACTTTTACTTTTTTTACAAACAGGGAGGCTGATGTTATGATTACTCTGTAACGTTCGGCATCACTGGACATTAAGCAGAATTCATCTTTGTTCCGAACCATTTTAATCTTCAAGTCTAGGCCGTTCAATAGTAGTTTTTCCTGGAAAAAGAGATCTGTATGTATGTGCCCCAGAAGTTCAATAATCGGGCTACCGGCTGTATAGGCGCTTCTGTCATTAAAACCAATGTTTTCTCCGTCGGGGTCTGTCTCTTCCAATTTGTTAAGTGTATCTTTGTAAAAAAGTCCTGTAGCAAACTGAGAATGAAGAGTCTCTTGGCTGTAATTTAGCAGGCCTTCTAAGACCGCTCGGTAAGGATAACAATTTGAACTCTGCGATATTAGACAATCGCTTACAACTATTCTAAGCAATCAGTCCATTTATAATGCCAACTATAATACCGAGGATAATGTAAATAGTAAAGTGGAAAACTTTAATTCTAAAGTAAGAGCTGCTGTTGACATAGTTGCACCTGAAAAGACAGTTAAAAAATCCTCTAGTATTGTTATTCCATGGAAGACCCAAAGAGTGTCTGATTTAAAAAGAACATGTCGTAGAGCTGAGCGTAAATGGAGGAAAACTAAACTAACTATCCATTATGAGATATTGAAGGCTAAAATAACAGAATACAATAACACTGTCCGTCTTGAGAGGCGCTGCTATTTCTCTAATATTATAAATAACAATGCTAGTAATCCCAGAGTCTTATTTTCAACAATTGATCGTCTGTTAAACCCAGGTAACACAAAGGAATGCCCCCAGAATACTTCCAGTGAAACCTGTGAGAACATTGCTGTATTTTTCAATCAAAAAATTAATGATATTAGAGATAACATAGTATATCTCCCCAACACTGCAGAACCTCCAAAGCCCCGGTACTCCATTATAAACAAATTAAATGCTTTCACCAGGATAGATTTACCTGAATTACATAGTATAATCTCTCAACTGAAACCCTCCACCTGCGTCCTTGACCCAATACCAACCAGGTTTTTCAAAGAAATATCAGGCGTGCTAATTGACAATATTCTGGACATAGTTAATTCGTCATTAGATACGGGGGTCTTTCCAGACTGTCTTAAGACTGCTGTAGTTAAACCCCTGCTCAAGAAAAATAATCTTGACCCTCTGCCTTTGAAAATTTTAGACCCATCTCTAACCTGCCCTTCTTAAGTAAAATTCTAGAGAAGGCAGTCATTATGCAGTTAAATGACCACCTCAATAAACATGCTATTCTTGATACATTTCAGTCAGGCTTCAGAACAAATCACAGTACAGAAACTGCACTTGTTAAAGTAGTAAATGACTTGCGAGTAAATGCAGACAGAGGCCATTTATCTGTTCTCATCCTCTTAGATCTGAGTGCTGCATTTGACACCATTGATCATAATATTCTTAGAAATCGCCTTAGTCAATGGGTGGGCCTCTCTGGCAGTGTCTTAAATTGGTTTGAATCCTACCTGGCAGGAGAAAATTCTTTGTGAGTTGTGGTAATCAAATCTCAAAGACACATGATATCCGATATGGTGTTCCACAAGGCTCTATCCTGGGTCCGCTGTTATTCTCAATCTACATGCTTCCGTTAGGTCAGATTATCTCAGGTTACAACGTGAGCTACCACAGCTATGCTGATGACACACAGCTGTACTTATCTATAGCACCTGATGACTCCGACTCTTTCGATACACTAACACAATGTCTTACTGGTATTTCTGAATGGATGAATAGTAATTTTCTCAAACTAAATAAAGAGAAAACTGAAATTTTAGTAATTGGCAATAATGGATTCAGTGAGGTTATCAGAAATAAACTTGATGCACTAGGATTAAAAGTTAAGACGGAAGTAAAAAATTTAGGGGTAACCATTGACTGTAATCTGAATTTTAAATCGCATATTCATCAGACCACTAGGACAGCATTTTTCACTTAAGAAACATAGCAAAAGTTAGACCTCTTATATCATTGAAAGATGCTGAGAAATTAATTCACGCTTTTGTTTTCAGTAGACTAGATTACTGTAACGCACTCCTCTCAGGACTACCCAAAAAAGACATAAATCATTTGCAACGAGTGCAGAATGCAGCTGCTAGAATCCTAACTGGGAAAAGAAAATCAGAACACATTTCTCCAGTTTTGATGTCACTACACTGGTTGCCTGTGTCATTCAGGATTGACTTTAAAATACTGCTTATGGTTTATAAAGCCTTAAATAATCTCGCTCCATCTTATATATCGGAATGCCTGACACGTTATATTCCAAATCGTAACCTTAGATCTTCAAATGAGTGTCTCCTTATAATTCCAAAAGCTAAACTTAAAAGAAGTGGTGAGGCGGCCTTCTGCTGTTATGCACCTAAAATCTGGAATAGCCTGCCAATAGGAATTCGCCAGGCAAATACAGTAGAGCACTTTAAAACACTGCTGAAAACACATTACTTTAACATGGCCTTTTTATAACTTCACTTTAACTTAATACTGATACTCTGTATGTTCAATTCTTCATAATAACTATTCACAGTGGCTCCAAAATCCATACTGACCCCACTCTCTCTTCTGTTTCTTTTTCCGGTTTCTTTGTGGTGGCGGCCTGCGCCACCTCCACCTACTCAAAGCATCATGATGCACCAACATTGATGGACTGAAAGCCAGAAGTCTACATGACCATCATCATCAGGTCCTTCCATGAAAACCCTAAATACAAAGAGGACTGTTTGACTTATGTTAGGTAGATTGCCCAGAGGGCACTGGGCGGTCTCTTGGTCTGGAACCCCTACAGATTTTATTTTTTCTCCAGCCTTTGGAGTTTTTTGTTTTTCTGTCCACCCTGGCCATCGGACCTTACTCTTATTCTATGTTAATTAATGTTGACTTATGTTTATTTTTTTATTGGGAAAACAAACTGGCTATAGGGTAGTTGACAAATCTGACCTTTGCCCCGGCAGGTATGTTAGTCCCGTCAGCATTTACTATCTTTCCCCTTAGGTGTAGAAGAGTGTTATTCAAGTCCAGGTAATCTTCCCCATTTCTGGCTATGAGAAATTCTAACGGAGCTACTTCAGAGAGGGCTGAGAGTGGTGGGACTTCAACGTATATACTTTTATCTATACTCGTTTGAGTGAAAGGCACCGTAAACAGATCCAGTTCAGATTTGACACATTCTTCGGACAGTCTGTGTACGAAAGCCATCTTCTCTTAAAAAATGTCTCTCTTCTTTTTGCTTGCTTTAGTCTTGTTCCTCTTCTGACGACGTTTAGATAATTCTGTAAAAATAGTGCACCTGGCCTTTTCAGCTGGCGAGGCCTGACGCGACCCCGGTGGTCTCTTGCGTTTTGTCTTTCTCATGACTATCAAGCCCGCTCTCTCCTGCTTTTCTAGGACTCCGCCTGCAGCACTGGATATAGCCCTTGTGATCACATCTTTTACAATGTTTTTAGCCGCGGATTTGATATGTGGTTTTGCGATGTCAAAGCCTTTTTTCAGGAGAGGTAAAGCTCTTCTAAACAATCCTCGAAATATACCTCCAATCCCCCCACCATACATTAACAGGGGAGCCAGAGAATCCCGGTAAGCCGTTACCCGCTTGGGTCTGATAATATTGGATGTAAGGTGTCGGGTCCTGGTAAGACCCCATTGTTTCAATCATTCATACAATGCCTGACGGGTCTGAAATGCAACTTCACTATCACCTTACCAAACTGAAATGGCACGTTTTTTGTTCTGGTCCGTCTTTATTTCAATAGTCACTGTGTCAAAATGATTCTTGCTGACTGGGGCATAATGCGGTTTGTCATATGTGATGGTTGTAATTTTATTCGCCTGATCCTCTATATGAACACACCTCAAAAGGGGTACGTAGCTGTCTCCGACTCTCTGATGAGATACCATATCCCCGTACACGTACAAAGGCTGTGAAAGGCTTGTACAATAGCCTCGCTAATAGAATGTTCATTTTCCAGTTCATCTACATCATTTTGAACAAATGAATGAACCTTGTGAAAAAGCGGAAAGATGTTGAAGCAACCCAGAGTCTTTACGGCCAAGCTCCTGAGCCACGGTTTGCGGAAAACAGTCAGAACCTCTTGAAAGCGGCCAACCCAATAAACAGAGTCAGGCTCAAACAGACACGTACTGTATGCTGGGTCTGGCTGGGGTGATCTATGAAACAACCTTGACAGGTGCTTTTTAGGTCCCGATCGACTATTATGTCCATCAGAGCCGCAATCAAACTCTTGATCAGTTTCAGAGCCTTTTGAAGTGTTTCACCCAGGGGCCCGTTAGTTTGTTCAATGTCTATGCCCTCATAATCAGAATCCTGGGACGATGGCTTCCAAGCGGCCAGAGCATCAACCAAGTCGTCCATAGTCTCTTCTTGATGCATGATCTGCATGGCTATCTCTTCAGCGCCCGTTAGGCTCCCCAGAGCATCCTCAGCAGGGACAAAAAAGTCAGGTACTGTACGATTCTCCAGGAGACTGTCCAGCCAATACATATCATCAGGGGCGGGTAACTGAGGTTCGCGCCAATAGATCTGGTCATTTGAGGGCATCAGAAGATCCAGCCAAGACGGTGGGTCTAAAGGAGAGTTCTTAGGAGCAGAGTATCTGGAGTTAGGTACGATGTCGTCGGGCAAAAACAGGCTGTTGACTGCCGCTGTCTGTTCCATAGACCAACAGGCCTGATCAGGAATTTAGCCGGCGGGGTGCTGGTTATTACCCGCCCAAAACGCATCGTTGTCTGTCAGCATCTGGTCTGCAGAAGAGTAGCAGGGCTGTAGGTTAGTGTCGATAATCTCGTCGGGAGTAGAGTAGGCGGTGTTGGCTTGAAGGTTAGCTGGCCAAAACACATCGTTGTCTGTCAGCATCTGGTCTGCCGCAGAGTAGCCGGCCTGTAGGTTAGGGTCGATCATCTTGTTAGGAGTAGAGTAGGCGGTGATGGCTTGAAGGTTAGCCGGCCAAAACAGGTATTCAGCGGCGGACGTATGTTCCATACCCCCGGAGCTTGGTTCTTCGGAGCGCATCAAAATGTCGAGGACTTCTGCCACCTCAGAGGCCGAGAGAACAGGGAGTTGACCGGCCCAGCTAGCACCAGCTTTGGAAGGGTAGTTGGTTGAAGATATCTCGATAGGGTTTTAGGTTAATGTAGACTATGGAAAAGACCTCTGTATTTATCTCCGCTCACTTAGGGGGCGGTTGACTCCCAGTTTTCTTCCTCCTCCTCCGAGCATGAATTATCCAACATGCTAAACTCCTCCTCCAATTTTCTTTTAATTCTTTTCATCTGGTCGGACAGTTTTCCTTGATAAATAGCTTCACCAATATTTGGCATAAGAGCTTTTAAAAAACTCTTTTTATAGAAAAATTAACTTCACTCACTCGCTCCTTTATCACATTTTCTTTATCTTCCTCCTCCTCTTCGTGACCGGCCTCATTATATTCGGAAAGGATAGGCTCCTTCTTGGAAACGGTGATCGTGAGCTGTCCCTCGGCATTTCTTTTTACCTCTACCCGGCACAAAGCACAGTTAGAATCGTACCAGACAGAGCTGAAGCATGGTTCCCGTAACTCCCGTAACGTTCTACTAGATGCCCTGTTTGCTTTCAGTTTCTTAGGAGCGTTCACAAGACCGTCCATTCTGTTTGCTTTTGTGTGTCGTGGCGTTTTCAGTAATTGACTAGAATTTTATACAAGAACTCTTTCGTCTCCTCACACAGTCGGGGGTGAGAGACATGCCTCACCCCTAACCCTATAGGCGGATAGAGAGATAAAGGCGTACCTCGGGGCGTGAGTATTGTTAATGGGGAGTGTCCGGTTTACGAAAGACCCACCCTAAAAGGCGGGGTTTAGAGATGATCAATTATGACGGTGGTCCAACCCCCCAGGGGCGGGGTATAGTTCATATTTTTATATTTGCATAAATTATATTTTCATAAATCATATTTTCATATGGGGCGGGGCTTAATGTCATCAAAAAGTCATCAATCAATCTAACACCTCCTTTGACAGCTGCTTTCTGTATGTACTACTAACTGTCAGTTTTCCAAACATACACATCTTTGGTGATATGGAAGGAAAATCCATGCAGGTAAAACATACATTTTCCCCATGCACAATGTCTGCACATGAAGTATGAACCTAAGATCCTGGATATATGAAGCAACACTGCTAAAAACGTGTACTGTAGAACCCTAAAATGTGCACTTTAGGCTAAATGGCAACTTTAAATTATGCTGCTGTAACTGAATGTTGGTTTATGCGTGAATTTGACCAGCAATTAAAAGGTTACTCACCCAGGATAGATTTCTGCTTTGTGCCCAGTACTGCCATAAAGGACAGGTCTACCTGGGACTCTGCACTGGTTAAGAGAATGGGATGATTGTTGTATAATGTGGCATTTATGAATTTTATTTTTTTGTGGTAATAGTAAGTATTTTTGATCTCTGCTTGTTTTTTGTCATTGTGTTTTTTTTTTTTGTAAATACAATATGTACTGCATTGGGCAGCACGGTGGCGCAGTGGTTAGACCTGCTGCCTTGCAGTTAGGAGACCCAGGTTCACTTCTCAGGTCCTCCATGCGTGGAGTTTGCATGTTCTCTCTGTATCTGCGTGGATTTCCTCTGGGTACTCCGGTTTCCTCCCACAGTCCATAGACATGCAGGTTAGGTGCATTGGCGTTTCTAAATTGTCCCTAGTGTGTGTGTGCACCCTGCCCGGGGTTTGTTTCCTGCCTTGTGCCCTGTGTTGGCTGGGATTGGCTCCAGCAGATCCCGTGACCCTGTAGTTAGGATATAGCGGGTTGGATGATGGATGGATCTTTATGAGTTAATTGTGCAAGGTTTGGAATCCTGCCCTAATTCTAATTATTATTAAAGTGCGTACAAAACAAAAATGCTGCATGAATTATATATTTTATGTTTTAGTGAAAATTTAAACTAATATGATCCTTTCCCATTTGGTGAAAAACAGGGTGATTTGATTCTTTTCTTTTTCTTTTCTTCATAGTTGCACTTCTGAATTAAAAATATAAAAAGTCTGGGGCTTCATACTAAATATAACTGTAAAAGACTAGAAAATGTGTTGAACCTAAGAATAAAATGGTTGGCAGTTAATTTTCCAAATGAGCAGAATGGCAAAAACTCAACTCACATATTGAAGCATTCCTCATAAATTCAATAACCACTTTATTAAGCTAATTATGTGACAAATTGACAAATACTACAGGATCATGGACATCTGCCAGTTCCACACAAAATTGCATTCATCTCCAACTGATAAAAATGATGTTTTAGAATGCTGATAGTAATTCTTTTTTATAAATTATTTAAAGGGATTTTTCTACTGATCCTAAAAATGTCAGAGAAATTTTCCATTAGCCTTAATGCATGCACAAAGCCACCAAACATTTGAACATATGAAATTTAGATAAAAGGAAGGCTATTGGCTCATGTAGGTTCATGCAGTGTTGCAAATTTCTTACTATTTTATCTGTTAAATAGTCAGACTGCACTTTGCTGGGAAATGTTAGGTATCTGCCTTATACATACAATAGCAATGTAGCATAGGCAAGATACTGAATGTCACTGTCTGTCAGCCGAAAAATGAAGAAAAGAAAATACCTGCCGGAATGAGTCAAGAAAAGAGAAGCAAGGGTCATAGACAGGATTTTAAATTCTAAATATCATCAGACAATAAGCTAGCTAGCTAATACTTCATTCAAAAAAAACACCACTGCCAGCCATATTTTAGGAAAAAATGCATTTCAGGAAATGAATTATGGCACTAAAGACTACTGTGTAAACCACTGAAATTAGTCACCAAAATAAAATCATGCCTGGAGTGTTGTAAGGGGTGCAGACCTTATTCTGAGCCACAATGTTGTGAAGTCATGTGCGCTGACGAATCATGATTCATCTTTGTTTGAGCAGATGGGAGAAGACAGATCTGGAGAAACTCACACAAATAGCTTTTGCCTTCTTTTATTGTCTGGACTGCATGCATCTGATGGATTTCACTTTCATTTTGTTGGAATCTCCTTTGTACTTTTGTATAAATGAAAAAAAAAACCTTTCAAGCTTAAATCTGTGGCCAGACATAGTCTGTTTATACCTCTAAAAGTGACACTGCTTACTTTCAGGATAATGATGGAAGTTACTCAAGCCGATGATCTATTTTTGACAAAATGATAAAACCAGCTTATCATCAGTAATGTATCCAAATGGATCACAGACCTTTGACAAGAACATAAGAATGTGGAAGAAAGGAGATTATTCAGCTTGTTAGGTGTGGTGCCACAAAAATGCAGAAGAGGTGGAAATAGAAAATACAGTCTTATTCACATCCTGAAATGTAATACACCTCCTGTCTTTGCAGTACAGAGCACAAAGTAGAATGCATTGTAGACAGGGCATCAGACCAGCATGATACCCACAAGTGTGTGAACCCATATTCACATTGTGGCAATTCAGAATCACCAATGTACTTACCATGCACTTCTTTTGGAAAGTGTCAGGAAAACACATACAGACAATAATTAGATGAGGGAATCAGAACCAGGTGGAGATGGAGTATGAAGTAGCAGTGCTAATCACTGCACTATTATATTCATATATACTGTATACACATATGCAGACTGTTCAAATATACACCAGCAAAGGCCACAAGATTCAGAATAGTATTGAATGCTGGTAAATCCAGGCCTTAAACCTCCCTGGCAGGCCTTAATTGTCCAACTTAGTGAGCCAGGATCCAAGCACTGCTGGTTTTCTTGATGCCAATGTCAATTAGACATATAAAACAGAAAATAACTGATCGTCCAAGTATTCACCCCCTTTGATATGACAGCCTAATCATCTGGTTTTAGAAGTCTAATACTTATTTCAATGGAGATCTGTAGTCAAGGAGTTTCCATTTATTGTAGTATAAATGTATGTCGAAGGTTCAACTTGTGGTGAATCAGTATGTTGGCCAGACCTACACAATGAAGACAAATGAACACCTGAAAGAACTCTTTGAAAAGGGGACTAAAATGCACAAGTCAGAGGATGAGTACAAGAAAATATCCAAGTGACTAAATATCCCTTGGAGTCCATTTACATCAATCATTAAGAAATGGAAAGATGTGGCACTGGTATAAACTTGTCTAGAGCAGGCCGTCCACAAAAACTGAGTGATTGTGCAAGAAGAAAACTAGTCAGGGAGTCCAGTAAGAAACCATTGAAAACTCTAAAGGAGCTAGTTACAGTGGTTAACACTGGAGAGACTGTGCACATGACATCTTAACTAGAGTTTGCCAGAAGGCCCAGTCAGCTGGGAGAAGGTTGTATAGTCTGATGAGACCAAAATTGAGCTTTTTGGAGATATGACTAAATACTGTATAAGCCAAACACTGTACATTATCAAAAACAAACCATCCTTCTTTTTTCTAGTTTGACGAATGACATTATTTGTTTTATAAGTTTAACTTGAGTGTATGCAATGTTATTTTCTTCAAATAAATAATAAAAAAAAAAATACCATCCTCATTGTGAATCATGGAGGAGGCAGCATCATGCTGTGGAGATACTTCTTGGCAGAAGGCCCTGGAAGGCTTCAGAGGGTAAGGGGTGACATGAAAAAGCAAAATACAGTAATCCCTCCTTGATTGCGGGGGTTGCATTTCAGAATCTCCCACGATAGGTGAAAATCCGCGAAGTAGAAACCATATGTTTTTATGGTTATTTTTATATATTTTAAGCCCTTAGAAACTCTCCCACACTGTTTATAAATATTCTCCGCCCAGTTATATAGTAAACCCTAGTTTATTGCGGTTAATCCGGTCCACACAGATAAATGAATTTCCACGAAGTAGGATTCTTTATTTATAAATCTAATATTTTCGCAGTTAGACCATAGAAAACCTGTTTACGACCTTCTAAATAAGTTTTTTTAACATTATTAGAGCCCTCTAGACATGAAATAACACCCTTTAGTCAAAAGTTTAAACTGTGTTCCATGACAAGACAGAGGTGACAGTTCTTTCTCACAATTAAAAGAATGCAAACATATCTTCCTCTTCAAAGGAGTGCCGTCTGTTGGGCTTTTATGTAAATGAAGCACCGCGATAAACCCGGGATCCCTTCATTGCAGCGGGTTTATCACGGTGCTTCGTTTACTTAAAAGCCCAACAGACGGCACTCCTTTGAAGAGGAAGATATGTTTGCATTCTTTTAATTGTGAGAAAGAACTGTCACCTCTGTCTTGTCATGTGAAGGTAGTCTTTTCAGCATTTTTTAGAGGAGCATCCGTATCTTCTAAGCAAACAGCCCCTCTGCTCACACCCCCTCCGTCAGGAGCAGAGAATGTCAGAGAGAGTGAGAGAGGCAGGGAAAAGCAAACAATCAAAAATCAATACGGGCTGTTAGAGCTTTGAAGTGTGTGAAGCACCGCGCAGGAAACATATCGTATATCATTGAGGAGTTTTATTTAATACATAATATGTGCTCTGATTGGGTAGCTTCTCAGCCATCCGCCAATAGCATCCCTTGTATGAAATCAACTGGGCAAACAAACTGAGGAAGCGTGTACCATAAATTAAAAGACCCATTGTCCGCAGAAATCCGTGAACCAGCGAAAAATCCGTGATATATATTTAGATATGCTTACATTTAAAATCCGCGATGGAGTGAAGCCGCGAAAGTCAAAGCACGATATAGTGAGGGATCACTGTACAGAGAAATACAGAAAGAAAACCTGATGCAGTCTGCAAGAAACCTGCTTCATCACAGACAATTTATTTTCCAGCAAGACAATGACTCCAAGCATAAAGACAAAGTGTAGAAGGAAAATTTTTTATATTAGCAGAGAGAATAGCAAATTAACATAAAGAGCCATAAAAAGTAATTAAAAGCTTCTAAAACATTAGGTTACGCATAAATTAGAATGTTAAGCAAATAAGATAAGTCAAGCAAATAGTTAACTAAAAATCAGTTATATTGCATCATTTTAAGCTTACTGCAGAAATTACTATTTTGGGAAAGTACAGGAAAAAGAACAGAAAATTGATGCACCAAAACCAGCTTAGAACAGGATAAGAGTTTGTGGACACCTGTGATTCAAGGCTAGGAAGCTAGGAAGCGATAACACAGAAAAGATGGCTCTGGAAGGCATGTAGCGAAACCAGCTGGGTTGATGAATCAGCAGAAAGGCAACAAAAGGCGTTTGCTGTAAGCAAGGTCATACTGATGTAATGCATGAAGAGAAAATCTTGGTAAATTCAGGCTTTAGCAAAAATATTAGAAGAATATATTGGAAATTAGCTTTAGTGTAGAAATTACGACAAATCAAGTATACTAAGCAATGATTAAATGAAAGCATATACAATATTTATTTTTAATTATAGTTTAGCTTTAGGCCACTATTATAGTATAGCTTGAAAGGCTAGAGGAGGAAGTGACTACATGAAAGACTAAATATGGAATAGAGGACATCTTCCCAGTTGAAGAACCAATCAAGAATAAGAAAAACAGAAACTGGAATAAACAACAGACAGTATTGCCAGGTGCAGAATGAGCTCATTGAACAAGGTTAAAATGATAAGAAATTGTTATAAAAACTTCGATCATGGCAATGTTCAGGGCTCAATCTCATTCGGCCGAATTGGGTTGAGTCCGTGTTGTTGATTTATTGCAATAAAGCCTTAAAAGTCTGTCTGTCTATTCTGTGTCCTAATAGCCTTTATTTTTAGGTAAAAGGCCTTCTGATGATGAATTTTTCACCACGACAAAAGCTACACAGGAATGGTTCATAAAATAGAACAGTATCATTGTCCTGGAGTGGTCGAGTCAGAGGGCAGATCTCAATCCAATTGAGAATTTGTGTCTGGACTTGAAAAAGGCTGTTCACACATGATACCCATCAACCTGACAGAGCTTCAGCAGATTTGTAAAGAACAGTTGGGGAAAATTGAACTGTCCAGATATTTAATGCTAATAGAGACCTGTGCACACACAGTCAAGGCTGTCATGGCGGCCAAAGGCACATGTACTAAATACTAACTTGAAGAGGGTGAATACTTATGCAATCAATTGTTTTGTGTTTCATACCTATAATTAATTTGGACCACTTAGCAGAGATCTGTTTTCTGTTGTAACTTTAAAGAATCCTTTTCTCTTGCTCATTGTGAAAAGCCAAAGAAAAACCATTTTGTTTTAATATTATAAATTGATAAATTATAAAAATTATATATGCACTGTACCTTAAGCCAGGAAGCAAACAGGCAATATAATTTATGACCCCACTAACCTGGATATTAATCTATGTCATTTATTAACATCATAGAAACATTCCTGATTATTCAGGGCATGATCCATTCGGCATGTACATTGTCTAGCTGCTTTCCATTTGCAATTACTTTGGTCAATAAAATTTTTAAGTTCATCTTCACTGCCCTAGATGTTCAAACTCCCCCATCGAATCTGTATCATGTTTACTTTTAAAAACTTATATCATACAGGGCTTGTACAAAATTCCATATCTTTTCATATTGATTTATAATTTACTCTGGGGACCAATGACCCACACCCTCTGCTCTCACAATCACAATCAGTTCACCAATGGTTCTTCTCTGATGATCGTCCTAGATTAAACCCCCTTGGTTGGACATGAAGACACTTAAATGGGAAAAATTTTTTTGCATCACCAGAAAGGTTGAGAAACATTGCAGTATAGCACTGTTTGCTATTGCTGTAAATAACAGTTATTATCATACATTGTATTTTGTTATTTTTGCTTTGCTGTTTTTGTGTTTGTTACTGTAACATTGAGACAAATTCCTGTATGGTTTCAGTATCCTACTCCAAATAAAAGTCGTTTCTGACATCTTTTTTTTTTTTACATTTATATATATATTTGTTTCCTATCCTTGTAAACTTTCTTTAACTTTAACTTTAGTTTACTTGGATTTGTTGCAGTGATCCCCTTGACAGCCCAAGCAGACAGCTACAAAATATGGCCAGGCAGCAGGTAAAAAATTCATTTCTTTATTTCCAAAGTGTGTTTCATTTTTGCACCTGCTGGAGATGAACAAGGAGAGAGAAAAGAAAGGCTCAGGATGCAGAAATAAATATCATTCATGATATTCCACTGAGTCTAACTTTGCAAGACTCTCTCTCTCTCGCAGAATGCTGTGTTTGCCAGTTAAGTTAACTAGCATTAACAGGCTGTTATCTCTGCCCATCAAATTAAATGAATCTCTCCTCCTGTTTATAAGATTCTAGTATCCTGTTTATTCTACTGAGAATGAAATTATGTCAATCAATTTGAAAGAAGATGCTGAGATTAACAAGTGTTCAATTGTAAGTTTGTGGGGGCATTTTTTTTGCTTGAACATCTTCAGAGTTCAGCACAATAAATGTGTAAACCATGGCTGTTCAGCTTCCTTTCAGAGCACTATACAGTATATAAAATAATAAAGTTTGACACTGCAGTGAAAGTAGACAGCTATAACAAGTAAAATTCTCTGGACCAAGAAGAATTTGGCTTTTAGAGCCAGGGGTATATCTTTGTAAATGGATGTTAAGATTACTCCCGTTCTATGTGCTCATTATTGTTTCCTTATATCAAAACTGGAAATTGTAACAATCAAATTAAAATACATTTATACGTAATGCAGTTCAAGGTCAAAGAGCCAAAGAAAGCAGATTTATTGAAGGTTATTTGGTTTCATTTTTCAACTGCAGGAACATGTTCACTCATTAGAGTACCAAACGTGTTCATTTGTTTTCCAAAGAATATAAAGTAGCTGACATTCCTTATAGCTTTCATTATAACCATTCATACAATTTGTGATTTAAATAACTAGTTTTGTGGAAAAAACTTTCTTCTATTTTCAAGAAAGTCATTCTCGAAGACCAGGGGCCTCGTGTATAAACGGTGTGTACGTGTACTCCCATTTCCACTCTTAAATTGCAATGTATAAAACCTAAACTAAAGCCACGCACATTTTCACACTAGCTCAATCCCTTGCGTACACAAGTTCTCCGCTCAGTTTTGCAAACTGGCGGCACGCTTCATCAAAGCAGTGCTACTGTTCCAGCGTGGTTTCCCTTTCTTTTTTAGATGCAGATCCCTGATACTGCTTTATAAATACACTGAAATTAGCCACATATGTTTAATTAGTTTAAGGCATCTGATAGTAATTATCCTGTGACAATATAATGGTTCACGGAATGGCCAAATTATTCCAAATACCATAGCTGCTTTAGCGTTGTTCCTCTTAATGCACCATTCAGACTATTTATCCCACCGTATCTGAGTGTGGAATCACAGCTGTACAGCACCTGATCAGAAAGAGAATTATCGGTATACAGCATCAAGCACACACTGCCTTAGCCATGTGCACATTCTATTGAACTGCTCTCAAACAACAAACACTTCAGAGCCTTTCCTTTAGGGACATCGCGGTTCAGAAACAGTTTCATCCCAAGAACTATAAACGCACTCATTAAGTCAATCTATCAAGTGCTCCTTGAAGAACTGTTTGTACTTATTAGTACAATTATCTCATTGTAAACTTGCGATACAGTTATAATATTGCACAGCCTGAGCCACTTTATAAAGCACGTATTTACATATGATGACAATATCATTTTTAAGATGAAATGCAGAAAAATATGTTTATTACATTATACAGATAATGTTAACACCATTTAAATAATCTATATTGTTAATAATTAAACATGTGAGGACACGGTGTCACAGCACTAGCTAGTTCAGCAATTGTTCCTGCGTCGCGCAGTATTCTTGCTAGGGCTGGCATGACACTGGAAGGATAGATGGATAGAATAATTAAACATGTACTACAAAGATATTTCAATGTTCCTTAAAAGTTTCGAAGAATCGGCTTTCTAAGCTTACAGATGGCTTAACATCTATTACAAAGGTGATTGTGTGGTGATTGGTTACTTAGAGAAAGAAAAGGAAGGACAGGAATTGGGGGTTAATACGTTTGAAAGAGACAGTACTGCTGCAATAAATTATTTCATCGGTCACGCACGGTGCAGCAAGCATCTTGCGTGAGGCAGTCTCTGGACAGGGCGCCAGCTCGTCACTATCACTGCATCACTGTGTTCCCATGTTTAATAACATGCTGTAACTCATATCATTATGAAAATTATATCAAGTATACATCTCAGTATTTTAATTATTCAGAGAGCTGTAATATCACAAATGTAATGGATTCTGTGTCCAGTCAGAGGAAGAGAAGGCCTGCTTAAGAAGCATGTAGTGATTCACACACATGGAGCACAAGCAAAACAAAGCATTTATCGTGCTACTTTAGTTACGATGGTATTTGAGAAACTAGTAATTTAAACGATTGAAAGATGAACTTTATGATGTTCTACTTTAATGTCAAAATAAACTAGGTGATTAAGGTGGAAATTCCGAGATTAAAGTTGACATTTCGACTTTTTTCTCACCGTGTCCCTATTTTTTTTTTCTTTTCTCTGTATCCTAATAAGCTTTCATATGACATTCAGACGGTGGGCTTTTTTATATTGGGCATTGTGCAACTTTTGTGAACTTGAGCTTTCAAGTTTATCCGACACTTTATGTCACTTGATTGACTTCCTTTAGTCATTTATACCACTGTTTAAGCCAACAAATAGTATGTTTTTCCTTTCCTCCACTTGATATTCGCTGAAATTCTTCTATTTTCCCCCGTGCTTTTGCCATTGTCTTTTCACAGAACACTGAGCTTAAAGGCTATTTATATTGATTTGCATATTCAAAGAGGCGTAATTCTGGGAGGAGACAGGGCAGGACAGCAGGCGCATGCACATGTGTTACTTTTCACGCTGATCTGGATTTATGGAGAGGAATAGTGTGGAAGTTGGCGAACACACAGATTTATGCATCTGGAATTTTTTGTGCATACACACATTTCTGCTTTTCTCCTTATGCCATGTTTTAGTGTGAATTCTACGCACTGCGTTATGTATGAGGCCCCAGATGAAAATGCTGAATGATTCTTTATTTGCACATAGATACGCACAAATGTCTCAGTCAATAGAGTGAGCCATCAAGAAAACAATTTATTCCCTTTTATATGTTTCTATTACCATTTCCTTATCTCATACGTCACATCATCAATCAATCAACTACAGCCACCAGTAACTTTGTATACATGTCAATTTTTCCATTATTCTAAACATTGCTTCATTAAGAGATTTATCCTACAGGTTTTCCCATTGATCTTATTACTGCTTCATAATAAGGATGTTTAGGCTTTATTGTTAACTTGTTTTCATTTGTAAGGGGGTGTTTATTACTCAATTATTTTATTTTGACCTTGTTAGCAATCCTCACATGCTCAATCTTTAAGCCGCATTTAGTTAACCCTTTAGTTACCTTCAGTCCTTTTCTTCATGTTTTTAATAATCCATTGATAAAACTTTATTTAAGAATAAACTTTTATTAAATTGTAACGTTATAAATGTTATACCATCATGTTTAGGTCATTTTCAAAAATGTTTAAGTTCCACACTTGTTTGTGATTTTTTTTATCCAGCATTAAAATGTTTTCAGTAGGTTTGTCACCTAGAATAGCTGTTCCACAATTAACTTCAGTAGTTGCTTTTGTTAGCATGAAGTTCTGTCCTTAAGACTCATCAGTTAATTTAAAATTGTTTGATGTAACATTTATATCTGTGCTTTGTTGCACTACTCCCAACTGATTTCAAAAGGGTAAAGATTTATAAATTGTATATTTGTTTTGTAAATATTGCCTTTTTAATTAGTTTTCTATATGAGCACAAGAAAAGGTTAATATTCCTGTTGTGGTCTATATAGTATTTAATATTTAAAAATGTATCCTGCTATTTTGAACCTTTTTATTGTTCGTAGAGGCACTAAAAGAACAAGATTACACATTTCCATAGCAGCCTCTAGCCATTTTAATAAGGAGCAGCACAGGCTTGTGTGATTGTTCAGCAAATCTCTTTTAAATTTTGTGGTGCTCAAATGGTTTATGAAAGATTTGTTTATACTTTTCACAATGTAAAGGCAAAAAAGGCATATTTTTCAGTATTTCGTTTATATAATTGAATTCAGTGTTAAATTAAACATTGAGTGGCCATTTTATTCAAGATTTTTGTTAATAGGTGCTCAGTGAACTTTTATTTAAACATTTTAATTAGCAGTGTGGGCTAAAATCATAATAGATATTATGTCATCTGGGTGTCTTTGCCGCAAGTACTCAGACATGGATACAGTTCCGCTAGCAAACCATTACCACTTTAAAGTTGCCTGAATTTATACTTCTCATTAGGAGGTATAGCTAGTGCTTAGTTTTTGAAGCTATTGGCCAGGTTGGATGGGGTCATCTTCCAAACATTTCTGGCTGTCTTTTGGCATATATCCTGGATAATATAATTCCTTACTGTCCATCCATAAGAAACAGAAAAGTAAGTCTTTTAGGTATCCAAAGATCGTAAGCCTTTCCTGACATTTTTCTCTGTTGTCCTTTCGTGTTTATAGTGTGAGAGATGAGGTGAACCATGACCATATGCATATAAAGTTACAAAAAATAATATAAGCACTTAATTTATAAGAATTATAATTTTTCATATGCATCATTTTACACATTTTTTTAAATTCTTATATTCAACCCCTATGGTTTCCTTATTAAGGTTCCTTTCCACTTTCTAGTTTTCATTTTGTTTAGGTACTTTAGCAACTGTAATTCAAAATTCATGTGGTTCCTGTTTCCCCTACTAAAAATATGTTTTCAGGTTCTGCTGATGCCAGCTGCCCCACTTTTACCACTATTAAACCACTGTCTTGAATCAAAATGCAATCTTTAGGAAACTGCCATTAAGTGAAATGCAACATGTCTGCTCTGCTTTTCTTTATGCGATATATTGATACGAGTGAAAATGCAATATGACTTTGTATTGTATGTAAAACTGACAAAATTGCATACAGTAGTAAAAAGCAATCAATTGTTTTGTAGATGTTTTTAATTATGATACAATAAAACAGTACCAAAATTAACTGTCCCACTTATGTATTGCATTTCAAAGTAGTTAACACATTAGATTGCATTTAATTCTGACACCAATAATCTTCCGTAGTGAACACTTTTTCTTTATTTTTGTTTCAAACAAGAATAATCCAGCCTCTGTCATTGTCTATATGGATGATGAAGGTTCACTTCTTGTTTGTGTGGGTTTGACCAGTTACTCCAATTTCCTCTTACAAGTGTGATTAATCAGTTTTTGAGAACATTGTTCCACTCAAAGTTTCTGATTTCTGACTTTTGGCCTTTTCCTTTCCTTGTGCTTCTCAGAAAATTAATTTAACTGCTAAATGCTTTATTCTTCACATTTGGTTGCTGCCCTGTGTTTCTTTCTTTCAACACATTTATAGCAATTAACTTTCTCCAACTGTCCATGTTGTTTTACTTTGGCTGCTTCTAATTAATATTGCAGAATTTTAAATTTATCACTTCTGTTAATTCTTTATTCATATTGTTATACAGATAGCTTCAATTATTATCAATTTCATTTAAATATGTTGTTCTATAAGAAAGCAAAGTCTTTTCATTTTTCAATATATCTGCTTGATGGAGCCCCATTGTAGCTATACTTCTCCTTCACGTTAAACTAGCCAAGAAGATCTCATTCAAATTTAGACTGCTGAAAGAATCATCACAGAATCAACAACAACAACAGTTATAGCACATTTTCATACAAATGATGTAGCTCATAATGCTTTACAAGATGAAGAAATAAAAGTTTATATGGAACAAAAATAAGATTATTCAATGCTAAGTAACAAATAATAAAGTAAGGTCAGATGGCTAGGAGGACAGAAAAAAACATACAAAAAAAAAAAACTCCAGATGGGCCAGAGGAAAACAAAAACCAAAATTTGTAGGGGTTTCAAGGCCAAGAGACCGTCCAGCCCCAACTGGGCATTCTACTATAACAATAATGTAACAATAATAATCTAACAATAATGATCTAAATCAGTCATTATGGCTTTCAGGCTTCACGTGAAAGAATTTTATGATGATGGTCATGTGGACATCTGGTTGTACTGCCTTCAATCCATGAGTGTACGGACTGCATGGTACCTTGTTAAGGTTTTTCCCAGCAATTTTAAGATCTCTCCAGAGATGTTCAATCAGATTCAAGTCTGGGTTCTGGCTGGGCCACTCAAGGACATTCACAGAGTTGTCCTGAAGCCACTCCTTTGATATCTTGGCTGTGTGCTTAGGGTCGTTGTCCTGCTAAAGATGAACCATCGCCCCAGTCTGAGTTCAAGAGCGCTCTGGAGCAGGTTTTCATCCAGGATGTCTCTGTACATTGCTGCAGTCATCTTTCCCTTTATCCAGAGAATTTTGTTTCTCATGGTCTGAGAGTCCTTCAGGTGCCTTTTGGCAAAGTCCAGACGGGCTGCCATGTGCCTTTTACTAAGGAATGGCTTCCGTCTGGCCACTCTGCCATACAGGCCTGATTGGTGGATTGCTGCAGAGATGGTCCTTCTGGAAGGTTCTCCTCTCTCCACAGAGGACCATCGGGTTCTTGGTCACCTCCCTGACTAAAGCCCTTCTGCCCTGATCGCTCAGTTTAGATGGCCGGCCAGCTCTAGGAGTAGAAGTGGTGGTTTAGAACTTCTTCCACTTACGGATGATGGAGGCCACTGTACTCATTGGGACCTTCAAAGCAGCAGAAATTTTTCTGTAACCTTCTCCAGATTTGTGCCTCGAGACAATCCTGTCTCGGAGGTCTACAGCCAATTCCTTTGACTTCATGCTTGGTTTGTGCTCTGACATGAACAGTCAACTGTGGGACCTTATATAGACAGGTGTGTGCCTTTCCAAATCATGTCTAATCAACTGAATTTACCACAGGTGGACTCCAATTAAGCTGCAGAAACATCTCAAGGATGATCAGGGTAAACAGGATGCACCAGAGCTCAATTTTGAGTTTCATGGCAAAGGCTTTGAATACTTATGTACATATGCTTTCTCAATTTTTTTTTATCTATACTAATAAAAGGCAAAGTCCTCACTGACTCACTCACTCACTCACTGACTGACTGACTGACTCACTCATCACTAATTCTCCAACTTCCCGTGTAGGTAGAAGGCTGAAATTTGGCAGGTTCATTCCTTACAGCTTACTTACAAAAGTTGGGCAGGTTTCATTTCAAAATTCTACACGTAATGGTCATAACTGGAACATATTTTCGTCCATATACTGTAATAGACTGCAGCTCGATAGCCATGGGAGGCGGAGTTTCGTATTAAAGCATTTAACCAGTCACATTTCAGCCATGATTTGTTGCCAGGCAGAGAGGCTTTCACAATCTGTTGTACAGGCACTCTAACACAGAATGTCGATTAATCTGTTGCTTCAACCAATCAGATTTTGAGTTGGTGTCAGTAGGGCCCTCTAGCAGGCGTACAGCAACGTCACCGTATTCAGACCCATTGATTGGATAGAAGCCGATATGAGGAACTCTACGAGACCACTGAACGCACCACAAACGCTCCGAGCGAAAGATCGTCATGCGCAGTATGGCCAACTCCATTGCAGGATTCTGGACAATATTTGCCACACAGACCAGATTTCAAAACTACGAAAATCTGAATTTCGGGAATACAAGAAACATTTCACGCATGCAGCCTTCTCCAGTTTCACACAAGAGCCACGGAGCGCTTTTTGATCTGTTTTGGCTAAAAACAGAACTGACTGTAATGTATGCCATTGATGATTTTGTAGGAAAATCTCCCACTGATCTCCTCGACTTCCTTCATCAGAAAAATCTGAATGAGAGCATGGGGCAGCTGTTCACATTGGTATATTTGGCAGTGAGCATTCCCGTGTACACTGCTTCTGTAGAGCGGACATTTTCAGCCTTAAAGCGAATTCAAACTTATGCTAGAAATACCACAGGGCGGGTTCGCCTTTCAGCATTAGCTTCGAATGCGATAGAAAGGGACGTTTTGATGGAACTGAAGCGCATGGATAATCCGTACGACAGAGTAATTGAACTGTTTTTGAGGAAAGAGAGGAGGATGGATTTTGTTTACAAATAATCAAAATTTTTGGTGAGTAAAATGTTGCGATTTTCCTAAATAATATTGCAAGTTTATGAATTATTATTGATGTTTTTTATGTGATGTCACAGCTGTGGCTGCAGTAGAAAGGAACTTGTTAACCTCGGTTTGTCTATTCAATAAAGGCATTTATTGTGGCTACAGGAGTTATCTTATTCCGATCTACATATTCTTTGCCTCTAGTGCTGACGTCCAAAGTTCGGTTCCCGAGAGGGGGTGCAGTGAGTGTGTACGCCTGATGAGCCCAGAATTAGGGTGAAATACGTGCCGCGTACTGTTTGCATTATTTGACAGTAAAACTATTTCAATATATTCAATATATATATATATATATATATATATATATATATATCAGCGCTTCCCGATTCATTTTACCCTCGCACCCCCTTTGGTTTGATAACCTCATATTTTTTCATACTTCTTAACACAGAAAAACAGATCACCAATTGAAGATTTATGAATAATGGATACTTTATTTACCATCAATAATTGTTTTGGTAACACCTTACTCAGTGTAATCCTCTTTCCATTTTCAAATTTTTTCGTGACTAGCCATGATTAAATGAACGGTAAAAAAGTAAGAGCGAAGCGAGGGTCACTTATTAAGGCAGTCAGGCAACAGCTCAATAGCTCTCAGTCTCGATGTGGTGCGCGTCAAGTCGATCTAAAATGCGTGATCAGATTAAAAAAAATATATCTTTTCAAGTTCTATTTGGATATAAGTAGGTTCTATTTAGTCGACAGAAATATCTTTGATAGGAATGTAAGTTGAATTTAGTCTTTAAATTTCTATGGTGAAGACTACCAAACATATTTCTGTCGACTAAATAAAAATTACTTATATTTAAAATTTAAACAGAACTTGAACAGATACGATAGTTCATAATACCCATGAAGCACTAAGTGCACATAAGAGCAGGAGTCATCCGTTTTAACAAGCAGCGTATTGCACTGATACGAAATAGCCTGCCCATTTAATTATTTAGGAATGGATAGATAAATTAAGATTTTGTACAAATGTTTTTCATTTTTCTTCCTCGATGGATTCTGGCACCCCCAGCAACAGCTGCTCGCACCCCAAAGGGTATATATATATATGTGTGTGTATATATGTGGATGTTTGCATGTGTGTGTGTATATATATATATATGTATATGTTACGTTATTTTCAAAATGTTTCCTTTTCTTTTTCATTACTTCTTTAACACACTACTTCTCTGCTGCGAAGCGCGGGTAATTTGCTATATATATATATATATATATATATATATACAGTATGTGTATGTGTGTATATATGTAGATATATGTATATATGTATATATGTGGATGTGTGTGTATATATATATATATGTTTATGTGTATATATATGTGTGTGTATATGTAGATATGTATGTATATGTATATATATGTTTATATATGTGTATACAGTGATCCCTCGCTATATCACGCTTCGACTTTCGCAGCTTCACTCTATCACAATTTTTTTCTCATACACGCTTACGTCACTACGCATGCGCTTTCTGAGAACTTTTATCTAAGCCCTACGATGGCTCCTAAACGTGCTGCTTTTTCTAAGCCTTCTGACAATAAAACTAAGCCCCGGAGGAAGATGCTTTCTATCCAGGAGAAGGTGAAACTCTTCGATATGATTAAAGATGGTAATACCCTACAAAAGCCTCCTCACGCATATGAGAAGACAGCGCCAGCAACTGCCTATCAAGATGTTCTTCAGCCTCGCACCCAGACACCCACTGCCTACTCCTAGTACTCCTTCAGCGGAAGAAGACAACAACGCACCTGCTGAAGTTACTGCACCACCTCTGAAGACTCTCCTACTGAGGTCGTGCCTTCTTAGGTTAGTGGTTGTGTGTAAGAACTGTATGTGTTTGTGTGCAATTCAATGTACAGTACAATAATCTACTATATAAAAGCGTTCGGGGATGTCCTTCCGTCCTGTGAGTGCAAAGCGTTGCGGTATTCCTCTTATTACAGACTTACTACTTGCGGATTGAGGTACGAAGCGACGCGATGTGAGCAGAGTTCTGGTGCTCACATTGTTCCCTTGCCTTTGTGCGCAATGCGCTGGAAAAATAGACAAAATTATGTCTCTGGAAATAATGTTGATAGAGTTCAAGTGCCTCACCGTGTAGTAAATATCAGGGGAGATGGTGCTTGCTTATTCTCAGCTATAGCATATTTAGTGCATGAAACTCCGTCTTTAGCGGTACAGATTCGGGCTGACATTGTACGACTTTGGACAGGCACTTAAGGGGATAAAAAAAAAACTTAGATTTTCGGGAGATGTTATTAATGGGCACTTTGATGTTCTCATTCCCTACACTTACATGCCTGATGTACACATGGAGCGCACAAAAATTGAGGATAAAAGTTGGTCGCCTTAAAAGGCGAGTGAGCCTAGTAATATGATATTTGTAACGTCTAATATGTCTTATTTTCTCTTATTTTGCCTAATATATTGGTTAATACAAGTGTAATGGTGACTAAAGGGAGTTATTTAATGTCTAGAGGGCTCTAATAATGTTAAAAAATGTATTTAGAAGGTCGTATTCTATACTCTAACTGCGAAAATATTCGATTTATAAATAAAGAATCCTACTTCGCGAAAATTTATTTATCACGGTAGTCTGGAACGGATTAACCATGATAAATGAGGGTTCACTGTATATATACTGTATATATATATAAATAATTACATTGACAATCATGTTACGTTATTTTCAAAATGTTTCCTTTTCTTTTTCATTACTTCTTTAACACACTACGTCTCCTCTGCGAAGCGTGGGTATTTTGATAGTTTTTAATAAATTTGCAAAAATCTCAAGTAAACTTTTTTCACATTGTCATTATGGGGTGTTGTGTGTTGAATTATGAGAAAAAATGAATTTAATCAGTTTTTGAATAAGGCTGTAACATAACAAAATATGGAAAATGTGATGCACTGTGAATACTTTCCAGATGCACTGCATATATATTGCATATATTCCTTAATTGAAAAATACTGTCCTGGTAACCTGATTAATATGTGATTTAAAATTTAGGTTAAAGTAAATTTAGGTTAAAGTAAATAATTACCCCTGAACTCTTTATCTCCGTCTTGACTTTTAAGGATCAATTTTATTTTAAATACCTTAACTATATCCATTTTACCAATAACTAAGATTTCTGTTTTCAGCGTTTTTATTTTGAGAAAATTACTACTTATCCATTCAGATACAAAAGTAAGACATTGGGTCAGTGAACCACGAGAGTCGGGGTCATCAGGTGCTATTAATAAAGGCAGTTGTGTATCTTCAGCATAGTTATGGTAACTCACGTTATGCCTTGAGATAATTTGACCTAATGGAAGTATGAGATCGAAAAAAAAAGCAGTGAACCCAGGATAGATCCTTGTGGAACACCATATAGAATATCATGTGTCTTCAAAGAATAATTTTCACAACTAATAAACAATTTTCTAACCGTTACGTAAGACTCAAACCAATTTAAGACATTGTCGGAGAGGCCCACACACTGACTAAGGCAATTTAAGAATATTATGATCAATGGTATCAAATGCTGCACTCAGATCTAAACGGATGAATACAGATAAATGGCCTCTGTCCGTATTTTCCCACAAATCATTTTCTACTAGTTTCTGTACTGTGATTTGTTCTAAAACCTGATTGAAACTTGTCAAGAATAGCATTCAAGTGATCATTTAGCTGCGTAATGACTGTCTTTCCTAAAATTTTACTTGGTAAAGGTAGGTTAGAAATAGGTCAGGAGCGTCTATGTCAGCAGCAGCTCTTACTTTAGCATTTGAATTTTCCATTTTACTATTTACATTATTATCACTATTGTATTAAGCACTGAAGATGGACTAGTTCTCTATAATGCTAGTAAACTCTGAAGCTACAGATTTATATATATATATAAATATATATAAATATTGTTTTTTAACAACAATCACTAGTTGTAGCTATCAGTATTTCTATATTAAATAATAATAATAATAAAAAAATGGTCTGATAATCCCATATCCATGATCTGCCTCACATCAACTTTTAATCCTTTAGTAATCACTAAATCCACTGTGTGAACCCCTTATGCGTAGGCTGGCTAATGTACTGGTTCAGATCAACAGAGTGCAGGAGGATCATGAATTCTTTTGCTTTCAGGAACTTGTCATAGTTAGTTATTATAATTGACACTAAGTCTGAGAATTCCTAATGCATAATATGCAAAATGCATTATATTTAGAAGGCATACACTGGACAATTCTACAATAACAACAGCAAGATACTCAAAAGACATGAACGTACCATTGCCGACATCTTTACACTTTAACAAGCTCAATCTAATATTTGCTAAACTGCTGCCTTTGTTGCCTCTTGCCTTGCAGATTCAATTAAAACAGCTGCACCATCAGAGGTTAGCTACATTTCAATTAATATAAGAAAGTTGATTTTCCTCAAAATTGTTAATGTAAAACAGTTTGTTTTTTAACACTCTTAACATTTAATAAGGCCATATTTAAGGTCTCAGAAGAACAGTCCTGAATAGGCAGAATGTTATGGCAGTTTGGAATTGTAATTAAGTTATTTCTGTTAATGCTGCTTTGTGTGGATTTTTTTTTGTTTAATCTATAACCTGTTATTATAGTTTTAATACAGTGCACATCTAGATGTGAAACGGTAATTAAATTATTCACATCTATGCTGCATTGTTCAGATTTTTTACTTAGACTGAGGTTGGTTATTATAGTGTTAATGCAGTGCACATTTATGGACGAGCTCGCTACAGAGTTACCATATCCAAGCAAGCCATTATGAAAGTTAATTGGTTTAGAATTATATAGTCAAGAAAGACAAATTAACTTACAGATTGTTTTTGGAGAGGACTCAGGCGCTAAATCTAGTAGACTGCAGACCATCTTGCCAGAAGAAATGCGGCCTCTCCCGGAAGAGATCCCAGTTGTCCACGAACCTTATGTTTTGTCCTTTGCAGAAACCTTTCAGCCAGTTGTTTAATGCCAGCAGACAGCTTTAGTATTCATCTGATTTTTTAGACAGAGGTTAGGGACCCGAAATAAAGATTCTTGCAACTGGGGTCCTCTACATCGTTGCATTAATAAGTGCTATGAAATCCACTTTGAGAACCTCTAACTGTCTGTATCACATGTTGTTTACTCCAACCTGTATTATGATGGTCCCTGCTGGCCTGTTCTTTTGCATCTTGAAGACTGTCGGCACTCATCTCTGTTGGGTAGTGTCAATGAGTAAGAGGCCTATGGAGCTGCAAAACAGAAGTAATGTTCACAACCTGGGAATAAAAGAAAAGTCTAAGAGCGGAAAACCTACTGAATTTCTGGAGGTTATGACCAAAGATAAATCTTTTCTTATTTGTCTGCTTTCCTGTGGTGCAGAGGTGCATAGTCTCTGTATGCCTCACCAAAATCCCTCCTGTCTGAGGCCAGTAGTCGTTAAGTTTTTTAGCCACACCTATCATTAAACTGCCCTTTGAATGACACAAAACATTCCTAATTTAGTATGCGACTATCATAAAATCTTTCCTTATTTTAGTCAACAACTCAAGCTAGTAAGGAAGGCTATGTATCCAGTAATGAAAAGAGCCAGTGAAGTACATTTGAAACTGTTTCCCCTGTATCTGACCCATCTTAGAATCACATGCTTCACAACACATGTACTTTGAAAATCTGAACCAAGCTTTGGAAGGCACTGATCATTTTCAAGATACTGACACATTCCTTTTTAATGACTATTTCAATATCTTTAATCCTCATAAAGCATGTGTATTTTGTTATAGCAGTAGGAGATTGATACTATTTTCTTAATTTATTCTGGTTGAATAATTGTAATTTTTGGGAGAGGTGTTTCTTTGTACGCTATTCTGGAGTTTTTTTAGTTTTGGGGATTTGTGGGGCGCTGCATTATTGATTCCTCTGCTGCCAATAAACTGATGATGACTTACAGACTTGCAAATTCCAAGATGTGAGATAAGGATTTTATCTATTACAAAGTTTTGTAATGTGACTATGAATTTGTATTTAACTGATTCATAATCTCAAGAAAACTTATCATTGGTATTATTTGTGAAGCTACAGGTCATCAATGATGACACTCAAATCCCACCTAAATTATATATATAATAATTTTACATAGATTGCAGCACATTGCAACTTTGGTGCCATAACTAATGAGTGTAAGCACCATACCTCACATCTTCTGTCTTTCTTTCTTTGAAAAATCGCAAAGCATGCACTGCAAGCTATGGACCCTTGTTTGCATTTATTTTGTTTTTGTAGTATTGCCTTCATCTTTAAATCTTAACTTCTGAATGAAGACAATGAACAATAATGGACTATGTTTTGAAGAAGTAAATGAATATATCAGACACCAGAAATCATACCCCCCTTCTATTTAGTTAACCTAAGCAGCACTGAATGCAAGGTGGGGGCCAAAATTAGATGTGATGCCATTTTATTGTATCCCCAGGTCTATGCATACCACAGTTCCACAATTATTTGTTTCTTGCAATATAGCCAGCTACTACATTGGTATTGTTCAGCTTCTTTTACAGGTAATATTGTCCTGTAACTAATGACATTTCTTATTGCTTCTTTCTCTTATTATGGAACTAGATCAAAAATAAAAATAAATTGTTCATCCAGTTCAACTGGAATTTTAACTGGCTTTTTAAATAAATTACTTAATTTAAATTTTTTGTACCAGCTGTACTGATTTTGATTCTACTGAATTGCCAAGTCTTACTATCATTCTCCTCCAATGCCCTATCAGTTCATCCTTGCTGAGGAAAACTCTCCTGCATGTGTTTCTTTGTAATTCATCAAATTAGAAGTTTAGAAGTTTCTGACGCCTATACTATTGATCATTTCCACTTAGAAACAAGATTTATGAAATAATTTGAATGGCTTGTCATTGTTTTTAATAAACTAAAATGTAAAGATTACAGAAATTTAAGTTAGAATAGAAAAGAATAACCAGTTAAATTTCATGCATATTTTATATTTCACTGGTTACATACAGAAATAGATGAAGTTATGGCAATAACATACTCCTATTTATTTATTTATTAAAACAAACATCCTAATCGTGATGTTTCACCAATAACAATTATTGTATAGTATTCTGTTATCATCTTGCAGTACATGAGAAATTTGAATATAAGGAATAGTGAACACTTGGAAGTCACTCAGTCATTTTCAAACCTGCTTAGTCCTGAACAGGATCATGGGGGTCTGCTTGGAGCTTTATCCTAGCTATCAAAGAATACAAGGCAGGAACAAACTCTGGACAGGGCACCAGACCTTTGCAGGGTGAATATACACACATGGGCTAAATAGGAACATCAATTAACCTAACCTGCATGTCTTTGAATAATGGGAGGAAACCCATGCAAATACAGGGAAAACATGCAAACTCCACACAGGGAGGACCTGGGATGTGAACCCTGATCTCTGCACTGCGAGGCAGCAGCGCTACCACTGCACCACCATGCTGTCCACACTTGGAAGTGAAATGCCCAATTAATTATACTAGGAAACTACTTTTCATTTAATTCCATGTTTTAAAAGATGTGCCTATAATAAGCATTATTTATCTATTAATTAAGGCTATGTCTATAATTAAAGTAGAATATACAGGATAAAGCTGTCCAGCCTGTGTTTACCTGACATTAATAATGAGACTACATGCTTATTAAAATACTGCTTGAGAATTAGAGGCAATCTCAGAACCTAGAAAATTAATTGATATGTAAAATGCTTGATTTTTTTAATCATTTTACATTGTGTTTTGGCATAGCTTTGCATTTTCATAAAACAACATCAGGTTTGTTCATTAAATCTGCCAGCCAACACATACGAACTGAGGTTTATAAAGAGGATCTTTACTACAAACCAGTTTTGCTTTTGACAATATAAGAGCACAAAAGCCATGAATAACAACAAGGGGCTGCCATTCAATTGACCAATATCACTCAACATCTCCTCCAGGTATGCATTCCCATGACCATTTGTGTTATGAAGTGTTCCTGCATTCTGCCCTAAATACATGTCCTCTTATTTCCCATTGGTTTATAATGGGTATGATTTATAGTTTAATTTAAAGAACATTTCTGGTTCACATTTATGTGATGACTTTGAGAATTTAAAACATCTAAATTAGGCAACGAAATGACTATTTTGTTCCAAGTTATTGTGGATTAATTTCCTGTGGATAACCTTAAATTTATGCACACAGCACATAAATTAAAACACTTTAATAGGTTTCAAAATATAGTGTTCGTTTGGCATGAGATGGCTGTATTAACAGGAGTAATGCTGCTATTCAGAAATACAGTGATGGACTTGAGATATCTTCCAAGAAAGCCCCAAACTCAATATTTCTATGTATTCCTACTCAGTCTTGAGCACTAGGTCCCTAACACTTTCAGATACTGTAGCTCAACGTTTACATTGCAGCTACAAAGTCGTGTTGTGAATCTACTTCAGTACCAAAAGCTGCCAAAATACTTACAAAGTTGCCCACTAGAGGGGGAACCACCATTAAAATACCCCAACTAGAACCAAAAAGGGCAAAGACAAATCTTGATAAAATAAAACAGTTTGTTTTCGCAATGTCTGTGCAAGCCAAAAAGCTCAGAAGAGCACAAGGAGAAGCCTGAAAAGGCAAAGCATAACACAGTAACCAAAGTCCCAAAACAGAATTCAAAAATCAAGGTCAAAAGTAGAGCAGAGGTGTAAAAAATATCAATCAACACAGACCCAATATAAAATGCAAAAAATGAAGTCAAAAACAGAGCAGGGATTCAAAATACCAGAAAATCAAAACACAAAAACAAAGCACAGCAAAATCACAATAACTCTCCACTAATAGCGTATAAAATGAACAGCGAGGAATCATGAAGAGGTCCTCCCTTAAATAGGGTGAAGGGCCATTCCTGGTGGTGATGGGCAGGTGGCCCCACTCTTTGTGGGACCACCCCAAAGCTCAAGGGACATAGCTAAAGCCCTTCACCTTTTCCAACATGCAATTAGAAAGATGTGCATAATAAATAAAATAAACATTAATACAAATAAATTGCATAAAAAAAAAACAATAATAAATGACACTTTGAATTCCTGGCTGGAGAGACATGCTGGCTAAAACACGACAAAGAGGATTTGATGTAAAACAGGTAACCTCCAAAATCAAAAAAGGCTTTAGCCCCTTTTAAAAAAATCTCAGAATTGAAATGTCTAAACTGCAGGTGATGTTTGCAGAGCTCATACAAGATATAAAGAAAACCGAGAAGGCAAATGAAAAAGCAAGGGCAAAGGCACATGAGAGATTGAAACAGGAGTTGCAACAAGCAAATGAAACGCAGCGGCTGATGCTGCAACAGGCAAATGAAAGGCTGCGACAAGAAATCCAAGTCGAGATTCGGCAGATGCTGGGTAAAATTGAAACGCTTACTGATCAATTGGAGGATCTCAAGGAGACATTCACGACTAGGATTGAATTAGCCGAAAATTTAGTTACCAGTGCTGAAGAAAAAACAGAAAATGTCAGCTCCGAATGCAAAAAACTCGGAGACAGACTGGCTGCTTTTAGAAGATTGGAGTAGAAGGTATAATGTCAGAATTGAAGGTCTAACTGAGAATCGAGTTCAAACCCTGTGCAATTCGCAGCTGAACTTTTTTCTAAAATAATCGGCGACGACTTTAAAGGAGAATCTGAGATCCACGTACGCGATAAGCTGCTGCTATCTCAAACACCGTTAGACCCAGATCTTTTATAGTTCGTTTTGAAAGATTATCATTTAAGCTAGAGGTTATGGCACTTTTAGAAACAAGGAAGATATTATATATAAAATAACCACATTCGTATCTTCCCTGACTTCTCTCCAGCAACAGCTACTAAACGCGTAGCCTTCTACAACATTAAACAGCGGATACGGCAAGCCAGCGTCAAATACAGCCTCTTGTATCCAGCTGAAAGTGGAATGGTAGGGTCAATTCTATGTCTTCGCTAGCAAGGAAGAAGCAGAAAAGGAATTAAGAAAGCTGATCCCGGGACTATTTTGATACATAATAGTGAGTCATGGCGGTTAATGATAAAGCAAGGATTAATAATCTACTGTCTAATCTATTTGTTTTAAAATACGGGTTTTATCAGCATATATTCTCATTATTACTTAGTATTACTAGGGCGGTATCTGTTTATGTTTTATTGTGCTTAATTACTTTTTCTTTTTTTTTTCTAATTATTTCATCTCTACCCTAAACGAGACTGTTCAATATCATACCCTTGGTTTATTGTTATTGCTATTACTGCATTAAGACTTGTTATCCTTATTCTGGACACATTTTAACACCATCACCCGGGTTTATTATCTGGGTGTATCATCTTAATGCACTAAAATTGCTGAAGACTATATATATATTTTAAGTGCAAAATTTTTTTTTTTTAAAGACTATATTGGTAATAGATATCTCTATCTTTTAACCCTAAAACGGCCTGCATTGGGGCTTGTTTTGCTTTGGACGTGCTCTGTCTCTGGGTATGTCAGAGGACTGGGACTGTGTGAAGTGGGTTTTAGCCTCACTTGGGGAGGCAAAAGGGAGGTGGGGGTTAAGGGGAGGAGAGAAAGAGAGCAGGCTTGATCTATGCCTAATCTATCCTATTAACTTTTATAATTATAACTACCAACGTAATAATAAGCTGCATGGCAACAACTCTAGGGAAATAGGAAATTAAGGCCGAAGCTGTCTCACTTCCAGTTAAGACTATAAAATGACATCAAAAACTCAGAATCAGTGTCTCCATGATGGGACAGTTAACTTCGTAAGCTGGAATGTTAAAGGCCTGAATCACGAATTAAAGAGAAAGAAAGTACTCTCTCACCTAACAGGTCTAAATGCTAAAATAGTATTTTTACAGGAGACCCACTTACTAAGCAAGGATCAGTTCCGCTGCAAAAGACTGGACTGGCCAAATGTTCCATTCTTGTTTTACGAAGAAAACTAGAGGTGTGGGAATTCTCATACATAGAACAGTACCATTTGTAGCATCAGATGTAGTATGTCATGGGAGACTTATCTAACTGTAAAATGATTTTGATAAATGTTTATGCACCTAATGTTGATGATAAGGAATTTATACAAAATTTATTTGCATCCATTCCCAATCTGAACACTCATAAAGTTATAATGGCTGGGGACTTTAATTGTGTTCTAAATCCACTTTTAGATAGGACTTCCTCCACAGGGGGAACGGCATCTAACACCGCAAAGATAATTACAAAGTTTATAACTGATCACAACTTATCAGACCCCTGGAGGTTTTTAAACCCAAATTCAAGAACATATTCTTTCTACTCACCAGTACATCATTGCTACTCAAGGATTGATTACTTCTTTATAGACAATAACTTCTTGCCTATGATTAAATCTTGCAAATACGATGCTATTGTTATTTCTGACCATGCACCTATGATCTTGAAGCCCCATACACTCACCCCACAGATGGCGCCTCAACCTGCTTCTATTAGCTGACGAGAATTGTACAGAATTTATATCCAAACAAATCAAATTCTTTCTAGAGACAAATACATCCCGAGATCTCTGCAGGAATACTCTGGGAAACTCTTAAGGCCTTCTTAAGAGGACAGATTATCTCATATCTTTCCCACAGAAATAAATCCAAAGCCAAGAAAGTAGCAGAGATAAAAAGCGAAATTACTAAAATAGATGAAGAACACGCCAGACTACCAAGTGAGACTCTACATAGGAGGAGGCAGGCTCTACATTCAGAATTAAACCTCTTGACAACTAAAGAAACTGAACAACTAATCTACAAATCCAGACATCATTATTATGAACATGGAGAGAAAGCTAATAAGCTTTTAGCTCAACAAATTCACAAGCAAGAAGTGCAACGCAATCTCGGTAATCACCAACACGAACGGAGATAAAATCATCGAACACAAAAATATAATGCACACTTTCAGAGACTACTATAAATCCCTATATACTACTGAGTTTAAAGAAGACAATACACAATCTAATGCATTTCTGGATACATTACAGATACCACAAATAGACACTTTTAGTGTGGAGGAACTTGATAAACCTCTGGCGTTATCAGAATTACTAGATGCTATAAAGTCACTCCAAGGGGAAAGCAGCAGGCCCTGATGGCTACCCTGCAGAATTTTACAAGAAATTCTCCGCTCAGCTAGCTCTCCTCCTATTAGCAACATTTACAGAAGCCAGAGATAACCAATCTCTTCCACAAACCTTTCGCCAAGCACTAATCACTGTTTTCCAAAACAAAATAAGGACTTATTACAATGTGCATCATACAGACCAATTTCACTTCTGAATAACGACGTTAAAATACTCTCTAAAATCATAGCTAGAAGGATGGAGAAAGTGCTCCCTTGGTAATATCACAAGACCAAACTGGATTTATTAGGGGCGACACTTATCTTCAAATCTTGACGCCTGTTTAATGTAATATACTCACCAACTAAATCAAACACCCCAGAAATATTATTATCATTGGATGCAGAAAAGCATTGACATGATTGAATGGAAATACCTTTTACTACATTGGAGAAGTTTGGGTTTGGCCCGAACATTTGTGCATGGATTAAATTACTGTATACTAACCCAGAAGCTTCAGTTTGCATCAACAACATTTGCTCAGACTACTTTAAACTAGAACGTGGCACTAGACAAGGATGCCCCTTGTCACCGCTGCTGTTTGCGATTGCCATTGAACCACTGGCAATACATTGTCGAAATACTGATCAGATAAAGGGGATTAGCAGAGAAGGACTGGAACAGAAAATCTCATTATATGCAGATGATATGGTACTGTATATATCGGACCCAGAAAATTCTGTGCCTGCAGTCTTAGCAGCACTCACAGAATTTCAAAAGATCTCTGGTCTCAGAATTAATCTGAATAAAAGTGTACTCTTTCCAGTGAATTCTCAAGCATATAATATTAGATTAGATACCCTACCTTTTATCATTGCAGAACAGTTTAAATACCTAGGGTAAACATCACAAGTAAACATAAAGCTCTATATCAACAAAATTTCACCGTCTGCATGGAAAAAATTAAACAAGACTTGCATAGATGGTCAACCCTTCATCTCACACTAGCTGGAAGAATTAACACTGTTAAGATGAATATTCTTCCTAAGCTCCTTTTTTATTTCAAAACATCCCAATATACATTAATAAATCATTCTTTAGGCAATTAGATTCAACAATAACCTCATTTATTTGGAATTCAAAACATCCACGCATCAAAAGAGCGACCCTACAAAGACAAAAGGCAGAAGGCGGCATGGCTCTACCTAACTTCCAGTTTTATTACTGGGCAGCAAATATACAGGCGATAAGAACCTGGACACAAATAGAAGAACATACACAGGCTTGGACCGCAATAGAAGTAAAATCCTGCAGTACTTCTTTGTATTCCTTGCTCTGTGCTCCAATAAACACACGTTATCGGCAGGATACAAATAACCCAATTGTGCTCCACTCACTTAGAATCTGGAACCAATGTAGAAAGCATTTTCAGACGGAGAAGCTTCAATCTGTGGCACCTCTGTAAGAGAACCATCTCTTTCAACCTTCACAAACATATGCAGTTTTTACCGTATTTTTCGGACCATAAGGCGCACCGGACCATAAGGCGCACCAGTTTTTAGAGAAGGGAAATGAAGAAAAAAAAGATTCTGATGTCTTAAAACATTTTATGTGCATTAAAACCCAACATCACAGTCATAAACACATGTAATCAACCCTGTAAAGTGAACAGCAGCATTTAGAACCATTATTAACAAATACAGTCAGCAAAAGACAAAATTACTGTAAAACACAATAACGAGACTTCAGTAATAAAATAGAATAAAGTTGAACAGTTACGCTCTTTTAGGTTCTGCTTGTTTTATGAGAACCCCAAGAACTCCTCATCGCTAGAGTCAGAATCTAGAAAGCTCAGATCCTCACAATCACTAACAGGACTTTCGTCACTACTGGTGCTGGTACCGGTATTTTCATATAACATATCATCTTCAGTCCCATCTAAGGCATTGCTGATGCCACATTTTTTGAAGGAATGTACAATGATCTCATCCTTAACTGAGTCCCATGAGGTTTTCACCCACTCACAAACTTGGGTAATAGTGGGCCTTTTCATTCTTCCAGTAGGTGTAAGATCATGATTACCAGCAGCCATCCATTTGTTCCACTCTTCCCTCATAAACACTTTAAATGGTTTGTTGATGGACATGTCCAGAGGTTGCAGCTGGCTGGTAAGACCACCGGGAATTACAGCTAAATGAGTTTTGACTTCTTTAAAGTTCTTTTTTGTAGTGTCGTGATATGTGCTCTGAACTGGTCAAGCACTAACAAGGATGGTTTTTAAAAGCCCACCAGGACGTTTGGACCATACTTTTCAATCCAGAGCCTCATTCCCTTTTCGTCCATCCATCCTTTGTCATGGACATGCACCACGACTCAGAGGAATTGCTTCTTTGGAAAAGTTTTCCTTTTGAAGATGAGCATTGGTGGCAATTTAGTACCATCTGCACAGCAGGACAACACAAGAGTGTAATGGGTTTTCTCATGCCCTGAGGTTTTAACGGTTATAGTTTTTGCTCCTTTGTGGTCTACTGTTCTATTGGATGGTACATCAAAAGTAAGCGGACTTCATCCATATTTCCAATCTGGCTTAGTTCAAATTGATTCTTCTTTCTGGCATCAATGACGAATTTGTGAAAAGACAAAATCTTTTCTTCATATTCGTTGGGCATTTTTTGAGCAATTTTTGTTTTGGTGCGCATAGCAAGGCCAGATCGCTTCATGAATCTGTAGCACCATGATGGTGAGCCAGTGAAATCTTAAATTCCTTTTCTACAGCAATGAGTCTGGCTTTATTCATGATCATTTTTGTGGAGACTGAGAAGCCATTTTCACGGTGATGTGTGATCCACTCCTTTATGTCCACCTCCAACTCTGGCCACTTTGCAGCATGCCCACGTAAAGTTTGCTTACTTTTGTCCAACTTTTGCAGCTGATCCTCCTGTTTCCGCCACTCTCTAATCATCTTTTCAGAGGGAGGTGGTCCAAAGTGTCTCTCTGCTGCTCTGTTGCCATGTTCCTTGGCATATTTTATAACTTCCAGTTTGAAACCAACTTTATATGTGCATCTCTTCTGCTTGGACATCTTAGTGAGGAGGTGGTACTGGTACAGTATTTCTGCAAAACCTTCAAAATCGTAATTAAAGAACTGTCAGTAATACCAATACGGTGTCTTTTAATTCCCCATATTCCATCAGGTGCTCTCATATCCCCCCTCATTCCATCCAGTGCTCTCATATCTTCCCCACACACACATTTTATTACTATCAGGCCTAAACACTGTTACCAGTATAGTGGGGGGCAAGCTGTACCGTAGTTCACAATATTGCCCGTATACTGTATGCAGAGACTTTCTGTGATTTACCATAGCGGTAACATTTACGGTACTGTCCCACAGTGTAAAACACTTTCCAGCCTCTCACAAGGCTAAAAGCTGTCAGCAAAGTTCAGTGTTATTTGCCATGATATGTATGGTCATTTTGTTCCAGGCTCAGGCTGACTGAGACTGTGACAGTCTGTCACTACTAGTTCTGAATTTGTCTCAGTTGTATTTTTAATTGTATTAGGGTTTCTGTTTATGCATATTCAGTTGTATTTTTAATTGTATTAGGGTTTCTATTTGTATGTATATTCTTGCGCTTTTACCTTCACTCAGTCATTTCACTTGTCATTTACAGTGATCCCTTGCTGTATCGCTTTGACTTTCGCGGTTTTGCTCTATCGCTGGATTTTATATGTAAGCATATGTAAATGTATATTGCGGATTTTTTGCTGATTCGTGGATTTCTGCGGACAATGGGTCTTTTAATTTATGGTACATGCTTCCTCAGTTTGTTTGCCCAGTTGATTTCATACAAGGGGCGCTATTGGCGGATGGCTTAAAAGCTACCCAATCAGAGCACGTATTACATATTAACTAAAACTCCTCAATGCTATAAGATATGCCTCCTGCGCTTTGCTCGATTGTTTGCTTGTCTCTGCCTCTATCTCACCCTCTCTGACATTCTCTGCGCCTGACGGAGTGGCTGTGAGCAGAGGTGCTGTTTGCACAGAAGCTGTTTGCCTAGTGGATACAGACGCTCCTCTAAGAAATGCCGCTTTATCGAGGTGCGTCCAAAAGCACACTTATTGATTTTTTGATTGTTTGCTTTAATCTCGCGCTCTCTCTCTCTCTCTGACGTTCTCTGCGCTTGACGGAGGAGATGTGAGCAGAGGGCTTTTGCACAGAGGCTGTTTGCTTAGAAGATAGGGACGCTCCTGTAAAAAATGCTGAAAGGCTACCTTCGCATTGATCCCTTCATTGCGCTGCTTTATCGCGGTGCTTGCATACTTAAAAGCGCAACAGCCCTATTGATTTTTCATTGTTTACTTTACTCTCTCTCTGACATTCTCCGCTCCTTACGCACTTTGAAGAGGAAGATATGTTTGCATTCTTTTAAATGTGAGAAAGAACTGTCATCTCTGTCTTGTCATGGAGCACAGTTTAAACTTTTGACTAAAGGGTGTTATTTCATGTCTAGAGGGCTCTAATAATGTTAAAAAACGTATTTAGAAGGTCGTAAACAGGTTTTCTATGCTCTAACTACGAAAAGATTAGATTTATAAATAAAGAATCCTACTTGGAAATTCATTTATCTGTCTGGAGCGGATTAACCGCGATAAACAAGGGTTTACTGTATAACTGTGCGGAGAATATTTATAAACAGTGTGGGAGAGTTTCTAAGGGCTTAAAATATATAAAAATAATCATACAAACATATGGTTTCTACTTCGCGGATTTTCACCTATTGCGGGGGGGTCTGGAACGCAACCCCCGCGATCGAGGAGGGATTACTGTACCTCTATTCGTATTTCACTGGTGTGTGCAGTGGTGGCGCTCGACTCGCAACTCCTGTCCTGCCTCAGCTGGTGTCCGCCCGCTTCCGGGATTGGAACCAGCGTGAGGCGCACACGTGTTCTCACAGGAGGGAGGTCACGTATGCGCCTCACGCTGGTTCCGATCCCGAAGCGGCGGACACCAGCTGAGGCGGATGGGAATCGATGAATGATGATGCATGCAGACTGCAGGATCAAGGAAGGGACCGTCACCGTACACTACACTGTACCAGTTAGAGTCCAGTCCCCTGACTCCAGTGGCGGTGGGCGGGGCGGGAATGGAGCATTGCAGCCAGCAGGAATGATCATGGAAGCAGGTACGGTACTACTACTACCACAGGGCAGCAGCAGCTCCTGACTCCAGTGAGCGGGGCGGGCGGCCGCGGCGGGAATGGAGCACAGAGCCGGGCAAGTTGAAAATTTTTTTTTTACAGCACATGTTTAGGCTATATTCGGACCATAAGACGCAGGGACTTTTCCCCCCCAATTCTGGGGGGAAAAAAGTGCGTCTTATGGTCCGAAAAATACGGTAATATCTGGAAAAAAATTGGAATTAACTTGCTTAGAGATCTTTATATAGACAATGTCTTTGCATCCTATGAACAATTACATTCCAAATTTAACATTCCAGCCGCACATTTCTTTCACTATCTTCAAATCAGGAACTTTGTTAAACAGAACCTTCCAGATTTTCCTCATCTTGCACCCTCATCCATGTTGGAAAAAATATTGCTCAATCTCAAGGACTTAAGACTCCATCTCTACAATATATAAAATCATTTTACAATCCCTCCCTTTCAAAGATCCAAGAGGACACTGGGAAAAAGATCTCTCAATTAATATATCAGAAAAGGAGTAGAAAGTAGCAATGCAGAGAATTTTCTCGAGCTCCATATGTGCAAAGCATACAATTATTCAACTCAAAATTATATATCGAGCACATCTGTCTCGACTAAAACTCTCCAAAATGTTTCCAGGGCATGATCCAACCTGCGACCGTTGCAACCAAGTCCCAGCCTCACTGGGTCACATGTTCTGGGCCTGCTCCAAATTAACATTATTCTGGACAAAAATTTTTAATTACCTTTCAGACAGCCTTGGACTCACAATCCCACCTAACCCATTAACAGCTGTGTTTGGGGTTCTTCCAGATGGATTTAAGGTGAAGAAAGACAAACAAATTGTGATTGCATTCACTACACTTTTGGCACGCAGACTTATTCTGATAAACTGGAAGAACCCAAACTCTCCTCTTTTAAGTTAGTGGGAAACCGATGTGTTATATAATTTGAAATTGGAAAAAATCTAATACTCAGTTAGAGGATCCGTACAGACTTTTTTCAAAACATGGCAGGATCTAATCAGTAATATTTTAAAATAAGTTCATGAAGAACAGAGAACTCATTAATTTAGGCATGTTTACAAGCCTTAACTTTTACGCAGTTTGGCTTGCTCTCTCACTCAGGGGTGGGGATCGATCTGTTCTTTAACTCAATATTTCTTTTTGTAAAAACTTGATTGCTTTGTATGGATTGCAATAAAATTAATAACAATAAAAAAAAAATCTTAAACACCTGACAAGAGCTGTACAGTATTAAGCACTATTTCTTTTGTCTGTTTCATTTTTTAACCCAAGGGTTATGTTTTTGTGGTTTATTTTTTCGTTTGCAGTTATTCTGACGAAGGTTATTTTGAATACCATCCTGTTTTCATTATGTATTTGGGATGCATCACATGATTCCGATTCTGACAGACTTTGCCTATAAAGACACAATGATTTTACAGTGCATTATCTATCAGTGGATGGACTCTACATTTCAATTCTTGTTAGTGGTAGTTAATTTATTATTTCAAATAGAATTTAATTGGTTGGTTTATTTTTTACCTTCTGTCTTTTTTACTTTAACCCCTTATTCACCCTTATACCCTTTGAATTTGTAGTTTCCTGTTTGGGTTTGATTTCCAAGCTTTTCACCCTTTGCTATTCCTAACTATGACTTTGTCGTAAGAACAGTCTCCTTGATCTTGTGATTCTCAGAATAATTTTAGGCCCACAGGGTGTTTCTTAACAGTTTGGCTGAAAGAGATTGGAGACTTCACAGAAGAATATACAGAGATAAGAGACTATAGGTAGTGAAAATTACATGCTCTGCTCCTTGGTTTTCTCCTGAGTTGCATCACATGAAAGCTTGTGGGCGAAGGCTTTAACACCTTAGTGGGGAAAATGGCCTTGGTTATCCATGTGACTGTCTACAAGGAATATGTCACCATCTTTAAACAGGCATTAATGAGGACTAAGCCTACTTTCTATATAAATAGTATGTGGTCACTATAACACCAGAACACTTTTTTTCTACTGTTAGTAGGCTCATTAAACCTGCAAATAATTTTCCTTTGTTTGCCTCTTCTGACCTTTGTCTTATTTAATAATGAGATTGGTCTGATTTTTTCAGAGTTTCAAAATAGTTCAATTGCTCTATCGGAAAAATGTCCATCTTCTACCTTAATTGGAAAATGCTCATCTAGTCTCCTTTTCCTGGACAATCCTGCTGTCCATAAGCTTATCATGGCCGCTAGGCCCACTGCCTGTATCTTGGATTCCATTCTTTCTTTTTTTTGGTTAAGGCTACTTTGTCTTTCCTCCTCCCTTTTATTAACAGTGCTATTACCAGATTTCTTTCTACTGGATTGGTTCTTTCCAGCCTTAAACGGGTGTTGTTACACCTGTCCTTAAGAAACCTGAACTTGTCCCTGAGGGCTTTATAATCTATTTCCAATCTTCCACTCCTTAGTAAAATGTTGGAATATACAGTACTGTTGCAGATCATTTGAAAGACATTCTTATCTCCAATGATCTGTTTGAGGAATTTCAGTCTGGTTTCAGGGCATACCACAGTATAGATTCTGCACATGTCAGAGTGACCAAATATCTCCTGTTTGCGGTGATTCGTGCTATTTTAACACTTATGATCTTTTTAGACCATACTGCTGCTTTTGAGCTTTAGAACTTGAACATAACTTAACCATTACTAGAATTGATCTTGCCTGGTTCAAATCACACCTTAAAGACTGACAGAAATTTGTTGCTATCACTGGATCTAGGTCTGACCTGTCTCATTTGTTTCATGGTTTCTCTTAGGGATCAGTTTTTGACCCCTTGCTCTTTATTATTTATATGCTTCCTCTTGGTGCCATTATTAGATGGCACAGTCCATAGTTATGCAGATGACACACAAATTTATTTACACACTGGACTTACACAAACATTACCTCCTCCTGCATTGGTTGCCTTTTGGCTGATATAAAACACTGGTTGTCTGAAGACTTTCTCAGACTAGTGAAAAAACTGAGGCTCTATTTTTTTAATCTCCAGGTGCCTTAATGAAAATGGATCATTTCTAATTAGAAATTCCAGGATTTATTACACCCCTTCTTGCACAGGTCAAAAATCTTGTTGTTAGTTTAGATCCCACACTCATTTAAACCACCTTGTTGACGATTGTCACGAAATCGCTTCAAACCACTTCCAGCCTGAACACAGCCAAAATGGCATATACTGTATATCCCGGCAATGCCAGTTGATGAGTATTCGATACGTACCAAGGATCGTATTGGAAACATTGGTCACACCATCTAGCAGTTGTAGTGGAAACTGCATCCGCCTGATGAAAGCCAAGTGTTGGCATGGCCATGGAAGTGGATTTCGGCTGCTAATTTCAAGAAATTGTCCAAATTTGAGGAAAGTTGTGCTAAGATAAAAATACATACCAGCTTATTGTTTGCTTTTGTGCTATATTCAAATTAACAATCTCCACAACTTAGCATCTCCTCGACAACAAAAACACAGATTTCTTTTTTTATATATAATTGTAAATACATTTAGGCAACAAGGGTTTAATAATATTACCAAGGTAGACTTTTTTTATGTTTTAAGCAAATCTCAAGGCTGCTTCCTTTTCTTTTGGATACTGAAGCAAAGACACTTATTCATGCTGTTGTCACCTTGTGACTTAATTATTGCAATGAACTACAGTATGTCCAAAATGCAGCGGCAAGGGTTGTTACACATTTTAAACCTTAGGAATATATTATTTCTACACTTTAAAAATTACATTGGTTACCTGTCCTTTTTCACATCTAATATAAACTTCTCTTAGTTTTTAAGGCCCTTCAAGGTTTGGCTCTACCTTATCTGTTTCTTTATTGAAGTCATATGTTTCATCATGCTCACTTCGCCCTTCTGATTCTGTGCTGTTATCCAAATTGTTTGCCAGTGGAGAAGGTATTTCACAGTTAGGTCTGAATGCAGTGAGATATAGTAATCAGCATCAGCATCTGGAGAGGACAGATAAAGTTGCATTTATACTTACCACCAGAGAGCTGCTGTATTCCAGCCTAGCGAGATCGTGTCTTCACAAGAAATGAAACAGCATGGGAAGTAAGGATTTAATAGATCCTTTTTCTTAAAATGAGAATAAGAAATACACTGAGATAATAAAAGATTGTGTTGAGCATAAGAGAGAGAAAGAGAACAGTGGGTGGTGTGGCCAGTATTTTGGAATTATAACAAAGTTCCTATGAAAGGGATACGTTGTCTAGTGAAGTAGTAAAAGAAAAAAAAAGATTACAGATAGCTGACCTGAAAAGTTTAAGTTTAAAATAATGTTCATTCATCCAGTTGTAGATGGTTGAGCGATAATTGGAGATCTGAGTGAAATTCTATGTGAAGAAAATGATTGAAATATCTGACAGTTAACTGCATAGAGGTTTGAAGAGGACCTGTGAGGAAATGTGAGTGTAAATTTATTTATTTTTTTTTTTTTTTTTTTTTTATTAATTTTATTACAATCAATACATAGCAATCAAGTTTTACAAAAAAAAAAAAAAAGAATTATGCTAAGAACAGATCGATCCCCACCCTTGAGAGAGAGAGCAAGCCAAAACGGTGTAAAATTTAAGGCTTTTAAAAATACCTAAATCAACAAATTCTCTGTGCTTTATAAACATTTCAAAATATTACTGATTAGATCCTGCCATGTTTTGAAAAAAGTCTGCACAGATCCTCTAACTGAGTATTTGATTTTTTCCAATTTTAAATAATATAACACATCAGTTTCCCACTGACTTAAAAGAGGAGAGTTTGGGTTCTTCCAGTTTATCAGAATAAGTCTGCGTGCCAACAGTGTAGTGAATGCAATCACAATTTGTTTGTCTTTCTCCACTTTAAGACCCTCTGGAAGAACCCCAAACACAGCTGTTAATGGGTTAGGAGGGATTGTGAGTCCAAGACTGTCTGAGAGGTAATTAAAATTTTTGTCCAGAATAATGTTAATTTGGAGCAGGCCCAGAACATGTGACCTAGTGAGGCTGGGGCTTTTGCAGCGTTCACAGGTTGGATCATGCCCTGGAAACATTTTGGAGAGTTTTAGTCGAGACAGATGTGCTCGATATATAATTTTGAGTTGTATAATTGTATGCTTTGCATATGGAGCTTGAGTGAATTCTCTGCATTGCTACTTTCCACTCCTTTTCTGATATATTAATTGAGAGGTCATTTTCCCAGTGTCCTCTTGGATCTTTGAAAGGAAGGGATTGTAAAAGGATTTTATATATTGTAGAGATGGAGTCTAACTCCTTGAAATTGAGCAATAATTTTTCCAGCGTGGATGAGGGTGCAAGATGAGGAAAATCTGGAAGGTTCTGTTTAACAAAGTTCCTGATTTGAAGATAGTGAAAGAAATTTGTAGCTGGAATGTTAAATTTGGAATGTAATTGTTCATAGGATGCAAAGACGTTGTCTATATAAAGATCTCTAAGCAAGTTAATTCCAAATTTTTCCAGATATTAAAACTGCATATGTTTGTGAGGGTTGAAAGAGGTGGTTCTTTTGCAGGGTGCCACAGAAAGAAGCTTCTCCGTCTTAAAATGCTTTCTACATTGGTTCCAGATTCTAAGTGAGTGGAGCACAATTGGGTTATTAGTGTATTGCCGATAGCGTGTGTTTATTGGAGCACAAAGCAAGGAATACAAAGAAGTACTGCAGGATTTTACTTCTATTGCGGTCCATGCCTGTGTATGTTCTTCTATTTGTGTCCAGGTTCTTATCGACTGTATATTTGCCGCCCAGTAATAAAACTGGAAGTTAGGTAGAGCCATGCCGCCTTCTGCCTTTTGTCTTTGTAGGTCGCTCTTTTGATGCGTGGATGTTTAGAATTCCAAATAAATGAGGTTATTGTTGAATCTAATTGCTTAAAAACGATTTATTAATGTATATTGGTATGTTTTGAAATAAAAAAAGGAGCTTAGGAAGAATATTCATCTTAACAGTGTTAATTCTTCCAGCTAGTGTGAGATGAAGGGTTGACCATCTATGCAAGTCTTGTTTAATTTTTTCCATACAGACGACGAAATTTTGTTGATAAAGAGCTTTATGTTTACTTGTGATGTTTACCCAGGTATTTAAACTGTTCTGCAATGATAAAAGGAAGGGTGTCTAATCTAATATTATATGCTTGAATTCACGGAAAGAGTACACTTTTATTCAGATTAATTCTGAGACCAGAGAGCTTTTGAAATTCTGTGAGTGCTGCTAAGACTGCAGGCACAGAATTTTCTGGGTCCGATATATACAGTACCATGTCATCTGCATATAATGAGATTTTCTGTTCCAGTCCTTCTCTGCTAATCCCCTTTATCTGATCAGTATTTCGACAATGTATTGCCAGTGGTTCAATGGCAATTGCAAACAGCAGTGGTGACAAAGGGCATCCTTGTCTTGTGCCACGTTCTAGTTTAAAGTAGTCTGAGCAAATGTTATTGATGCAAACTGAAGCTTCTGGGTTAGTATACAGTAATTTAATCCATGCACAAATGTTGGGCCAAACCCAAACTTCTCCAAAATAGTAAAAGGTATTTCCATTCAATCATGTCGAATGCTTTTCTGCATCCAATGATAATAATATTTCTGGGGTGTTTGATTTAGTTGGTGAGTATATTACATTAAACAGGCGTCGAAGATTTGAAGATAAGTGTCGGCCCCTAATAAATCCAGTTTGGTCTTGTGATATTACTGAGGGAGCACTTTCTCCATCCTTCTAGCTATGATTTTAGAGAGTATTTTAACGTCGTTATTCAGAAGTGAAATTGGTCTGTATGATGCACATTGTAATAAGTCCTTATTTTGTTTTGGAAGACAGTGATTAGTGCTTGGCGAAAGGTTTGTGGAAGAGATTGGTTATCTCTGGCTTCTGTAAATGTTGCTAATAGGAGGGGAGCTAGCTGAGCGGAGAATTTCTTGTAAAACTCTGCAGGGTAGCCATCAGGGCCTGCTGCTTTTCCACCTTGGAGTGACTTTATAGCATCCAGTAATTCTGATAATGACAGAGGTTTATCGAGCTCCTCCACACTAATAGCGTCAATTTGTGGTATCTGTAATTTATCCAGAAATGCATTAGATTGTATATTGTCTTCTTTAAACTCAGTAGTATATAGGGATTTATAGTAGTCTCTAAAAGTGTACATTATATTTTTGTGTTCGATGATTTTATCTCCATTCGTGTTAGTAATTACGAGATTGCGTTGCACATCTTGCTTGTGAATTTGTTGCTAAAAGCTTATTAGCTTTCTCTCCATGTTCATAATAATGATGTCTGGATTTGTAAATTAGTTGTTCGGTTTCTTTAGTTGTCAAGAGGTTTAATTCTGAATGTAGAGCCTGCCTCCTCTTATGTAGAGTCTCGCTTGGTAGTCTGGCATGTTCTTCATCTATTTTAGTAATTTCGCTTTTTATCTCTGCTACTTTCTTCGGATTTATTTCTGTGGGAAAGATATGAGATAATCTGTCCTCTTAAGAAGGCCTTAAGAGTTTCCCAGAGTATTCCTGCAGAGATCTCAGGGGATGTATTTGTCTCTAGAAAGAATTCGATTTGTTTGGATATAAATTCAGTACAATTCTCGTCAGCTAATAGAAGCGGATTGAGGCGCCATCTGCGGGGTGAGTGTATGGGGCTTAGTAATTTCAGCTCCAAGATCATCGGAGCATGGTCTGAAATAACAATAGCATCGTATTTACAAGATTTAATCTTAGGCAAGAAGTTATTATCTATAAAGAAGTAATCAATCCTTGAGTAGCAATGATGTACTGGTGAGTAGAAAGAATATGTTCTTGAATTTGGGTTTAAAAACCTCCAGGGATCTGATAAGTTGTGATCAGTTATAAACTTTGTAATTATCTTTGCGGTGTTAGTTGCCGTTCCCCCTGTGGAGGAAGTCTTATCTAAAAGTGGATTTAGAACACAATTAAAGTCCCCAGCCATTATAAGTTTATGAGTGTTCAGATTGGGAATGGATGCAAATAAATTTTGTATAAATTCCTTATCATCAACATTAGGTGCATAAACATTTATCAAAATCATTTTACAGTTAGATAAGTCTCCCATGACCATCACATATCTCCCTTCAGGATCCAATACTACATCTGATGCTACAAATGGTACTGTTCTATGTATGAGAATTCCCACCCCTCTAGTTTTCTTTGTAAAACTAGAATGGAACATTTGGCCAGTCCAGTCTTTTGCAGCGGAACTGATCCTTACTTAGTAAGTGGGTTTCCTGTAAAAATACTATTTTAGCATTTAGACCTGTTAGGTGAGAAAGTACTTTCTTTCTCTTTAATTCGTGATTCAGGCCTTTAACATTCCAGCTTACGAGTTAACTGTCCCATCATGGAGACACTGATTCTGAGTTTTTGGTGTCATATTATAGTCTTAACTGGAAGTGAAATAGTTTAGGTCTTAATTTCCTATTCCCCCAAGAGTTGTTGCCATGCAGCTTATTATTACGTTGATAGTTATAATTATAAAGATTGAGATGATAGATTAGATATAGATCAAGCCTGCTCTCTTTCTCTTCCCCTTAACCCCCACCCTCCCTTTTTGCCTCCCCAGGTGAGGCTAAAACCCACTTCATGCAGTCCCAGTCCTCTGACATACCCAGAGACAGAGCACGTCCAAAGCACATCAAGCCCCCATGCAGTGGCTTTAAGGTTAAAAGATAGAGATATCTGTTACCAATATAGTCTTTAAAAGAGGAAAAAGGAAGAAAAAAATTTTGCACTTAATATATATACATATATATATATACACATATATATACATATATATATATATATATACATATACACATACATATACATATAATCTTCATCAATTTTAGTGCATTAAGATGATATCCCCAGATAATAAACCCAGGTGATGGTGTTAAAGATGTGTCCAAAACAAGCATAACAAGTCTTAATGCAGTAATAGCAATAACAGCAAACCAAGGGTATGATATTGAACAGTCTCATTTAGGGTACACATGAAATAATTAGAAAAGAAAAAAAAAAGGAGGAAAACGTAATTAAGCACAATAAAACATAAACATTTAGCCCTAGTAATACTAAGTAATGATAAGTAATAAGTAAGTAATAATAATATAAGAATATGAGAATATATGCTGATAAAAACCCGTATTTTAAAACAAATAGATCAGACAGTAGATTATTAATCCTAGCTTTATCATTTACCGCCATGACTCACAATTATGTATCAGAATAGTCCGGGATCAGCTTTCTTAACTCATTTTCTGCCTCCTCCTTGCTAGCGAAAACATAGAAATGACCCTGCCATTCCACTTTCAGTTTTGCGGATACAGGAGGCCGTATTTGACATTGGCTTGCCGTGCAGCTGTTTAATATTATAGAAGGCGCGTTTGATAGCTGTTGCTGGAGAGAAGTCAGGGAAGACGCGAATGTGGCAATCTTCATATATAATATCTTCCTTTTTTTCCTGAGGAGTTCCATCACCTCTAACTTAAATGATAATCGTTCAAAACGAACTATAAAAGATCTTGGTCGGGGTCTGACGGTGTTTGATCCGCGCGTGTAAGCCGCTGCTATCTCAGATTCTGCTTTAAAGTCGCCCCGATTATTTTAGAAAAAGTTCAGTTGCGAATTTCACGGGTTTAAACTTTCTCGATTCTCCGGCAGCCTTCAATTCTGACATTATACCTTCTATTCCCATCTTCTAAAGCAGCCAGTCTGTCTCCAAGTTTTTCTCCGAGTTTTTACATTCGAACTGACATTTACTGCTCTTTCCTCGGCACTGGCAGCTAGATGTTCGCTATTTCGATCCGATTCGTGAATGTCTCACTAAGATGCTCCAATCGATCAGCAAGCGTGCTCAGTTTAACTGAGTTTTTCTCAATGCGCTCTTCGATTTTACCCAGCACCTGTCGAAGTTCACGCTGTACCTCTTGGCGCAGCCTTTCATTTGCCTGTTGGATTTCCTGTTTTAATTCCTGTTTCAGTCTCTCATGTGCCTTTGCCGTTGCTTTCTCATTAGCCTTCTCGCTTTTCTTTATATCTTGCCTTAGCTCAGCGAGCAACACTTTCAGTTCAGATAGCTGAAATGTGCCTTCTTGTGCCGTAGATGAAGCAGCAGACTCTGCTGAAGCCGGTGTCCCGCTGCTCCAGTCCCGCGTAATTGCGTAACTGAAGCCGCGGACCTCCCGGCCTTTTCCAGTTTCAGGTAATCCTCTCCAATCGGCGAGCTATCCACATCTGCACTCACGATCGCACCTTCGCTCCCCTTTTCGCTCTCAGCCGGCGACGATGTAGCGGACCGTGGTCCCGAGGAGTCTGTACTTTCGCCCATCTGATCCAGGTCTGTCTCTGAGAGGCCGTATCTCGAACTAGGGCTTGCTGATCGCAGCTTGGATGTAGCTTTCGTCTTCGATTCTTTCGGACCCCCCTTCTTGTTGGCCATGTTTATATGTGTTTACATATACTGTAGCGGTCCCTCTCGGGTTGAATAAATACAGGATATCTCAGAATAATAAGCAAATAATATGAAAAATAGCACCACTGCTAGCGGAGCTCCACTTCAGACGTCCATCTCTCGCATCGGACGAGACCAAGGCTAAATTTAAAGGAGAAAATAAAATATTTCCTGCTTTATACCTTAAGGTACAATTAGACAGTTTCTGATGAGAAAATGTGAATGCCATGAAGCAAAAGTAGTACAGATGAATAGAAAGGATTTAAATCAATTCAATGAAATGCCAAAGACTTCCAGTTCATTGATAGAGTAGCAAAGAGTGGTTAACAGTTGATATGATGCAATATGATATGCCAATATATATTTGAAAAGGACTGAAGGTCAGAATTCAGTTTAAATGGAAGAAAGTCCATTTCTGATTAAGTAGCAGCATCATATCTGTGTAAGCACTCCTCATATACTGATGATCTAAATCACAGTTTTCTTGCAGTTTTTCTTTCGCTTTATTATTATTATTATTATTACTACAAGTTTGTCAATTCCTTCAGTGATTTTTAATTCAATTTCTATTCATTTTGATTTAGCAAATATTGCAGTTGAAAACAGATTATGCAGTTATTCAGAATGGTCAAGTTATAAAATAAGTTGTCTCAAAATCTTTTTCATATGTTTATCCCATAATCAAAGTACACTATTTGCTTCATCTGCGTGGAGAAGGGAGGCTTTTCCTGGTTACTGTTTTTCTTTCAGTTTCCAGTGGAGTCTTTATGAATTATTTATGCATTTTTATGCATTATTCACTTGAAGAAATTTTAAAGATTCAACTTTTACTTTTGACTTTTAAGAGTTTGAAAGATTTGGACTGGATCCCAACACTTTCAAAACTAAAGATTCCTTGTTAGAGAATGATTTGACCTTTATTCTAAGGATGTACTACACTGATTCTATCTACAACATTTCTAGTGCTACTATGTCTTTTTTGTAGTGAGGTAGGGATGCTACAATCAATCAACCACTGATTGAAATCACTTAAAAAAAATCAGTAAAAAGGATGATTACAAAAAAAAAAAAAACGATATTTTCAGCCCCTAATTTTCTAAGCTTTACAATAATTTAGTTGCAGTGCTCCTTTATGCAGTGCATTATGGTAGCTAAACCAGTGTGCTTGTTCTTTTTGTTCTTTTGCAACAAACGTCCTGCAGTGTAAACAAAGAGCAGCAAGTTGAGGCTTGTTTTATCAGTGAACGAGAGGGGATTGGTATCTTAGCCTTTATGTTAAAGAAAGCGCTGTAATAAAATGCAAAAAAAAGTAATCAGAGAAGTTGTCTTGTGCAACTAGACAAGGAGCAAGAAAAGCTACTTTATGGAATTCAGACCTTTATTTTGCCCTTTACATTAAAATGGGCACCACTTTTTTCTAAAGATCTGTACTGTTTATTATTTGTTGCTCTGTGTCATACAGTATACGTTTTGGTAAGAAAGAAGTACTGCATAATTAAAATGGTCATTCATATTTTATAATTACAGCTCAAGAATTGCGAATGTCTAGTTGATACATTGAAAAAAAACATACCTGTATAAATACAGTAAATGTATATTTTAACAGAAAAAAGCGGTAGTGCAATTAACTACAGTATTTAAAATGATTAAAATGTAGAAGTGCATGTATAATTACATTTAAGCAGAGATTAATTACCAATATCAATTAATTATGTGACTACATATATATATATATATACTGTGTAATTAAAAAAAATAACTAAGTAATCCCATAAATGTATGTAATATAATTACGATTTAACATCTAACATTAAAACACATTACTATAAAATTAATACATAAATCATGAAGTAAATACACACTGAATCACATGTAGAATCAACACAAAGGAATTTTAAAAAAAGGAATGGCAGAGTTTAAACTTAAACAACGACTGTAAAACTGAAATTTTAACTAAATACTACTTGAGTAAGTACAGTGGAACCTCGGTATACGTCTTTAATTTGTTCCAGACCCTTTGACTTATACCAAACAGGACGTATGCCAAACAAATTTTTCCCATAAGAAATAATGGGAAAATGATTAATCTGTTCCCATGAAAAAAAATCCTATTGCTATTGGCATATTATACATTGATGGGGTTGTATAAAATAATTTAAACACTGCTTAATACTAAAATACATAAATACAAAAGCAATTAGATGAAATAAATAAAAATTTTACCTCACTTTACTTTTTAATAACATCTTTGTTTTTCACAATCGTAGATACCGTCATTCTCGGCAAACGGTATGCAACAGCCATGTCCCGGATATGCATGCCACCTTCATACTTTTCAACAATCAATTCAAAGTTACATGAAAAAAACACAAAATCACATTGTGATGATGCAGGTTTGCTGTATGCTCCCATCTGCTGCCGGGGAGCCCTTGAATCCTACACCGTCGGTAATGTGCCTCGCTGCTAACCTCATCGGTAACAACAAAGCAAGGGGATGGTGAAAAAGTGCAAAGTGCTTTTATTAAAACAAGTAACAAAACAAGGTGTTCAAATTAAAGTGCAGTCTCCAAAGTTCCAATAAATAATCCATAAAATCAGAAGTGAAACTTGGAGGTTAAAAACAATAGAAAAAAGTCTTCTTAAAAACAACAAAGTTAAAATAGAGCAGGAAGCATTCTTTAAAAAAAAAAAAAACCAAGAAGAAGCCCGGTGTCTTTTTACCTGGCGGCCCCCCTGTTGGGAAGCCGAACTTGCAGCTGATGTTAACTCTGCCTACTTCAGCTACTTTGCTCGCTCGCTCTCGCTCTCTCTCTCTCTCGTTCGTTCTTTCTTTTTACTGCCCTTCTAGCCGACTCACGCTTCTGTTTATCAAGATAAGCAGCCCCAGGAACAATCATGAATGCGGACAGTCTCTCACAAGTGAACTTTGGAGAGAAACGCCCACATTGCTAATCGCCCTGACAACCTTCAGCCTCATAACCATCACACACCCTCACCAAGCTGCGAGCGCGGTGATTATTTATTTTAAAGCTGGACTTTGACAGGAGCTGTGGACCCGCTATACCACACATGTGAAAGTTCACACAGAGTTATAGCGCGGGTTGTTCATTGAATGCTAGCAACTGGCATACTAACGCCCGTGGGCAGTCGTGGCTTTGTCTCAAGAGAGGTAAACAAGTTTAGCACGCGAGTCGTATTCCAAACAAAGATCATATACCAAGCAAAATTGTTCGTGTCCAAACAGGACGTATACAAAGTTGGACTTATTCCAAAGCAGACATATACCGAGGTACCACTGTACAACCTGAATTTTAATGCCTTCCTAAAAGGCAAGAAAATGAAGCCAATGTATTAATTGGAATAGCGTATGAAACACAGAAATGTCAAAGTAAAAAGCAATCAAAATGACTGTAGACTTTGAATAAACTGCTAAAAACTAATTTAATTGAAAGAATAAGCATCTCTTAAATAGGCATCATTAAAATGTGCGTTAAAAATACTGTAACGTTCAGGCAGTACTTTCTAACCTTGTCTGAGCGAATGGAAGAGCTAAAAGGGCAGGTTTCTAATTGTAAGGGGTGGCTACATCTCTTAGGAGGGTTTTTGGGAAGCGCTTAGCTTTTTGTTTTGGGAGGTATGCTCTGGAACCCCGGAATAGTGGAGTCAATGGTAGTGCTCCATTTTTTGTACAAGTAAGCAAAATAAAATCGAAGACGCCCTGTCAGCTGTGGACAGTTTAACATGTCTCATGGTCTGGAATCCCTGCAGATTTTATTTTTTTTCTCCACCCGTCTGGAGTTTTTTTTGTTTTTTCTGTCCACCCTGGCCATCGGACCTTACTTATTCTATGTTAATTAATGTTGACTTATTTTTATTTTTTACTGTGTCTTCTATTTTTCTAGTCTTCATTTTGTAAAGCACTTTGAGCTACATTTTTTTGTATGGAAATGTGCTATATAAATAAATGTTGTTGTTGTTGTTGTCTTTAATTTAATTTAATGATTTTGATTTAATGCTTTTGTGGTTGGTAGATTCGTGGTGTGCCTTTTTTTGGTTACAAATAGTGTGCCACAACAGAAAAGCAGTTGGAAAACACAGCTCTACTTAAGCCTTTCCTCCTGGCACAATAAAAAACATCTCCGTAGCTGCTATCTTGGTTAAACACGGACACCATCCATTACTTGAATGCTTATGTTGCATTCTTTCCATAATTTAGCAAAGATACTGCAAACTTGAACATGGGTAGGGATAATCATTACACTTCTGTTTCATAAACTTTTGTCAATACATTAAGGCAGTCAGCACAGTATGCTAACTGGCAGATTGGTGAGTTAAATACAGAGGCAGTAGAGACTTATTTTGGTTTTAGTGCCATTCAAAGATAACTTATTTAGCACTTACGTGATATGACATTGAGTCGATCTTCTTGCAGAAACATGAAATGAAAAAAAGAGAGTAACTTTTTTCTAGCATTACACCAGTATGTATAATCAAGAAAATCAACACCCGTGCTATTTTTTAATATGTGGCATATCATTGTGAATGGCATAATATGACATTTTAAACCTTTAAATTAAAATTTTTTTTTACATAAAATTTGTAAAGGTAGTATATAAATGTGGTACTGGTATGTATGTAATTCTTTAGGTGCACACTTAACTTTTTTGTATTACTGTTTCATTGTCAGGTCAGGTCAGGTTAGATCAGGGAGCATGTACTGGTACAGCGTGTTGATGCACCCACCACACGATAAATCAGCTCGGGATCCTGATTGACAACTCCCCAGGCAGACACATGGTCCAGTCCCACCCTCCAGAAATGACCATCTATCTGCTGCAGCCAGGTGTTATGTGGGTGTCCCCTTGCCCTGGTCCAGCAGCTCAGGTCCTCAACAATGAAGATGATGTGAGCCAATCATCCTCAGAGAATTGTGCCACATGACCATAGTGCCATAACTGGTGCTCCCTCACAATGCAGGTACTCTGTGAACAACCACTCATTCGACACAAAGTCAAACCAGCGATACCCCAGGATTCTCTGAAGAGACACAGTACCAAAGGAGTCCAGTCCTCTTCTCAGGTCACTGGATAGCATCCATGTCTTACAACCATATTGCAAAACAGGAACCACCAGGGGCCTCATGTATAAACGGTGCATACACACAAAAATGTTGTGTATTCCCCTTTCCACGCTCACATCGCGATGTTTAAAAACTAAACTTGGCGTAAAGCCACACACATTTTCACACCGGCTAAATCCTTGGCGTACGCAAGTTCTCTGCTCGGTTTTGCAAACTGGCGGCACCGAGTGTCACAGCAGTGCTTTTGTTCCAGTGTGGTTTCCCTTTCTTTTTTAGATCCACATCCCTGACACGGCTTTATCAAATACACTGAAATTAACCACATATTGTTTATTAGTTGAAGGCATCTGATTGTAAATAACCTGTAACAATATAATGGTCCACGGAATGACCACACTATTCCAAATACCATAACTGCTTTAGAGTTGTTCCTCTCAATGCACCATTCAGAGTATTTATCCCACTGTATCTGAGTGTGGAATCACAGCAGCTGATTGGAAAGTAAATTATCGGGATACAGCATCAAGCACACGCTGCCTCAGCCATGTGCACTGTCTATTGAACTGCTCTCATATGACAAATGCTTCAGAGCCTTTCCTGTACAGACCTCGCTGTTCAGAAACAATTTCATCCCAAAAACTATCAATGCACTCAATCAGTCCATCAAGTGCTCCTTGTAGAACTGTTTGTACTTATAAGTACAATCACCTCACTTTAAACTTGTGATACAGTTATAATATTGCACAACCTGAGCCACTTTATAAAGTGCGTATTTATATATGATGACGATATTATTTTTAAGATGAAATGCAGCAAAATATGTTTATTACATTATACAAATAAAATGTTAAATATTCTGTATTGTTAATAATTAAACATGTGAGGACACGGTGTCACAGCACTAGCTAGTTCAGCAATTGTTCCTGCGTCGCGCTGTATTCTTGCTGGGGCTAGCATGACACTGGATGGATAGATGGATAGAGTAATTAAACATGTGCTATGAAGATATTTCAATGTTAAAAGTTTGGAAGAATCTGTGTTCTAAGCATACAGATGGCTTAATGTCTATTACAGAGCTGACTGTGTGGCAATTGGGTACTTGGAGAAAGAAAAGGAAGGACAGGAATTGGGGGTTAGTATGTTTGAAACAGACAGTACTGCTGCAATAAATTATTTAATTGAAGGCTGCGCATGGCTCAGCAAGCATCTTGCAGGAGGCAGGAACAATCTCAGGATGTGGTGCCAGCTCGTCACTATCACTAACAATATAAATGCTTTAATTCCTGTCATGAAAATGACATCAAGTATACATCCTCGGTATTCAAATTATTCAGAGCACTGGAATATCACGAATGTAATGGATTCTGTGTCCTGTCGGAGGAAGAGAAAGCCCGTTTAAGAAGCACATAGTAATTCACACACATAGACCACATAGAAGAACACCTACAATACAAAACATTCAACTTGCTACTTTAGTTACGATGGGATTTGAGAAACTAGTAAATTGAAGATTTTAAGATGAAGTTTATGATGTTCTACTTCAATGACAAAATAAACTGTGTGCCTATTTTTTTTTTTCTTTTCTCTGTACCCTAATAAGCTTCATTATGACTCTCAGATGGTGTGCTACGACTCGCCTTTTCACAGCGACTTTGAGATCTGACAAATTCTTTTTTATTTTGGGCACTGAGCAACTTTGTGAACTTGAACTTTCGAGTTTCTCCGACACTCTATGTCACTCGATCAGCTTCCTTTTGTTGTTTATACCACTGTTTAAACCAACAAATACTACGTTTTTCCTTGTCTCCACTTGGTATTCGCTGAAATTCTTCTATTTTCCCTGTGCTTTCACTGTTTTCTTTTCACAGAATGCTGAGCTTAAGGGCTGTTTATATTGATTTGCATATTCAAAGGGGTGTAATTCTCGGAGGAGTTGGAGAGTGGTGGCGGGCACGTGCACATGTGTTACTTTTATATGACCAGGATTTATGGAGTGGAAGAACGTGGAAATTGGTGTACATGCAGATTTATGCATCTGGATTATTTTGTGCGTACGCACATTTCTGCTTTTGTCCATACGGCTTGTTTTAGTGTGAATTCTATGCACGGTGTTAGGCATGAGGCCCCAGGACTTTAAAGACTCACACCCTTTTCCAATGATCTCATGACCCTCCATGTTATCCCAATTACCAGAGACTTGAATGTCACTGTATGAGATAAGTAAACCCCTGGACAAGATCGACATTCTCTCCGCAGACAGACACACTGCTGATGGCTGTGCCCAAGAGGTCATTAAAGGCCTGGATATTGGTTTTTATTCAGGACAGTAGCAAGTCCAGACACTCAAACTCCTTGTTCAGTCTCTCGAGAGCCCTGTGTGTGGTCAATGGTAGATTTCTTAGACGTAAAACCAGACTGCTCCAGTCGCTGGTACATGAGCAAGTAAGCACGAATCCTATTGAGGATGACCCTAGCAAGGACCTTACCTGGCACCGAGAGCAGTGTTGTCCCCCTGTAGTTGCCACAATCCAGGCAATCACCTTTTCCCTTCCAGATAGGGACAAGTTCCATTTTCCAGTCAGTTGTGATGACACCTGTCTCCCAAATGGAAGCAAAGAATGCTTGCAAGGCCAGGAGAACAGCCTGGAGAAGTTCAATCCAGATACCACAGATCCCTATAGCCTTCTCTACCCTCAGCTGGTTTAGCACATGTGCAATCTGAGTAAGATTGGGTAGTTCACAGCTAATTAGAGGATCAGCCTCAAGAACCATGGACCCAGAGATATGTGGCACAGCGATGGGCACTGAGCAGGCTCCTGTCAATCATGGAGAATCCACTGCATCCACTGAACAGTATCATCTCCAGACAGAGGAGCAGCTTCAGCAACAGACTGCTGTCACTGTCCTGCTCCACTGACAAGACTGAGGAGATCGTTCCTCCCCCACACTATGCGACTCTTCAATTACACCGGGTGGGGGGGGGTACACTTTAACACTACACAAAATTATAGACTGTTATACCTGCCTCGCACTCTCCACCTTGCATTTTTTAAACTTGCACTGCTTTTTTTTTTATTGCTCTTAAATTAATATTGTTTTCATCAGTATGTTGCTGCTGGAGTATGTGAATTTCCCCTTGGGAATTAATAAAGTATCTATCTATCTATATTCAACTTCCTAGCCAGAGGATCAACTTTAAACAGCTGCTCATTTCATAAGGTTAAAAAAAATACATGAAAATGTCACCCTGACCAAAGCAGAGGTTTTTGCTTTGTGGCTGGCCTGGTATGCAACAATTTTTTTTTAACATGGTAAACAGGACACATTAATTGCAAAACTTAACGTGTTAACTTTCCCAGGCCTAACATATATATTATATATTGAGGTTTCTGAACTCTTTTGGGGCCACCCGAACACAATGACACACCGAAGTGCATCTCTGGAAGATTGCTTGTCCGTTGCTGAGGCAATCGCAGGCTCACAGCACTGCAGTGGAGTGCCAAGGAAGCAAATCCGACCCAATTGAGGTCGCTCTATAAGCACCTGTTGTCGATGGGTGATGCAAGGAAAATTGTAAATGCAGAGAACAGTATTATTTTGCCACGACCCTACCTGATTGCTGTGTTTGTGTATAGGAGAGTGGTAGATCCCGCTACAATAAATAGCCGTGCTGTTCCTGTTTCAAGCTGAATAAAGCTGGTTTTGCTAAAGTACTGAGACTCAGTCTCATGTTTTGGGGTTCAAGACAGGGACTCACGCGTCACAACATACTTTGTATATAGATATGTTGTTATTGCTAGAAAAATGGTGAAGGCTACTTTTTTTAAATTATGTTTCAGAAAAAAACAAAACAATATGATAGCTTCTAATTATAAGAAGCATTTTATTTTCTTTAATGCCAAATGTATTATGGATAAATATTGTTGTACTTATTTTATTAGTTAAAGTATCTATTTTAAGGAAATTTGATCTATTGTAGTTTTTTACGGTCTCTGAACAATAAACCTACAGAATTTAATTTTGTTAATAAAAAATAAACAGTTAACATTTGGGGTTTATTTTTTAATTGTAAAAATACACTTTAATTTATGACATATGGCTTCTATTTGTCTGGTTATGCAGGAGAGTAGTGTAAATAGTTCTTTAAACAAATTACAAAAATAAAAATTGGAATTGGTATCCGAATCAGCCAATCAAGGAGCATGAATTCGGTGATCAGAGGGTCCTGGTAGTGAGGTTGCCAGAACTACTTACAGAAGCTCACAAATGGTCCAGCTTGTACACTTTTCCATTATTTACATTTTTAGCTGACACCTTTATCCAAGGTGACTTACAACATTTGAGGTACAATCACTTGCATTTCTTTTGTTTTTTCAATTGGAACACAGTCACATGAAGTGACTCGCTCATTGTCAGACAGTGCAAGAGTAGGATTTCAATCCATAACCTTAGGGTTTGAAGTCCAAAGCCTTCACCTCCTACACCACACTGCATATTTATATTTAATTTTTTCTTTTATTGTAACAGATATTGCAAAGCTGAATCATCTACTTTGTGTTATTTTTCATGAACCTTCAACCTAAATAACTGATTTAATACCCGTGACATTCTCTGATCATAAAGTGCAATTACATTTCACAATATCCCACTGACGCCATGTCATTTTTGACTGGTACATTGTGTTAAAGAGGTGTGAATAAAAATCATTTGTTTTAGTCTGCAGCACAATAGGTAGTATGTACATATGTGAATACATTTTTCTCAATACAAACTTTTGATAAATATAGAAAGAATTTTGAAAGACATTAACACAGTTGCATTGGCATCAGAAATGGGTTTTATGTGGTATTATGTACTGTTCATTCTTAAAACAAAGGACAAGAATGGACAACAATTATCTGTTTGTTTATTTATTAAACTCCTTTTTCCATTAAAGAGCTGCAGGCATGGTGACCATTAATTGAAAAACCGATATTTTCTTCTTAATTTATTTGATCACAGAATTAATTATCTGTCTATAAAATTAGATCACTCTAATTCATCTAATAATATGTAGCACCAGACTATTGAAATTGTGCCTTTATATTTGTTTTTTGGGAGGTCTGCTGCCATGAAGTGTAATGGAGTGCACCTCTCCTAGAACATTTCAGTCTGGCCTGGGAGTCTGGCACGGTAGTTGGAATGGTTTTAGATTTTGATTATAATGTACTTAGGGAATCAAGAAAGCTGATAACAAGTGATAACAATTCTTTAGTTATCTACTGTAACCCTAGTAATAGTAGAAGCACTAAGAGAAGTAAATAGTATTATCACATGTGCAAGTATGGCAATATTCTTATCTTCATGCTGACCTACTTGCCACATGTTACCACTCTGTAGAGCTATGATAGACAGAGGACATCAACTTCATTATATTTAATAGCAAACACAAATCAACTTACCCGATCCTTACTCCTGTTTTAAGTGATTGAATTCTTGAATTTAAAATGTTCAGTTGAAGTTCCAGTATTCTGGAGCTTGGAAATTAAGAAGTTTAGCTTTCTAGGAGTATAATGACTATCACTTTCTATTTGCAGGAACTGGTAGGAAAATGGGAAATTCATTCTTATATTTAATAGACTGACATATGCATATGAGTAACTGCCATGTGTGTGACAACAAAGGAAAAGACAGATTATTTATGAACTCAGTTGTAATCTGTTTTTTTGTACTTTTGTACAGTAGACTTCTTCCACGTATTGTCTGAATACTTTTAATAATTGAACTCTACTTCTGAGAACTGAAACTGTTCTCTGTCTAAGCAATTCACCAAATGGCACAGTATGGTTTCACATAACTACATATAGTGTATTACATTTCACATTATTTACTAGAAAAACTGAAATGACTTGTGACAGGACCAGTTTCACCACCACAACAATAATGTGACCATCACAACAATAATAATGTGGCTAATTCAGAAACCACATTAGAATATACTTGGCATTGAAGAAAATATGAGGCAGATCCCATAACCTAGAACAAACGCAGCAAATTCATTTATTTTTTCTGTTATTTAAGAATTTGTTCTTACCCCTTATATACACATGGGTCCTGGGTGTGTACAGCTGTATAGGCTGTCACCTGTCACACTGTCAAATCCTAAATATTCCAGTCACGGCCTTTGATGCTATCTAGCAGCCTGGCTGTCACTGTATGTATGTGCATATTTACAGAAACTGTAATATGTAGTGACATGTCATCATATTGAACTCAGTTTATTATTATGGAAAAAAAATTATTATATTTCAGTTACTGTTTCTTTTTTCCTTTTGTAATAAGCTCAGAAAATGAATATGGCCCTAGAGCAAAAATGTTTATTTTTTTTTACAAATCCAGTTCCTCTTACTGTACAGAACATTGTAAAGGCAGCCCATGCATAAATATTAATTACTTATAACTGTGCATTGAGTTATTGTTATTGAAAAAATGTGTTTAATGGAGTCATCAAGCATACTATGGCACAATGAAGCCCAAAGATGGTGAAATTTTGACAAAGGCATTAACATCACTTTTTTTATTTATTATAATCTATTTTTAGACAATATGTACTAAATTAAAGCAGGAAAATTGTATTACCAAAGAAATATAAAACTGACTACTTGATATGTAATGTATAGAATGAAGCAGACATTTGCACATGGGACATCAAACTCTTTATAGTAGCATTTCTTTACAATCCAAAACAGTGCATGTTGTACTGGAAACGGCACATTGTCACACATGTAAGCCTGACAGACAAGCTCATTTAATAACTGTTATACTCTGAGCCAGAGGGCAGTGCTATTGTCTAATGCCTTCTCTCTTCTCCCTGTCTCCATTGTCACTTTTGGTTTTGGCCTCCCAAACCTTCCCCTTCCAGTCTGGAATTGTCATAACCGGGTCCAGAGCCATCTTGGGGCAGTCTCAAGAAGGGCTCGCTTCTGAAAAAGACCATCTCAATTATATTCAAATGTTTTTCCCTTTCTGTTTGTGGTCATACAATACATGTTGATTACTTTGGTAGTTTAACTCTTTATAACATTTCCTGTGTCTTATTACAAAATAAATTGTAAGACAGTATGTTAGTTATAAATGATTGTAGAAGTATAGTTTAATACTTTTCTATAATATGACTTTTATTTAACACTGCTTTCTCTAGAGTTTTTGAATATGGTAATGGTAATTGTGAGCAATCAGGCTGCCCTCTTGCTAATTCAATTACAGAGAAAAGTCACTTTCAGATAGATAGTGGTTTACCAAGTACAGGATCAACTATTAGTCTAATATCTCACAGTAACTAAAACCTTTATAACTGAAAAACTGCCAGTACAAGTAGTTCACTATTTCACCATTCATTGCAACACTATTTATTGGTCGTCACCTGGTCCAACTTTAATTGTTTATCCTGTCATTTCTAGGATTGGTAGAGTCTGATTATCTCATTTGTGGTTTGCCAAAAGTCAGTACATGAAATATCTTCTCTGCTAGATCTACCCCAATCAGCTATAAATGTTATTATTGTGAAGTGGAAGTGTCAGGGAGCAACAACAGCTTATTCACAAAATGGCAGGCTAGACCACACAAACTCATAGAGCAGGTCCACAGAGTGCATACCACTTAAAAGTGACCTATCCTCAGTTGCATTACTCACAACAGTTCAAACTACCTCTGGAAGCAACATCAGAAGAAGAACTGTGCATCGGGCATTTCATGAAATGAGTTTCCATGGCCAAGCAGCTGCACACAAGACTAAGATCATTATGCACAATGTCAGATGTCGACTGGTGTGGTTTAAACATGTTTTTTGGAGTGATTAATCACACTTCATTATCTGGCAGGCTGATGGACAAATCTGTGTTTGGCAAATCCTAGAAGAATTCTACCTTTGGACTGCACTGTGCATACTGTAAAGTTTGATGGAGTAGGGATAATGGCTAGAGCTGTTCTTCAGGGTTTGGGTTAGATCCTTTGGTTCTATTGAAAGGTAATGTTAATGTTACAGCATGGAAAGACATTTTTGACCATTGAGCCCTTCCAACTTTGTGGTAACAGTTGATGAAGCTCCTTTACTGTTCCAACATAACTGTGGCACTGTGCACAAAACCAGATCCATAAAAACATGGTGTGATGAGTTTACTATGGGGGAACTTGGAGTCCCAACCTCAACTCTAATGGACATCTTTGGGATGAATATATTATGAGCCAGATGTTCTTGTTTAAAATCAGTTCCCGAACTCACAAATGCTCTTTTGGTAGAATTGGCACAAAATCCCACACACGCACATAAAAATATTGTGAAATGTTTTTCAAGAAAACTGGAGGCTGTTATAGCCACCAACTGGTATGTATCTAGGACATGGGTGGGCAATGTCAGTCGTGGAGGACCACAGTGGCTGCAGGTTTTCATTCCAACCCAATTGCTTAATTAGAAACCAATCATTGCCAATGTCAGACTTTATTTCATTTTATGGCAAGTTAGTCTACAATGTTCTTATATTGTAGATTTTTTCCTTTCCAAGGCTATCATCCAAATGATTTGAAGCCTAAAATGGATCATTTTCAGCCTGTCAAATTTTTCTATTGTTTTATTAAACCAAATTGTTCATGATGAATACCCACAGGTGTAAACAGAAACAAGTAAGATGGAGAACTGCTGGCCCATTTGTCATTTGCATCTTATTTTTAATAAGGAGACATTAAAAACACTGAATGCAGCTGTTTAAGACTGAAAGTAATTAAGGGTGGGAAACCTTAACAAGTGAGACCACTAAAATAAAGTATCAAAATGTCACTTGAGCAATAATTGCTTCATCAGCAATAATTGACTTCTCATTAAGAAAATGGGTTGGAACAAAAACCTGCAGCCACAATGGCCCGACCGACATTACCTCCCCCAGATTAGGACAACTCAGTTTTAATACCCATTATTTTGGATTGGGATACCCATCAAGCTCATATAGGTGCAATGGTGAGGTTTCCACCAACTTTGGACATATAGTGTTAATGAACGCATTTTACTATAGGAAAGATTGGTAAGATTAAAATGGTAGAAGAGGGGTAGTCAGATGGAAAAGAGAGAATTTAAATATGTCGCTGCATCAAAAAGAGACAAGAGCAATAAATTAGAGGGGACACTTGGAATTATTATACTACTGTAAACAGTATATGAAGGATGCCTTTAGTGAAGGTTGTCATGAGCATGCTTAGAAACGTTTTGCTTATTTTTTTAACATTTTTAATTTTGTATTTCTCACTAATTTTAAATATCATTTTTTGAAGTGCCAATAATATATTGATGCCATTTTGTATTCTGGTTTTTAATGGTTGCCAGTATTTTGTGACTATTTTGCATAGTCACATCAAGGTTGTTTTCAGCTGGTATGGTCATTGCTAATTATATAATGTGGAAATAATGTGATGTGTATGTCTAACTACTGTGCATATAAAACATGGCAACAAACATCTTCCTGTATCCAAGTGTGGGATCTTTCTAAACTAAAGACTAAAAACTAACTTTGCCATAGTGTGAGTTAGGATGTTATGATTTTGGGCTCTTGGTCTTGTACATTGCACTTCTGTTCTCTTTATTCTCCTAATAGTAATTTTTCAGACCCATTCTGAAAATTGTAAGATTCTCCCCCCTTAGTATTTTAAGATGTGGTGTCACAATTCATCACACATCAAAATGCATGATGTTGACATGATTTTTCCAAAGTTTGAGCACTGGGGGTAGTTATTAGCTGATTCTGTATCACACAGTATATTAGAGATGGCAATTGAACTGACTACATGTTGATTTAAGGTCCAGTACTCAAATATTTCCAGATATGAAAGAAAGAATATAACTAAACAACATGGTGCTTGGCTCTAGGATGTGCACCTTATAAAAAAATACCAGTGGTCTTATCACTGTCCATAACCTGACGATGCACAGGAGTACTAAAGGGTCTAATAGCATGAAGGGTTCCATAACATTATGAGTAATTCGTGCCAAGAAGGATTGTGCTTAAGATAATGAGCAGTGTTCTATTTTTGTTTGTCTATATATTGTAAGTAGAACATAATAACACTAGAGAAAGTCTAACAAAGAGTTAATGGAATTAAACTGGCACTGTAAGTTATGAACTAAGAAAAAAATCAAGGACGTGAATTTTTGAAATTAATGGAATGCAAAATTAATGAAGAAGTACTATTTGAACTGATGAAGGAAAAGCAGTTGATGCCTGTGCTTATTTTAAAATTAGTACCTAGATAAGGACTATGGTATAGAGGTCATTTACAGTTTGTCAAAATTTTAGAAAATAATTCTAAAAGAGATTGTAAATGTAAAAAACAAGATACAGTATCCAGTTCTGTGGTTAAACAGAGCTCCTTGAGAATTTGGTGATTTATGTTGGAGTGTATGACCAGTTCTCATCAATATTCTTTATCATGATCTTAATTGTCACATGGTTAGGGGGATCATTGTGGAATATACCAGATTTCTAAAATATTTTCCTTAAAATGTAATGACATTGGAAGAGCATTTTCAATATGTTTTTACATTTATTTAGTACCTTTCTTCCCTTAAAAGGTTACATCCTCTGATTAAACACAAGTGGCACAATTAAAGCTAAAAAAGACTCAACCCAAGGGCATTGACCTTATTTAGCCTATAACGGATACGGAAAAATATTTCCTTTCCAGTAAAGCTTATTAATGTCTTGTGTGTATTTTATTTCCGATTTAACCCATAATTTATTTTAAATGTTATTTAGTGCTTAAAGTAAAATCACAGTAAATGATTTGAAAAGTGCTGATTACATTACAGAAATTTTTAATTTCCTTTAGAAAAAATATTGAAATCAGTTAATTATTAAAATTATCAATAAATTACCTAATTGTCAACTGTTTATAATGAACTCGCATTATTTGAGAATTGTTTGTTCATTTTCTATACACCGGTAGCTCTAATTAATTCACTGTTAAATTTTTACAACAGATGTTTACATGACTAAATTACTGTGACTTTGCAATGCCCTAAACTAAAATCCACAGAAGTAGTCAAGTCAGGCGCATTTCATTCGAAACGCAAGAGTGATAACGAAGCATTTTTCAAATCCTGTCACTGGCACCTGAAGCAAACTGACTGATGGAGACGGATCTTAGCAAATGAAACATATTGCAGAAATCATCCTGTAATGAAAATACAATATCAATTTTTCAGGATTTATTTCTAAAGGGAATATAAGTATTTACTGAAAGAAAGATAAAAGTGAATGGAGATGAATGGCTTGGCCAGTTTGTTTTCCTGTTTTTCTTGTTTAATGACTACCACAAGAACTAAGGAAATGACCAAATGCTCTTTTGGCAGCAGCAGCAGCAGATTTGTGTGCAATGTATGAAAAACAGTTTTGGATGGACCATACTCACAAGTCATTTATCTAAAACTAGTTTGATTTGCAATAAGTGGAAAAAATGTGCTACAAAAATAAAACATGGATGGAGGATACAAATATCATATACAGTAAGTAGTGATTAAACAAAGTTCCAGACAAGGTCCATGGGATTATTAGTCAACAAGTCCAACAACAGAAACAGCAGTAAAAATTTCAAAACCTTTTCCCACATAAATGAAAAAATGATTCTAATACTAATTCAGATTTTTTTTTTTACTTTTGTGAATAATTATAGTAAGCTGAATTTGAAATAAATTTAAAACATTTCTGGAGACTGGGAAGATACACATAATTTGAAGCATCCGATTAGAACATAGTCAAAGGGTAACAGTAGCAACAACTAGCAGTAGTAACTGTGGAACACTCACAAGACCAAAGAAAATCTTAGAGGACAATACTGAAGCATACTTATATTGTGTTGTCATACCTGCCCTGGCTCCAGACCACAATCTTAAGGGGGTGAGGGGGCATCTGAAGTACTAAGGGGGCCTTAGTGCAATAAACTCCTAACAATAAACAGTATACCCAACAGCATGGATGGTGAGGAGTCAACATGAGTAGTCAATGAAATTATAATAAAATGTGTATTCAAATTAGTTTCAAAACAAGTAAGTCCTGGTAGAGTCAAAGAGGTATATTTCTTGCCAGTTGTTCATTGTGCTTTTGTTACAGTTACGTTTTGTTTAACTTACTCTACTTTTACCTTGCTATTTAATACTTTTTACCTGTTGCAGATGTTTTGGCTGTTCCCTTTTTTAAAAACTTTATTATTCTTTTCTTGTCATTTCCATTGTTTGTTTTTCTTTATGAGGCTTAGGTATCTCTCTCCCATTTCAGTTCATTGTCACAGACAAGGTATCCAGCTTTGTAAGTCTTTAGCAAAATAAAGGAATGCTAAACTGAAGACAAAATGCAAGGGTTGTTCACTGTAAACAATGTTTTGTTGGATCAACCTAAATAAATTACTTCACAAGGTAAGAAGCAATTTAATTAATTTCTTTCAAATTTAAAAAAAAATATTTGAGTAAACTTAATTCATTTGAGTTTGTTTTAACCTTTTCAAAAACTTGAATAAAAGCAAAAAATGTATTTAGCTCAAACCAAATTTCTTTAAAAACTCAAATTAAAATTTTGTCCATCATTGCATTCACTGTAATGCCAACTTAAATTCTTAATTGGACTCAGCTAAATATGTTCTTCATTTGGTGTTGAATTCACTGTTTGTTAGGGTGAAATTGTTTTTAATAATACAAACCACAACAATGTTTTGCTTTAAACAATGGATGCAAATTTATTTTAAAATTAGTGCTACATTTTGTAAACTGCTTTCAAACATGAAACATGTTTTTAAACGGATCTAATGGTGGAGAATGTTATTGAACCAGCTATAGCAAAACTCTTTTAGATTTATTACTGAATATTTGCATCACAAAAATAAATTTTTTGGTCATTTCTTGAACATGTTCTGAATATTTACAGATAAAACATTTCACAAAAAATACATATATATATTAAATACACAATATATTTTAGAAGCTTTTCACAAAAAAGTTTATAAATTATACATAAAATATCTATTTGAAATAATTGTGTATGCATATATTAAACACACCTTATATTTTGAACATTACATAACATTATATACTATACATAAAATGTGTGTGTATATGTATATATATATATAAATATATTCATCATCAATTAATGTGTGCTGAGAAGCTTACTGCTTAGTTTCTGCACTCTGGGAGATTTCTTATTTCCCTCCAGTTCCATAAAAACTTTTTGGAAAACTTCAAAAGTGGATTTTAATTCTGTAGGGTATCTAAGATTTATTGGATACTCTGATAGATTAGGGCTTTCTTGCACCCTTGTACCCTCAGACACCACATCAGACACCAGATAAAAGTCCAAATAATTATTATTTATTATAATAAGTGCACAAAGCACGCTCCTCTCCACAATTCTCCAATAACAATAAACCATAAACCAAATCACAAATAAATCAATCCTCCATTCCCACACGCTTAGCCACCCTGCCTCCCAAATCAGCTCAGTGTCTGGGCTTTCCCAGAGTCCTTTAATACCCCATGACCCGGAGGTGTTCCTGCCCCACAGTCCACAAGTCCTTACCACTTCCGGGTCAGAGTAAAAGTCTTTCTCTTCAACCTGGAAGTACGTCATTCCTCCCGTTCACGTGACCAGGACGCACTTCCAGGTTATAGGGCACATAAGAGTCTACGAGCCTCGCTACAGCGACTCCTTGTGGTCCCCAAGGTATCCAGCAGGGCTGTGTATAAAAACTACAAAGTCCATGAGGCCCTGCTGGAACTCGGGGCACGTCCATGCTGTCGGGAGAGCTCCTCCTGGGGGTGAGGGCCGGCAACTCTTCCCGGACATCCATCACAATACATTAGACCAAACAACATTGCACAAGCTGCTGCAACAGACTGTAGTCCATTTAGCACCTCTATACTTTCAATAACAATGCTATATTCTTTTGGGATGTGAAAGGGTCCTTCACCCTCTTTACAGATGACACATATGGCCTTTGTGAGTGTCTTCATTTCTTTTTCAGCATCATCTCCTACAAGAAAAAGATAAAGATGCACAAATACCCATCCATTACGATATAGTGAACTTTGACATAGATAAATAAACCCTAGAAATCATTAAAGCATTGAATATTAATGTCTTAGTGTCATAAAACAAGTATGTTCAAAATACAGAACAATAAAGCAGTATATCTTGACTATACAGAATATTACATCAGAATTGTGACTGAACATACTGTGAAATTTAGTAGAGGAAAAAGACAAATGTATGTTAATAAACAAATAAATGGATAAATAAATAAAGGGAAATTGTATACTAAGTCTTATCAAATATTCTTTGATCAGATCTTTGTCATCCTCACCAAGGTAAATAATAAGGGACCTCAGCATGCAATGTCTTCTGATGTTAACGTCATTTTTCTGGATGCAAAAGTACACATTTATTAATATTCACTGACACAGAAATGTATAACAAAAAAAAAAAACAATTAATTTGGACCAAAAAAATCTACATTTTTGCGAAAGAATTAAGAATAACTGCCTCAATGCAATTATCAAAAGTGATGTACCTGATATATGGCTTGAATGAAACTGGCAATCTTATAGCAGGCAGCTCCTCCTTTGTGTCTGATGATGCTCTTCAGTTTATTGGTATATTTGTCCAGCTGTGCAAGAAATTTGGACTGGAGAGGGATTGTAGCAATCTGCTGGAATTCAGCTTTAATCTTAGAGGAAAAAAGTAAAAGTTAAAGAAATTAACTAACTTCAAAAATTTCATATACTGTAAGATAAAACACTTCTTAGGAAAAGGTAACATACCTCATTCACTTTGAAAAGTGCAGGCCATCGCTTTCACTTTCTAAAGTAGACATCAGAGTCACATCAGCTATTACTGAACATTTGCAACTATTGTCTACTCAACATACATGTGTTTGTTATGTTATTGTTACTATACCCTGATACCAACAGCAATACATGTGTATAATGCCTCACTGTGAGTGTAACAACCAAGTCAGGACTTTTCTTTTCAATTTTATTGCTTTATAGTCATTCTGGTGTATGTTCAGTCCAAAGTGTCTGTGTATATTTATTTACATACCTTATTTATTTATTTATTTAATAATTTATTTATCTACCTATTTATGTTTTTATTCATTTAAAGAACTTCTGTAATAAGCCAAATTTCCCCCACAGACAAATACAGTTCTGTCCATCTATATTCATGATGACCTGATGAACTTCAAAATTTATTTCTGGATTACTGGACTGATAACATCTCTTTTAATACTTTTTGAATAATCAATTTATATAAAACAAATAATTTAACAAAACAAAAATACATTTTGATTACATTAGAATGACCAAGGCAATATATTGTATTGAATTATCGTATTTAACACTACAATTACCAGAGCCTACGAAAAAACTTGTAAAACGTTTTGCACCGCTCCATTAGCGTCTTTTGTCCTTTCAATATGTTGATAAGCAGCAGTTGCTTAGACTTGTATAGAGTGAAAAGTCAACCAAAATGACCTTTTATGAACACTATTTCGTTATTTGGAACACTTGCATTTCATGTGTGTTCCGTGTCTACAGCGATCTATGCACAATAAACACATTGTTAAAACAAAAAAAGTTTTTCATGTTTTAGTAATAATTGACAAAATGTAGACATGAAGCGTATAATGTGTGAAGCCTGAATTCCAAATATCAAAGAAACACTTTTACAAAAGGTACAAATATAACAGAACAAATGCTGTTCCACTCAAAAATATATCTGCAGAAAAACAACCCACGTTATGGTGCGACATTGAGACACAATTGCTATGACAGCTTTGGTGGCATAACAGTATCAGCTGTTGACTGGTAATCAAAGCTTCACGGGTTTGATCCCAGAGGAGTCTGGTTTGAGAAGTGAGCTGCTCGTATTCTTACTATTCTAGAATAAAAACATACATTTGTTTCCAGTCTGTAACAGCCGGTGTAATTTATGATACTCGTAAAGGTTAGCTTTTTTTTTTTTAATTCAGTTTTATTCTCTCAGCCGCATTCACAATCCCTTCTCCACACAGCATTTGACACTGCTGTTTTCACATAGATGCACTATAACAGAGGTAAACTCAAAAAGAGCCCCTTTTCTCTTTTTACAGTGTTGGTAAAGGCAGCAATAACAAGTACTTGGATGGAATATAGCGGGGTGAAACTTTATTCAGCAGATTTGTAGCATTGTTTTTGTATTTGGTTGGAGTCAAGGCTATGTCAGCAGCATTTTAAACCTGTAATAATTCTTTACCTCTCATAGAGAAGCATACAGCTGAAGTAAATTGAATTAATTTAAGCAAGGTGTGAAAAGGTTCTTCATTCAGATGAACAGACAAGGGTGAATGATACTGTGCTTTTGAATGCAACCACATGTATTGTAGGTTCCTCCTGTAGCATTTTCAGTGTTACTACAGTATACACATCTTCCAAAACCTTTTGCTTTTATATTTTACTCTTCTTCTTACTTTAGTATGTACAGAATATCCAGTGTTGTGACTCTGTTTTTTATTTGATTTTAACATGTGGTAAACAGGCTAGATGCTGATTGATCAAACATTTTTTCAATCTTCTCCAATATTGAGCTAATTATATGTGTTCATAGCTCATCAAATGGATTAAACCACTCAGTCACGCTTCATACATCATAACACACCTGAGATTTCTGGGTACCCCTGCACACCTGGACATTTTGTCATGAGTTATTATGCACATAATTATTCTCCTTCACCATGGGGAGAATTAATGATGGACAGCTCTTCTGGATTACTATAACAAGGTAACAGGGGAAATCATATGGGAATAAGGAATAGTTGTATATCATCTACTCCACTGATGGCTTTCCACTAATTACATACATATTTATTTATTGTAGCTTAAAAGAATTAACAAAAACTTTTCCAACATCCTAACTCTATAGCATTAGATTATTACAACTATAGTATGTAGATAATGAATAAACTACTTAAACTCATTTAAAAAGAAATCTTGGCAAAAATACAATCTAACTTCTTATACTTCAAAAACTTTTTCTTTGGCTTGCACAAACTGAATTTATTCAATTTAATGTTTCTGTTAACAGAATAACAGCATTTGATCGTGCTAAAGTCAGAATCTATTAATGGATAAGTGTTGGTATGTGAAATTTATAATGCAAATCTTTCATTCATCACAAAAGTGTCATTTGCCTAAACCTAAGCTAATTTTCAAAATCAAACTGTAATAATCGAATTAGTTCAAAAGAAAAAGACTACTAATTTTAAATGAAAGTTCTTCAGACATGTGAAATTAGTAGTTTGATCTGGTCACTAATTAATGATGGATTATACTGGAGTTATATATGTGGTTAGTTCCTATGTCAATTTGCAAACTTGACCTATTAAAAGTTTGTTTTTAACATTCGGCTTGTATGTCAAATATCTGCTCAAATTTCACACGTACAGTATGTGGATTTCACTTTCACCAAACAACAAATCTTTTAATTCTCACGGTTACGCCTCTTCATTGGGAAGAAACACTACTTTTCCCTGATGGTAACACGAATTAGACGATCTAAAAGTCTCCGACTTAAAGTTTATAGTCAAACAATATCTATATAATTCTGTCATATTACATATGTCCATAGTTTCGATCTCTTTTTGCTTTTACCTTTTCATCAGTATCGCATTCAATTTTGATTCCGTGTTTGGAATTACATTGTAACACTTCAACATATAACTGCTCGTGAGTGAATATCGTTTCTTTCTCTCTACACGAACTGTGTCTGACAATAGCATTCACACAAATGACAAATGATTGAACCATGTTCGTGGTTGTAAATGTTTTAGATGTGGGCAGGACTTTTCCAAATCTCTTTGCATAAAGTGTTGTCTAGTGGGGCTTGAAATTTTTTTTTCTCTATGTCTACCCTGCAGAATTTTACAAGAAATTCTTCGCTCAGCTAGCTCTTCTCCTATTAGCAACATTTACATAAGCCAGAGATAACCAATCTCTTCCTCAGACCTTTCGCCAAGCACTAATAACCGTTTTTCCAAAATAAAATAAGAACTTATTACAATGTGCATCATACAGACCAATTTCACTTCTGAATAACAACGTTAAAATACTCTCTAAAATCATAGCTAGAAGGATGGAGAAAGTGCTCCCCTCGGTAATATCACAAGACCAAACTGGATTTATTAGGGGCCGACACTTATCTTCAAATCTTCGACGCCTGTTTAATGTAATATATTCATCAACTAAATAAAACACCCCAGAAATATTATTATCATTGGATGCAGAAAAAGCATTCGACATGATTGAATGTAAATACCTTTTTACTAAACTGGAAAAGTTTGGGTTTGGCCCGAACATTTGTGCATGGATCAAATTACTGTATACTAACCCAGAAGCTTCAGTTTACATCAACAACTTTTGCTCAGACTACTTTAAACTAGAACGTGGCACAAGACAAGGATGCCCTTTGTCACCACTGCTGTTTGCAATTGCCATTGAACCACTGGCAATACATTGTCGAAATACTGATCAGATAAAGGGGATTAGCAGAGAAGGACTGGAACAGAAAATTTCATTATATGCAGATGATATGGTACTTTATATATCGGACCCAGAAAATTCTGTGCCTGCAGTCCTAACAGCACTCACAGAATTTCAAAAGATCTCTGGCCTCAGAATTAATCTGAATAAAAGTGTACTCTTTCCAGTGAATTCTCAAGCATATAATATTAGATTAGATACTCTACCTTTTATCATTGCAGAACAGTTTAAATACCTAGGGGTAAACATCACAAGTAAAACATAAAGCTCTTTATCAGCAAAATTTCGCTGTCTACATGGAAAAAATGAGCCAAGACTTGCACAGATGGTCAACCCTTCATCTCACACTAGCTGGAAGAATTAACACTGTTAAGATGAATATTCTTCCTAAGCTCCTTTTTTTATTTCAAAACATTCCAATACAGTAATCCCTCCTCAATCGCGGGGGTTGCGTTCCAGACCCCCCCGGGATAGGTGAAAATCCGCGAAGTATAAACCATATGTTTGTATGGTTATTTTTATGTATTTTAGGCCCTTATAAACTCTCCCACGCTGTTTATAAATATTCCCTGCAGAGTTATACAGCATAATCCCTTTGTATTCTCTTAGATATTAGGTAAGATTCATTGAAATTATGCATATAAACACACTGTTTATATACAGTAAAACCTAAATATTATTTTAAAGATATCGAGTGTCTCCGATATCACATATGTTACAGCCATTACGAAAGACAGGCCACCAGCAATAAATACGTACAATGCAAGAAAAATAGTATACAGTAAATGTGTGTACAGTGACTAAACGTACGTATATTGTATGTACTAAGTACTGTAAGTAGAAAATTAATTATGGTTACTCACCAACAATGACACGATGACTTGTCCAATAACAGTGAGTTTAATTTTACTGCACAACAAAGGTGAGCGTTACAGCCCTTCTAAAGGAGCCACTTCAGGCAATTGTGTAGCACTGCCGTTGTTCTTCTTCTGGCAGTCTTCAATCCAAATCCCTAAAGCAGATTCCATCCAGAATCTGCCTTATTACATCCACTTACAACTCGTTTTTCACCGTGGTTAAAATGACACTGCAGCTGTAGATCTTATATTCCTTTGCTACTTTTTAAATAAAAAGAATCGTAGCCTCATTGATGCTGTAATTGCGTCCTACAGCAGTGTAGCTTTTCCCTTCCTTCAACAAATGCAAAACGTTTACCTTTTCGGCAATTGTTAACATCTTCCATTGGCGCTTGGGCACGGCCCCTGAAGCAGTAGCAGGAGCAGATCGTTTTGGAGCCATAATGAAGGGCTCGACTATGCACAAAGTTAAACACAAAAGAGCACAAAAGTTAACTCTTTACACAGCGAAACGCGTTGATGCTGAATGAGTGAGACAAGACTTCCTGGTTAACACTGCATTCAGCACACAGGAACTTAACTGCGTGCTCTGATTGGTTAGCTTCTCAATCAGGAGAACTTAACTGCATGCTCTGATTGGTTAGCTTCTTAGTCATCCGCCAATAGCGTCCCTTGTATGAAATCAACTGGGCAAACCAACTGAGGAAGCATGTACAGGAAGTAAAAAAACACATTGTCCGCAGAACCCGCGAATAGCGAAAAAACCATGTTATATATTTAGTTATACTTACATATAAAATCAGCGATAGAGTGAAGCCGCGAAAGTCAAAGCGCAATATAGTGAGGGATTACTATATACATTAATAAATCATTCTTTAAGCAATTAGATTCAGCAATAACCTCATTTGTTTGGAATTCAAAACATTAATTAATAAAAAGAAAAAAGAAATTTTCTCTTGCAGGATTTCACTTTCAACAAACAACAAATCTTTTAATTCTCACGGATACATCTCTTCTTTGGGAAGAAACACTACTTTTCCCTAATGGGGAATCATTCTTTAAGCAATTAGATTCAGCAATAACCTCATTTATTTGGAATTCAAAACATCCACGCATCCAAAGAGCGACCTTACAAAGACAAAAGGCAGAAGGCGGCATGGCTCTACCTAACTTCCAGTTTTATTACTGGGCAGCAAATATACAGGCGATAAGAACCTGGACACAATTAGAAGAACATACACAGGCTTGGTCCGCAATAGAAGTAAAATCCTGCAGTACTTCTTTGTATTCCTTGCTCTGTGCTCCAATAAACACACGTTATCGGCAATATACTAATAACCCTAATCTTCTAGATGGGCTTAAAGTGGAGAAGGACAAACAAACTGTGATTGCATTCACTACACTTTTTTTGGCACACAGACTTATCCTGATAAACTGGAAGAACCCAAACTCTCCTCTTTTAAGTCAGTGGGAAACTGATGTGTTATACTATTTGAAATTGGAAAAAATCAAATAATTAGTTAGAGGATCCGTACAGACTTTTTTTCAAAACATGGCAGAATCTAATCAGTAATATTTTAATGTAATCTCATAAAGCACAGAGAATGTATTAATTTAGGTATGTTTATAGGTCTTAAATTTCATGCTGTTTGGCTTGCTCTCTCTCTTAGGGGTGGGGATCGATTTATTCTTAACTCAAATTTTCTTTATGTAAAACTTGATTGATTTGTATAGAATGCAATAAAATTAATAAAAAGAAAAAAGAAATTTTCTCTTGCAGGATTTCACTTTCACCAAACAACAAATCTTTTAATTCTCACGGATACATCTCTTCTTTGGGAAGAAACACTACTTTTCCCTAATGGGAACACGAATTAGACGATCTACAAGTCTCCAACTTAAAGTTTAAATTCTAACAATGTATTCGATCTCTTTTCGCTGTTCCGTTATTTCACCAAGTAATAACTTAAGTTTGTTTGCGCTAATGCAATCTTTACTACCATTTTGTTGAGACTTTCGAATTTTCATATTTCCATTATCTTTAACCTGCTCTGCATGATTATCACACCAACGTTTTTGAATTCTTTACGATGTTCTACTTTGTCATCTACTCTTTGTCTTTGATTTCCGGCCCCGGGCATGGTTAAATCTCTTGGCACAAAGTCTCGTCTCACGGGACATGCGATCACACAACTCAAAAATATACAGTCTACTGTATTTGGGTCAAACAGAAGTGGTGACAAATATATATTTGTTTATATTGTTCTAAATGCCTTTTATGAGTGTTTTATTGATTTTAATGTAATACTTTTTATTTTTTCAAAAACAATTTTTTTAGAGTTTTGCCTGTTATTCTGGGGATGTACTGTGTATATATTAGCATTGCAGTGTATCAACTCATGCCTAGTAGGGAGAAGTATATAAAGATATGTTCTAAAAATAACAAAGTTATTTTACATGCAATTTTAAAATGAAATAGGTCTATAGTACCTCATTAAATCCATAAATTACATAGACTAAAGCTATGTCAGATTATTTGAAATGCTAGATTAGTCAGGTATAAATCCTCCACAATCTCATTAAAAAGGTTTAATTGCCACTTTCTTTTTCCATTTAGATTGGCCAGTTGCCCCCCAAAATGTTCAGGATTAAGTTTGAACAAGAATATTGCCCTTTGTGATGCCAGCCTATCTTAGTTGCCTGTTATGGCATTCCAAGGAGGGTGCTGTGACCTTTTTCTAACCCCAGGTAACAGGGGTTGTAAGAGCCATTTTCCTAGATCTATAAAATGTATGAATATTTACTAGATGATAATACATAAAATATGGGAGGTTCCTATAACCCCCGTGAATAGAATTGAGTTGGTATTTTCCTGTCATTTCTCAACAGTTTTGAGTAAACAATGTTCTTCAGTTAGTGTCTAGCCTTGCCTTGTGTAAGGTATAGAGGCATATGGTTTTTCAACCGTGTCCTTGTTTGTGCTCACATTCGTGCTTGCGCACGTGACCGTGCCTGGGCACATATCTATGTGCCAACGGCCTACGGGCCTTTTGAGTGTGAAGTAACTCGTAAAATAAAAGATTTAAGTGTTGAACCGTATGTTTAAGACATACAGAAGAAGAAATTAAGAACCTTTAAGTACAGAAATAACCAAAGCTTCTTAAGAAAAACTAAGTCTATAGAAGATACATTTTTCCTTTTTTTTTGCCTTTATTCTATGTGTGTAACTATTTTTCTTTTTATTCTTGTGTGGATTATTTGCTTTTAACTTTCACTAAATATTTTTAAAACAAACTTTTGGACAGTGAGATTTCTTTGACACGTGTCTTACCCGTGCCTGATTTCGCCTTATACATCGGCGGCTACAGGGGTAATACATTTTCTAGACTAAAGTGTGTAACTCTGTATCACATAATATGAAAGCAAATTTCCATAATCTATGGTAATAGTCCCCAAATAGTATGAATGTTCCAGGGCATCTAAAGTCTTATATTTGTCACACAGCAAAATGGTCAGCTTGAAAAAAAACAACTTAAAAGGGCACATATGGAAGTATGTTTTCATATATACATTTTAAATGTAATTTGACAATAGTGATTTTGATCTGCAAGAATTCTTGTTAAAAAAAAATGTATTTTTGTAAATTGTTTGTATTTTTGTGTCTATAAATCATGGAATATATAAAGTTTGTCATTTATATTTTAGTTGTAAACCTAAAGAGACCTATATAAAAATGACTTGACCTGACCTGCTTGTTTTCTTTTTTATTAATCATACTTCTTTTACATTGTCCTCTATATTTAGGTGCTGATTTATAAAACTTTGCATCATGAATCAATGAAGGATCTGGGCAGACATACTGTAAGATTTCATTATATGTATTCTTAGCAGGTTCATGAATGATCTTGGAGTATATCCTTTTCATATATTATTTAATTGAGAGAGATTATAACATACCAATAAAATGGACCTATGAATAGTTGCATATGTTGGGAGCCTGCTAATTTGACCAGAAAATGTAATGTAACTGGGTTCTATTTACTTGTGTTGCAAGCTGCTCCCCAGTATGCACTCATGTTCAAAAAGAGAACATTTTTGCTGTAAAGCCAAAAGAAAACTCATCAGTTCTAATTACTAGTCAGGCATTTGAGGGTGAGGGTTTATTTTTCTACACCAGGAAAAATTGATATAATAACAGATTGTAAATCACCTCAGGTCCAACCAAATTTGAGTGGTGGCCGAGGAGTAGCAGATACTGTTTCACCTGCTAGTGTGTTAAATCTGCCTTATTTCCAGCCTGTACTGTGTGTTGAATGGATTTTGTACATTTCCTTATGTTTTACATGTAAGAATATGGACAATGTTAATTGTCCTCTATTAAGCCGAATCCTTCTGTTTCCTTAATTTATTTTGTTATGACCATAATTAATAATAGGAGCAGATAATAAAGTTAACAGAATAGTATATTAAAAAGACAATAAGTCACATGCAGAAAATTAAGTGTCACGGAATTAATACAAGAATATAATTTTCAAGATATAATAGAGTAAAAGTGATCTTTTAGCCTTTAATAGAATGTCCAGATGAAGCAATATACAGTATCCACATTTGTGAACAGTAATTCTGTGTGGTTTACTCTGTGATGACGTTTGAAGATCTTTGTTTTGATATATTTTTGGTTAAACATACTGGGTAAATAGATGTTTTGGGATAGTTGATTTTAGGACTATTTAAGTGAAATCAATGAGGTTAGATCACGTATGTGTAAGGGTGATTATGTTGTCTCTTATAGTTTATAGGTATGAGCGCGGTGCAGTGGTTAGCACTGATGCCTCACTTGTTTAATATCCTATGTTCAGATTCCATGTCTAGTCATTGTGTATGGAGTTTATATGTTCTCACAGTGTTTGTGTGAGTTTTCACCAGGTACTCCAGTTGTCCTTCCTTCCACATTCCCAAAGATGCATAGTTTCATTTAACTGGAAACTTGAATTTATCCGTTTTGACTGTTAATGTGGGTAAGTATTCACAAATATTATTTCTTGGGATTGTGGACCACCGGGGCGCATACAGCCGCCCTAACTCCGACACAGACAGGCAGAACACGACTTGTCATACAGCACACCTTTATTTACAGCTGGAGAGCGTTTTTCACTGCTCCTCACAGCACAGTACATAAAGCACAGCACAGTCCTCTTTTCCTTCTTTCTTCTACCCGCCTCCACTCCTATCCCAGCAAGCTTCATCCACTTCCTCTCGACTCTGGCTTCCCAAATGGCTCTGGGAGTGTTCAAGGTGGCTCATTAATCGGACTTGGAATCACTGCCAGCTGTGGTGAGAGCCCAATGTAGGGCTGTGCAGCTCCCCCTGGAAGCCCCCCTGGAACCCAATACAGCTGTGCCAAGCTCCAAGTCCCAGCATACCCTGTGGGAATCCATGGTGCCACAGCCACCCAGGAGAGCTGCCCTCTAGCACCCTAGGGAAGGTATTACACTGTTCTTGCTTTCTCTCCCCAGTCCTTCAAACGCATTTGACATCCCAGCCAGGTAATGGCTGTGGCCTCCCATTACAGGATTAATAAAGTTTATTTAATCTAATCAAATCTAATCTATTCTAAAGTAAGCCCTGTAATGGACTGGTGGCCTATCCAGGGCTGAATGTTTTCTAGTGCCTGATTATGCTGGGGTGTGCTGTACCCTGGTATAAACATAAATCGGAAAAAATACATTATGTTATGTGTCACAATTGAGAGAACTGAGTTAAATATTTTATGCTGAAACAAACAGAGACTAAGAGTAGACTTTGGAGTGTTTAAAGTTATGAAGTGAATAAGTGATTTTAATGACAGCTGTTATTTCAAAATAAAGCCCTCAACAATGACACAGATTCAGAGACAGAAGCTTGTTAACTTTTCATTTTAAGTTAGAAAATATTTTTCATTCAGTAGACTGTAATTATTTTACAGGATCAAGTTACTGATTAGGGTAGTTAAAAGTAGCATGTCAGAAACCTTTAAACCTCAGCATTAATTTGGACGCATTTGTTATGTAGGAACTGAACTTAAAGTCAAGATCAGTGGTGTTTGGTAGCGTCATTTTTAGGTAATTCCGCATATAATGTGAAAAGCATCTAATGCCATAATCATGCTTGTCTGTTTGAAATTTAGCATAATTATTCTTCAAGGAAATTTGTCACAAAAGTTCAAATTTTCATTAAGATATCTCAATTTCCAATTGAAAAGCTTTTGCTAATTTTCTAAATCACTCATCTCATAAGAGAGAAACATTCTGCACAACTTCACTTATGAATTAGTTTACTAATCTCTTGGCTGAGATCTGTTTTGACTTTGACATTAAAAACTTTTCTGTTGATCAATGTCAAAAAAGCCATATTACATCCAGTGTGAATCAATGTTGTACTGTATAATAAAAAATATGAAAACTTCCAGGGTTGTGAATACTTTTTATAGGTACTGCATCCAAGCAAACATTTTTTGCCCCATCTTTTCAGGTATCAGCAAAGGATAAGATTGCATATATTGCATGCCATCAAGCAGAAAATTCCAATCCATGCCCAGAAAATAATGCCAAAGAAGAATGCAAGGAGTTGGGCTGCCACATTCTGCTTCTCATCTGCAAAGCGAGCCATTATGGTAATTGAGGTGCTTGTGGTCACAAATATCTGGCATCAGATTTGTCTATTTGATGTACGCATTTCTCAAACAGCTAAATCACAAACAAGTCAGCTATTCTGTGTCTTCATAGGACTGTTTAATCTAGGATTCTGTGAAAAACAGACTAAGACTGGAGGATCAAAAAAATGAAGAAAAGACTACAACCCCTCTAATGGTCATTCATCTCATACCTGAGAAATATTCTGTGCAGAAAATCTATTATTTTGGTTTTAAACACATATTGTTAGGTTAATTAGTACACCAAACCAGCCTGGTGTGACTGACTGTGGCTTTATACATGAGTATGCTCTGTAATAAAATGCCACTCTATGCCAGCTTTGATTCCTGCCTTGCATCTAAGGCTGCTGGGATAGCAACTGGCCTCCATGACTCTGAAATGGACAGAACTGGATGGAAAACTACACAAAGAAAATTGAATCTTTTTGATGCATCTTACGAGGCAACAAGCAATGTAAATGGGAAAAATAAACTTGCGTGGTGCTTTTGTTTATGACTATTGTAGTTTACTTTAGGTTATAGCTTTATTGTGAGTTTGGACACTATTCGTATATCTCCTCGTAACTGACACTACTCTATTTTTATTTCACTGCTTAGTTTTGTACTTTTGCTTTTGTATTGTCCTGGAAAATGGCTAGTGAGGGGGCATGCTGATATTTGGACTGTGAAAAATTAAGTTTGATTGATTGATTTAATAAAAATAAAAAAGTGTTTATAAAAAAGGCAATAATTTACTGGTTGTCAAAGTTGCTCTGAGAATTTTGATTATAGATTTTGTCTTGCAGCTAGGATTACTTTGTCACTGTTGCTTAAATTAAGTAAATGATCGAACAGCCAAGGCAGAAAAATGATATATTCAAAGTGATACACAGTAAGTGCAAACAGATGCATCTAACTAATGTATAAATCAGAAAGTTTATCTCTAAAAATTAAATAACAAGCAGATAAAGTTAAGTTACAGTGCCTATAGATGTTGTTTTGTGTTTTAGCTTTCTAATTCATTTAGACCACTTTGCACAGATCTGTTTTCACTTTGATATTAAACATCCTTTTCTGTTATCGTTGTTCCAGAAAAAAAATTAAATTCACTCCGAATCAATGTTGTATTACAATAAAATATGAAAACTTCCAAGGTGGTGCATAGTTTTTTATAGATGCTACATCTAAGGAAAATTTTTTCAACGTTTCAAGTATCTGCATGCCATCATGCAGAAAATTCCAATCTATGCCTAGAAAGCAATGCCAAAGAAGAGAATGCAAGAAGGTGGGCTGCCACATTCTACCTTTCACCTTCAAAGCTACCTGTTATGGTTATTGAGGAGCTTGTGGTCACAACTATCTGGTATCAGTTGTATGTGATGTACGCATGAACTTCTCAGACGGCTAAATCACAATCAAATCAGCTATACTCTGTGCTCTGTTCTTTAAAGATTAATCTAGGATTTTGTGCAAAACTGGAAGACCTTAACCTGAGAAATAAAGAAAAGATTGCAGCCCTTCTAAAGGTCATTCTTCATCACAGATAAGCTGGAGTCTTCTATGACATGCTTGAATGATTTAAGCCTGAGGTTCCTACAGTGTATTTTGATGTTGCTCCAAATACATATTGGTGGAGCATATTATTCATACTAACTGTACCTCCTTTGTGTTGTGGTGCACCACGGCATGGATAGAACTCCAAAATAATAAACACTTAACACGACATGTGTACTTTTGAACTGTTTCTGAATATGGCGTAATAGTAAAATTCATGGAACACTCAATTTTAGATTCTTTAATGGTTCAATATATCAGATGAAAAGAAGGGAATGCTGCCCATTCTTAGGAAATCTACATTTCCTAATATGAATGTTGTACATATATTTCTCATTTGCAGGCACAGAGTCTTTCCAACAGATCAGGATTTTGATAGGACTGAGCAAGTGGTTCAGACTTTTATTAATTCTTATGCAGGCAAGGAAACCTTTTTTATATATAGGAATAAGTAGCAGTCACTAAAGTTTAAATCAGAAGTTCATGTCTTTGTAAAACAGAAGAAATCTTTTTACCTGAATGAGGCTGGAATGGTAGCCATCACCGGAGATCATATTGGATTCAAAATAACATTACTGCACTGTCCTGAAGTGTTGGAAGAAATGAGGTAACTTTAAAGCAGGAACACCAAAAGTAAAACTGACAGGCACAAAAGAACAATGTTGAAAATTCAGCTACAGGAAAAGGAACCCCAAAGGCTGTCTTTAAAATCGACTCTCATGGAGTAAAATTGCATTGTAATAGAAAATTGCCTGCAATTGAACTAGTCTTGAAACAATCCGGTCATACTTATATAGGTAATATTAGATCATTTTACAAAAAGTGTTTATTGTGGTCTCCAAAAAGTTATTAAAAGCCAAAGAATTTACAACTGTATTTTTGAAAGAATGTGTTCATTTACATGGATTTCTGCAATTGATACTTTTTTTTATTGTGGAGCCCAATTCATTTTGGGATTCTGGAAATATTTTTGTGTAAAGCATGCTGAAGGGTAATGGTCAAGTCATGCAGGATCTCGAGAAATTTTTGCAATGTATTGTTCATTCTTCACAGTTTAATTGTTCAGACATGTTTCACTTATTGGAGCTTTCAATGAACATTTTGAAGACCAATGTTACGGAAATGTCTGGCTTTTTTGAAGAACTTTAAACTAAAGTGGAATCTGGAGTAGTAGAACTTGTAGATGGTGAAATCTAGTATTAAAGGGGTTTGCTCACCACAAATAAAGACTCAGTCCTATACTTACAATGGGACAGTGTGGCTTGCTACTCAAGACATCTTCCTGAGGTTAAACTAGCTCCACATTATATTGCTCCATATAAAATAATAAAAATGTTGGTCTGGTTTCATTCAGATTGCCTCATCCTTGGCAAATAATTTTACCTTTCATGCATTTCGACTCAAACTAGCCAAGTTTAGTGTCCTGTCTAGGAAAAATGCTTCTCAGCCCATGATGGGAGTGAATGGAGATACTGTGTGTTGGCCATTTGCTCCCCAAGAGACTGTCATTCTGGCTGCCTGCTTTCACTCACTCGCTCGCACCGACTCACTCCGCCTCCTGCATTCTCTTCCATCAGTTAACCTCCATCTCCTTCAGTGTCCATTTGTTTTTCTTTCCCACCCTCTGTCCCATGCAGGCACCCCTCTATACTGCCTGTTTAAGTGGGTGCAGGTGCGAGGAACCATTCCCTCCACAGGCAGCTGACTCATCTGCTGGTCTCCACACGTATATGCGGTGTGGCCAGCCAGCTTCCCAATTAACCGCGGAGCAAAACACACTCGTGCACATCCGCATCCAATTAGTCCCTGCACTTTCTTAAGAAATTTTCAGATATGGTTATATTTACTAAACAATAGATTAACTTCAACAAGTTATTTTCACTTTCGATATTTATGGTATATTACAGACCTCAACTGATTAATGTGAAAGTGGATTTAGTCTAATGAACATTATTAAAATAAAATCCAGAAATCGCTTAGATGATTAGCATTTGGAAAACGTATTGAGAATTAGACTCTTTAATTTCTAGACAGACTATTAATGATGATTTATATCTTATGAGTTTATATCTTATGGAAAAGGAAAAGGTCAGAAAAGAAAATGTTTGAATATTCAGTGACATTTAGAGTAGAAATAAACTTTTTATAAAAAATAACTTTGTTATATAAGTTCAGTTAAGTTCTCAATATTTAACATTAAATATGTAATACAGTAAGTAATCATATATCTGACGGTTTGTGCTATACACAGAAATGCATTGCTAATACTGTTTCTCAAAAATAGTTGGATTTTAGAAATTGTTGCTCACACAAAAAAAAATTTACAAACACCAGACCACTCCTTAGGGGGGAACATTTCTGGGTACATGTATAGTATGTAACACTTAGTTAATTGGAAGGGTTATCTCAGAATAGTTCCTGGATGGTCACTGAGAATGTTTTTATGCTCTCTGTCATCTCTGGGAATTCCATTATCATTTTTCACAGAGTTAGATGGAAGTCATGTTCCACATTGCACCAAAATGTTTTACCCATTTAAGGTATTACCTTGCAAATTTTGGATCCTCCAGTGTTATTATTTATTTATTGCATTCTTTCAAAAAATAGTGGTGCTAAAAGGTGCTTCTGAGAAGACTTCAGTGTTAGGATTCTGCATTCTTGTTTTTTATTTAATTGTTACTAGCTTTTTGTGAAGTCATTTCATTTTCCTTTTGACTCTTCTGGTTTTCAGACCCCTGCCTATTCCTTTGTTTTGTTCAATCTTCTGGTCATTCTCACTTTAATTACACTGCATCGGACCCTTACCATAATTAAATTTCCATGTGAAATCCATTTCTAATGTCTGCTGTTTTGTGTTATTGTTTGCTATTTCTTAACATGTTAATACAAAACTATGATTTTTTTTGTCTGTCAAAGTGTGTTGGATTAGTCCTTTCCAGACCTCTCTTTAAAAGATCTCAGACCATCTAATACAAGCACTTATTTGTTAAATCTCACCACCAGCACACCTGGCTAATCTTTACTTTATTATATTTGAATCATCTTTTTGTGTGACCATGCTAGAAGTTATATTCTATATACCTTCTTCCTCTTTGCTTCTTACATACCTTCTCTCTCTTTGCTTTCTCCTAGCACATCTCTTCTTGGATCTGTCTCAACTTGGGGCTATCATTTTCTACTTTTCAATAAGTCTTCAGGTTTTGAACAAGGAAAAACAACACATGATTTAAATAGTGTTCATTGCAATTACTCTTAGGATGAGTATCATGTTTTTAAAAGAATACAAAACAAGGAAGAAAATGTTTTGAATGAAAAAAGGCAAATAAAGGGATGAACAACTTGTTCAACTGCAATGTAATGATTCAACATTATACTGTATATATTATACTTACAACTTCTACTGTAAGTGGTGAATGTGTAATATCCTGCTTTATTGTCCTGTCAGGGTCCTTTTGCATATATGAAACTGTGTAGGAAAAATTAGCTTCTTGCAAGCTACTAAGGGTTAAAAGCTGACAAAGCTGTTTTGCTATAACGGCAGATTATTCATACAGGCGTCTGTCATAAGACAGGGTGCAGTAAGCTGACCTAGGACAACTTCCTCTTTAGGAACGCATCTGTTAGACGCAGTAAAGATGACCTTTCCTTCTTTAGGGCCCCATCTGACACGTACACAAAATGGAAACGGTTGCGCAATATACGATGAAATGCTTAGATAAATGTATTATTATGCTTATTGATAAGTAAGGGGAAGGAGGAGGGAGAAGAAAATGTAAAGCCTATCGTAAAGGGGAATCTGCACTCTTCTGAATCCATGTTCTCGTCTGTGACTGAATAGAAGCTGATTGATTGAACTATTCCTGTATCTTCCTAGTGAGGAGTTATATTTTAAACCTGTCATTTTCAAACAGGAAAAGTGAATTTTCCTCAAAAAATGGACTTTCATTTCTTGAAACGTTTGCCCAATGAGGGCACACTCATTCACAAATCACATTGAAAACGTTGGAGTCACCAAACAAACTTCCAGCATGTCTTGGACTAATAGGGAAATGTAGAATTGAGATGTAACCAACATACAGACTCATAGCAACAGGACAGACAAGGCAAGCAATAGCCTGGCGACCTGAACTCTGAAGGGGCCCTCAGGGGTGTTCATTTACAATGAAACAACCCCTCTAAAGCATATCATCAATACACTGTAATAACCCAGTTGGAAACTCCCCCTTGGGGCACAGTATCTAGTACGATAATATTTGTGATAGACATTCCCTTTTTTTGTATTGTTAAATACAATCTGCACTATTTTCATAGATCATGTAGAGGATTTACATGTCTGGAAGCAAAAAGAGATAAAAAATAAGGAAATGAAGAAAAGAAGAGGTAGGACAGTGATATGTAGTAGAACATCTGTAATGGTGAGTCAATTAAATATGCCTATCTTAACATAGCAGCGGATATAGTTAACTAAGTTAGTTAGTTAATTAATTTGATAGTTAATATCGACTGGTCTTTGGACCTGGAAGATATACAGTAGTAGCTGTATTTGCTGTTAAGTCCTTAAATAGTGATTTTGAAAGTTGTAGTAATACCTTTATTTCCCATTTTTCTGTTATGTGCAAATATTTATTTTTTAAAATGTTTTGATGTCCAATTTGTAATTTTCTATTATTATATACATTTATTTTGCATTTTATTTACTTTTTTACTTATTTCAATTTTACTTTTAAAAATTTTTTCTATTATCTATACAAATATTTTATCCATCCATCCATCCTCTTCCGCTTATCCAAGGTCGGGTTGCGGGGGTAGCAGCTTAAGTAGAGAAGCCCAGACTTCCCTCTCCCTGGCCACTTCTTCCAGCTCTTCCGGGAGAATCCCAAAGCGTTCCCAGGCCAGCCGGGAGACATAGTCCCTCCAGCGTGTCCTGGGTCTTCCCCGGGGTCTCCTCCCGGTTGGACGTGCCCTGAACACCTCACCAGGGAGGCGTCCAGGAGGCATCCTAATCAGATGCCCAAGCCACCTCATCTGACTCCTATTGATGCGGAGGAGCAGCGGCTCTACTCTGAGCCCCTCCCGGATGACTGAGCTCCTCACCCTATTCTTAAGGGAAAGCCCAGACACCCTGCGAAGGAAACTCATTCAGCCGCTTGTATTCGCGATCTCATTCTTTCAGTCACTACCCATAACTCATGACCATAGGTGAGGGTAGGAACGTAGATCGACTGGTAAATTGAGAGCTTTGCCTTACGGCTCAGCTCTTTTTTCACCACGACAGACCGATGCAGAGCCCGCATCACTGCGGATGCTGCACCGATCCGCCTGTCAATCTCATGATCCATTCTTCCCTCACTCGTGAACAAGACCCCGGGATACTTAAACTCCTCCACTTGGGGCAGGATCTCCCCCCCCAACCCTGAGAGGGCACTCCACCCTTTTCCGGCTGAGGATCATGGTCTCGGATTTGGAGGTGCTGATTCTCATCCCAGCCGCTTCACACTCAGCTGCGAACCGCTCCAGAGAGAGCTGAAGATCACGGCCTGATGAAGCAAACAGGACAACATCATCTGCAAAAAGCAGTGACCCAATCCTGAGTCCACCAAACCGAACCCCTTCAACACCCTGGCTGCGCCTAGAAATTCTGTCCATAAAAGTTATGAACAGAATTGGTGACAAAGGGCAGCCCTGGCGGAGTCCAACTCTCACTGGAAACGGGCTTGACTTACTGCCGGCAATGCGGACCAAGCTCTGACACTGGTTGTACAGGGACCGAACAGCTCTTATCAGGGGGTCCGGTACCCCATACTGCCGGAGCACCGCCCACAGGATTCCCCGAGGGACACGGTCGAACGCCTTTTCCAAGTCCACAAAGCACATTTAGACTGGTTGGGCAAACTCCCATGCACCCTCCAGGATCCTGCTAAGGGTGTAGAGCTGGTCCACTGTTCCGCGACTCGGACGAAAACCACACTGTTCCTCCTGAATCCGAGGTTCGACTATCCGACGGACCCTCCTCTCCAGAACCCCCGAATAGACTTTTCCAGGGAGGCTGAAGAGTGTGATCTCTCTATAGTTGGAACACACCCTCCGGTCCCCCTTTTTAAAGAGGGGGATCACCACCCCGGTCTGCCAATCCAGAGGCACTGTCCCCGATGTCCATGCGATGTTGCAGAGGCGTGTCAACCAAGACAGTCCTACAACATCCAGAGCCTTAAGGAACTCCGGGCGTATCTCATCTACCCCCGGGGCCCTTCCACCAAGGAGTTTTTTGACCACCTCGGTGACTTCAGTCCCAGAGATGGGAGAGCCCACCTCAGAGTCCCCAGGCTCTGCTTCCTCATTGGAAGGCATGTTAGTGGGATTGAGGAGGTCTTCGAAGTACTCCCCCCACCGACCCACAACGTCCCGAGTCGAGCTCAGCAGCACACCATCCCCACCATATACAGTGTTGACACTGTAGCACTGAAGCAGTGCAGTGTCAACAAATATTTTATTGTTGTTTTATTCATGTTTGTTACAAAATCAAAAAAGAATTAATGTTCATTAAGTTCTTTTCCATTGATCTTATTAATTTTGAGTTTGCAGATAAAATAATGTTAAGAAATAATATCATGTCAGGATGCAGTGGAGGATGAGTTGGAGCGCTTCGTGGACTATTTTGCCTAGGGCCTCCATAGTCCCAATCACCACCATCAACAGAATAAATGAGGTAATGCACATTTATTGTGAATACCTTTTAATTTATTTTTACTACAGTGAGGATTACTATAATAACAGACTGAATTACTCAGAGTAGACTTTCACATCTCAAGTCATTTCAACTGGGAAAGATAATCCCTCCATTGTGTTTTCATTCATCCATCATTCATTCATTTTCTGAATTTAGGTTTTTGAAAACAGTGTCATGGGAAGCCAAAGACTACCCCAGTTGCACTAGGGGTAAGGAATATATTATCCAGGAAAGTATGGGAAACCCTTTTTGGGCAAATCTTCATTCATTTTCTGTTACTCATTGTGAGCCCAAGTTTGTATGCGATAAAGTTTACTCACATATCATGTCTAACTCTGTGATAATGTGAGAGGTGAATGCAGGTTACCATTAAGAATCTTTGTGCCGCATCTGCCATACCTTGTGCATTGTGACCTACTGAATTATTGTTTGGGTTTTTCAGCTTCTGTATTTGAAAGAGAAGTATTATATTCCTTGATGGGGTTCTGAAAAGGTCCTAAAATTCATTTGAAATGGTGTATTGTTGATTCACAGGACTTTTGAGTGGATTTGAGAAAATCTATATGGGCAAAACAAGAATACTGCATAGACATTATGTAAGGGAAAGTCCTGTACTTTTAAGATGAATTATTTTTTAACTGAATCCATCATTTTGCTAGTGATAACTATCAAAGTTTATTTTAATTATTAAAGGAAAATACTAAGCAACAAGCACAAATTTATTTTAAGGAACATGTTTTGTATACTCTGATTAAAGTGCTGTAAAGAAAGCCAACATTTACATTTATTTTTATTAAAAGCATTTGAAAAAGAACTATATTTTACTGATAAAATGTTACTGAAGCATACTATATAAATGTAAATCAATTGATCTCCTATTAGACAAGTTTAGTATATGACATAAATTAGCACAATACAGTAGAATGCTGCTGTACTGCTTTCTCAAAAAACAAAATAGCATGTGGAGGAGGAAGATGGTGTATTGGAGAATGAGTGGCAGGGAAAATGAGTGTTTTTTTGTGTGATATCATTTTATGTGATTTGCAAGCGACTTTCCTCAAAAAAGATAAAGTATGTCCAACAGCCTGTCACTGCTGCACTTCAGTTAGCTCTGCAGCTAACTGATGTGTATTCATTGTCTTCTCTTCTGTCTCTTGTTGGCATTGTACTACTGTCACTAGTCTGTGGGAGACATGCAATGAAGAATTTCATTGTATTGTGCACACATGACTATAAACTTCAACTTCAGGTTGGACTGAGGTCAGTTCCCTGCACTCTGTGTTTCAGAAAGGAACTATCACTGGAAGCCAAAGTAATACTGGGGCATCCAGATTACTGAGAAGAAAATGATGATAATGTGTTATTAACTATTACTATTAGTGTCATATGCAGAGACTAGATGACCAGCAATTACCCCAAGACAAATAGCTCATGAACATCAACAATCATAGGAGCAGATGGCTAAGATAAAATGTGATTCCAATAAAACATTCTTTACATTTATAGAAAAAAATAAAGCTTGAGAGCTTTGTAGCTAAAAGTTTAACTTCCTGCATCAAATACATGTGTCCTTGAAATTATAAGAGAGCTTGCATACTGTGGTTGTAGAATACTTGAGCATTAATACATTCAACAAGGTGTATGACAGCTAAATCATTCATAGCTCTATAAGCCAGAATGGTGGATTATGAATTTAGTTCTAAACCTAAGTGATAGCCAATGGAGAAACTTAAAAACCGCTGCCATGTGACAATATTTCTTAGGTCTTGTTATGATCCATGCTATTGCATTTTGGATTAACTGAAGGGTGGAAAGAGAACAATTACAACTGCCTGTCAATTCTGATGCCTTATGTATGAATACATGACAGCTTCTCCATGTCCTGAAAGGTAATAAATCACCATAGTAAAAGACACTTATGACACTTATATTCAGAACAATAAACATCACACTTTACTAACAAACTGAAAGCAAGGCTCCTTAAAAGAAATAATATACTTCTCCGGTTAGCAGGGAGCCTTCAGCTACACTAAACACAGATGGTGATATTATAGTGCAGAGATCATTTGTGTTTTATCAGCCTTGCAAAGTTTCCAGGGGCAACCTGCTGCCACAGTAGTTAGCACAAAAGTCTTATTAACTCTTTCAGGGCTAATGTCGACTTTTGTCAAAATTCAGGGTTAGAGGACAGTAATCAGCTGTAAATTGTGACAAAACTTGCCCTTACATTTTAGTTTGACTCTTTTTTCTAGAAGGAAAGTTCCATTGCTTTGTTGATTTAACCTCGATTCCCTATGTGTGCATGAGTAGCGAAGAGCAAACAACCTCTAAAATGCCATCAACATCTGGCAAGAGACCAAAGCGAATGTACAAAGCAAAATACTCTATGGATGTTTTGCGTAATTTTGTTGAATTGGACTTGTCGTACTCATAGTTTGAAGCAAGTGATCTGGAGATGGATATTGAAAATGAAAGTGAGATACCAGCATCATCTGATCGGTTGGTGCTGAACACTTTTGTGTAGCTGATGTGCAAACAGCAGCATTCGCCTGGGAGGACCACCACTTATGATAAGAATTATAAACCAGATTGCGTCACACTGTGACCGCCACCACCACCCATCCTGCTGTGCGAAGACCAGCAGGCAGCCAGCTCACCGTGCATTCCTACTATCGAGTAGCCCCCACTGCTGCCAGAGATGCTGAACATGCATCAACAACAGCCACAGCACCTAGCAACAAATGTTTTATGTTGATTTATGTGTGAAACCATTACTTTGTGTGCTTTTCAGAAAACTGAGTTTTTTGGAAAAAACATTCAGCCCTCAAAGAGGTAATCAAGCAGAACAGATTCAAACTCCTGCCTGGTCCATGTCTGTTTGGAATATGCGTGTTCTTGCTGTGCCCTTTGAGAACTCCAGTTTTTCTTCCATATTCCTGAGATGTGCATGCTAGGTAAGTGGACTTTCGCTCCAGGCCCAGAGTGAGTCTTCATGAGTCCACATGTTTGGGCTGCAAAAGTCTAAAGCTCATCTTTGTGTTCCTTGGACAAACTCTGGGACTTCATGACTTTACAGCTGAATTAGAAGGATGTTAAATACACAGCTGCTGTCGTGTAAAACTGGCTACTCTCTCTGATGGAGGGATGCCCATCTAGAATTAAAATAGTTGCTAGACTGGGCAGAATGCTACCAAGAAAAGCCCCTTGCTATCCTGAATTGTATTGAATGGGTCCAGCAAATGGAAGGATGGAGATAATTTTTCAAAAAATGTAATTTTAATTAATGTGATACATTTGTATTTATACTGCTTGAATCAGTCATACTTGATTTGTGCTCACCTTTTCACAATAAAGTAATAAACTTGCTTCATTTTCATTATGTCATGGTTATCGTTAATTCTAACATTGCTAAAAATTGGTTTTACAATAACTTTCAATCGCCCGAAATATTTTCGTACTATAAATTACGTCAGTACTTTCCACATTGGAATTTGAACAGTACATGATGACTTGGCAGCATGAATTATACTAGCCTGACAAACAGTCAGTCATTTACAACAAATTGATCAATTGCTCAAATCTTTTAATTTTTCCCAAGGCACAGTGACGCAGCCTCAGAAGACAGACTGCTGCATATGATTAATAACATGCACATTCTGACCATGACAGATTTGTGGCCTGTAAAGATCAATTGAGATTGATGTTTTGGCAAATGTCGGTTTGATTTTTACAATTCTTCTGACGATCTGTCTTTCACGTTTTGGGATTCCCATTAAGCTTTGATTTGATGTCATGTAATAATTATAATACTGTCATGGAAGAATAACCCTTTTATTCAAGAATATCTGTTCTAGCAGGTTAGCTGAGTGTTTGTTTTAGGCTGATGTTTTTAATATGAAGGATTTGTATCGCTTTCATACGTCTTCAGTGTCAGATCTTTTGAGGGAGGCAACTTTTTTTGCTTTTCTTATGCAGTTTCAAAGAATTTCCTTGGTAAAGAAAAAAATCATTTTCAGGTGGGTGTTATTGACCACTCATTTTGGCCACAAGGACTATAGTCTATAATCCAGACAACACACTTGGAAACTTCTTTCACATTCCATACAGGGCCTATGTCATTAATGTGTCTCTTGTAACTGTCTTAAAAAGTGAATATTATAAAATATTATTAGATAAATTACACAGGAGATAATCCTTGGGCAGTGATGTGTATGACAGTCAGTCAAATAGAAGACGGTAACCTCTCCATCAGATGCCTTAAATTCAAGATGCAGCATCAATCTTATTTAAGTCAATGCTTGCATTTTTGCATTCTCCTTTTCAATAGAATGTACTCAGCTTAATCTAATTCTTTAAGTTCTGGGTGGAGTGGAGTGTATGTCAGCAGCATCAAGCATAAGGCAGGAACCTACCTTGCATGGATCCCCAGAGAAGGTACACTTCCTAAATAACACTTTATTGTTTTTAAGCTGAATAACACAACAGAAAACATGAGAAAAAGGATGACATCCTGTTAAATTCAATATCCATTTTAAAGAATGAAAATGAAAAATGTAGTCATTTATGTGTGCAAAAATAAAAAATATGTAATACAAAGGTGTAAATAATGCAGTAATACTACTTAAGCATGGTGTGCTGATTATTACAGAAGTAGTCTTCTTCAGGGACTTCTAGGCGTACATGGTTGCTATAGTAATAAGGCAGCATAGTTAGTGTCTGTTTGTGATACTGGGATCAACACCTCCATTTGGGCTCTCCCGATTGGGACAAGTACATAAGTGTAAGAAATCTATTACACCACTCAATTTCTTGTGAAATTCCTTACTTATTTATTATGTACATACACATACACTTGCCTTCAATCTGTATTGTACATGCAGTATAAGAGTTTAATTGAGATATTTTATGTTTATGTCCTTTACATTTTTTTTACTGTATTCTGTGTCCTTCAAATTTGCAACCAATAAAAATGCAAGCTTACTTTATTTTTTCTATTTTTATTTAAAGGAGTTGTATGTACAGCAATTTATCTGGCTATGTTTAATACCTAAAAGTTATTGCTCTTGCATCTACTGAAGTCTCAGTGTATTTGCTATCCAGAAACTATTTACTAAATACTCGTTTTATAATCAATAACATTCTTTTATATGTAAACTGTGGCTTATTTTATATGTATTTATTTTTGGGTTCAAGAATTCAGAGACTATAAAGTATTAATAATGTAACTAAGAATCCTTTCTGGGCCCATTGGAGCAGTTTCGTATAATGAATGGCTGAATGAAGACTCTATCAATATGTTTATATTACATTTAGAAGTGTCACAGTAGTAACTGTTAAGTGACTATTAAATGCTTAATGGCAGGATGTGACTGCCTGGTTTTGCAAACTACATAAGGACAAAGATGTTGTAAACTGCTGAACTATATCCAGCATTATACGACATAACTGGCAAAAATAAAATAGCCTATTGTTGCATACTGAATGGACTGGCATCGTAACTAATCTGGAGAATGACCTCTTACCTGGCTGGGAAGCCTTTGTAGGACAACAACGGGTGGATGTGTATCCTGGCCAGGGTTGTGCCTTTTTCCTTTCAAGGTCATGGAGAAAATATAATGGATGGACTTGGGGAGACAAAATTAAAAGTGCAGTCATTCCTCCAGTAACAGATGGCAGTGTTTTTCAGCTGTGCCCCTGGTTTGAATGCCCACAGGGCCACATGGGATGTTTAGTTCAGTTATGCAGCCCTGTTGTGTTCTTGGGGGCTGCCAAAGGGCAGATCCCTACTTTGAGGGAGTTTCCACATGACCCAGAAGTGCTTCCATCATGCAATACTGTAGCACCGGAAGTACTCTTGGATCTAGTATAAAAGGAACTGCCTCACCTCGATCTGGAGTTGGAGTTGGGAGGAGGGGAATGAGACTCACAAGCAAGGTGTGGTAGGAGAAGGGAAGAGGTTTGCGGTATTGTGCTAGCTTGAATGGAGCAATTGGAGGCTTATTAAGGCAATGTTGAGAATAAACATTCTTATCTGCAGTTATGACTGTGCTTATGTAGTTGTGTCTGGGGTTAGGGGGACCCTCAATATCCCCTAGAGCTCACAAAGGAAATATATTTATTCAATTATGATAACCTCTTTTGTAAGTCACTTTGGATATAATAAGAGTAAATATGAAGTTTGTAAAACATCTTTTCAACTGAAACATCATTTTGTGTAAACATCAAAAGAATATTTTATTTGGTGTGTATGTTCTATAAAATCCGCTGCTTTGCCATGATTTATGACTGGACCACAGGATACACTGAAAGAAATGTCTGTGGAAATAAACTACCAAGTGCTGCCCCCCCCGCCCCCCTTTAAAGGACTGTGTATACTAACAAAATCACAATACTATCGTGCCACTATGAAATTATGAAACTTGTCTATAAACAAAAGTAATACCAGGTTTTCCACTAATAAACTCCTGGGGGCGGAGTCAATTCCCTACTGCCAGTTCTTCAAACCTGGTGAAAAACATATTCCAGATGCAGGCAAACTTAACCAATTGCTAATACTCCCCCTCATACATCTTCTGGATGGCAATGCTAAACAAACTTCCTGTTACACTGTATTGGTCTTCCCAGGAGCACAAACACAGTTCTGGTGGTGAGTGAGTATGGTGGTATTGTGAAAGTCTCTGGTATTGGTACTGTAGTTTCTAATGGTTTAAAGGCCTTCATGAACATGATATGACAGTGACTAATAAAGTAGAAATGTCTGGTGTGTGTGCTAATAAATTAGATTGATTCACAACAATAAAATGATTTAATCACTGAGAAAACATAATAGGATTCCATTTCCATGCCAACTTTTTAACAGTTAAAGAATGTCTCGATGCAGTTTACAAGTCTTGATATATAGTATGACTACTTCCATCTACCTTTTATAACTGGATTACAGGCAGGTTGAGTGGTGAGTAAAATGAGAGGTTCAAAATGGCTGCCATGGGGTTTGATGTGCACTGTCTAGACAAGTGGTTTTCATTCAAAGTCCTGGGGGACTAATGTGATTGCTGTTTTTTGTTCCAACCTGTTAAACAATCAATGAGTCCTTCTACCTCAAGTTGATCTAATTGTTTAATTAGCTGGTCCCTTTTCTTTTTCTTTTTGCAATGAGAAAAAAGCAGAAGTCTTGAGCTTTACATACACAACAAGTTTAGAAATATTAATATTTTTACTATAGTATAAAGTTAATTCTTTTTTGCTGTAGAGTTTGTTCTCTTAGTTGTATCCTAAAAATGTAATTTATAAAGATAGCAGAGTATAAACCATTAGAGTAGAAAATACACCACTACAGATGGCACAACAGTTAACACATACCTCTAGAAACTTGTTAATGTCTGAACATTTTCCAGATGTTCACATGGGTTTTCTCGTGATACATTGCTTTTCTCTTCCACACCTCAGAGATCTGTATGTTAGGTTCATAAGTGATTAAAGAGTGCTTGGCCTAGTGGCCAGTGCTGTGATTATAGGCTATGAACAGCCATCACCCTCTTTGGAAGCAGAGGGTTCAGGATATGGACGGATGCATTTAAATTGCAACATTTTAGTTACCAGCTGCCCTACAGTTGAAAAAAAAAACTAAAATATAATTGCTTAAATACCATCTTGCAAATGTGTAGCCAATTCTTACTGGACGATGTGTTAAGTCACATTTGAACAAAGTTTCTTATCATCATTGTTTTGTACTATGCATAGTGAACAATAGACTGATGAGGACTTCAATTAATTTTGTTTAAAGTGGCTCTGGAGACAATAGTATGAGAACTAAGAAGCACACCAAGCCATGGTCAGGACACTAACAAGAGTAAACAAGATGGGGGCTACCAAAATAAAGTAGATAAATAAAAGCTGAGAATGAGCAGGGCCAAAACCTTAACATGACAGAAGTTAAGAAAGTTGAGCAAAAGCTTCAACATAAAGTAATTCTCAAACTGATGCAAGTGCCACACCAACCATTACCAAACAGCTGGAGAAGCTGCTAGCATAGATTGGAGTCACTATACATAATCTACATACTGTAAACATATGTTGTACATTTTTATAAATAAATGTACTAGTAGTATAAATATAAAGTATATATTTAAATATATATATATATATATATATATATATATACATACAGTGGAGCCTAGGTTCACAAACGTCTCGGTTCACGTACAACTCAGTTCACGACCAAAAAGCTTGCCAAACTTTTGCCTCGGTTCACAACCACACACTCGGTATACGAACAAGCCAGTTTCCCTTGCCTGCCTGAGCTGAGCTGAGGAGAGAGAGAGAGAGCAAGAGCGAGCGAGCACGTGCCTGTTGGGGAGGGGGAGGAGGAGATTGCTGCACGTGTTTGCCTGCCTATCTGCAGGCTGTAGTGCAAGCGAACCATCCCCCAAAACAGGCAGGCTAAGAGAGAAAGAGAGAGAGAGAGAAAGCGAGCAAACCGCCTGGCTGCCTGGCTTTTTCATTTAAGCAAAGCCGCTCCTTGTTCATTGTTTTCAGTCAGACTTGCACTCTGTTTGTGCTCTAGAGTATTTCATGTGCTTTTGCACTTAACTATGGCTTCTAAGCAAGTAACGAGTGGTGAGAAGAAAGTTTTGAAGAAAATTGAAATCGAAGTAAAGAAAGAAATTACAAGAGGTGGAAAAACTGTTTACCAGTTTACTCATTTACCAAATTTGAGAACCCTCGTGCTTTCAAGCAGCACAATGTAAACAAAGCCAGACTGCCAGTAATGTGGAGGGCAAACATGAAGGGTTGGGTCACAAGAACTTTGTTTTTGGAATGGCTGCATGAGTCTTTCAATCCCACCAGCTAAAAGCTCCAGAAACCCAAGAAATCACAAGAGAGAAAACACCTGAAGGAAAACACTTCATGCCAGGACTTGACTCATGCAAGGTTAGTTTTCTTGGTGGTTTTTGTATTACGGATTTTTCAAAAGTTAATTTTTCAGTTCATAACGCGATTTGTTGCAATGTTACTTTTCTCTTTTTTCAAATGTTTGCTTTTTTCCCTGTGCTTAAAACTCATTTTATAAAAAGTGTTTACAGCGATTGGAATGTAAGGCTAAAATAGAGTGATCTTGTTACAGTACTTTTTTGGTTGCTTGTGGTTGGTTTTTGCATGCACTTCGGATTTGTTCTAATGTTCCTTTTTTCCACTGTGCTTAAAACTCATTTTAAAAAAAATGCTGCGCGAGCACGTGCTACAGAGAGATAAGAGAGCGCGAGCGAGCAAGCGCAGAGAGAGAGAGAGAAAGAGAGAGAGAGAGAGCGAGCAGCTGACAGGGAAGGGATGGGGGGGAGGATAGGGGGTGGGTGGTGTGTGTGTGTGTGTGCGCAGGCGCTACAGAGAGAGAGAGAGAGAGAGAGAGCGCGTGAGCCAGCCTGCTCCTGTAGCTGAGGGAGGGAGGGGCTTTGGTGGTGTGTGTGCTACAGAGAGAGCAAGCGAGAGAGAGAGCGAGCGAGCCAGCTCGTGTAGCTGAGCAGGGAGCCTGGGTGTTTTGTGTCAGTGTTATTCAATGTTTTTAAATTAGTTTACTATTACAATGTGCATTCTATGGTGTAATTAACTATATTTGTGCTTAATCTTTACATATATTTACATATTTACATACAGTTTGTACGGTCTGGAACGGATTAATTGTATTTACATACAATCCTATGGGTGAAACTGCTTCGGTTCACGACCAACTCGGTTTATGACCAAAGTTCTGGAACGAATTATGGTCGTGAACCGAGGTTCCACTGTACTGTATATATATATATATATATATTTATGTATATATATATATATATATATATTGTCACGCATGCACGAGTAGAAGGCCGCGGACGGACCTTGCACCGCTTCGAAAGACGTTCGCCGGTAGGGAGTGGCGAGGTACTAACCTTTCTCCTTTGTCTTCCAGGAAAAAAGACGCTCCGCCATTGTAACCTTCCCGCAGTACGTCCACTTCCGCCCTTCCTCCGCCATCTTCATTGACGTCAGCAGTCCCATCCTCCCTCACGGTTCCTTCCCAGCATTCCTTCACTTCCGGCTCCTCCCCTATAAAATGGCCACCGACGCCTCTGAACGGCGTCACGCATATGAACTGTTTTGTTTATATCTTTGACCTTTTGTTTAATTATTGTGGAGTGTCCGCAATATACGGGGCCGGAAAACCCCAACCCTTTATACTGTCTGTGCTTTCTTTTACAATGGCGTAGCCGGCAGGATAAAAAAGCCCGATAAAAATGACCGAAGGGCAAGACCTCAACACGGTGCTGCAGGGAATGAATGCACAGATCCTGGCCCTGCAGCAAGCACAAGGCAACACCACCCAGTAGTTGGAGGAGACGAAGGCCAAACTGGCGGAAGCCCAGAGGGTAAGGCCCGACCCGCCTCGTCCAACGCCCCCGCCTCTGGTACCCATGACGGAGGCAGACGACATAGAATCCTACCTGGGGATCTTTGAGAGGACGGCCACTCGGAACGAGTGGCAGCGGTCCGAGTGGGCGTCCATTCTGGCGCCCTATCTGAAGGGACCCACGCAGCAGGCTTATTACGACCTCCCCGTCGAGGAGGCCGCAAGTTATGACCTCCTGAAACAGGAGATCCTGACGAGCTACGGCATCACGCCGGGCCAGCAGGCGGCCGAATGGCGGAGCTGGCAGTTCGACCCAGAGAGGCCGGCCCGTGCGCAGGCCTTCGACTTCTGGGGCAAAATGGGGCGCTGGTTACGGCCAGAGCCCGGCCGGGACGCCCAGGAGGACAAGAGGAGGGCTTGCGCCTCCTCCAGACCGCGAGGGGGCGTCCGTCCTGATTATGCAGGAGGCCTCGGGTAGGGGGCTTGGAAGCCCAGCCCTGTAGGGACCCGTGGCCACCGCCAGGCGCGCCCCAGTGCCTATTTATCCCGGGAGCTCAGCACTTCCGCCACACCAGGAAGTGCTGGGGGGAAGACGACAGGGGACACCCGGACGGCTTCCGGGTGTGCAGCCGGCACTTCTGCCACACAGGGGTGTGGCCAAGACTAATTGCTGGGAAGCAGCTAGAGCCCATCCGGGTTCCTATAAGAGGGGCCGCCTCCCTCCAGTCATTGGTGGATGTCGGGAGGTAGTTGGCAGAGCTGGAGAGAGGACAGGAGGCGGCCAGAGGAAAGGCACAAGGACTGTGAGCCCTGGACTTTGGGGGAATCGGTGCAAGAGGCACTGGGGTTGCACATGAACAAAACTTGTAAATATTGTAAATAAACAGTGTGTTGGGTGAACTTATGATGTCCGTCTGTGTGTGTCCGGGCCAGCGTTCACAATACATATATATATGTACAGTATATGTGTGTTCTGAGTCATTTTCTTCAAGTGCATGACATGAAAATTAGTTTTGGCTCTCTAAATAAAAAGCTTTAATTTATGCAACTTATTTTTAGTCAATGTATCCATTTTACCGATACTGTTCCATTGGGCCACCGTACAGATGCCCGTAGTTTGAGTGTGTGCAAAGATGCCAATGCATTTTAAACAGAATTTTAATTCTCAGACTTTTCACAAATATACTATACAAAAGTCTAATTTTCTGCAAATTTATTTTGGAAGTTCTTAAAACCTCATATAGCTTTTAGTTGCACTGTAATGCAATGACATATTCTGCTGCTTGTTTATAGTTCTGAGTTGGCACATTCTCCCCGTAGATATTTCCTTCAGAGAATCGAGTTCTCCACAGAAAACGTGCAAGGTACTGTAGGTTAATTGGAATTTTGAATTAGACCATTGTGTATACTGTACAATGAGTATAAAATGGACTCATTCCTTGTTTAGTGTTAGTTCCTCTTTTGCACTCGATTTTGCTGGGATAGGTCATGGATGAATCAAAGTGGGTACAGAAAGTGGATGGTAAATCCTTTGGAAACGTACATGTGTGCTTTGGTTATTTAGGTTTCTCGAATCCTTTTGTTTTAGGTTGGATGTTTAAACATTTGAGTGACTAATGTGTTGAACATACAAATTGTTAACCTTCTTTAATCCTGCCATCCCAAATCTCAGCATGTTTAATTATCTGGTATACATGTTACCATTCTCATTTTGACTCATAAAGTAAGGTTTCTTGTTTACTTGGAATAAAACATATGGTTTACTTATTTTTTCTTAGTGATGTTTTTAATAAAACACATTAATCTTTGTCAGTCTGCAATGTTTAATCTAAATTTGTAATCAAGGTTACTTATAAATAGTAAGTACTAGCATAAATCTCTTTACTAATATGTCAAGGTCAAGTACATATGATGTAGAAATCTAACTGTATTAGCTTTAAAAAGAGCAATTGCTTAGTCCAAAGCATTGCTCTTCTACAGTAAAAAAAGCTTGCATTATTGTTTTTCTTTTTGTCTTTATCTAGTAGCTTTCCTCTTCTGAATCATGAGCCCGGATTTATTGTTTGAAAGAAACAATAGTTGCTAATTATATTTTACGAAATATTGCCATTATCACATCAAAATAATACCTGTTTTCTATTTTCGGTTTTTGTTTTAGGGATTGCAAAAAGCTTCAGGTGATGATGCCATCATCAAAAATAAGGAAGGAGCAAATTTTTGATGGGTTGCCAGTCCATCACAAGGCGCACACTCAGGAACTCCAAATATTTATTAATATGCATGTCTCTGAGAAGTGGGTAAAAAGTAGATTACTTGGAAGAAGCATACTGAACAGAGCAAAAAATGCCAACAGAATGCAAATAAAAAAGGCACTTATGCGCTGCACTTAAAATAAAAATATAAGCCAAAATAAAAGAAAGAGCAAAGAAGCATAAATACAATACCAATAAAATGTATTCACTCCCTTGGAAGTTCTCACATTTTATTGGTTTAAAACATTGAATTACAGTGAATTTAATTTGGCTTTTATGGCATTGATCAATAGAAAAAATATATATCAAAATGAAAACAGATCGCTAAAAGGAGGTTTAAATTAATTGCAAATATAAACAACAAAGTAATTAAATGCTCTCAAATATAAATGGGGCATTTCAACTGTAGTTCCACCTACTGTCTAGATTTATATTTACATCCACTTCAGTAACTCAGTATTATTTAGTGAAGTCTGTGAAACTGCGTGGGTGAATTGACTTTTGTACCTTGGATATGCACAAGTATGAGGCACATTCTCTGTCGTGTTCACTCGTAGTAGCATTCACTGACAGTGATTTATTTAACAATGTTTTACTAAAATGACATGTATTTGGGACGTTGTCAACATATAACTGGATGACCTGACATGTGGATTGTGTGACACTAAATTTTCATTGACATTTTTGATATTGTTTCCTGTTTTCCAGTCCTGGTCACCATAGATGTATATCTATAAGAAACTTTATTACCTTCATTCTGCATGAAAACGTGTTGTGAGAAGGAGTCACAAACATGGTGAAGGGGGGTGTAATGCTTTGAAAATACTGCACAAAGCAGGCCAGAACCTTACTCAAATATTTTTAATCAATACATGGTAATTTTTGCAATTTAATTCAAGCATATACTTAAATTAAGTTGTAACAATGGATTATCAAAAACATACAAAAAAGGACTGAAGGTAACTAAAGTGTTAACTAAATACAGCTTAAATCTTGAGCATGTGAGGGTTGCTTTATCTTAAGAGGAACCGCCAAGATAATTGCTAAAGTTAAAATGAAGTAGATGTGTAATGAACACTTAAAAAGCAAGAACAAACTAGTGAGAAAGCCCAAACACCCCTATAATGATCAACAGGAAAATTCATAGGACACCCCTATTAACGATGTGATGTTTAGAATAATGGAAGAATTGACATGTATATGTTACTGGTGGTCGTAGTCGATTGGCTAAGATGGTAGAATTCTGAATATTAAAAGTCAGATGACATGAGATATTAGATAAGGTAATGGTAATAGAAAAGTTTAAAAGGGAATGAAGTGTTTTATTGATTACTCACTGAAACGCGTGTATATCTATATGCAAATAAAGAATCATTCCACATTTTTATCTGGTCTCCGAGAAATAGAGAGGTCTCTTGGAAAATAGAGGAACATTTTTTCCACAACAATCTTCACCAGTTTGCCCAGATATGGCCTACCCAGGGTAGCCATCCCCCAACTACTACCTGCAGTGAACAGTGAATTTTAAAGTTCAAAATACCAAGAAAGTTCCAATATATGTGTTACAAGGAAGAGAGAAAATGGTAAAACTGTGGGTTATAAACACAATCCAAATAGAAACCTATAGAAATAATTAAATGAAATAGAAAAACAGCAAAAAAAATGGATTTGACTCTAAAGGCAATCTAAATCAAACAAATCCTAATAATCCAAAGACAGAAATCTAATAAACAGAGCAAAAGAATCCTGAAGCCAGAAAATAAATCAAAGACAAGCAATACTCACAAAACTCCTACACAAACTCAGTGATCCATTGCTGGATCTTTCTCTCTGATTTCAGTATAAAGCCAGAGGGATGACCCAGTAGCAGTGACATCATGGTGGCCCCACCTCCTGGAGGCCCAAACATAAAGTACAAGGAATGGATGAATATTTAAAGAGACAGTATATAAATATTAAATGATAAACAAACATAACAGAAATTGCATACTAACATTATAAATAATAATTAAAAAATAACAAAACCAACAATAAACAGAAAATAAAGACAAACTGGAGAAAAAGTCCTGGCTGTAATATAACAACTTAAGATTCAAAATTTTTCTTGGTCATCAATACTAAGTAATATATTAAAATATGTAATTTTTGGGTGGAGTTGTTCCTTTAAGAAACATGAGCTTTGCACCTCATGTTATTTGCAGATGCTGGTATCTTTTTTGTGTCTCCTAATTGTGATCTCCAGCACAAATTACATTGGTTACAGTTCAGTTAAAACTGAGCAGAATGTGAACCAGTGGCACTGATTTTGAAGTCATTAGTCCCTTTATTCAAAAGAGACATTTGGTCTTTACAAGGAAAGGCAGACCAGCTGCTCAGCAGTTGTGTACTTTTAAGGACCTATGAGTTTTGGTCCCAAGCTAGGGTAGTTTTATCCATATGAAGCCAGTGGCTATTTTCTACTTTTATAGAAGTTGATGGAGGTGAAAATGCATCTACATTCTTAAAATAAGTATGGCCTCATATTCTTCATTTATGTTACAAACTCTGGGTAATGGCTATAAAGCATACATTAAAGATGCAGGTGACCAAAGAGACATTTCTCTTCAAGGATGAAGGATTCATTTTCCATGCCACATGTTATTTATTTCTTTCACTTGGAAGTTGCATATGTATTGTTTTTTGCTGATAAATTATTATTATTTGTTAGGCTAATTCTATTGATAGCACTGGAATGAGGATCAAATTTTCATATTTACACATTTGGTCCAAGATGCAGCTGCTTTGATGGTGTATTATCATTTCTATTTTGTTTTTTTGCTCACTTCACTTCACTCACCAACCCCCAGGTGGGCAATATGCGCTAGCCACTTCACAGATCTGCTGCTCGCATATGGGGAAGCGGAAGTACAACTTAAACAGATTGTTACTTCCATGGAAATTGTTACATAAGTGACCAGACATCTGCGCGATAGACATATGAGCGCGACAAAATAGCACCCATTAAAACGAGGAGTCAAAATCGCGCAGACAAAATCGCGAAAGTTTCATTAAATATGAATTACTAGCTTAAAGCATATATAATAATGTTTATTTTAGAAATCAATATTATGAGACATGGCACGCAGATAGTCCTTACGATCACACCCTGCATATGTAGGAAGAATTGCAGCAAGACGTCTTGATAGTTGAGCGTATTTAGACTTGCTGGCTGCCTGAATGCTGGTAATTCCGCTTTGTATACGACGCATTATGCCAACCCTCAACTGAGTTATTTGCTCGCTGCATGCCATCAGCACAGCACGCAGATAGTCCTTAAGATCACGCCCTGCATATGTAGAAAAAATTGCAGCAAAACGTCTTGATGTGTACATAATATGCACGTACACGTCCCACTCTCTTGGCCTCTCTCGCGATTTTGTCGTGGTGATTTTGTCGGCGCTCGTATGTCTATCGCGCTTTTGGCGGTGAACCTGTTACATATGCATAATAGAATTAACTATTTTACATTACAGGGAATAATTAACCATAGTAAAAAATAGTAAAACATAATAAATTGAAAATTATGTTTCATGTTGGGTTAGAAGTATTCGTTGTGTTATATGTTTTCGTTCTGTTTTGCTTTGAAATTAACACACAAATACTTTTCAAACTTTCACTTTTACTGTAAAATTTCAGTAAAAACAATCTTTTTCAGGAACTTTTCATCAATATCGCATTGAATTTTGATTCCGTGTTTGGAGTTACATCGTGGCAACGCAACATATAACTGCCTGTGAGGGAATATTGTTTCTTTGTCTCTAATAAATCTCCAATAAACCCACTTTTTTGAATGTTTTCCCCTGTGATTTGCTAATTGTCATAGCAAAAGCTTTTATAAAGGGAAACTGTAATTGTTTTAATATGAATGGCATATCAAGATCTCGTTTGGTGTCTAATGTTACCTGCAGAAGATGTACTACATTACCTTTCTTGTCGCCTGTTAAAATTTTACATATCAGAATTGTTCAGCAACATAATCTATTGATACACATTTAACCAATTTGCTGTGTAACCGATCAACAATTCTCACATTCGTTTGTTTGAATTCATCATTTATCGGTGCTGTAATTGCCCGTGTACTCATTTCTTTTGATTATAACCCTTCGGGATGAAATTCTTCACAAAGATTTGGATATAAGTCTTCTTTTATAGGGAACTTAAAGTGAGGAAAACATAAAAAATTCTAAGAGCGCATGAACTGTGTCTGACAAAAGCATTCACACGAATGAGAGGACCGTGGGTGTGGTTGAAAATGACTGAGAGGAGGGTGTGACTTGAAAAAATCTCTTGGCAATAGTCTTGTCTGAAGATTTTCTTTTATAATAGAGAGAATTTAATTAATTTACAGTTTTATAAGATGTTGTTTTTAGACAGTTTTAGATACTTTCAAAATGTGGGCTTAAACGGGCATGTTTACCTCAGTATTACAGTCATAAAGTAAGTTTTATGTAATTTCTTCATTTGATGGATTAGTGTGTCAAGTTTCATTGCTCAACCTTACTCTGCCTAAACATTTTAGGGCCCGTTTGACTTACACTATAGTTCAAGCAGAGAAGCTTTAAAAACAATTTCGACATTTCCAAAAATGCCTTGTTTATCTTGTGAATGATCAAGTTCCCCTTCAGACATGTTTAACAACATTAGAATGGCCACAAAACTTGTGCACTTAGCTTTTTGGCATCAGTTGGGATTAAGTTACTATACTTGCCAATTGTACAAAAATAATGCAACACAAATCTAGTATTACCACAATTATAATAGAATGTATTACTATTCATTATCCCATCTATATCTATTGAATATGTACTTATTTTATTGTCCAGACTGTTTTATTTGAGCTTCTTAACACTAGAATTACCAAAGCATACGAAAAAACTCGCTATCGCATCCCCCCACTGTTGCACAAAGTTTTCTCAGCTCAAGTCTGTTTACCTGCGTGTCAGTTGCTTAGAGTTGAATAGACTAGAGTAAATACTATATTGTTATTTGGAACACATGCATTTCATGTGTGTTCCATGTCTACAACAATCTATGTAGACACATTGTTAAAACAGAAAAATTTTTCATGTTTTAGTAATAACTAGCATAATACCCGCGCTTCGCAGCGGAGAAGTAGTGTGTTAAAAAAGTAATGAAAAAGAAAAGGAAACATTTTAATAATAACGTAACATGATTGACAATGTAATTGTGTTGTCATTGTCATGAGTGTTGCTGGCATATATATATATATATATATATACACACATATAAACATATATATATACATATCCATACATATACACATATACACATATATATACACAATACACACACATATATACATACATATATATATATATACTGCTCAAAAGAATTAAAGGAACACTTTTTAATCAGAGTATAGCATAAAGTCAATGAAACTTATGGGATATTAATCTGGTCAGTTAAGTAGCAGAGGGGTTGTTAATCAGTTTCAGCTGCTGTGGTGTTAATGAAATTAACAACAGATGCACTAGAGGGGCAACAATGAGATGACCCCCAAAACAGGAATGGTTTAACAGGTGGAGGCCACTGACATTTTTCCCTCCTCATCTTTTCTGACTGTTTCTTCACTAGTTTTGCATTTGGCTACAGTCAGTGTCACTACTGGTAGCATGAGGCGATACCTGGACCCTACAGAGGTTGCACAGGTAGTCCAACTTCTCCAGGATGGCACATCAATACGTGTCATTGCCAGAAGATTTGCTGTGTCTCCCTGCACAGTCTCAAGGGCATGGAGGAGATTCTAGGAGACAAGCAGTTACTCTAGGAGAGCTGGAGAGGGCCATAGAAGGTCCATAACCCATCAGCAGGACCAGTATCTGCTCCTTTGGGCAAGGAGGAACAGGATGAGCACTGCCAAAGCCCTACAAAATGACCTCCAGCAGGCCACTGGTGTGAACGTCTCTGACCAAACAATCAGAAACAGACTTCATGAGGGTTGCCTGAGGGCCCAAATGTCTACTGCGCCCTGTGCTCACTGCACAGCACCGGGGAGCTCAATTGGCATTTGCCATAGAATACCAGAATTGGCAGGTCCACCACTGGCGTCCTGTGCTTTTCACAGACAAGAGCAGGTTCACCCTGAGTATATGTGAAAGACGTGAAAGGGTCAGGAGAAACCGTGGAGAATATTATGCTGCCTGTAACATCGTTTAGCATGACTGGTTTGGTGGTGGGTCAGTGATGATCTTGGAGGCATATCCATGGAGCGACTCACAGACCTCTACAGGCTAGACAATGGCATCTTGACTGCCATTAGGTATCAGGATGAAATCCTTGGACCCATTGTCAGACCCTACGCTGGTGCAGTAGGTCCTGGTTTCCTCCTAATGCACGACAATGCCCGGCCTCATGTGGCAAGAGTATGCAGGCAGTACCTGGAGGATGAAGGAATTGAAACAATTGAATGGCCTTCACGATCCCCTGACTTAAACCCAATAGAACATCTGTGGGACATTATGTTTCGGTCCATTAGGCACCGCCAGGTTGCTCCTCAGACTGTACAACAGCTCAAGGATGCCCTCATACAGATCTGGGAGGAAATGCCACAAAACACCATCCGTCGTCTCATTAGGAGCATGCCCCGACGTTGTCAATCATGCATACAAGCTCGTGGGGGCCACACAAGATACTGAAAAGCATTTTGAGTAGCAGAAATTAAGGTTTTGAAAAATGGACTAGCCTGCCACATCTTCATTTCACTCTGATTTTAGCGTGTCTACACAATTGAGCCCTCTGTAGGCAGAAAACTTTTATTTCCATTAAAAGACTTGGCATCCTTTTGTTCCTAAGACATTGCCCTGTCATTATTTGTATAGATATCCAACGTCATATTGGGATCTGATGTATCTAATGTGTTTCTTTAAAGTGTTCCTTTAATTTTTGTGAGTAGTGTATATATACACACATACATCCACATATATATACATATCTACATATACACACATACATATACATACACACATACATATACATACACACATACATACATACACACACATATATACACACAAATACATATATACATATACACACACACACACACACATATATATATATATATATATATATATATATATATATATATACACTCTTTGTGTTGCGAGCAACTGTTGCTGGGGTGGCAGAATCCATCAAGGAAGAAAAATGAAAAACATTATTTGTACAAAATCTTAATTTATTTATCCATTCCTAAATAATTAAATGGGCAGGCTATTTCGTATCAGTGCAATACGCTGTTTGTTAAAACGGATGACTCCGCTCTTACGTGCAAGTCTGCGTGATATTATGAACTATCATATCTGTTCAAGTTCTATTTAAATTTTAAATAGAAGGAATTTTTATTTAGTCGACAGAAATATCTTTGGTAGGAATGGAAGTTAAATGTAGGCATCATTGCATACATTTTTCTTCACCATACAAATGTAAAGAGTAAATTCGCCTTACATTCCAACCAAAGATATTTGTGTCGACTAAATCAGGGTGTCAAACTCAATTGCACAGGGGCCAAAATCCAAAACACACTTTAGGTTGCGGGCCGAACAGGATAAACATTTATTGAACACACTAAAACTAAACTTTTAAAACTTTAAAACTTAACTTTTCTGAACAAAAATATGAATAAAAACAGACAGGAATATTATTCGAATAAATCAACTCAAACCTTAAATAACTTATAATATTTTGCTCTCCATAAAATATATCCTGTCTAAATTATACAAGTTAGAAATAAAGTAAACGTTAAAAGAACAAACATTCAAATTTCTTTACTCTTATGTAATTTTATATAAAAATAAACTTAAATTTTAAATATCCCAAAAGATTTTGCTCTCCATAAAAATATATCCTGTCAAAATTATACAAATTCAAATATGAACATGCTGCATAACAAAACCTGGAAATATAAATAAAATTGTTCTTTTCAGCAATAACAAATCAAATCGTTCAGTTGTCTTTGCTCATATGTCATTTTATCAGAGCTGGACGCCTGGCATCTTTTTTTGGCAATAAGTTTGTTTATGTTTGGTGTGAGGTTCTGTGTTGTGGAGATTCTCAGGATGGACTGCAGGTGCTCATCAGTGAGGCGACTCCTGTGTGCTGTTTTGTTAGTCTTCATCACTGAGAAGAGCTTCTCACACAGATATGTGCTACCAAACATGCACAAGGTTCGAGCCGCATGTAAACGGAGCTGGAGCATTTCTGCAGGAATGGAGTGAATAAACTGTGCGGGCCCTGCAGTATCGTACTTTGCCTTCAGTGTGCCATTACACTGCAGCTCAATCACCTCCATCTGAATCTGCACAGGTGCAGTTTCCACATCGACGGCAAATGGGTTGCGAAACAACTCAAAATTCTTTTTTTGTTCTTCAAAGTCACCAAAGCGCTGTGCGAACTCAGTGTGCAGTGCGCTCAGTTTATCAGCAAAGTGCGTATTTGGGAACACCGTTGTGCCAACTTGGTTCAACATTACTTGGCAACAGGGAAAGTGGGGCAAGTTGCACTGGTGCATTTGTGTCTCCCATAAAAGCAGCTTCACTTGAAATCACTTTGTGATTTTGCACGGTAAAACGTCTGCTGAAGTGTCAGATTCTTCTTTAATTCTTCTGCTTTCTGTATCTTCTGCATTGCATTAAGGTCTTTCAGGTTATCCTGATGTTTTGTCTCATAGTGCCATCTTAGATTAAATTCACAGCCACATTAGCTCCACAAATGAGACACATGGGTTTACCGGCAATGTCAGTAAACATATACTCAGCCTCCCATCGGTTTTTAAAGGCTCTATTTTCAGAATCAACTTTTCTCTTTGGCATTGTGTGGGCTAGCTTTGCAATAACTTGCAGCATAAGCTAGACTTGATTAACGTGGTAAGTGTTCGCAAGGCAGCTGAAGCACTGCATTATGGGATCTGTAGTTTATTGTGTTACCAGCGCTTCATATCCCCGGGCCATTAATAACAATAATATATAAAATGATCTCGCAGGCCGATATAATTACACGGGCGGATGTGGCCCGAGGGCCTTGAGTTTGACACATATGGACTAAATAGAACTTGAAAAGATATATTTTTTCGAATGTGATCGCGCAATTCAGATCGAGTTGACGAGCACTACATCGAGCCCGCGTGCTATTGTGGTTTTGCCTGCGTGCCTCAATAAGTCACCCTCCCCTAGCTCTTACTTTTTTACCGTTCATCTAATGAATACACTGAGTATGGCTTTACCAAAACAATTATTGATGGCGAATCGATTATTCATAAAGCTTCAATTGGTGATCTGTTTTTCTGTGTTAACCTCATATTTTTTCATACTTCTTCTCAAACCAAGGGTGTGCGAGAGTAAAATGAATCGGGAAGCACTGATTAATGTAATCGGTGTACCATGAAATCATGCATTGACAGAAGTTCCCCTTTCCTTGTATTGCAAAGTGTGATTAAATGTGTATTAACTTGTGGATTTTTCTGTGAGTATTTGGTGGCAGCGTCACAAAGTCGCTTCCGTAACACTGCGTGCGTTAGCTGCGGAGCTCAGCTCAGAGCGAAATGAGGTGAATGGGAGGGAGATGATGACGTGACTCCCCCACCCACCTTAACTGTCAATCCCCCACAAACACAGTCTCTCGGAATTTGTATAAGCACAGCCCTTCACGTGCAATTTTAACTTAGTTACAAAGTGATCAAAACTCGTTTATATCCTGCGTCCTCTCATTAAACTTGTATCCCGCATTACCCGTGGGCATGACAAACGCCAGCAGCAGCCTGTCTATGAACTTAATTTAAATTTTAGGTTTACACCTTGCTTTGTTTCCGAAGTAGCAGCACTCATGAATATGGTTGCATATGTCACTCGCTCGCTTCTTATTGTTTCGCTGCCTTCTTAATTATATAATGCATGTTTTCTTCAGTGCTTTTTTGAGCTCTTCCTGGTTTTCTATGCACTGCGTTGACAGTCAGATAACTTGATTATGTGGGAGGTGTGATGATGTCACACGAAACTCCGCCCCCACGGCTTTCGAGCTCAACTCCATTACAGTAAATGGAGAAAAATAGCTTCCAGTTATGACCATTACACGTAGAATTTCGAAATGAAACCTGCCCAACTTTTGTAAGGAAGCTGTAAGGAATGAGCCTTCCAAATTTCAGCCTTCTACCTACACGTGAACTTGGAGAATTAGTGATGAGTCAGTGAGTGAGTGAGTGAGTGAGTGAGTGAGTGAGTGAGTCAGTTAGTCAGTCAGTCAGTCAGTCAGTCAGTCAGTCAGTGAGGGTTTTGCCTTTTATTAGTATAGATTGACAAAATTATTAATAAACACTTTCACAAAAGGTACAAGTATAACAAAACAAGTGCACTTTTATTCAAGAATATAACTGAACCCGTGTTAGGGTGCGACATTGACACGTCCTCGCTACATTTGGTTTGGTGGTGTAATGGTAAAAACTGCTGACTGGTAATCAAAAGGTCACGAGTTTGACCCCCGCCTGAATCTGCTTTGAGAAGTGAACTGCTCTTACTCGTATTATTTTAGAATAAAAACATACGTTTGATTTGAGTCTGTAACAGCCAGTGTAAATGTATGGTACTTGTAAAGGTTAATGTTGTTTTTTTTATCAGTTTTATTCTCCCAATTACATTCACACTCCCCTTTGGCTTTCGTAATTCTAGTGTTAAAAGCATTGTAGTAAAGCACAGGTTGCACATAATGTACAAAGTATACTGAAATTAAATACTTCATTTTCTAATGTGCTCTTTTTATGAAAGTTATCATTTTTGTAGATTATGTTTATAAACAGTCTCTCTAGATGGAAGAGTGTATTTAAAAAATAAACATCAAATGCATTATGTGTACTTAAAGCAAAATGAAAGCATTTTACAGTACCGGTAGGATAATAAAGTTTCATTCATGGGTCACTGAATAAAAAATGTAAATCTGAAATACCTGATGCATAAAGATTATATTTTAAAAGTTTCAATATTCTACAGGTTTTCAAAGTGTCTTAATATTAGACTTTTAAGGAAACAAAGTCAAATATTAAAACTAATATTTACAATGAATGTCACTGTTGATCATTGAAGCAATTAGCACAATGCAAGAACCGCACTGGTTGAAAACCACAGTTCATCACAGACCACAGTCATCAAACTATCAACCATAAAAGCCAAACACGATATACCAGTCACCCTAAAAAGTATGCATTTATGCTGTGGAAGGAAACTAGAGAGTGCAGATGAAACCCTAGGAAACCCCACAAAAAATATCATAGCCAAAATAAATTGCTGCTTGATATATTATTGTTCTCGGCCAGCAATAAGTTTCTATTACCGATGTAAATAAAATCATAATACTCTTTGTCTGTTGAATTTTTTTGTGTTCATTTAATGTTATTATCCATTTTACACACTAAGAACCTCATTTAACCCATATATTGCATTTTGTCTGTTTTTCTGTTTTCCCAATATTACAAGCAATTTTCACAAAATTTTCCATTGAGGTTGCCGTACATCCAAATGAATGTGTCATTGAGTTGCCAAAATATAATTGTGGTGGAGGGTTGTAATGGGGGCCAACTCAAAAACTGTGCATTATTCTAAAACGACTGAGAATAAAACCGAACCAATTTGAAATCCATGATTTCAAAAATTATATAGGGAAGAGTGGTAGTTTAATGGGAAAGGTGCAGAAAAGACATTACTCCAAAGTCAAATTTTAGCCAATTTACATACATATTACTGTTGCTATAACTTAAAATCTAGATTTTAAGGTCTTTCAAAAGTTCCATTGACAAACAGGGCTGTAAAGGGGGTGGGAACATAAAAGCAAAATATCATTATCATGCCAAAATGATTCAGTCAATAATGATGAATTTGGCATATTTTTTAAATTTGGACCTACTTAAAATGAAGGCTACATTCCACATTAGTGATTCAATACAAACAAGGGCAGGGGGGTGGGAGTTGATGGGGTTGCTGTAATGACAACTAACTCAAAAATCATTAAAAATGGCTCTGCCTACTTTTACAAAATTTCATATTTACATTATTCTTAATGAAACGTGTCGATGATGAATGAGACACATTAATTTCAGCAGGTCCGTCTTAACAGCATCAAAGGCAAAGTAGTGTGCTGGGGGCCCTGTTTTGACTAGCAAAACAGAAAGAAACATAGGCATCAGAAACATTGTGGGTCCCTATGCACCTGGGGCCCCCCAGCCACTGCCCATTGTGCTCATACGTTAAGACGGCCCTGCATTTCAGTCAGCAATTTTTTTTTTGGCTTAGTCCATTGTACAAATAAACCTTTACAATGTTCTTTGGCAAGTTTTAAATAATTTACTCTGGTTCTGTATACAGCATTTTGCAGTTTAACCTATGATACCCAAGAACTGTTATTATCATTTTTTTAATAATACTAATTTCAGGATCCCCAGGAACTTTTTCGAAAGGTGTAGAACAACATTATAAATTGCCAAAGAATAAATAAGCCCAGAGCACTCCCAGAATCATAAAGGTTAAGACAACATGAACTACAAATACCAATGAGAAACTGATTTGTGCTTATGAGAATCAATTTTATATTCAAAATGATGTACAAATTATTTAGTTATTAGCATATCTCAGCATTGTAGTATGCTAATATCAAAACAAAAACAGCACAGTGTCTTATTGTTATCTGGTTAAGCAAATGACCTATATTCATTTTTTTTTTCAAAAAGTAAATGGCAAATATATGATGGCTAAATACCCTACCACTTGAACAACTGAATGTGAATTACTGAAATAACAGTAGGAAATACAAACTGAGAAAAGGACAAAAATAATTTATCTGTTTTGAAACATCTAAATAGAAGAATAATTAAATCAACCAAGAATAAAAAGTTTAGTTTCCTGTCAATTTCAGATCATGATATATTCCTACACAAGATACTGTATTCTACACAGAGATCTTTTGAAAATGCATCTATACATTTAATTTCAATCTACTAGACTATTTTTAATATAGACCTGCAGTAATGTTGAATATTGTTAAAGCTGATAATACTGCTGAAATTTGTAAAGTGTGTTGTAAAGAAAAACAGTAAGAAGTACATATTTGAATGTTTTATTCTGGATTAGAAATTTAAGGTTCTATAATCTTTACTGGACATGACGTAGAAAGATCATTATGTATGGCTGAAAATCAAAGATGCACTGTATAACAATTTGCAATGAAAAACATGGAAAAGGACACAAATACAGTGCATCCGGAAAGTATTCACAGCGCATCACTTTTTCCACATTTTGTTATGTTACAGCCTTATTCCAAAATGGATTAAATTCATTTTTTTCCTCAGAATTCTACACCCAACACCCCATAATGACAACGTGAAAATAGTTTACTTGAGGTTTTTGCAAATTTATTAAAAATTTAAAAAAACTGAGAAAGCTCATGTACATAAGTTTTCACAGCCTCTGCCATGAAGCTCAGAATTGAGCTCAGGTACATCCTGTTTCCCCTGATCATCCTTGAGATGTTTCTGCAGTTTAATTGGAGTCCACCTGTGGTAAACTCAGTTCATTGGACATGATTTGGAAAGGCACACACCTGTCTACATAAGGTCCCACAGTTGACAATTCATGTCAGAGCACAAACCAAGCATGAAGTCAAAGGAATTGTCTGTAGACCTCTGAGACAGGATTGTCTCGATGCACAAATCTGGGGAAGGTTACAGAAAAATTTCTGCTGCTTTGAAGGTCCCAATGAGCACAGTGGCCTCCATCATCCTTAAGTGGAAGAAGTTTGAAACCACCAGGACTCTTCCTAGAGCTGGCCGGCCATCTAAACTGAGCGATCGGGGAAGAAGGGCCTTAGTCAGGGAGGTGACCAAGAACCCGATAGTCACTCTGTCAGAGCTCCAGAGGTCCTCTGTGGAGAGAGGAGAACCTTCCAGAAGGACAACCATCTCTGGAGCAATCCACCAATCAGGCCTGTATGGTAGAGTGGCCAGACGGAAGACACTCCTTAGTAAAAGGCACATGGCAGCCTGCATGGAGCTTGCCAAAAGGCACCTGAAGGTCTCTCAGACCATGAGAAACCAAATTCTCTGGTCTGATGAGACAAAGATTGAACTCTATGGTTTGAATGCCAGGTGTCACGTTTGGAGGATACCAGGCACCGCTCATCACCAGGCCAATACCATCCCTACAGGGAAGCATGGTGGTGGCAGCATCATGCTGTGGGGATGTTTTTCAGCTGCAGGAACTGGGAGACTTGTCAGGATAAAGGGAGACATGACTGCAGCAATGTACAGAGACATCCTGGATGAAAACCTGCTCCAGAGCGCTCTTGACCTCAGACTGGGGCGACGGTTCATCTTTCAGCAGGACAACAACCCTAAGCACACAGCCAAGATATCAAAGGAGTGGCTTCAGGACAACTCTGTGAATGTCCTTGAGTGGCCCAGCCAGAGCCCAGACTTGAATCCGATTGAACATCTCTGGAGAGATCTTAAAATGGCTGTGCACCGACGCTTCCCATCCAGCCTGATGGAGCTTGAGAGGTGCTGCAAAGAGGAATGGGTGAAACTGGCCAAAGATAGGTGTGCCAAGCTTGTGGCATCATATTCAAAAAGACTTGAGGCTGTAATTGCTGCCAAAGGTGCATGGACAAAGTATTGAGCAAAAGCTGTGTATACTTATGTACATGTGATTTCTCAGTTTTTTCATTTTTAATAAATTTGCAAAAACCTCAAGTAAACTTTTTTCACGTTGTCATTATGGGGTGTTGTGTGTAGAATTCTAGGGAAAAAATTAATTTAATCCATTTTGGAATAAGGCTGTAACATAACAAAATGTGAAAAAAGTGATGCACTGTGAATACTTTCCGGATGCACTGTACTTGGGAACTGATACTATCATCATGGTTTACAACAGCAAAAGATCTGAACCACTGCTCAGACTAAAAATGCTGCTATACAGTGTTCTGGCCAAGATAATGTACAAATAATTTATATTTACATAGCATGCAAATTTCTTTATATTTTATGTACTTTATTATTTTTATCAATTATTTATCTAGCTATTTTCTAAACCAATAACAATAAGCAGAAATAATTTTGGACAGGATACATCCCTGTGAAATCCAGTATTTACTGTAATCAGATGGGTGAGTCTTTCCTGATTCAAGACTTGGCAGTCATAATGCTCACATATACTGTACCTTTAGTGATATTTAAAATCTTGGACAGTATGCTATGCTCCATTAGTTTGCCAAAGCACTAAATGATTTACTGAGTCAAAGACCTCTTGAAATCAATAAAAGCCAGAGAAGGCATGCTCTGAAGCACTGTACCTTGTTCCAAAATAATTTGTTGGGTATTAATGAGCTCAACACATTCCTGGTGTTCTTTCTGAAACCCACTTGTTTTCTTTGTAGTCAGCGTTTGGCAAAGTCTCCTATTTGATTTAGCAGTACTCATGAGAAAACCTTGTTTGGTACGGACAACAAAGTTATGCTCCTCCAGTTACTGCAATTTTTTAATTTGCATTTCTTTAGAAGCTTCACAATTAGGCACTTTTCAAATTTAGCTGGAATTCTTTTCTCAGTCAAGATTTGCAGCAGTGATAGATAGCTGCACTGTAGTTTCTGTGTCTATTTTCAGCACCTCAGGAGTGAGTGATATGACAATAATTAACATTGACTGAAGCACAGAGAAAAGCATGCAAGGAAGATTTAGAATAAGACTTCCTTTCTATGGCTAACCTAGTAGGTGTAGTTTTGTGGACCTCTGTCACTTTCCCAAATTTCTTTTATACGAATATTTGCGGTCTGGTAATAGAAATAAAAGCCAGATATTGCTATGCCTCTTTCATATTTACATCTCTGTAGAGTTGCTTTTTCAATTAGTAGCCTTTTTGAAGTATAGACAACTGATGTAAAAATTTACCGCAACCTATTAAAGAAGGGTTTGTTTAGGTAATATTAAAATTGACAATATTGATTCTGCTAGCTAAAGTAAGATAGAGGGCCAACTTCAAACTTCTTGTTTGATGTTTTCCATCATAATTGTGTTTAAAAGAGATCTTTATGTTTTTACGCAATAAATACCCAACTATTAACTGTAAACTAAAAGATCTAGCTTGGTCTGGTATGCACAAGAATAATTGGATAAAACTTTTATATAAATCAATTTTGAATTGAGAGATCTTATGAAATTCTCCTAGGAAATTTAATACTAATAAATACTAGTGAATTTCCCCTTGGGGATTAATAAAGTATCTATCTATCTATCTAATTAAAGAGATGAATATGGATCAAAAATATAAAGGGCTCTATATCAGAATTCTTTTCAACTTTGACTGCATCTAGAAATTAATAGCTAATGGTTCAATAGCAATCGCAAAAGGCACTGATGATCGTGGACACCATTTTCTGGTTCCAATTTTTTGTTTGAAATAATTTAAGTTTATATCATTAATATGGGCTGATTCTTCTGGACAAATATAAAATCATTTAATCCAAATTTGCAAAATGTGGTACATAGATATACCAGTTGAACTCTCAAAGGTTTTCTCCTGACAAATCTGAAGATTTAAGTTGTGTAGAATACATTACATTAACACTGCGTTAAAGATTGGGTAATATTTATTTGATGTTAATAAATATGCTTTCATCTTGTAATATAACAGAGAGGACCAGGTTTCTATTATTTTAGTTGAAACTTTCACTGGGATTTTAATATCATGATTCAGTAGGGAAAACAGTTTATCAGTAACTGACAGTTGATGTAATGTTTTTGGGAGTTTCACTTTTTATAGCTTCAGTACACATTGTTAACAATAGTGACACTAGATGAGGTGAATACTTTTTGTAAACTTCTACTTGACAGCAGTCTAGACCTGCAGCTTTCCTGCTTTGCGAAGGCTTTATGGCATCTTAATATCCTGTGAAGTTTATGAGAGTATAAGTTTATGAGTATCACACATTAGAATTTCTATTTTTTCCAGGATTTACTTTTTACACTGTGAAGAATATAAGGACTTATAGTATTCCTTAAATATCTTAGTTATTCCTTTGTGCATCTCAATTGTACAGTATTTCTCACAACTTTGTAAATATTTATAATTACATTTTAGAAATCATGTTTATGTACTTGTTGTGACAAAATCTTATAAGCATTTTCATCATGTTCATAATGATATGAACATAACTTAAAGATAAGTTGTCCTGTTTCTATTGCAGACGAAGGATTCAACTCTATAAATTGTAGAACCAACCTTTTCTTATAGAGTGCCACATTTGATATTTAGCATACTCCTGCTGATCAGTTACATAAATCTCAGTATCTAAATGACTTAACACTGACATTCTTCTAGTCTATTTATTTTAATATTTCCCAGAATTAAATTTGTGTGGAGCTAGCATTTATGGATGAAGTTGCCAGTTGTAAATTAGGCTTATAAGACATAATGAATTGAGCTCTGTTTTACTGTGCTGTCAGATCACCTATGCACCAACACAAAATGTATGAAATAACCTTGTAGGTTCTTTTCTAAATGGGACATAAGAAACCAACTATGTAAGTGTTCTCTGTAACGTCAAACCTGCCTTACTGTTCCTGCTGTACTAAGCATGTTCAATCCTATTGACCCCTATGGACGGCTGCTTTCCTGACTGAGGCTGTCTTTACTTTCATTTCTTTACTTCAAACCAGTGTACCACTAATAGATGGTTTATATTTGGACAAAGAATAAACAATCTAATCCTCTTGGTGAAGCTAGCAGGAGTCAGAGACATTGGCTTTATGCTCCCATTTAAAAATTGTATTTACTTGCATTAAAATTAATAGCAGCAAATATAAAGTGATACAAAGAATTATACAGCCTGGGTGGGTCCATGCAGTCCCATTTGCAGTAGCAAAGCACAGATGCCATTTTCCCAAATGGTCCACTTTCTATAGCTACAAATTTTATATCTGTATTCAAAAAATTAAAAAAAGAAAAGAGGTCTCTTCGTAAAAGGTGTCCAGAAACTGATAGAGATCTCCATGAAGATGTACATTTCTTTCTTTAAAATTAGCTGCGGAGAAAGCAACAGAGAAAGTAATCAATTTTTTGCCAGGCATAAACTGAGCTGAACTCTTTGCAAAAGAGTCAGAAAAGTAGCAAATGAAAGACAGCTCTTTTTGACAATTGTTTAATATAAGGCAGCTGCTTCCCCTCTCACTTCTTGACCAAAAACAAAATGCAAGGCATACTTGTTTTCAGCTCCATAAGAGTTTTTACAATTTCTTAGAACATATAGAAAATGTTACAGAAACATTATTACTAAGAGGTTAAGACCACACTAGTTCAGATGGAATGGAATCAATGTGAGGTTTTTTTTATGGTGGCTGGAGTGCCAATTCTGCCACCAACCCCCAGGTTTTCCCTGCAGGATGGAGGGCCTACATGTAGGGTCGGATGCAGATTAATGTCATACCCAGGATGGAGCAATTGCAGGTTAAGGGACTTGCTTAAGGGCCCAACAAAGTAGAGTCACTTATTTTCCCATGGGAGTCAAAGCTGCACAGTCTATACCAAATACTAATAATGTTGGTCTCCTTTCAGCTTTTCCAGATTACACTGAACTCCTGTTCAGCTTGATGAAACACAGGCTAAGGTCTATTACCTAAGGTCTATTACCTAAGGTCTGTCAGGTAAAAAGGTTAAAGTATATCCTATGAAAGTTCCAAAATGAGAAGTGCAATAGTTACAAATAACAATAGCTTTGTATTAGGAATATTTACTTTGCAAAAAATTAAATCTAAGAAAGTGAATAGTTTTATATCAAGCCACTAAATCTTGTTTTCCTTGTAGTAAGCACTTCAGCATTTCTTGCCTCACATTTCCTTTCATCCTACACTTACCCAGATCCTTGTAGACATGGAACACACATGAAATGCATGTATTCCAAATAACAATATCCTGTATTATTAACCCTATACAACTCCAGGCAGCACACACGCAAATAAGGAACCTTGGCTTGAGCTGGGAGAACTTTTTGCCCAAGGTGAATGGGGGATGGGACAGCAGGCTGCTGGCTGCTTGTGCTGATTGACGCATTTACAAAACAAAAGACGCTGATGGAGAGGTGCGAAATGATTTAAGGTGGGCCAGGATTATCATAGGAGTTTTTTCGTAGGCTTCAGGAATTCTAGTGTTAAGGATATGAGGTGTGAGACAACCTTTACAGTATCTTTTAACACTAGAATTACCAGAGCCTATGAAAAAAATCGTAGATCCGTCCCACCTTAAATCGCTTCTTAAAACCGTTCTCACCTCTCCGCCAGCATCTTTTGTTAATCTAAATGTGCTGATAAAGAAAAGTTGCAAGTAGCTGGCTATTTCATTCCCCACCGACTTAGAATGTGCACAAACTTCTCCCAGCTCATGCCTTGATTGATTATCTAGGAGTGAAGTGGAGTTTTAGAGTGGAAATAATAGATCATTATTTGGAATACACGCATTTCACGTGTGTTCCGTTTCTACAGTAATCCGTGTAAACACATTTTTAAAACAGAAACGTTTTTCATGTTGTAGTAGTAAATGACAAAATGTAGGCATTAACTATATAATGTATGAAGCCTGAAGTCCAAATATCAAATTAACAGTTTCACAAAAGTTACAAATATAACAGAACAAATGTGCTTTTATTCAAAAATATAACTGCAGAAAAAAAGCTGCCCTAGCATGCCACATTAACACACACTTACTACAATTGCCATGGTAGCGTAATGGTATCAGCTGCTGATTAGTAATCAAAAGGTCATGAGTTCGAATCCGCACAATTCTCTTTTGAGAAGTAAACTGCTCCTATTCTTACTATTTTAAAATAAAAACATACATTTGATTTCAGTGTGTAACAGCCAGTGTAATTTATGATACTTGTAAAGGGTAGCTTTTTTTTATTTTATTCACTTTTCATTCTCTCAGTCGTGTTCAAGATCCTTCCCTATCTTCCCCCAATCTGACACTGCTGTTTTCACATAAAGATGCGCTGTAGCTCTTCAACGTACTTGTGACTGCATTCTCGTACCAATTCTTGCGAACTGCAGTGCCTGCGTGCACTTTTCGTGGCATTACACGTCTATTTTTTGAGCATACCTGTGTCGCTCAAACACAGGAACATATGTTGGTGTACAAGTATAACAAAACAAGTACACGTTTATTGAAGACTATAAGTGAAGAAAAAATAAAGCAAGTTACAGTAGGCAGTTCATACGACAGCTTGCATGGTGCAATACTAAGAACTGCTGATTTCCAATCTGTGCTATATGGGGGGGGGCCATCATGAACGCGACTGAGAGAATGGAAATGAATTTTAAAAAAAAATTTAAAAAAAGCTAACCTTTACAATTATCATGCATTTACACTGGCTCTTACAGACTGACTGAAGTCAAATGCATGTCTTTATTTTAAAATAGTACAGTACATGCAATATTATTTGAAAACGAACAACGTCAGATCGGGTTTGAATACACGCTGACGCTCTTACAGAAGGCGTCAGCTTATTCAGTGCAGCAGTTTCAACCCACAGTACATGTAATATTATCTGAAACTGAACAGCGTCAGATCGGGCACATATTAAAACCCGATCTGACGCTGTTCGTTTTCAAATAATATTGCATTAGTGCGATGATGTTTTTACATATATTGTCTCTTTCATTCATCTTGCGGTTTGTAATTAGTGACCGCGTGTTTTTTCCCCCGATCTTGCCAGTCAGCACATGTTGCTTTATGGTGGTGTTTCTTTTGTACTCCAGGACACGCAGAGGACAGAATAGTACAGAGCAGTAAGTTCAGCGCTATATGCAATCAGACAGACAGACAGGCAGAGAAGGCACTAGATATATAAATAAACATGGAAGGCACTGTATAATAGATATATAAAAAAACAGCTAAGGGGATAGATATATAGATAGGTAGGAAGGAAAGGCACTATATGATAGGCAGACAGAGAAGCTCCTATATAATAATAAAATTACTGTTATTACTATATAGATAGACAGGGAGTTCAGGCAGGCAGAACGGCAATGGTTATTTATTTATTTTTAACTATTTTAGAATAAAAACATACATTTGATTTCAGTCAGTCTGTAAGAGCCAGTGTAAATGCATGATAACTGTAAAGGTTAGCTTTTATTTTTTTTAATTCCCCCCTCTCCATCTGACACTGCTGTTTTCACATTAAGACGCGCTATAGCTCAAATGTGATTTATATAGGGAAGAAAGTACAGTGTCAGGTGCTCACTCAGTGTAATAGGAACCATAGCACAGAGAGATGTGTACAATGCAACAAGTAAACGTGTCGTAAATGTTGGAAGGGTGTGTGGGAATTGTTAATATTTGAATGTGATGATTTTATATAGCACGGATCGGAAATCAGCAGTTCTTAGCATTGCACCATGCAAGCTGTCATATCAACCTCCTACTGTAACTTGCTTTATTTTTTCTTCACTTATAGTCTACAATAAAAGTGCACTTGTTTTGTTATACTTGTACACCAACATATGTTCCTGTGTTTGAGCGACATGGGTATGCTCAAAAAATAGACGTGTAATGCCACGAAAAGTGCACACAGGCACTGCAGTTCGCAAGAATTGATACGAGAATGCAGTCACAAGTACACTGCAGAGCTACAGCGCATCTTTATGTGAAAACAGCAGTGTCAGATTGGGTGGGGGTAGGGAAGGATCTTGAACATGACTGAGAGAATGAAAAGTGAATAAAATAAAAAAAACTAACCTTTACAAGTATCATAAATTACACTGGCTGTTACACACTGAAATCAAATGTATGTTTTTATTTTAAAATAGTAAGAATAACAGCAGTTTACTTCTCAAAAAAGAAACGTGCGGGATCGAACTCATGACCTTTTGATTACTAGTGAGCAGCTGATACCATTACGCTACCATGGCAATTGTAGTAAGTGTGTGTTAATATGGCATGCTAAGGCGGCTTTTTTTCTGCAGTTATATTTTTGAATAAAAGCATACTTGTTCTGTTATATTTGTAACTTTTGTGAAACTGTTAATTTGATATTTGGACTTCAGGCTTCATACATTATGTAGTTTATGCCTACATTTTGTCATTTACTACTACAATATGAAAAACGTTTCTGTTTTAAAAATGTGTTTACACGGATTACTGTAGAAACGGAACACACGTGAAATGCGTGTATTACAAATAATGATCTATTCTTTCCACTCTAAAACTCCACTTCACTCCCAGATAATCAATTAAGGCATGAGCTGGGAGAAGTTTGTGCACGTTCTAAGTCGGTGGGGGGATGGAGTAGCCGGCTACTTGCAACTTTTCTTTATCAGCACATTTAGATTACAAAAGACGCTGCCGGAGAGGTGAGAACGGCTTTAAGAAGCGATTTAAGGTGGGACGGATCTACAGGTTTTTTCGTAGGCTCTGGTAATTCTAGTGCTAATGTCATGACTGAGACCTTGAACATTCCAGGTACCAAAATGTATTGATTGATCAGTATTACACTAGGAAACATATTGTGATAATAGATCAAAAGTGAGATGTTTTAAATTTTAGCTTTACCACCAATTTCACATCTGTCAATCATAAATTACAGAATAACAAAGTGGAGAAAATCATTACTTGTTCTGTTTCCCTGCTTTTCTCACACCCAGCAGCCATCTTCCATCTTGGCAGACACTTCAAATTCCCATTCTTCAGGCATGTCTGAAACAAGCAGAATCCCAACCCCCCAATTAATAGTGGTGAAGTTAGTTAAATTAAGACATTAACAATTACAAATTGTCATAAAGGTAGGCTAACAATCACACAGAAAAGAAGAAGAGAAAAAAAACAAACACAGAAATATATTAGCTGATATATGAAGTAATTAATAATTTAAGTACTATATCACCACAAAGATTCCAGGGCAAAGGGATAAAAGAAAAAGTCTTTTCTGATACACTTTGTCCATGGAGACATAGAGGCAACTCAACCACAGAATGGTTTAAAAATAAGATTAATGTCCTGGCATGACCTGGTTGGTGCTCAGTCCTATAGAAAATGTAAAAAGTGATATAAAGAGAATTGTGCAGGAGAGCCATTTCATTTCCTGTTCTGCCAATAAAAGGGGCATAAAACTGCAAAATCTATCTTATTTTTAAATTATTTATCCAATAAATGATTACATTTTTTTCTTACTAAAATATCGCTTATTACAAGTCATATTAAAAGTAAAAAGATGGTTAGATATGACTTTTCAGACTTTTCATCAACAAAAGATGTTGTAGTAAGGTGTTTATACCATGTTAGCCATGATGGATGCAAGAAGAAGTCAAGCAAAATTATGTCTTTTATTGGCTAACTGAACAGGTTACAATATGCAAGCTTTCAAGACAGCATAGGCCCCATCTTCAGGCAACTTGTAATGAGCAAAACTGGTAATCAATAAGAGCTTAAATTTCAATAAGAGTGTGTAAACCTTTTATTTTTAATATATTTTGTTAAATTCTGTTTCCTTTTGTTTTCAACATTGCATGATAATGGAAACAGGTTTTTAGGAAAAATCTTTACAGCAGTGTCTATACTGAACAATTGATGAATATTTTCTAGAGGCATTTAAAGTGCAAGCCTTAAATATGAGTTGTAAACCTTTTGAATAAAGTGGTTGTGCCCCACATCTCCTCATGATATTTATTTAATGTATATAATTAATACTGCTTTGTCCTGTATTTATTTATGTATTTTTTTCATCTCAGTGTGTAGGGAGATGATTAGCTTTAACGTGATCTATAGGTGTTTTCCACCAGAGGTTTATCAAAGAAAATATGACCTTATAGACACTAATTAGCAGATTCCGGGTTATATGGCAGTGTTTAAATGCTGGAAGAATACCTGCACTCTACAAGAAATGTTAATGAGATATTCAACTTTGCACTCCGTCTATGAAAAGAATAAAAATAATAGTATTTATGATATATACTGTATATAGAAGCTGTATTTTTGTTTTTTGTTATTATGTAAATACTTGTGTAGCATTATTATGTAGAGTAGTCTGTCAATCCCAGAGCTGAATCTGATTTTCTCAGTTTATTATTGCTCCTGGAGTTACATCAAAGTTGTTGCTTCAGTAAAGGCATATACATTCAGGCAGGACCAGCTTTACCTTTTAAGAGAATTAGGTGGTCGCCAAGGCCAGCAAATCTAGAGGACAAAATTAAAAAAAAAATACTGACCCTCACATACAACCACTTGGACTCAAAACAGCTATGCCTGTTAACACGATTATATTGGACAACCTACACAAGTTCATCTTGTCAGTATTTCTTGATTATCTTCAGGTGTATGTTCGCTGTTCTACTTCTGTTATAGTCTCCTTTTGCCTAAGCTGTTCTTTATTGCATTTTCCATCCTTAGTTTGACATTTGTTTGATTCAGATTTTAGATTCATTTAAACATTTTTCTTTCAATTTCAGCATTTATTTTGGAAGCATAATGTTTTCCCACCAGTTGTAGACATATTGTTTCTATGCCTCAGAAAATTTAACCTCAAAAGATGAGAAAGAAAAATGCAATGCTAGATTTCTGCCCTGTTGCTGAACTGCTCTTCATGCAGTTTACAACCTTGGCATTTCTTGAATTGCATATTTAATAGAACACTGTGCATATTATGCATGTTTTAACTTACTACAGTGTTTTATAATTTTTGAATAATTTTCAGTCAGCCAGCAGACTGAAGCGCATATAAATGGCATGGGGCCACATTTCTCCAATGTTACTATCTAGGGAGCAACCTAGTTAACAACAAACTCTTTAGAAAGCATCTTGTATGTTCCACAGCTGTCATAGGCCAAGTTATGTAATTGGGAGTGCTGTAAGGCTCAAGGAGGTCCAGAATTTCTGGCAGCAGGAGGTGATGGCGAGCAAGCTCTGGTGATATATGTGCAGCAAAAGGGACCTCAAAGAGATATGAGAAAAGAACAGCTGGTGATCACCCCAAGTGGGCACACAGTTGGGACAACACAAATTGAGGATTGACATATTCTAGTGTTTATCTGTGTACTTGTTTTTTCTGTGGTATTCCTCGTGGTCGCTAACACCGGAGATTTTTGGATAGCAGTGCTATAGTTGAAGTAACATTAATAATAATCTGTGAAAATTGTACAAAAAAATCCTATCATACAGCATAGCAGTCATTTGTCATATATACAGTGGGATGCAAAAGTTTGGGCAACCTTATTAATAGTCATTATTTTCCTGTATAAATCGTTGGTTGTTACGATAAAAAATGTCAGTTAAATATATCATATAGGAGACACACACAGTGATATTTGAGAAGTGAAATGAAGTTCATTGGATTTACAGAAAGTGTGCAATAACTGTTCAAACAAAAAAAGGCAGGTGCATAAATTTGGGCACCGTTGTCATTTTATTGATTCCAAAACTTTTAGAACTAATTATTGGAACTAATTGGTTTGGTAAGCTCAGTGACTCCTGACCTACATACACAGGTGAATTCTATAATGAGAAAGATTATTTAAGGGGGTCAATTGTAAGTTTTCCTCCTCCTTTAATTTTCTCTGAAGAGTAGCAACATGGAGGTCACAAAACAACTCTCAAAATGACCTGAAGACAAAGATTGTTCACCATTATGGCTTAGGGGAAGGATACAGAAAGCTGTCCCAGAGATTTAAGCTGTCTGTTTCCACAGTTAGGAACATATTGAGGAAATGGAAGACCACAGGCTCAGTTCAAGTTAAGGCTCGAAGTGGCAGACCAAGAAATATTTCGGATAGACAGAGGCGACGAATGGTGAGAACAGTCAGAGTCAACACACAGACCAACACCAAAGACCTACAACATCATCTTGCAGCAGATGGAGTCACTGTGCATCGTTCAACCATTCGGCGCACTTTACACAAGGAGATGCTGTTATAATAAGTTTGTTATAATATTAAGAATTGTGTCACTGTATCTGTTTTATATCTTTTTAATGTATTTTCATTCTTTTTCTGTGTACTATACCATGAAGAGCTGAGCCAGATTTAGCACAGAGTGTCAGCAGTCAGAATTGCTGGGCCAAGCAAAGCATAAAGACAGACAGTTACAGCTGTTGTCAGCCCTAAAAAAGACTAAGTGTTATTTGACCTGCCTGTTGATGCTCAGCACAAGTTTGTCGGCCTTGTTTGGTAATTGTACTGGGGATTTGGTTGTGTGAACACAATATAAAAGAAGCTGGAACCTTGCCAGCCTTTGAGGACCTGAGTGAGTGGAAGCAATAGACTCAAAACACACCTCCGTTGTGACAAAAAAAAGCAGTTTCTACACGACCGAATCCCTGAAAAAAAAAGAAACTAACAAGAACTCTTTGGTGAAGAAAATGAAACTAGCTGGTCTTCCTTGTCTGTATAGCAACGTAAGCCGCATTAAACAAGCTAAATATATTCTGTCTTTTCTGTGACTTTGTCACCACATATCGCTGAAAAGAGGAATATCGCTGTTATTATTTATAATTATTTATAGAAAAGGTTTATTAAAACAGCGCAATATAAAAGAGCATATTTCCAAGGAGCTAACACTCCCATCGGAAACATAATTGGCGCTGCGAGCAGGATTGTAACGATATTTAATAACCAAAATTAATATTCATAAATCATAATTTTATGATGAATAATATTTTTAAAACATATGCTTTGGATAATGCCGGAAGAGGTGGTCTCAGCCGGTTCCCTGGGTGGTCGCGCACATTGTCATGGACACCCGTGGCTGAGTTATTTAATAATTACACAGCCCCAATTGCATGTCCTGAGATAGAGGGAGAAGTGACTCCTTCAAATGTCTAACAGGCGGTATTGGCACTCAGGCTAGAGCGCAGGGGAAAAAAGGAACAACAAGCAGCCAGTGAAATCGGCTGGCTTTTATTAACTGCAGTACGTGAGTTGGATCATAAACTGCAGAATATGATTATAGAGTGTGGGGAACTCAAACAAGAAATAGAAAACTTACAAGATAAGCAATTGATTACTCGAGAATGCATGGAAAATCACGGCGTCTCGGCTAACGAGTGGGAAGCTAAATGTACTACGCTAGCTGTCCGATTAGTGCATGCTAAGCGCCGTAAACAAGGCAAAACACACCCTGTTTCCTCTTTTAAAATACGAGCTATAATGCAAGGCGATTGGAACCCAGAAACATGGGATGGCAGCATACATAACTCAGATAGTGACGACTATATCTGGGAAGCCGACGATGAGGACGGACAGGCGCTAACGTATAATATTGATGTGTGTACAATTATAGATGTGAGACTGGTCGTGCAAAATAAAGCCAAAGGGCACCCCAGTGGACAGCACAGGGTAACGCGAACCGTACGCGATTTTACACAAGCAGAGTTTCTGGAAATCGGTAAACAATATAGACAGAAACCAGGCGAGAGCTTGATGCAGTGGATCTTACGTATGTGAGATGAAGGGGGTGATAGTTGTCAATTGACAGATACAGAGATCAAACATTTAGGCTCTTTCACCACAAATCCGCATTATTGGGTCAGTTAGATGAATTGGGAGCAACGATATTGGCTGGGCAGAGACCAGTTAAAGCCATAGCAGGACATACAATACAAAGAGTAAGCCGTACAAAGATGGTGCGTGATCTGATACAAGCAGGAATACATAAAATGGATATCTATGGTAAACCAACAGGGGAAATTTCTCAGAGATGGCAGGCTCTAAGAAAGTCTAAAAAAGACGAGGGCAGAATCCCTCCAACCGCACCGCCTAGTGAGGAGGAAACAAAACACTCCGAACACAAACCGAAACGCTTTTTTAACTTTCCGAACGAGTGGCACACACCTCCATCAACATATTGAGGAGAGGGCAGGTCTCCTGTAGGCGGAGAGGTACGGCTCATTCATGCAGGAGACAGACGCCCATACGTCCCGCTAACCATTTACTGGGGTAAAGGAAAAAAACCACATCAGGTTATGGCACTTATGGATACTGGGGCAGAAGTCACTTTACTTCACGGGAATCCACATAACTTCTCAGGACCAATTGTAAATGTAAACGGATACGGAGGCTCAGATATCCAGGCGAAACTAATCATAGTACACTTAGCAATAGGAAAGTCACCCTCTTTTAAAGCTAAGGTGCTTATTTCAGAATTGCCTGAATATATTCTGGGGATATATATTCTTACAGGAAAGTCATTCCAAACAGAATGGGGAACATTTTCTTTTGGGATTCATAATGTCATGTGTAGAATAGTAAAAGCAATAGTAAGAGGAAAGGCAAAATGGACCCCTTTAGAAATTCCAGTCCCTGACACACCTGTAAAGTTAAAACAGTATCGTTTGCCAGGAGGTTTGCAAATAGGAGAAACAGTGGAAGAGTTATTACGGGTAGGAATTATTCGACCTGCAGTTAGCCCTTTCAATTCTCCTGTGTGGCCAGTCAGAAAACCGGATGGTTCATGGAGAATGGTAAATGCTAAAGCACCGCAATTGACTGCTGCAGTTCCTGATATTGCGACCATCATAGAAGACATCATGGCTAATGCAGGAGAGTGGCATGCTGTTATTGACCTGGCTAATGCCTTTGTCTCTATTCCAATTGCAACCCAAAGTCAAGATCAGTTTGCATTTACGTGGAAGGACAGACAGTACACCTTTCAAGTACTGCCACAGGGATACCTACACAGCCCTATGTTGTGCCATGGACTTGTAGCAAGAAATCTGGCTACCTGCTCAGATTTGGAAAAGGTACGATGTTTCCATTATGTGGATGATATAATGTTAACTGGGGATGAAGCAGCAGTAACGAATGCATTGCCAGTTTTAATATCCCACATGGACAGCAGAGGATGGGCTATCAATAAAGACAAAATCCAAGGACCCGCCAGAGAAGTTAAATTTCTGGGCATGATGTGGTTTGGACCAGAAAAATGAGTGCCCCAAAAAGTAATTGACTCTTTGTATAAATTAAAGGCACCAACTAACAAAAAAGAAGCTCAATCCTTTGTGGGTTTAATGGGCTTTTGGAGAGCATTTGTGCCACATTTGGGACTAATTTTAAGACCTATACATGATGTTGTCAAGAAAAAGGCACAGTTTGAATGGACAGAAAAACAACAAGTTGCTTTTGAGGCAGCTAAAGAAGCTTTAGTCCAACAAAAAGGACTGGGACCTTTAAAAGCTAATTCGCTTTTGAACTGGAAGCCACAGAACAGAATAATATTGCGACGTGGAGCTTATGGCAGAAGAATGGGTGCAAACGGATCCCCATCGGCTTTTGGAGCCGACAGCTAACAGGCTCACAGACCAAATATACACCACTTGAAAAGCAGCTTCTTACAGCATACTGGGCTCTTTTGCACACTGAGAGACAGACAGGTCCTGCTCCGGTAAAGCTACGTACTAACTTGCCCATTGCTGGGTGGGTTAGAGATAATGGCCTGGGAGCGAGAGCAGGCGCTGCCCAAAATCAAACTTTATGCAAGTGGAAATGGTATTTGCAAGCAAGAGCACACTTTGAAGGCAAAGACACAAGTGCCTTATAAGGGGCTATGGCCGGAGCTGTAATTTATGAGGATCCAGATGACATACCACCTGTTCTGCCCGTAGTGGAGTCGCCTTTAAAAAAGCACCAGCCTATGATCATTTGACACCAGCGCAACAGGAGAACAGCTGGTTCACAGACGGATCAGCGACTGTGGAAGGAGGAAAAAGGTTTTGGAGAGCAGTGGCTTATCAACCTCACACTGAGACCATCCTGAAGCAACAGGGGGAAGGTAAATCAAGCCAATGGGCTGAACTTATTGCTGTCGCTATGGCATTAACAGAAAATCAAAGCTTCCCTATTGTTGTTTATAGGGATAGCTGGGCAGTTTTTCAAGGACTAACAGTGTGGATCACAATGTGGAGAAGGGCTGCTTGGACTATTCATGGGAGAGAACTCTGGGGTGGCACAGAACTGTGGGAGCAGCTTTGGACAATGGGCACAAGAGGGGAAACCCTCATTGGTCATGTAGATGCCCATGCCCCTCTGATATCCTTTGAGAGGCTATATAACCAACAAGCTGATCTAATAGCTGCTGTTCGAGAAATCAACCAGGGAGAAGCCTATACACAGAATGAAGACGTGTGCAACTATGCTGAAGTAAATGTAATCAAGCCTTCCTTAATATCATTGGCAAGGTGGGCTCATGAAACTTCAGGACACATGGGAGCAGAAAAAACATATCAATGGAGTCATCAGTGATGTATACCAGTCACTATTGATATTGTTAAACAAATAGTGAACAATTGCTCCACATGTACAAAAGTAAAACAATGGCCCCCTACAGAAGAAGGCAACTGGTAAACTGAAGAGAGGAATGGGACCAGGACAAATTTGGCAGGTGGATTACATTGGGCCACTGCCACGAACAAATAAACTATTATATGCTTTAACTGCAGCAGATACTTATTCTGGACTGTTACAAGCTGATCCATCAACAAGAGCTGACCAGGAAGCTACTCTTAATGGACTGAGCCATTTAATCCAAGCATATGGAGTGCCTGAGGAAATCCAAAGTGATCAAGGAAGCCACTTTGCTGGAAGAGACGTACAAGAGTGGGCTCAAGGAGCTGGCATTCAATGGACTCTGCATATCCCTTATCACCCACAGGCTGCAGGACTTATTGAGAGAATGAATGGCCTGTTGAAAGAACAAGTTAAAAAAGTAACTGGGCACAATCATCTGAAAGGCTGGACTAAAGTTTTAAAGCAAGCCTTATTTAATCTCAATAATTGTCCGTTGGCTGGGTCCACACCTTTTATGAGACATCAAAATGTCGGAGGAGAGCCACCTGTGTGTGCCCTCCGCCTGACAAAAATTAGTCCACTAGCAAACAATGAATTAACTCCCACAGGGTTATTGGTTAGGGCACCTAAATCACTTACAATCAAGTTAAACTCCTCAGAAAGACTCAGCTTGGGAATAACAGGTCAGTGGCCAAAGGAATGGGAGGTTAGAATAAATGTTGAAATGCTTGTAACAGATGCATGCTTAACAGAGACATTAGAGATCTGTTTAAATGAATGGTATTTAGTATTAGAAAATCAAGGCAGTAAAGACATACTGTACACATAGCTGAAGGACAGGCCATATGTAAATTGCACATAGGAAAAGTCACACCTGTTTTAGTCAGTATTGAACAGCTTAAAGGAGAAATTGGAGGGAAGGTATGGGTTTTAACTTCAGGGCAAAAGCCGAGGGCAGGAGAAATAATAGCTGCAGGACCAGGAGACACTAGAATGGTTCTTTTAACAGGCTCTCAGTCGCCCCTCTGCTTTCCCTTACACAAATTATCCTCACGTGTGGAATAATCGGGATAGATGGTTTATGGACTGGATGGAGTCGATGCACCCCCTATAACAAAGTTTTTTGGGATGCTGATACGCCAGAAATGGAAAAGTATGTGACCTTGAACTTCACCCTTACCAAAAACTGTACCTGGCAGTTACGAGACAAGACATCTACGGCTCCATTTTCCATGAAACTGGAATATCCTGACTTACCTTTACCTGTGATGACTTATGAAGACACTGCAATAACTGTGACTGTGCATAATAACGTATCTGTCTGGTTGGCTATGATGAACTCTAAACCTGATTCTAATGGACTATCATGTTGGACAATTGAAGGGGGGCAACAACTGAATGCAATATCAACACCTGAAAATGATGTAATATTATATGTGTTTAAACAGGAAGCAACAACGAATGTAAAAGTACCAGTAATGTTATAGGAAATTCATAAGACTAGGAGAGGGAATGGTTACCCATTTGATGCAACATTACTTAGACAAATGAAAGTAAAAATGCTAGGATAGCACATAAAATAATTACTGTAGCACTCAACATTAATGTTAGTGGGTTTGATATAAAACGTCACAAGTTTCCAAGAGGAGAACATATAGTACCACGTAGTACAGGTGCAACATATAATTGTAGAAGACAGATTGGGGATTCAAAAACCCCCAACATTGGAGAAAAGAACTAAAATTACCATCAGACTGGTGGTTGCAGCCTAAATCCTTCATGTGTGAGGAATCGATATGCCAAGCTGTATTTCAGGTAGCAACCACTGCTGAAGAGGACAATGTTTGGTGTCCGTTTCATGTCTTACCTGTTTTACTAGGAGGAACATGGTGGGCACCCATAGTAGATAGACAATGGATAGATCTAAATAATAATACTGTTGAACCTGCCTTTTGTTATAACTGGCAAGAAGGGTTCGTATGTCAAAGGGTGGGTACATTGCCACACCCCTGTTTGCATCCTTTAGCTGGAGACTGTTATTGGCGCCAAATAGCAGTAAACTCCACTGAAGTGTTTTAAACTGATACCACTTCTGCATGTGCAGTGACAATAAATAACATCACTTGGAGTGATGGTACCCACTACAAGGGCCCAGGGGTATCCTGTCGCACCAATGTGAGTAATATACGAGATGACTATTATGGAAGAACCTACATGTTAAGTACATGGGAGGATATACATTGGGAAGCAGAAGCTAACCTATTCCTGACTTTACAATTTGCCTACGAAATAGAACTACCTAAATATAAAGCGGTTTTAGAGCATGCTAAACAATATGAACATCTTTTTAATGTAACGTTACAAAAAGCAAGGGACCTACTAGTAAGATTGAAAACTGATGAAACGAAAGTAATTACTTCTGCAGAAGAAATTGAAGAGATCTCTACACATCACTGGTGGAATTTTTCACTAAATGGTCACCATAGAGTGACACTATTTTAAATGTACTTGTTCATCCAATTATACTGTTAATTATTATTATTATCATTTTTACCATTACAAATATTTACTTACATTTGCGTATTAGACGGGTGAAGCAGGAGCTAGACCGGCACTACACCCCACGGCTTTACAAGCATTCTTGAGGAGCTGTTTACATGGTGAAGGGGGACCGAGTACCTTTTGCTTTGTGAATATGATTCTCAGGGATTGTTTTGTCACAGATCCAGTGACAAAGGGTGGTCTGTTATAATAAGTTTGTTATAATATTAGGAATTGTGTCACTGTATCTGTTTTATATCTTTTTAATGTATTTTCATTCTTTTTCTGTGTACTATACCATGAAGAGCTGAGCCAGATTTAGCACAGAGTGTCAGCAGTCAGAATTGCTGGGCCAAGCAAAGCATAAAGACAGACAGTGACAGCTATTGTCAGCCCTAAAAAAGACTGTGTTATTTGACCTGTCTGTTGATGCTCAGCACAAGTTTGTCGGCCTTGTTTGGTAATTGTACTGGGGATTTGGTCATGTGGACACAATATAAAAGAAGCTGGAACGTTGCCAGCCTTTGAGGACCTGAGTGAGTGGAAGCAATAGACTCAAAACCCACCTCCGTTGTGACAAAAAAAAGCAGTTTCTACACGACCGAATCCCCGAAAGAAAAAGAAACTAACAAGAACTCTTCGGTGAAGAAAATGAAACTAGCTGGTCTTCCTTGTCTGTATAGCAACGTAAGCCGCATTAAACAAGCTAAGTATATTCTGTCTTTTCTGTGACTTTGTCGCCGCCTATCGCTGAAAAGAGGGATATCGGCGTTATTATTTATAATTATTTATAGATAAGGTTTATTAAAACGCCGCAATATAAAAACATATTTCCAAGGAGCTAACACTCCCATCGGAAACAGATGCTGTATGCGAGAGTGATGCAGTGGAAGCCTTTTCAACCGCCCACAGCACAAACAGAGCCACTTGAGGTATGCTCAAGCACATTTGGACAAGCTAGCTTCATTTTGGAATAAGGTGCTGTGGACTGGTGAAACTAAAATTGAGTTATTTGGGCATAACAAGGGGTGTTATGCATGGAGGAAAAAGAACACAGCATTCCAAGAAAAACACCTGCTACCTACAGTAAAATATGCTGGTGGTTCCATCATGCTGTGGGGCTTTGTGGCCAGTGCAGGGACTGGGAAAATCTGTCCAAGTTGAGGGACGCATGGATTCCACTCAGTATCAGCAGATTCCAATGTCCAGGAATCAGTGACAAAGCTGAAGCTGCGCTGGGGCTGGATCTTTCAACAAGACAACGACGCGAAACACTGCTCAAAATCCACTAAGGCATTCATGCAGAGGAACAAGTACAACGTTCTGGAATGGCCATCTCAGTCGCCAGACCTGAATATAATTGAAAATCTGTGGTGTGAGTTAAAGAGAGCTGTCCATGCTCGGAAGCCATCAAACCTGAATGAACTAGAGATGTTTTGTAAAGAGGAATGGTCCAAAATACCTTCAACCACAATCCAGACTCTCATTGGAACCTACAGGAAGCATTTAGAGGCTGTAATTTCTGCAAAAGGCGGATCTACTAAATATTGATTTCATCTCTTTTTTGTGGTGCCCAAATTTATGCACCTGCCTGATTTTGTTTGAACAATTATTGCACACTTTCTGTAAATCCAATAAACTTCATTTCACTTCTCAAATATCACTGTGTGTGTCTCCTATATGATATATTTAAGTGACATTTTTTATCGTAACAACCAAAGATTTATACAGGAAAATAATGACTATTAACAAAGTTGCCCAAACTTTTGCATCCCACTGTATATACTGTATATATATATACTAGGGGGCTTACCCCCTGCTCGCTTCGCTTGCCAACCCCCCTTTTCTGTGCTACCACTTGTGTTGTGAAGAGGGGGGCTGAACGCTCCTCCAAAACCCCCTCAGAAACAGTGATACAATGGGAAAGAAATACAGTTTTTTTTTACCTCCTCTTTGCTTGATCAGCTGCTGGTTTACTGCTGCTGCCGTGCCACGTGAACTACATCTTGCACGGCGCTTCAAACATTTAAAAGCCTGTACAGCAGCTGTCTTTGTCATCTACTCTTTGGCTTTAATTTCTGGCCCTGTTTCTGTTGTGGTTAAATCTCTTGGCACAAACTCTCGTCTCATGGGACATGAGTTCTTGATATTTTTTTTAGTTTATAATTTAAAAACAGAATAAGAATCTGAAAATCTAACATCACATTAAAGTTCGATAAATTTTGAAAAAAAGAATGATACCAAACATTTATATGTAGGTTTTAAAATAATCCTCATTTAAAGCATGACAAAAATGTGGCATAAAAAGTCACAAAATCGTTGCACAAATTTATTGCACTTTTAGGCTTAGGATTTTATATGTATAGTGTAGATGTACAGTGGTGTGAAAAACTATTTGCCCCCTTCCTGATTTCTTATTATTTTGCATGTTTGTCACACAAAATGTTTCTGATCATCAAACACATTTAACCATTAGTCAAATATAACACAAGTAAACACAAAATGCAGTTTTTAAATGATGGTTTTTATTATTTAGGGAGAAAAAAAATCCAAACCTACATGGCCCTGTGTGAAAAAGTAATTGCCCCTTGTTAAAAAATAACCTAACTGTGGTTTATCACACCTGAGTTCAATTTCCGTAGCCACCCCCAGGCCTGATTAATGCCACACCTGTTTCAATCAAGAAATCACTTAAATAGGAGCTGCCTGACACAGAGAAGTAGACCAAAAGCACCTCAAAAGCTAGACATCATGCCAAGATCCAAAGAAATTCAGGAACAAATGAGAACAGAAGTAATTGAGATCTATCAGTCTGGTAAAGGTTATAAAGCCATTTCTAAAGCTTTGGGACTCCAGCGAACCACAGTGAGAGCCATTATCCACAAATGGCAAAAACATGGAACAGTGGTGAACCTTCCCAGGAGTGGCCGGCCGACCAAAATTACCCCAAGAGCGTAGAGACGACTCATCCGAGAGGTCACAAAAGACCCCAGGACAACGTCTAAAGAACTGCAGGCCTCACTTGCCTCAATTAAGGTCAGTTGTTCACGACTCCACCATAAGAAAGAGACTGGGCAAAAACGGCCTAAATGGCAGATTTCCAAGACGCAAACCACTGTTAAGCTAAAAGAACATTAGGGCTCATCTCAATTTTGCTAAGAAACATCTCAATGATTGCCAAGACTTTTGGGAAAATACCTTGTGGACTGATGAGACAAAAGTTGAACTTTTTGGAAAGCAAATGTCCCGTTACATCTGGCGTAAAAGGAACACAGCATTTCAGAAAAAGAACATCATACCAACAGTAAAATATGGTGGTGGTAGTGTGATGGTCTGGGGTTGTTTTGCTGCTTCAGGACCTGGAAGGCTTGCTGTGATAGATGGAACCATGAATTCTACTGTCTACCAAAAAATCCTGAAGGAGAATGTCCGGCCATCTGTTCGTCAACTCAAGCTGAAGCGATTTTGGGTGCTGCAACAGGACAATGACCCAAAACATACCAGCAAATCCACCTCTGAATGGCTGAAGAAAAACAAAATGAAGACTTTGGAGTGGCCTAGTCAAAGTCCTGACCTGAATCCAATTGAGATGCTATGGCATGACCTTAAAAAGGCGGTGCATGCTAGAAAACCCTCAAATAAAGCTGAATTACAACAATTCTGCAAAGATGAGTGGGCCAAAATTCCTCCAGAGCGCTGTAAAAGACTCATTGCAAGTTATCGCAAACGCTTGATTGCAGTTATTGCTGCTAAGGGTAGCCCCAACCAGTTATTAGGTTCAGGGGGCAATTACTTTTTCACACAGGGCCATGTAGGTTTGGATTTTTTTTTCTCCCTAAATAATAAAAACCATAATTTAAAAACTGCATTTTGTGTTTACTTGTGTTATATTTGACTAATGGTTAAATGTGTTTGATGATCAGAAACATTTTGTGTGCCAAACATGCAAAAGAATAAGAAATCAGAAAGGGGGCAAATAGTTTTTCACACCACTGAATATACAACTCAGTGTGACATGCTTGTTAAGCCTTTCACTTCACACCTTGAGGTTGTGAGTTCAAATTCTGTTACTGACACTGTATGATCATGAGCAGCTCACTTTACTTGCCCATGCTTCAATTGGAAAAGCAAAAGAGATGTAACAAATTGTATCTCAAATGTTAAAAGTTGCCCTTGATAAAAAGGGAGAGGTTAGGAGCATGTGCTAATACAGGGCATTGCCACACCCACCACATGACAAACCAACTCAGGATCAGCAGATTAAGACCCTAGTGTAGCCATGCAATGGGTGACACCTCAGCATCAAAGTATGAACACACAATCATTCACACACTATGGCCAATTTAGCAAATCCAGTTCAGCTACCCATATAGTCTTTAGATCATGGGAGGAAACCAGAGCACCTAAAGGTAACCCAACCACACACAAGGACAATACACAAGCTCCATGCAAGGAACACCATCTTACCTGCATGTGAGAATCAAAATACAACACGTTGTTTCCACCCTCCGGTGCCAGGAGTAGTGAGTTTAACATCATTACCTCACCATGTCGATTGTTACTACGAAAATGAATTCTTCCTTATCAGACATAACTCTACAAAGTGAACTTTTGGAAAATAGGAAATGTCCTGTTGTTGGCACTAATAATATGTGTTGGTGTCCATATATTTCATGTAATTCTCAGCAACCTTTTCAGCAAAGAGTGAATTAGCTGTAACAAAGGATTTTAAAGAGAAAAGTTTGCAAAGATGAAGTTCAGAAAGAAAAAAGCTATTTTGAATTTCAGAGATTTGTATTTTGTAAATGTAATGGACTTTAGACATATTATTTTCTACATTTTAAAACTGTATTTTCTTTGTAAAGTGAAGTAATTAACTCATTTGTAATTACTGTATATTGTTATATTTATATATTATTTGTATTTACACATTTTGTAAATAAAATATATTCAGTACTAAAATTCAATTTTAATTTATAATATCTATAGATTAAAAAAGGCAATAATTACACATTTATGAAACTGTAATGTCTTAGACAGTGTCATGCCATGAGGGTGGGGGTGTCTTTGACAACTCCACCTTGGGTAGCAAAAATGCCAGAACAGTTTGCTTCTTATATCATAACTAGCTGTCCCCTGTGGCTCTGACCACATAGTGAAACAGGACAAACTTTAAAAATCAGGAAACAAACAGGTATCGCTAACAAAGCAGAGACAAGGTACGCTCCGAAACATGGCGACAGGAAGACTGACTGAAATGGAGGCTGGCACGTAAGTTAGGAGGGCCCCGTCTGGCTCCCTACTCCTGACATCACGCTTCCTGCTCCCCTTGGCCAGCAGTCTCTATCTCAGATTAGTGCAAATAAATCACTTGTGCAAGTGAACTATGATACTTAGTGTGATGAGAGAAGGCGCAAAACTAACCGGAATTTTAAAGCAAATTATACAAAAAAAAACCAAAAAAACCCATTGCTTGTGAAACGCCGACTGACATACAGACAGAAAGATGTTGGATTTTATAAATATATAGAGCTGTGTAGAAAAAAAAATCATTGTTTGTGGAAATGTGCAAAATCTTCAGTACTTCAAAGAACAAAAATGTATAATTTAAATTTATAAGGTAAGAATATTTTTAACCATTATTAAAGAATGTAAAATGGTGTACATCTGTCTACACTGTCCCTGATTTATGACATCATATACAAATTTTAAACTAATTGATAGAATGGAAATAACTATTGTGAAATAAACAGCTTTGATGAAGAACAGCAGAAACACAAGGAAATCAAATTGTACTAGTTCTAAACCCATGTACTGTACCTAGAGATATGAAAGTCAGCCATTGTAACCAACTCTCAAACAATGATTGTCATATTCATCCAATAAAATATTTATACATTTACAGTTTTCGTTCACTTGTTATTTGCTTTTTGTAATATGTCATATATGTTATCAGTACTTCTTATACTTCTAATACTACTACTACAGATGTAATTTAATGTAAGAAAATAAGCTGTTTAGGTTTAATTTCTCTTTTGCTTTCCTTAAGGCAAGAAATATGGTTCTATGTACTATTCTAATATAATAATTCATGTTTAAATTGCATAGCAGCAACTTTCCATTTCAAGAAAGAAGGAGGCATTGAAAAAAGAATCAGACTATTAATAAGTTAAATTAAATAATAAATAGTATTTTATTTATTACTATTTTACTATATCCAACTGAAGCTTTTGTAATTGACTTCCTCTTCTTAATTTCTCTTAATAATGTCATAATTAATGTGTTTTAGATCTTTAATCCTTAACAACTTATAATATTTAATGCTCTTTTTCTGGTGATCTCTGGTAACTCCACGTTTCTCTATGAAACAGAATTCTAATGGTCTTATCTGGAATTTTAGATAGATAGATACTTTATTAATCCCAAGGGGAAATTCACATACTCCAGCAGCAGCATACTGATAAAGAACAATATTAAATTAAAGAGTGATAACAATGAAGGTATAACAGACAGACAATAACTTTGTATAATGTTAACGTTTACCCCCCCGGGTGGAATTGAAGAGTCGCATAGTGTGGGGGAGGAACGATCTCCTGAGTCTGTCAGTGAAGCAGGGCAGTGACAGCAGTCTGTCGCTGAAGCTGCTCCTCTGTCTGGAGATGATCCTGTTCAGTGGATTCTCCATTATTGACAGGAGCCTACTCAGTGCCCGTCGCTCTGCCACGGATGTTAAACTGTCCAGCTCCGTGCCTACAATAGAGCCTGCCTTCCTCACCAGTTTGTCCAGGCGTGAGGCATCCCTCTTCTTTATGCTGCCTCCCCAGCACACCACCACATAGAAGAGGGCGCTTACCACAACCGTCTGATAGAACATCTGCAGCATCTTATTGCAGATGTTGAAGGACGCCAGCCTTCTAAGGAAGTATAGTTGGCTCTGTCCTTTCTTATACAGAGCATCAGTATTGGCAGTTCAGTCGAATTTATCATCCAGCTGTACTCCCAGGTATTTACAGGCCTTCACCCTCTGTACACAGTCACCTCTGATGATCACAGGGTCCATGAGGGGGCCTGGGCCTCTTAAAATCCACCACCAGCTCCTTGGTTTTGCTGGTGTTCAGTTGTAGGTGGTTTGAGTTGCACCATTTAACAAAGTCCTTGATTAGTTTCCTATACTCCTCCTCCTGCCCACTCCTGATGCAGCCCACAATAGCAGTGTCGTCAGCAAACCCGAAGTCCGATGTATATAGGCTAAAGTGGACCGGAGAAAGTACAGTCCCCTGCGGCGAACCTGTGTTGCTGACCACAATGCCAGACCTGCAGTTCCCGAGATGCACATACTGAGGTCTGTCTTTAAGATATTCCACGGTCCATGCACCCAGGTATGAATCTACTCCCATCTCTGTCAGCTTGTCTCTAAGGAGCAGAGGTTTGATGGTGTTGAAGGCGCTAGAGAAGTCCAAAAACATCATTCTTACAGCACCACTGCCTCTATCCAAGTGGGAGAGGGATCGGTGTAGCATATAGATGATGGCATACTCCGCTCCCACCTTCTCCTGGTATGCGAACTGCACAGGGTCGAGGGCGTGGCAGACCTGTGGCCTCAGGTGGTGAAGCAGCAGCCGCTCCATGGTCTTCATTACATATGACATCAGAGTGACAGGTCGGAAGTCGGTCAGCTCACTAGGACGTGATACCTTTGGAACTGGGGTAATGCAAGATGTTTTCCAAAGCCTCAGGACTCTCCCCTGTTCCAGGCTCAGGTTAAAGATTTTAGAATTAAGAATTTAGAATTCCTCTTATGAATTTTGTTGTGTGTCCCTCACAGTGATCCAAAAAATGATGATTTTGCAGCTCAGAAATTATTTTGAAATTTGATGCCTTTAAATTTTCAAGATAGTGATCTTGGCTACACTTTTTGAGAATATGAAATGTGCTTTTCTCCCTACATTGTCCATAGAACGTGCTCCACTGGTAAAATGGATGCATCTTCTATATTACTGGTTGCTTAATTATATCTTCAAGCAATGTTTTGGCTCATGATGTTTTGGCTCACGGTAGCTTCATCAATCAATCAATCAACATTTATTTATATAGCACATTTTCATACAAAAAAATGTAGCTCAAAGTGCTTTACAAAATGAACAGAAAAATAGAAAACACAATAAAAAATAAACATAAGTCAACATTAATTAACATAGAATAAGTAAGGTCCGATGGCCAGGGTGGACAGAAAAAACAAAAAAAAACTCCAAAAGCTGGAGAAAAAAAATAATAAAATCTGTAGGGGTTCCAGACCAAGAGACCGCCCAGTCCCTTCTTCATCACAGATTATTAGATCTATATGCTGAAAAGAGCTTGCCTGCCTCCATATTTGATTTAATTTAGAATGTTTTTCTTAAGTCATTCATTCAAACATTAGTTAAGGATCTGGTTTTTCAGCTTAACTATTTGCTCTGTACACAAATGACCAGAGACCTAACAATGACCACTGTTCCATTATCAAATATGCTCTTACACCTTGCTGATAGAATACATATCTGCAGAGGATGAAAGACACTATTTAAATCAGGTGGACTGTTTGGAAAACTGGTGAAATAAGAACTATCTTACTCCAGGATGTCAAAAAGACCAGACATATAATATTTGAGTGTACGAGACAGAAATCTGTATGTTCATCCATCACTGGGCCGGGAGATAGAAGTAGTGATTGAATATTAAAACTTAAGAACTACCCTAGATAATAATCTTAATTGGAACACAAATAAAAAAAAAAAAATTCTCTAAATGCAATCAGCATTTATTTCTCCTTTGTAAACTCAGACTATATTAGACTATATAAAGTAGGCAAGGACCTTATGTTGTACTTTTATCGCAGTGTGATCTATAATCACTTTCAGCTTAATTGCCTGGCTTGGTGGTCTGACAAGCCAAAATTAAAAAAATCTCCAATAGATTAGCAAACATGCACCTAAAGTTATTGGGACTGACATTAATGATATGGTAAGTGTGCGTCAGAAGGCAATATTGCAAAAAAAACAGAAAATAATCTCAACTGATAACAGACATCCATTACATACAGAACAACAATAAATCTTGGAGGAATTTAACATTAGAGATCCACATAAATCACTCCAGAAATTCCTTTCTTATTAATAAAGAGTGTCAAAAATAATAATAAAGCAAATCCAGAAGTATAGAGTTTTTCCTTATGTATCATGTATCCATTTTAGGTAAAATGTGCTATCAAACTACGAGAAGTAGTTTTATACACTCACCTAAAGGATTATTAGGAACACCTGTTCAATTTCTCAATAATGCAATTATCCAATCAACCAATCACATGGCAGTTGCTTCAATGCATTTAGGGGTGTGGTCCTGGTCAAGACAATCTCCTGAACTCCAAACTGAATGTCAGAATGGGAAAGAAAGGTAAATTAAACAATTTTGAGCGTGGCATGGTTGTTGGTACCAGACGGGCCGGTCTGAGTATTTCACAATCTGCTCAGTTACTGGGATTTTCACACACAACCATTTCTAGGGTTTACAAAGAATGGTGTGAAAAGGGAAAAACATCCAGTATGTGGCAGTCCTGCGGGTGAAAATGCCTTGTTGATGCTAGAGGTCAAAGAAGAATGGGCCGACTGATTCAAGCTGATAGAAGAGCAACTATGACTGAAATAACCACTCGTTACAACCGAGGTATACAGCAAAGCATTTGTGAAGCCACAACATGCACAACCTTGAGGCGGATGGGCTACAACAGCAGAAGACCCCACTGGGTACCACTCATCTCCACTACAAATCGGAAAAAGAGGCTACAATTTGCACAAGCTCACCAAAATTGGACAGTTGAAGACTGGAAAAATGTTGCCTGGTCTGATGAGTCTCGATTTCTGTTGAGACATTCAAATGGTAGAGTCAGAATTTGGCGTAAACAGAATGAGAACATGGATCCATCATGCCTTGTTACCACTGTGCAGGCTGGTGGTGGTGGTGTAATGGTGTGGGGGATGTTTTCTTGGCACACTTTAGGCCCCTTAGTGCCAATTGGGCATCATTTAAATGCCACGGGCTACCTGAGCATTGTTTCTGACCATGTCCATCCCTTCATGACCACCATGTACCCATCCTCTGATGGCTACTTCCTGCAGGATAATGCACCATGTCACAAAGCTCGAATCCCAGAGAGGCCCAGAGACTCTTACGTGCCTTATAACCCGTAAATACATCTTAGTCTCAGCGACAGGGGAAATGACGTACTTCCGGGATGAAGAAGAGGACTTTTGATCTGACCTGGAAGTGATAGGAAGTCACGTGGACTGAAGGATCGGAAACACTTCTGGGACAGGGAATATAAAGTACTGGGAAAGATCCCAGACGGGTGAGCTGAGCTGGGTGGCAGGGTGGCAACACGTCTTTGAGAGTGGAGGATTGTGTATTGAGTATTGTATTGTGGATTTCTGAGTATTGTGGAGTGGAGAGTGCTTTCTGCACTGTATTATTGTCCAAATAAAAATTATTGGACTTTTACCTGGTGTCTGGCGTCTGATCTGAGGGTTCAAGGGAACAACAGCACCCCCTATCTGTCACAGAACATAAACCATCTTAACAAAATTCTAAACATTAGCAGTAAAAATATTGGTTCACAGCAGACCTCTATCACTGAGATGTTTTGCAAACAGTTTAGAAAAAAAGCCAACTCAATTCTGTCAGAAAGTGGCCATCCCCTTTTCTCTAAATTCCAGCTGTTGCCATCAGGCTGCATATTTAGGTTTCCAAAGAAAAAGAGCAAAAGCTTCAAGAACTCTTATATTCCTAGAGCTTTAAGCATTTTAGATTCTGCTATTAATAGAGATGCTGCTAAATGCTAAATTCTGCATGATTATTTTATGTACCGTTGAAAGTAATTATTCTTCTTTGTATTAATTATGAATGTGTTAATGCAATAATATTGGTTGTCAAATGTTGTGTCTTTGTGTATCTATTGGATCTCAATCATAATAATTCTTTGCATTTATATAGCGCTTTTCTCACTACTCAAAGTGCTCGGCAATTGCAGGTTAAGGGCCTTGCTCAAGGGCCCAACAGAGCAGAGTCCGTTTTGGCATTTACGGGCTCGAACCAGCAACCTTCTGATTGCCAGTGCAGATCCCTAGCCTCAGAGCCACCACTCCACCTTAAAAGTAACAATGTCTTCTGTTTTTGTACTTTTCTGCTGCAAACAAATTTCCCTCTGAGATAATAAAGTCTACATAACCTAATCTAACCTTCATACAGATTGGCACAGTGAATGGAGAACATCTGACTGAACTGAACCAACATTATTACAATGACTGTGATTAGGCAGAAACTCTTATGTAGTCCCTTAATTATTTGGGACAGTACATTAAAAAGAACAGTTAAACAGTCTCTCAGGCTCCATTCAGGAAAAATAATTTTTGAATACTTATGATTGCACAAAGATAATACTGCTATGAAAAGCAAAGCAATGGTCTAAATTTGAATATTTCCTGCATTTATCAACTTGGTAATCTTACAGTTGCTGCTGCATTCTGTGCTCTGACCTCAAAGGTCATGTGAAAAGACAATTTTCCCTTGGGAATAATATATCAAATCAAAATTACATTACAAAATTACAAAAGAGATGTTCATATGTAGTACTGTGAAAAAGTTTTAGGCTCTTGCAATGCTTAAAGTGGAACAGTACATACTGGTTAACAGTACCGGCACCTCTTCTAGCCTCAAAATAGAATACTGTCAAATTTTTATGAATCTTCCTAGGCCAACCCCAATCACGCTTTTCAATTTAATGTTAATGTTTCACAGCACTCTTAGCAAATGGGTGAGGTGAGTACCGTCACATTTTAGTGACTCGTCATGGTGGATATCTACTCCCCCACTGTTTAATCGACTGCCACTGTATCACCATGAAATTAGTAGTCATTTGATTCCATTTCAACACTTGCCACTTGTGAGAAGATGCTTTAAAGTGTTTATAATTTCAACAATAATCTATTGAATTCTTCTTCTTCGACTGCTCCTGTTAGGGGTTGCCATAGCGAATCATCTTCTTCCATATCTTTCTGTCCTCTGCATCTTGTTCTGTTACACCCATCACCTGCATCACATCCATAAACCTTCTCTTAGGCCTTCCTCTTTTCCTCTTCCCTGACAGCTCTGTCCTTAACATCCTTCTCCCAATGTGCTCAGCATCTCTCCAAAGCACATGACCAAACTAGCACAATCTTGCCTCTCTGACTTTGTCTCCCAACCGTCCAACTTGAGCTGACCCTCTAATGTACTCATTTCTCATCCTGTCCAATCCTCGTCACACCCAATGCAAATCTTAGCATCTTTAACTCTGTCACCTCCAGCTCTTTCTCCTGCTTTCTGGTCAGTGCCACCGTCTCCAACTCATATAACATAGCTGGTCTCACCACCGTCCTGTAGACCTTCCCTTTCACTCTTACTGATACTCTTCTGTCACAAATTAAACAATAATTTATTAAGTAGCTTTTATTAATCCATACATGTCTTATAAAATGCAGTAAACAGAAAAAAAACATAAATGGAGTCATTATTTGGTGTGATCACCATTTGCATTAAAAACTACAGTAGTTTTGCATGCAGTTTTTGGATGTACTAGCATAGTAGGTTATTCCAAGCCTCTTGAAGAACTCTTGGAGTTTCACTGTACACTCTGGTGGTCTTAATTGCTTCTCTCTTTGCAAGAAATTCCAGGCTTCCTCAATGTTGTTGATATCAGGGCTCTCTGGGGCCTCATATCATCTGTTTCAAGATTCTGTTCTCCGTTTTTCACTGCAAATAGTTTTTTTATGATATTCACCATGTGTTTAGAGTCATTGTCATGCTGCAAAATGAAGCTGGAACATTTCAGAGGCCTCCCAGATGTTTTTGCAAAATAGAGAAGAATCTGCCTGCACATCTCAGCAGTGAAGAATTCAATTTTGATCAAATCACCAACTCTGTTTGCAGAAATTTAGCCCCAAACCTGCTGGGAACCTCCACCATGCTTCACTATTACCTGCAGACATTCACCCATTTACCGTTCTCCAGGCCTTCAGCAGACAACGTGCTTTCTGTTACGTTTAAAAATGTTCACATTTCGCTGAAATGTGCAGAGTTCTTACTGACATTTTTGCACAACCGTCTATGTATTTTCATGTGTGGTTCAGCCATTTGCCTTTTTTTCCATTTCAGAGGAATGTTTTTTTTTTTGTCTGAAATTCTTCAATGAAGACTACTGTTAAGATTTCTCTAGACCCTAGGTGGGTATGCCGTAGTCCAAAGGGTTTCTGCCAGTTATGTGCTGATAGCTGTACTTCACATCTTCTAATTTTTAAGAGAAGGAACTTTGATGTATTTCTTTTTTGCTACACTCAGTTTCCATGGCCTACCACTGCTTTTTCAGACCTCAACTTTGTTCTTTTGTTTGTGCTTTGGCAGGATAGCTTTTAAATCACCTGTCTGCTGAGATGTTTGGGAAAGAACTTTGATGCTTGATGATCACTTTGTATCTTTCGCGATGGTCACTTTTGCCATAGTGTAACATTTGCAGGTTAAATCACCACATCTACAGCAAGCTCACCTTTTAAGTATAGTTGTCTCTTTGCCCCGTTTTATTCTCTTAACACTGTTGTTCCTGTTTCAGTTAATCACTTTAGTTAAACCTACACCTTGTGTCATTGATCGTTGTTGCACATGTGTGATTGGGAGGCAGCTAGAGGGCCTGAATAATAGTAGTACCACACCAGACCAGGGGGTGGCGAGCTGCACTAACTTTCTCTCTCAATCCTCTGCAGAGCATTCATGGGAAATCCCACCAGGTCCCGGCACCAATGATGACATCACTTCTAGAACCGGTGCCATTGATGACACTTCTTCCACTCCAGAGACGTCACTTCCGGCGGCTATTGATGATGTCATTTCCGGTCCTGACAGCATCACTTCCATTTCAGATGATGGCACTTCCTGTCCTGGCCTTTAAAGCCACCATATTTTCCCGTCAGTTCAGTTCTATTTTGGACTCAAACCTGTGAACATCTCTTCAAAATTACCCAATTGCAGCCAGGGCAGAATATACGGGTGGCTGCCCCAAACCTTTTCCAATGTCTTCATTCTGTTATTGTGACATTGTTAACACCTATTTGTTTTGTTTTTGTAATAGGAAAGTGATCTATTACTAAGTTAATTTCTTTCTTTAATGACATTCAAATATGTTATCGTATTATTTCAATTTTTCCAAAAGGAATATTTGCAGCTCTAAAATATACACTTTTCTATTGATAGAATAATCAGTCCAGAAGACATAAAATAACCATTAGCCATCAGTACTATATATTGTTATTAGTCTTAGTAAAGTAATTGGAGAAGTGGGATTATAGTTAACTTGTACATATTCAGTATTATTTTCAAGAAACTTGAGTATGTCTGGAGCAATTCTGTTGGTGGAAGAGCAAGAAGTACAGGTGCCGGTCATAAAATTAGAATATCATGACAAAGTTGATTTATTTCAGTAAGTCCATTCAAAAAGTGAAACTTGTATATTAGATTCATTCATTACACACAGACTGATGTATTTCAAATGTTTATTTCTTTTCATTTTGATGATTATAACTGACAACTAATGAAAGTCCCAAATTCAGTATCTCGGAAAATTAGAATATAAATTAAGACCAATGCAAAAAAAGGATTTTTAGTAATGTTGGCCAACTGAAAGGTATGAACATGAAAAGTATGAGCATGTACAGCACTCAATATTTAGTTGGGGCTCCTTTGGCCTGGATTACTGCAGCAGTGCGGCATGGCATGGAGTCGATCAGTCTGTGGTTCTGCTCAGGTGATATGAGAGCCCATGTTGCTCTGATAGTGGCCTTCAGCTCTTCTGAATTATTGGGTCTGGCGTATTGCACCTTCCTCTTCACAATACCCCATAGATTTTCTATGGGGTTAAGGTCAGGTGAGTTTGTTGGCCAATCAAGAACAGGGATACCATGGTCCTTAAACCAGGTAGTGGTAGTTTTGGTACTTTGTGCAGGTGCCAGGTCCTGTTGGAAAATGAAATCTGCATCTTCATAAAGTTCGTCAGCAGCAGGAAGCATGAAGTGCTTTAAAACTTCCTGGTAGACGGCTGCGTTGACCTTGGACCTCAGAAAACACAATGGACCAACACCAGCAGATGACATGGCACCCCAAACCATCACTGACTGTGGAAACTTTACACTGGACCTCAAGCAACATGGATTCTGTGCATCTCTTCTCTTCCTCCAGACTCTGGGACCTTGATTTTCAAAGGAAATGCAAAATCTACTTTCATCAGAGAGCATAACTTTGGACCACTCAGCAGCAGTCCAGTCGAGACGCTTCTGACGCTGTCTCTTGTTCAAGAGTGGCTTGACACAAGGAATGCGACAGCTGAAACCCATGTCTTGCATATGTCAGCTGCAGTCCACTCTTTGTGAATCTCCCCCACAGTTTTGAATGGGTTTTGTTTCACAATCCTCTCCAGGGTGCGGTTATCCCTATTGCTTGTACACTTTTTTCTACCACATCTTGTCCTTCCCTTCGCCTCTCTATTAATGTGCTTGGACACAGAGCTCTGTGAACAGCCAGCCTCTTTAGCAATGACCTTTTGTGTCTTGCCCTCCTTGTGCAAGGTGTCAATGGTCGTCTCTTGGACAACTGTCAAGTCAGCAGTCTTCCCTATGATTGTGTAGCCTACAGAACTAATGTAGACTGAGAGACCATTTAAAGGCTTTTGCAGGTGTTTTGAGTTAATTAGCTGATTACAGTGTGGCACCAGGTGTCTTCAATATTGAACCTTGTTTTATCTTGGTAGAGTAATATATATTGCTCTACTGTCCCCTATTGTATTATTAATATGTAGCCTTAGAATGCCTAATCTCACAGACTTACCACTGTATATAACTTATCCCCACCTTCCCTTCTATATCTATAACCTCAGGCAATTAGATGTAGTAAAAAGACAAGCAGGAGTTGTTACACATAAAATAATGTATTACTGATAATATTCATAAATAATAACAAAATGCAAAGTACATTTGAATATTGGCAACCATACAACCTGATAAAATGGTGATGTGTAATTCAGGTGGCACACAGACTTGCAGTTACTTAAAATGTCTCTAGTTAAGGCATCGTTGGTGCTCAGCTTTCAGCCACATGTCTGTTCAATATGGCTGCTGAGCTGTGCTCTTCAATGTGTTGTCTTCATCATCATATGTGGGTCAGTCAGAGAGAAAATGTGGTTGAGCAAGTACATTTATAGATGTTCTCTCCAATTCCTAGAACCAATAGGACATCATGGTACTTAAAGGCCTCTGAGACAAGCCAATTCCAACCAGCCATATCTCAGACCAATGGGAGAAATAGTACATTTAACCCCTCAACCCCCCCAAGACCATACAGTATGTTAAGCTAACCTGGCTTTGTGTGGGAGATCAAACTGGTTTAAGACACACCCCCCAAATCCTGTCATAAAATTACAAAGAGACAGTCATAAAAAGGGGGATGGGGGAAGGCAAACATGAATACCTCTCACCACTTGGTTTGCCTAAATTATAAATAAAGACATACAAAACATTTATCAAGTTATATGCAAAATCCTACATCACAACACTCCACCCCGATGAATGTTTTGTACAGTGTCTTTATACACAATGTCTTTAAATTGTTTCAAGAGTCTGATGCATAACTTGTGCATTGATTGGCAGTATTTGCTCTCCCAGTGTTAAAAGTTGTCCGTGACCATTTGTCCATTACATATCTTCTTTATTTCAAAGACAATCTGAAGAACTTGGAAGCGCTCCTGATGACTTGTATCTGCTCCAGCTTGCTCAACTCTTTCTGCAGTCTTCATATGTCATCAGATCTGGTGGTTCAAAATGAGACAAGTCCACACCTTCCACTAAACTAGCCCACTACAATTGAGTCTATTGTGTGAATTTTTAATCTGTACTCGTTCTCTGTCTAACTGCTAATTAGACCCCTGTCCCAAACTATCTAAGCATATGCAGCTGTACAATTAACATCAAAATTTGAAAGGTAACATGCCACAGGTGCCAGTACAACCACTTCTGCCCAAGTGACAGACCATGTGCCACTGCATAAACTGTTCACAAACCAACATTTGTGGCCCCTCTGCACACATTTGGGGTTGACTTAGTTGCCTCTTGTGCTTTCCTACCCATGGTGCAACTCTTGACTGCCATCAGCCTTTACCAGTATAGGCTGGCATCACCACCATGAGACATCAAAGCTTTGCAACTCTCATCATTCCCCCCGTAGGCCACCCCTAGAGTTGTTTGCTCACCATATGCATACTCATTGTGCTAAACACCTCAGTTCAGAATTGGCCCACTGGTCCTGTGCCTGTACCACAGCCGACAATCTCAGCAGGGCTTCCGTATTTTCCCAATTAGACTATACCTAAACATCGGAGCCCATATGTCTTGCAAATGTATCAGCTGCACCTGCTTTCCTGAAAAGTTCACCAATTTTCTTAGTATACATTTTCCTTAATATTATTAATTATATTAATTATCCCACTTAATTAATTAATACCCAGAATGTATACTTTATGAGCACAAAATAATCCCCTTATTTTGGCATTCCTAACTGGTTTGTTCAGTTTCCACCCCTTGGAATATAAATTTGCTGCAGTAATGAACAAACCTTTCCTTTTAAACTATAGCTATTGTGACTAGTCCTATTATTGCATGACTTGTGGACTTGTTACTCACTTAAACCCCAGTAAGTGTCTTTTCTTGCTGTCTCTTCAGTTCTTCTTCATGTCTTTGTCTTTAGTCTTTGCGTGTTGACTTTGTCGTTTCCTCTTTCTTTTTCATTCTGCTATGTAGGCAGGTCTGCAAAATGGAAGGTGACAAAGCAGTTTCTGTCCATCTCATTTTCTTGGTTGTCACCTGGTGCCAAAACTCAAACTTTGCTTCCAGGCATTCATTGGAACAGCTTGGCACTAGTGCCACGCCACTCCAATGTGCCAATGGTAACCCGATCTCCTGCATGGATTTTACTCTGCTAATTGCCTTCACTATTTATTACCTGCACCAAACCAAAGTCCATAAAAACCTTACAATAGAAGTAGCACTATTGCAAAAGGCCAGAAAATTGAAACAGAAATAACTGTTTTCCATTTCCTGTCTTCCTGTGCTACCCTTCTATTTTTTTTTCATTGCCTGTGTGTCCTTTTTTTATTGTATGGTAGCTACTACCTGAAAGTGGGGGCTGAAGCCTCTCCAAAACCCAAGTTCTAAATCCAGCATTTCTGCTAAAACTGACCTGTGTTCTTTACTAAAGACCAGCTCACTTTTCTCCATTTTATTGCATGGAGATTCATAGGCTGTCTTTTTGAACAACTGGTCAGTCAGGTTTCGAATCACTGAACCTAAGTGTGTGTGCTTTTAATTACTGCTGGCCCTAGCACAGCTGTTAGGACCTTCACACCCCTGTGCATTCCTGGCTTGCTAGCTGAGCTTCCTGCTGCACCATCCCCCATCCTTTGTTCTTTGGCTTGTCCTGTTTCATTCAAACCAACTCCTAAACTGGTGCACTTTCTTTCCAACTCAGCCATTCTTGCACTAGCACATTCAGACCTTTCACACACAAGCACTTGAATTCCTTTCATTTCCATTGTTCTTTGTTTAAATTCCACACTTTCTTTACTCAGTATCCTTAAGCCAATATCCAGTTCATGCCCTCTAGTCAACAATTGCCATTCACACTCACCAGCTCCTCTGCCTTCTATCTGATCTCTTTGTCCTAAATCAAATTTCAGTGCAGCACTGGTTACCTTTCCTAACAGTGGTGAAATATCTATCAGTGTAGCATGCTCTTTAAATACTGGACAGGCCTCAGAATTACTTGGAGATTGTGGTGCAGTGGAGAATAAAGGAAGAAAACACCCTTGCTGTTTTCCTTCCTTTCATCTCTCTCCTTTTCCTCACACTCACATTCCCACTCTTTATCTGAGCACACATCTGTCTCATGTAAGTCACCCACCCATGTTTTAGGGTTCCAGTCCGATCTGGTTACTGTTGCCCTAACTTTCACCATGGGTGGTTTTCTCTTTTTTTCCACTTCTTTCACTGCTTTCTACTTTAGCAGCGATGTTCTACATGCTAACACTTCACAATTATCACACCAACTGTTACATCTTTCAAAACTCTCACTCAACATTCCATAACTTTCACTTTCATTCACTTTGCTATTTTCTTCCTTATCATGATCTTCCTTATTACCAATAATACAAGCTAGTAAACCTCTTATAACAGCAGCTGTCTTCTTTAAACCTGATCTCTGTTTTCTTGCTTTTAATCCTTCCAGCCCCTTCCATTTTGTGGCACACTCAGCTCAGCTTCTGCTTTCTCTACCTGAACTACAGGTTTCCTAGCTTTAGCCTGCTTCCCTCTGCCACTCCACTGGAAGATGGCTGACTTTAAAATGAACTTAGGCATTTCTAAGTCTACAATTTACTCTAATACAATTTGCCAAATTCGTTATGGGTTGGCCTACTTTTGCCCCTGTAAGCAAACATACACATACATACACAAAGATTCTAAACGAATAAGTACCGTATGAATAATGAATGCATGTCCCATCACTCCCTAGCACTTTAACCACTTAAATGCCGTATGAATGACGCATGCATCTTTCACCACTCCCTAGCACTTTAATTAGGGACTCACTACCACCAGTACTAACAAACATGCGGGTGTCCTTGTGACACACATGAAGTCTCTACACTTTGTTGGTTATATTCCATTCAGCAACCAAACAATGTTTTACTTCCACCACATTTGTACACTGGGTGCCCTAAAATTCACATACATAAACAAACACATACATCAAAACAGTATTTGCAAACAGGGTGCAAAACTTGATTACCCCAAAATCCTGCCGACTACGCCAATTGTTTTATCTTGGTAGAGTAATATATATTGCTCTACTGTCCCCTATTGTATTATTAATATGTAGCCTTAGAATGCCTAATCTCACAGACTTACCACTGTATATAACTTATCCCCACCTTCCCTTCTATATCTATAACCTCAGGCAATTAGATGTAGTAAAAAGACAAGCAGGAGTTGTTACACATAAAATAATGTATTACTGATAATATTCATAAATAATAACAAAATGCAAAGTACATTTGAATATTGGCAACCATACAACCTGATAAAATGGTGATGTGTAATTCAGGTGGCACACAGACTTGCAGTTACTTAAAATGTCTCTAGTTAAGGCATCGTTGGTGCTCAGCTTTCAGCCACATGTCTGTTCAATATGGCTGCTGAGCTGTGCTCTTCAATGTGTTGTCTTCATCATCATATGTGGGTCAGTCAGAGAGAAAATGTGGTTGAGCAAGTACATTTATAGATGTTCTCTCCAATTCCTAGAACCAATAGGACATCATGGTACTTAAAGGCCTCTGAGACAAGCCAATTCCAAACAGCCATATCTCAGACCAATGAGAGCAATAGTACATTTAACACCTCAACCCCCCCAAGACCATACAGTATGTTAAGCTAACCTGGCTTTGTGTGGGAGATCAAACTGGTTTAAGACACATCCCCCCAAATCCTGTCATAAAATTACAAAGAGACAGTCATAAAAAGGGGGATGGGGGAAGGCAAACATGAATACCTCTCACCACTTGGTTTGCCTAAATTATAAATAAAGACATACAAAACATTTATCAAGTTATGTGCAAAATCCTACATCACAACAAACCTTTTCACAATATTCTAATTTTCCGAGATACTGAATTTGGGACTTTCATTAGTTGTCAGTTATAATCATCAAAATTAAAGTAATACACATTTGGAATACATCAGTCTGTGTGTAATGAATGAATCTAATATACAAGTTTCACTTTTTGAATGGAATTACTGAAATAAATCAACTTTGTCATGATATTCTAATTTTATGACCGGCACCTGAATTGTTTGAAATTTGGATTTGGTTTAATTTCTAAGGACAACATCTACAAACATTTGTAAGCTTAACAAGAAATGCGATGACATGGAAAAGGGCTGAGGAGCTTTGAAAAATGGCATCAAACATAGGGGTATTTTATTTGTGATCAAATTTGTATTGATAAAATAAGAAAGGAACACAGCAAAAGAAGGCCAACAATAATAACTGATTTTTGGACTATATAAGAAAAAACACAGAACACATCCCAACTGACCAACACCCACTATGCCCATCCCATTTGAGATGACTTTTTAAACAGAAACAAAATAAGCTAGAAAAAAAAAAGAGTCAACAATTTAACTGGCACACAAATCACTCGGGTGCTCAAGGTGAAGTAAGGGGAAATAGCACCAAAAAATAAAAATAAGGAAAGGAAAAAGCAACAACAAACAAAACAAATAAAAACAAAGAATGGTGGGCAGGAGAAATTGCCTCACAGAACCACCCCCCACCAGCTCTTTACTAAACTGAAAAGCATGAAGCCAGTTGTCGATAGTAGAACCAGAAAAGTTGTTACAGGATGCAGAAAGTTCAGGAAGGATAAGATTGTAAAGTGAAGACTTACAGATTGCAGGAGAGACAAGGGCAGGCGATTTCCAGGGGGTGGCTAAAACAAATTTAGCTGCAATGGTTGCAGTCATTGAAAGCCTCCTCTGGGAGAAAGGGAAAGTGAGGAAAGAAAAGATAGGTCTAGGAGGAGTAGAACAAGGAGGGAAAGAAAGAATCATAGAGAAGAATTCAGCCACATAGTGCTAGAGAGCCACTGCTGGAGGACATTCCAAGAACATATGGAGAAAAGTGCCAGGGACTTTAATAGGGCAATGTAGGAGTAAATTTAAGATTATTAGAAATGAAGCAATTTAGAGTGTACCTAATATTTCCCTCATGTTTCTTTACGTTTACCTTTAAGTAGAGAGAAACAGAGAAAAACTGTATATACTGTAGACATAGGTTTTCACGAATGTCATTTCCCATATTGCTTCATGGAGCTGAGCTCTCAAATACTTTATTCTGCTCACCCACCTAGTCTGCTTGAATTGGCAGTAGAATGAGCATAGCAACCACAGTAAATTATCATTGAATGGCCATGCATCAGTGCATTGACCTTCAGGCCACATTTACCCTCACTGCTTCAGACTGTTGTTTCAGTAACAATACTGTGAGTACTCCCTCCTCCAAAGATGCTCAACTTTTTGTCCACAAGTATGATCATTAGATCTGTTGAATAATGACATCTTTACTTTATTAAGGCATGTAAAGTGCAAAGTCTGATATGTGTCCCAGCCAGATTCGCATTCTTACATAAGTCATATAATCATCCAGTACTTATTAATAGTAAGCAGATGTAAATAGTTGAACTGCAATCTTTAAAATAATTAGGATTAATATGTGAGATAAATTAATACAATTCTATAAGTGTCCTTCAAAAATGAGGTTTGGACATTTGCTGTTTTGATGTTTCTGTGAGTATGTAATGCTGGAAGTGTGACAATAAATGTTTTCAAAACCATTACATTCCTCCTTCATACTCTGTATGAAGGAGATTATTGAGAATTTATAACAGGATTTAGATTTCATGCCTGTGAAGGTTCAGGCCTTACAAAAGGTCAAATAATAATCTACATAGAGGGTGTAGCAAGCTGTGTGTTACATTTTAGAGGAAGCCTATTGTAAAGCTTATCCGTATAAAATAAGTATTCACTTTATTTTGATCTGGCAGAGAAAGCTCTACCTTTTATGTGTGGATTTGACTTCTTCAGGCTGGGGCCTGAACTTTGGAACCACAGTATGAATCTCATAGCCACATTTATAGTGTTTGTGAATCAGGCTGGAAGGTATTAAAGCAATTCTACTCCACATTTTAATTTGCCCTTCATTAGTTGTTTCTAAAATAATTACATTTTGTGATTTTCTCACGTATGTATTGACAAACTATAGGAATAAAATTTCTCGCTCCCTCTGTCAGTTTAAAAATCATTTTTTGGATTCACCCAAGTTGGCTTCTTGATGCCCAAATTCTAGAGATTTGGGAGTAGATGTTTTTACGACCAGGTTACTTTGTTGATGCCAACTTCATTTTATGTCTTAAAGACTTATGGTAACATTATCTAACACCAGGTTAAAGTGTGAGAAATTATATAAAGTATTAAATAAAACAGGTTTTCTGGGTGTACAATCGCTGTCTTTCTTTATCTTGGAATTAATCATGCAATATGACCATTACAAACAATTTAAAATGTTTATAATTACCCAGAGAAACATTGATAAATTGTAATAAGTTAAAGAGTTCTGTAGGAGATAGGAGTACTTTATGAATCATCAAGTCTTAACTTTAAAATCTGTTCAATTACTATTTTCGGGCATATTGTGATGCTATCTTTTGAGATGCGCGTCACCATTTTGTTTCTTGGTTGTGACAATGCTTTGTTTGCTGGTTACAGGAAGTTGTTCCATTATTGCATTTATTACATCATTAAGCTGATGGTATCTAAATCGGTGCAACAGCTGCTAGAATTGCCCAAATTTCTGGATTTAAAAAAAAAGTTTGTTGTTAGATCACCTCTTCAGTAATGTTTTTTTCAGTGACAAAATTGTGTTTCTATTTTTGTACTGCAATTTTTGGTTAGCATTTCTGTTTTGTCCTTTGATTAATTTTGTCTTCCTGGTTTTGATCCATGCTCATTACAACTTTGTTTAAATTTTAATCTCCCAATCCAACTTTGTTTAGATTTTTATCTCCTGATCCATCTATTTTTCTTATCGGTTACATCTGTGCAAGTTATGAGAGAGTACAACAGCTTTCTTATCAAAGATATTAATTTGTTCTTACATTAAGTTAAAAAAGAGGCAAGATCAAATTCCAATGCTGAAAAGAATGCAATGAGTAACACAATTGTAGCCGCAGGAGTGTAAGGCGAGATCAAGCATGAGAAAAATGAGTGCCGAAAGAAATCTCTCAGTCCAAAAGTTCGTTTGAAAATATTTAGTGAAAATTCAAAGCATACAATCCACACAAGAAAAAAGAAAAATGTTGTTACACACGTAGAATAAAAGGCAAATAAAAAAGAAAAAATGTATCTTCTCTAAACTTAGCTTTTCTTGTAAAACTTTAGTTGTTTCTGTACTTAAAGATTCTTAACTTCTTCTTCTGTACGCTTTAAACGTATGGCGCAGCACTTTCAATTAAGTGCTTTGTCTTACTGTTGCTTAGCACACAAAACACGCACACACGGCACGAAAGGCACGATTTAAAACAATGCCTTACACATGGCAAGGCTGATCATTAACTGAGAATAATGTTTAGTCAGAGAAGTTTGAAATAGCTAGAATATACCAATTCAATTCAACTTATGGGGTTTATAGGAACCTCCCATAGATTATGTACTATCATTTAGTAAAACATTTATGATTCTTATGTAACTAGGAAATGACTCTTACAACGATTACAAAGCACATATACCTTTCTTTATTAGTAAGTTATGGAAAAACAAGCTTGCTGGTGTGAATGCCATTACTTTTTTGTTTATTATTGTTTATATGCAGTAAGTATTTCTTATTGTTATTTTTATTGCATTATCAATGAGGTAATTTCTTCACCATTTTCTGCTTTGTTACATGGTCAAATATAACTCATTGCTGGTCTTGCATTTGGGCAACGCCACTTTGTATAACATCTTGATGTATGCATTATAAAAGTGCTGTTGGGGTGAAATTTGATTCCAAGCTTTGATTACAAACTGAAAATAACTAAAAAAAAAAAAAAAACAGAACATTTTCTTTCGCTTTTACAGCTTCTTTTTTACTTCCTTATTTTGCACTCTTTCATTTTGCCCATGACTGTTTGTATGCTCTGTCTCTTTGTAGTTTTGTGTTCATTTCCCTCTCCATGTTTCACTAAGAAATCTCTTTGAATAGGTTTTACCTTCTTGCTAACAATTCTTGCCACTAGAACGTCGATAGTAAAGTCCCCAGTTCCCTACAACTATACATGTATTTCCATTTTATACGTACTGTACTGCAGCCCTTTTCAAAATACTCCCTTGCTGGTCTTGGAATACAAAGTAACGAATTTTTCCGTGTGTTATCATTTTAAAAATTTGATTTATCCAGTCAAGTTGTCATTCCTTTGCTGTATCTTAAACAAGCCAAGTGCCCAAGTCTTATATTTATAAGTAGTTACAGAATACTGACTGTATTTTAGCTGCTCCCTTATTCTCTTACAGCAGCCATCTGTATTTAGTAAAGAATTGAGCCTCCATTTCTTTAACGAATTCTTACAAATTGCTGTTTTGTTCATGCTACTGTACCTAAATTGGTTCTTTTCATCCAAATGACAAATGAAGCAGAAAAGCGGGTGTTGTAGAAGTAATAAAATGACAGGTGTGTTGTAAATAGCTTGTAATTGCTGCATATTATATAGTCTTTTCTGAGTTACAAGGACTGAGTAGTGACTTTGGTTAAAGTTAAAAAGGTGATGGATTCTCCCTTTTCAAAATGTCATTATGCTCCTATATTAAATGTTCAAAAGCATCATCTTTAATTCAGTTGCTGATATGCAGTAGTTTTGAAAAATTGTCCTCAGAATTAGATTGGGGAGTCCATGCATGCCTAATTACTTCTAATTAGTGCCTTTATTTGGTCTAGATTAGGCACATTGGTGTCTTAATATGACAGCGTCTCTTCATCTTAATCAGCCTTCTCCTTAGTAAGAAATGCCCAACTTTTATATTATACATTTTAATGAACCATTGACTATAATGGCTCCTATACAGATGACAATGAAATTCTACTTTCATTGTTTGAAACAATGATTAGCTTTCAGGGAGAATTACTTCTCTCATTCGTCTTTCATTGAGTTTTGTTGGAAGAAGAAAGAGCAACCAGAAATACATAATTAAATAAGAGATATTTTGTGTACTGCAAAGGTGCTCTGGAAAAAAGAGACTTATATTATAGCACATACAGGCAGTCTAAGTTGCACAAGTGTTCACATATTTGAAATTCAAGCAAATGGTTATTAAATCCATCCATTTTCTAAAACTGATTTTTTCATTAACCGGAGTGAGTCAGGTGCAATGGGCACTAGGCAGACCGCAACATTAATTTGGACATCTAGTTCATCCCAGGGCATGACCACGGGGTCAGGGCAATTTAGATTACTGCAGGCTTTTCACATGTGGAATATAACCATCATACAGGTAGAAACCCATCTTTTGATTGGAAAAATGTGCAAGACTATCACAGGCACTGACTCCACTAGGCATGGAATTCGAAGCCCTGAGTCTGTGAGACAGCAGTACTAATCACTGTGCCATGGTAGCTGTTGTTTGTAAGCACTGAAAATGAACATGGGTGAAAAAGAAGGGTTGATGGACGAAGCTGCGGGATGCTGATAATTGTTAATTTAGCTGCAGTTAGACAAATCCTAATGTAATTGTCTGTCATGAGGATCACTTATATGAAAATAGTGAAGAATGTGTTTTTCAGAATAGACAAAACAAATTTTGGGATGAAAAAGAATTACTCCTGCTGGGCCTAAAGAGCAAAGTTGTTAGTAAAACCTGTTAGCAAGATAGAAGTAAAATGTGAAAATGCATTTTCCCATGGAAGCTTTTACAAAGACATTCAATTTCACAGTTTTGCTGTGGAAAGAAAATAGAGATAAATGGTCTTAACTTTAGAAGAAGAAAAGATTAAAAACAGTATGCTAAAATAACAAAATTAAAAAATAAATGTCATAAATATAGACTCAATGAAATATAGAAAGACAGGGTTATTGGGATTCACCAATAACAAGTGACATGTTCTGCACAACTTGTTTATCTAAAATTACTGGTACATAAAAATCAGTCCACTCTTGTCCTCTAAATTGCCTATATTTACATTTTGTGCACTTTTATGTTATACATGCAAAAATAAGTAGATTCATTATTTAATAATTCTGTTGTGTGGTTGTGTTCAAATATATAAATGCTGGTATAAGAAAATAAAGAATACACATAATGCATATAGCACATATTCAGCTTTTAGGGCTAATGTGTACTCTGTTACACATTAAAAAATAATGAAAAAAAGCTTAATAGATTTTTCTTCCTATAGTCTAAAAATTTTTCTATGAATAAAATGATGAATTACAAAAGCATTTGTATATATATATTTTAGGAGGACCAGGCCCCTCATAGAACCTGTGATCATCAGAGGTGACTGTGTGCAGAGGGGGAAGACCTATAAATACCTGGGAGTGCAGCTGGATGATAAATTGTAAGAAAGGACAGAGCCAACTATACTTCCTTAGAAGGCTGGCGTCTTTCAACATCTGCAATAAGACGCTGCAGATGTTCTATCAGACGGTTGTGGCGAGTGCCCTCTGCTACGCATTGGTGTGCTGGGGAGGCAGCATGAAGAAGAGGGACGCCTCATACCTGGACAAACTGGTGAGGAAGGCAGGCTGTATTGTAGACATTGAGCTGGACAGTTTGACATCCGTGGCAGAGCGACGGCCGCTGAGCAGGCTCCTGTCAATCATGGAGAATCTACTGCATCCACTAAACAGTATCATCTCCAGACAGAGGAGAAGCTTCAGCGACAGACTGCTGTCACCATCCTGCTCCACTGACAGACTGAGGAGATCATTCCTCCCCCACACTATGCGAATCTATCTATCTATCTATCTAAATATAAATATATATATATATATATATATATATATTATTCCAAGCACAGAAGCATGGTACGCCTCTTACAGCGGCCAAAAAAATATACAGAAGGGGACATTAGGGGACATATGAGAAGTTTTATTTCTTATACCTATGTCTTTCAATGTGTTTAACTAGTTTGGGACTTTACATAATACTCAATTCAGAAATATGTTTTTGAAGTATTCCATTGGATTTCATATATAATGATGGATCAATACTTTATTTATTTAATATTTTCCACAACAGTTCGTAAAGGAACAGGATTATTGTTGCTTTAAACAAAATAAGCCTTGTGTTGGTTTTATAATCTGTCTTCAGAGAACACAAGAGATATTTAATTATAATTAAAGATTGGGAAATGGAACATGAATCAGTAATGAGATAGGTTGGAAACCAAAAAGTCACTCCTGAGCAAAGCCTGATGGAGAACCCAAATAGCAAAGTCAAAAAAGAAAAGCAGGAAACAAAGCACACACAATATTTAAATCTCGACTTGACTATCAAATGGTTTCACCAATGATGATCCATGCTGTGTATTCTTGGTGACTCATGGAAAGTATTGCAATAGCAGTGGACTACACACATATCCCCAAAAAGGTGGTTTCCAAGTTCAAAGAAAATGGCCTCAAAAACACAGTAAAACCTCGAATATCTGTCACTCGATTAACCGTCAGGAAAAAAAACTGCACACACCAGCGCCTACCTATCCCTACTGCTTTGCGGTACTCTGCGAGTCTATGCACATTGGAACGACTCTCCCTTATGCTAATTTTTATGGCATTTAAACCTATGCATGTGGTGTTGGAATTGCCACAAAAAATTGAAATTATGAAAATGTTTACAAAACGGTGAAAGTACTTCAAGTATTACTTCAATGTACGGGTTAGGAAGAACAACAGTGAACATTACAAAGCGTGATACCAACTGTGACAGTAGATGGTGCTATACCAGCACTTAACCCGGCACAGACAGATACAAGAGGCAGACTTAAACAAGTTCACACTTTTTATTTTCTTCTTCAGCACAATACACACAGTGCACCAACCCACAATAATTGCTTAGTCCTTCCTTTCTCTTTTACCAAGTCTGCTGTCTCCACTCGCAAGCTCTGTCCTCTTCTGCCCGATTCCGAATGCACCCAGATATGCTCCCTGATGACCTTCATGCAGCACTTCCTGGTGTAGGAGAAGTACTACAATGGCACCCGGAAGCACTCTGGATGTACCTGCTTCCTGGTCCGGCAGCACTTTCTGGTGTGGCAGAAGTGCAGCATATCATGGCTTCTAAGCCACCCAGGTGCCCCCGGTGGTGGCCACGGGTCCCCATAAGGTTGAGCTTCCAAATAAAACGTAGAAAACTCCAATACTTCTGAGTTGTGTTTGCTTATTACATAGGTCGTTACAATATAATATAAATTAATTTTGTTAATACTACATTAGATTTTGCTAATGTAATTTTTTTTGTAAATAATTGACTATTTGTTAAACTAAGCTACTGTATATCATTTTTAATGTCGCTGTTCTGTTATCCATCTTTTCTTTTATCCATCACAATTTAGGTCCCAACCCCGATGGAATATCGAGGTTTTACTGTAACTCTTCAAAAATTTACAACTTTTAAAGGATTTTAACAAACATCAGAAATTAATTCCTTGGATTCAATACTTCACGAAAGATGTATGCTTTAACGTAAACACTTATAACAAGCCCATGAAAAATAAATAAATGGCAATTACAAAAGTTGGCAATCTGCCAGCTGCATATTAAATGGGTTCTCCTTTCTGGAATTCCAACTTACTTGTCATTCATACTATACGCTATGTATATACAGTATATCTTTATATAAATATATACTGTGTATATACATATAATGTAACATCTGATGCAATTGTTAGAGCAGCTGCTTCACACGCCTGTTGTTGTGTATGTGGAGTTTCTGCCTTTTTGCTGTTTGTTTTTCATCAGCATTCCTGTTTCTTTGAGCATTGAAAATACATTTGTTTTTGGCAGATTGATGACTTCAAATTGAGTGTGAGTTTGTGTGTTCTCAGGTTGATGGTTGTCCTGTTCAGTGTCAGTTCTTGTCTTATTGCTACCCAGAATATGCCATGGTTGTCTGTGATCTTTTAACGGAAAAAGCAGTTTTTAGAAAATGAACAGAAGGTGATATGATGTCTGTCAAATCAGTCCTTGCGTTCTTCTTTATAAAGGAGTTTACATTTTTTGTAGGTGAACATTTTACAAAATGTTATTTTAACACAGCATGGAATGAAAAAGAATTCAGCAATAAGCATGAAGGCTACTTATTTCCTACTCAAGTTTAATTTAAGGACACCAGCATAAAACTAAGTGATGCTCTGCAATATGAGAAATGAAGGTGAATTCTGAACATTTTAACTGACTTTGAATTTGTTTGTCTTAGTTTGTTTAGAATACTGCAGACTTTGTTTTCTAGCTACTGAATTGCAAACAAATACAATTTGATATTCCAGAGGAAACAATTCCTAAGAATTGATTTTGTTAATATATTCAGAAGTGACTGGTTGAAATTGCTGCTTCCTTCATATTTTTCATATCTTTTGTAATTGGCACAGACAGACAGACATTCTGAGTTGATTACGTTGCTCTTTTAGCAAAGAAATACTGTGGAGGCCAAAGAAAATGCATTGAAAGCAAAAGTACTTATTGCTGGTTTAAGTCATATTTGATTTACATACACTAAAGACATTTCGATTACTGCAGACTTCAGATCTCATACTTCTGAATCAAAATAAATTATCTTTGCCTAGTGACAGAAGCATTAGTTTTCAACACCATTAGGCATTACATACAGTAGGTTGTTAGATTATGAATGAAGTGCAACACAGAAGCTTTTTCCAATTGTTCACAAATTATTCATGTTCCGCTAACCACTGTTTGCCTAGGAACAAGTGCCTTCTATCTATCTATCTATCTATCTATCTATCTATCTATCTATCTATCTATCTATCTATCTATCTGATACAGTTCTGTTATATACATATTTTCAAAAACTGACACATGATTAACATAGTGAGACACATTGACATATACTAGATTAAGAACAGCAAGGCTTAGTCATAATTTTGTAGGAAACAGTCTGATCAGTAATACAAATTATAAATGAAGACACTGCCCTCAAGCAGCATAAAAATACATACAGTAATTTTAAAATGTAGCAGTAGGAATCACAATCGAGGATGTGCCTGGTTTACTGTGTTCTGCATCATAGTTATATCAGATGTCCAGGGTTCTTTCTTTCTTTCTTTCTCTCTTTCTTTCCCCTTGATCATTTTCTCACATTTACATTCCAGCTACTTTTCAGGCCCTTACCTGGCCAGGAAGCCAATATAAAGGATGGTAAGGAAGAGCGGTGCGATCTTCCAGAGCTGAGCCAGGGGGTGGACATGGAGGGAAGCTGCAGAAGTAGCTGCCCCAGGGCTGGTGTCCCAGCAGCTGTGGAGGGACATGATGGATTGGGTAGCATCCCAACTGGGTTGGTTGGCAGTCCCTGTCCTGGTTGAGAAACCAGATATATGGGGCAGTGGGAGACTGCCTGCTATAGGCAGATCATTCCTTCATACACTGAGTAGCAGCATCCCTTCTGGCAAGCCTTGGTATGGATGTCTGCAGAGCAGCATGAGAGTTGTGGTCCCATAGGGCTGCTCTGTTGGGTTCTGTGGTGGCTGCCATGGGGAACTGTTAGGAATTGACTAACATGACCCAGAAGTGCTTCTAGGAGGCACTAGATTAAACACCTGAAATGCTTCTGGGTCAGGTGTTAAAAGAGAGCCCCCCACTTTGCCCGGAGAATCAGAGTCAGGACAACAGAATGTGGTCCACATTCACCTGGGTGAAGTGGGTGAGAAAAGATGGACTAAAAGATCAGAAGGAAGAATTAACCATATTGTCGTGCTGTGCTGTGTCCTATGGTGCTGTGTTGGGCACTGCTTTACTGCACCACAGGAAAAAAGTCTGTTAAAGGTACACTTTGTTGTTAATAAAAGCACTGGATTGGCATCTGGCACTACGTGTGCTGTAATTGTTCCTGGAGTTTTGGGGTCGGCACATCCTGTACAGGCCAAAGCACATATTCTTATCTTACTGGTTTTCAGAGTTTAATTGCTCTTAAATAAGAACGCTCAGCAATCTTAGTGCATATCTACAGTGGGTTTCACTTAGAATATTGTTTTGCGAAACAATAGCAATAATAAAAGGCCAGAAGGATTGTTTACTATGAAGGTAAGATTATTGGTATCCTCCCTAAGCAACTCATCTACCTTAAGACTCAAACATTTGCCCACATGATGAGGAGTTGCTAAAGGCTTTCATAATATTGTGAAATAGGAACGTTTCAATGTGTATCTCAAATCTCAATTTTTTTTTTTTATTGGATTTAGTTTCTGACCAATTGTAAATATTTATTTTAGCATGCACTTAAAAACACACACACAGCTTATCCATCTGTCCATATATTCACTTTCCAATTCTATTTCAGGTAACTGGCACCTGTCCCATTAGGATGGTTCAATTACAGGACACAGTAACACATTGACTTACACCAGTGCAGCTTAGAGTCACCAAATAATTATGTCTTGAGGATAATGGAGTACATAAGAGTACTCAAAGAAAACTTACTTAGATATGATAAAATTGTGTAAACTCTTCCAGAAAGTAAATGAGCTATGATTCAGATATGGATTTGCTAAACGTATTTGTGCATTTTGCATCCTAAGAAAACAAACTTTGAGCACAAAAAATAGAAAATTCGAAAAGCAAGGCATACCGACTACTCTGGTTTATTCCCACATCTCAAAAAATGGCAGCTCAGAATTGACATGGTGAGAGTGAACTTGGTTGTGCAAGTTATTTCAGTCATGAATTCGAATCCTGTTTTAATGCAGCATCATGTTTTTGCATCCAGATCTTTAGTGATAAGCTTTCAGTTTTACATTTGTGGATCTGAACATTGAATGAAAGAAACTAAAAACATGCCATTGTATCTCAGTTAGGTAAAGGGATAAAAACTGTTAGGGAGTAAAACAGAAAACACTGGAAAGAGCAAAACTAACATTAACAGAACTTTTTTATGAGATTTTAACCAGACTAGCAGTAACACCCCAAACACTTTTTAGGGTTTTTGTTTAACTTTCCCCATATCCTGTAATGGTACATATTCATTAACAAGTTTGTAATATGTCCAAAGAAATTGCAGACTTTCATGCAGAGGATGGTCATATATTGAAACCAAGTGTTAGATGGAAGGGACAGTGCTGCTATCCTGAGACTGAAGGCTGCACAATTTGAATAGTACAACTTAAAAGCGTTAATTATATTCACTCTATGCTGTATTCTGAGCATCATTACTGTTTGTCCATAGTGAGGAGATGATGCTGTCTTAATCATAGAGACAAATGTATCTAGAGAATTCAGGCATAGAAATGAAGATTTGACAGACTGAAATGATTCACTTGTTTAATCTGATAATAAAAATACCCAAATCTCCTAAAAAAGGTTAAATTCAAAAGTATGCTGTGTTGGGTTGTTGACAAAAGCTATATGCTGAATAAAAAAAAAATACAATTAAATTAACCAATCAAAACGACTACTACTGTAGCTCAACACTACCAGAGGTCGGCCTTTTGCTAAACTCACATTTCCAGCCAACTGCAGACTGAAGCCTGATCTTCAGCACATCTGGCTTCTGCAGGTTAAGCAATGTCTCAAAGGCACTTGACTAATAATGCACCACAACCTTGCAGTACCACTACTGAAATGAGTGATTGTGTGACAAAAGGATAGATGTGTGTATTCTACTGAAAATGCATTTATAGCCATTATGAAACATTTTGAAAAAAGCCTGTGCTATCTGCAATGTATATTATAAGCAAAAAAGAGGAATACTGGATTGTAAAAGTGATTTTTGACACTTCAGTCCTGATGAGATTTTTTTTTGGTTTTTAAGTAAAATCCTTGAAGAGTGAAATGGTAAGATTGTATTGAGAAATACAGATGTACTGGGTCCTTTCCAGGCCTGAAGGCACACACAGTATATGATAAGAATCAAGGTTCATTGTTTAGCTCAGTGGTCTGAAAGATTTGCTAACATCAGGGTTGTAATGATTTAAGACAGAATTATCTATCTATCTATCTATCTATCTATCTATCTATCTATCTATCTATCTATCTATCTATCTATCTATCTATCTATAGTATAAACTGTACTGTATGAATAGGCTGTAGATGTACAGAATAAAGGCACTTAATCTGCCTAAACTTTAATTGTAATAGGATTGGGAGATTTAAATTGAGAGATGTCTGTAGTGCCTTCATATTGTTTCTGATAATTACCAGGAATTATGAATTACCTCCAAGTGTAAACATATTAATGGTAGTAACCAATACAATTAGGAAATCCACTATGTCTTCTACTGGCTTACATAAAGGAATCTGTTCTGCTGTAGTTGACTCTATTTTGGGTGGTTGAGGAAAATCAAAAATTAATGAAAAGAAGAGACAGGTACAAACGACACAGTTGCTCTTTATTGTGATACTGTACACTCCTGAGTCTTTCTAATGTAAATAGTTGGTTTACTAGAAGCTATTTAAAAGGACATGAGGGATCATTAGCAAGTAGAACAGCAATGCGCAATACAATTACCACACTATGCAAATGTAACACACTATAATCAGACTCCTTTAAGTTATGGTCTGATGTGGGTGTCGTTTATTTTGTATGTTGATTTTTGTTTTTTCTAAGACATTCTGTTTAAGTGTTAGTTTTGTTAATTTTTTATTTATCATGTATTAATTATATTATTAAGGTGTTAATTATATTATTGACGTGGGGAAAAATTTGTGATAAGGTAATGGCTCCCAGGTTATGCAATTAGGTTAAGCTGCAGTCGGCCCTATGAACCTCAGACAGCCTTCACAGTGTTGTAGTGGCATTAACTAAAGTAGTGTTCTTCTGTTCCCTTTTTGTCTTTTGTCTTTAAGTTCTTATCTGAAGTTTATGTACTAAGTGTTAATGGAGCATCAATTCAGAAAATATGCTAATTCTATTAAATGAGCTTAATTATATTGTTTATTTTGTAATTACAGCAAAATTTTTAATAACAACAATTACATTAAAAAAATAACTTTCTTCTGATTCTTCTCCTTGTAGTACATTCCTTATGACCTTCTGGTGGTCTTCTTTATTCATGGAGACATAAATGAACATGTTTTTGTGCCCATGGAACAGTGTACGGTTCTTGAGAAACCATATTGCATGGCAGTCTTTAATGATTGCTGGTTCCTGAGTCAACAGCTTGGAAAGAAACTCAGTTATACCATGAATCAGAATTAGTAGATATGAAAATTTTGGGTTTTTTTAGTGAAAGTTTTGTTATTGTTTAATTACATTAGTGTTTAAAGTGAACACTGACCTGACTGACTTCCTTTAACTTGGTTTTCTCAGTCTGAATACAGGCACATCTGTCCAGTGTGTGGATAGCTTACTGTAACTTAAAGGAGAAATTCACTGTCATTACTAAATCTAACTTTAGTTTGAATGTCTAGAAACATCTGAATGACAGAAAACATACCATCAACATGAAGATGCTACAGTCATTCCCAAAGTCACGGCTCCGAAAACCCTTTGTTATTACATTTGAAGTAGTCTGTTTAATAAAATCCCTTCAATGAAGACAGCCATTATATATGTAAATCCCCATACATTCACACATATGATATGTGCATACATACACATACCTGCAGCTCAAAGCCTTTTATTACAGACCACTTCCCTGGAGTGCTTTGCTCTGCAAGCTACATGCTGTTTGAAGATATCATTACATACAAGTTACTGGAGTGCTAATGCTACTGCCTAGCAGTAAGGAGACCCGGGTCATCCTTGCATGGAATTTTCTTGTTCTACCGATGTCCCTGTGGGTTTTCAATGAGTGCTCCATTTTCCTTCCACGGTCCAAAGACATGGAAGTTAGGCGGATTGGCAATAGTAAAATTGGCCACAGTGTGTGGCTGGGGTGTATGTGAGTGTATGTGTGCGATAGACTGGTGCCCTGTCTGGGATTTGTTCCTGCCTTGTGCCCTATGTTTGCTGGGTTAGGATCTAGCACTCCCGATGATACTGTACAGGACACAGAAAATGACTGACTGACAAGTCATTGGTCATCTTCATAACAGTCACAAAAGAGTTGCAAAGCACTAATGTTTGACTTTCTGTCAAACCCTGGCTAAATACAAAAAGGGCCTTGTAGAGTCTTAATACAATAAAAAGGTTTATTCAGACATAACATAGAGGTCCATTAAGTGCAAATTTCCCTAAAGAAATAATGCAATCCCAAGAAAACAAATTCCCAAAACAGAATCCAGAAACAAAGTAAAATCAGAGCATAAATTCCAGTCAAAAATCCAGTAAATCACACAAGCACTTCAAAACACAAGAACTCTTCTACTCCACAATGCATTCAAAATGAACCTTCAGGATCTGTGAGAGACCCTTCAGATTAATAGATGGCAGGCGACCCAGCTCTTGAGGGACCAACCACAAAACACATAGATCATAGCACAGGTATTGAAGTATAAACACAAAAGCAAGTAAGAATAATTAAAATTAACACATACAAAAGAATCAAAAATGAAACAAAGATGACAAAAAACATGAATTTGAACACCAGCCAGAGGAGGAACCCTGACTTAGATATAACATACAGCACATTGGGAGCTGTGCATTGAAACATTATTGCTTTTAAAAAGTACATATAACAGAAAATATTGTTTTATTTTAAAATACAGATATAATCTATAAGAATATGTGTTACATTATGTACATTATGAGAAAAAAATGTAAGTTGTGTGCATTATACAAAAGGTTAAAGTGTGGTTATTAGGTTTATTCAGGAAGTGTCCCATCATCCATCCATTTTCCAACCCACTGAATCCAAACACAGGGTCACAGGGGTCTGCTGGAGCTAATCCCAGCCAACACAGGGCGCAAGGCAGGAATCAATCCCGGGCAGGGCACAACTCACCGCAGGACACATGCACCAAGCACATACTAGGGCCAATTTAGAATTGCCAATGCACCTAACCTGCATGTCTTTGGACTGAGGGAGGAAACCCATGCTGACACAGGGAGAACATGCAAACTCCACACAGGGAGGACCCAGGAAGTGAACCCAGGTCTCCTTACTGCGAGGCAGCAGCGCTACCACTGTGCCATCGTGCCGCCCTTTTTCTTGTTCTCTACCAAGCTAAGTACTAACTGACACAAATCCTATCAATTTTTTAATTGGGAACTTTGTGACTTTTTCAGTATTAAATGCTAAGATTGACAATTAAGATTAATCAGGCATTCAGTAGTTAATGGTGGTCATTTCTATTTGGTATTGCACATTATCCTCAAGAACCAACAACAACAACATTTATTTCTATAGCACATTTTCATACAAAAAGTAGCTCAAAGTGCTTTACATAATGAAGAATAGAAAAATAAAAGACACAGTAAGAAAATAAAATAAGTCAACATTAATTAACATAGAATAATGGCCAGGGTGGAGAGAAAATACAAAAAAAAAACTCCAGACGGCTGGAGAAAAAAATAAAATCTATAGGGATTCCAGACCATTAGACTGCCCAGTCCCCTCTGTCCCTCAAGGACAAAACTCAGTAAGCATTATAGCTACCTGACATATAGAATGGAAGAGGTGTAGACACTAGAAAGAGTGGGAAGAAATTAATAAAAGAGAATATATATATAAAAAAATAATTTTTAAAAACCATGCATATACATGTATTAAGTTAAAATGTGTATTAAAAAGTAATAAATAAATAAATAAGTCTCTCATACATCACACGTCTAATAAAAGGTGGGTGCTTTTGCTAAGATTTTAAGAAGTGTTTTTTGAATGTTGATTGATGAAAAGCACCCATGCTTTTATTTTACGAGTTATGTACAGTATGAGAGACTTATTTTTTACTTTTTAGTACACTTTTTAACTTAATATAAGCAAGGTTTTTAAAAAGTATTTTTTATATATATATTATTTTCAATTTTTTAGTCTTGAAAATTTTTCAAATATTCTGAAATGAAATGTTCTAACCGATACTAACACCATCTATTGGATAATATTTCTATCTGTTACCAGCACCATCTATTGGTTTCTTCATATGAAAATTTTATTTCTTAATTAACATGAATTAATTGATCAATTAGTGAAACTGATTATTGATTCATGTATTATCTTCGGAAGTGGGTTAGTGTGCAAAATTTCAAGTCATTTAGACAATAGAAAATGGGTTAAATATCGATTACAAGATTTGTACCAGACAACAAACAGGTGAAGTTACTATAAGCCAGGTAATTATATGAGTGGGGAAAGAGGGCCCCCTTGCAGTATGAACCTTAAAGTTTGAGGAGACAGGCTTTAAACTCCTGATGTTGTAACAGTGTGGAGCTTACATGTTATTTCAAGGATTTTTCTCCAGAATATCAAAGATGTGTCAGCTACTGTAACTGGTGACTCTAAATTGTTATGAGTGAGTGTGGTCTGCAATGATAGCTTGCCCAGAGGTGGTTCCTTTCTTGTGCCCAGATTAGCTAGCTAACTACGGCACCATATAATCCCAAATTGAACTGAGCGGTTTTGAAAATGGATGGCTGGGTAGATGAATGTATGGATGGCTGTAATAGTTTGGTGAATCAACAACTAATGGCAGAAACGGTTAGAAAGTCATCAAGGGAAGGCTTTAGTCAAAGATGTCTTTCAGAAACAGTGAGAAAATGAAAATATGCAGACTAAATATGCTGATGTGCAGGAAAGTACACAATTAAAGAAACACTCTACTCAAAAATTATATACTGAAAATATTTTTTTTAACTGTTATTCCATGTTATTCATGGTGCTGGTTGAAAAAAAACAACTTTTTCCTGAGAATCTAGATAACAAAATTTTTTAAATAATAGATTTTATTTGGGACAAAAATGAAAACATCCATGAAAAAAATCCTAATTTACTTGTGTCATATCATCTATATATCAGATACTGAGTCATATGCTCACAACATCCCAAACACATGCAATTACTGTGAAATAAGCTGCCTTCTGAAATCCTCTTGTGAATGGCTAGGGAACACATTTAAATAAAAAGGATCTTTTGAATTGAAGATCTATTTCCTCCACCCTTTAGGGACAAACGTTCAAGGCAAAAATATGTGTGTTTGGGAAATTGTAAGCATACGACTGAATAACTCACATGTTTTTTTATACAAAAAAGTTTTTTTTTTCCATGGATATTTTGATATTCTTTGCTGTTTGCTCAGTGCTGATCCCCAACACAAAACGATGACGAGACGAAAGATTTTTCTCACCCATTAATACAAACAAGATGGGATGCATAACAAAAAAGTGATCATTTTTAGGTGAAGTATTTTAAGAAGAGTGATGCACCAAATTAAGAAAGATTTCAGAGCAAATAAAGCACAAATGAACAAATGTACAAATGAAGAAGGATGGAAGAACAGTTGAAAAGGGTGGAGGCAATAAGAAAAATGGTGGCTCAAATGTTGCCGATGATTTAAATGACTACTAAATAATCTCATTAGGAAAGTTTCCTAATAACTGTGTTGTGCAGATGTTTGTGGAAGTAAACACCTTTAGATTACATTTTCCCTTCACTATATATATTTTTAATATGTTGTGTATTATTTAATAATAGTGCATTCCCTGACCTTTTTGGCAATCTTTATAGGATTTAAGCACAATATGCTACCATTAAAGAAAAAAAAAAAGATTCTTTGATATGCCCTATAAAAATATAAATAACATCTGACAAATGTTTTTAGTGCCATTACTAAGGATGTGAATGTGATTAATGATGATAATTGTGCTCGACAACTTGTGATTGGCTGACAGTATTATTTAAAGATGGCAGAAGCAGAACAGGGAAAACAAAAAAACAAAAGTAAAGAGAAACTTACAGCATAACCAAATCTATAAGACTCAAGATCAAAATTCCACTGGACTAAATATAAATAAAATCTAATTAAATAAACCACTACCTACCACCATGTAGTGCAATCCTGCCTATAAATCTACCATTTTTGGCTAATTTGGCTCTTTCTGTTCTGACTAAGAGGCAGGACTTTGCTCTCTTTATTCTTTGTGAAGTTTGGCTCTTTAAGTCACTTTAGGCTGGATCTAAGTAGATTTCTGTTCTGGGTCAACTGTCTAATATTGTGGTTTAAATCCTGAATTTGTGTACATCCAGTGGCTTTCAATTAATATTACAGGCATTTTCAATATCATTTGTATTGATTGTTTGTCAGTTAATGATCAATATGTTCTGAGATTTTTCAGGTAAAAGAAGACAAAAGCTTTAAAGTAAGAATTCTATTTCACTCAAGGACATGGAAGATGCTTCATTCAAGCTGAAATAACCTCTCTCAAGCTAAATTTGAAACTGTACACTAATTCATAACTTTAGTCATAGAGAATGATTCTCTGGGTTAAGAACAGGTGACATGTGCGAGAGAGTTGCTTAGTGTAAGATAGATTTAATAATTGTATTAATTTATTGTTAACATATTTGCTGGTGCTGTTTAAAAAGAAAAAAAAAAGCTTCTGAGGGAAAAAGTCCCATTTATTGGAAACATTTTAGTAACATAGTGTATTTTTGTGGGGGCCAGGCCTTCCAAGCTGGCCCCTAAACTCCATATATGGGTAAAGAAGACAGAAATTTCAAGGTGAGATGGTCACATTCATCTATCTATCTATCTATCTATCTATCTATCTATCTATCTATCTATCTATCTATCTATCTATCTATCTATCTATATATACAGTGATCCCTCGCTATATCACGCTTCGACTTTCGCGGCTTCACTCTATCGCGATTTTTTTCTCATACACGCTTACGTCATTACGCATGCGCTTTCTGAGACCTTTTATCTAAGCCCTACGATGGCTCCTAAATGTGCTGCTTTTTCTAAGCCTTCTGACAATAAAACTAAGCCCCGGAGGAAGATGCTTACTATCGAGGAGAGGGTGAAACTCTTGGATATGATTAAAGATGGCAATAACCTACAAAAGCCTCCTCACGCATATGAAAAGACAGTGCCAGCAACTGCCTATCAAGATGTTCTTCAGCCGCGCATCCAGACACACACTGCCTACTCCTGGTACTTCTTCACTGAAGACAACAACGCACCTGCTGAAGATACTGCACCACCTCTGAAGGCTCTCCTACTGAGGTCGTGCCTTCATAGGTTAGTGGTTGTGTGCAATTAAATGTACAGTATAATAATCTATTATATAAAAGCATCCAGGATTGTCCTTCCGTCCCGTGAGTGCAAACCGTAGTGGTATTCTGCTTATTACAGACTTACTACTTGCGGCTTGAGGTACGAAGCAACGCGATGTGAGCAGAGTTCTGGTGCTGTCATCGTTCCCTTGCTTTTGTGCGCGATGCGCTGGAAAAATAGACAAAATTATGTTTCTGGAAATAATTAATGTTGATGGAGTACAAATGCCTCACTGCATAGTAAATATCAGGGGAGATGGTGCTTGCTTATTCTCATCTATAGCTTATTTAGTGCATGAAACTCCTTCATTAGCGGTACAGATTCGGGCTGACATTGTACGACTTTGGACAGGCACTTGAGGGGATAAAAAAAAACGTAGGTTTTCGGGAGATGTTATGAATGGGCACTTTGATGTTCTCATTCTCTACACTTACATGCCTGATGTACACATGGAGAGCACAAAAATTGAGGATAAAAGTCGGTCGCCTTAATATGATATTTGTAACGTCTAATATGTCTTATTTACTCTTATTTTGTCTAATATATTGGGTAATACGAGTGTAATGGTGACTAAAGGGTGTTATTTCATGTCTAGAGGGCTCTACTAATGTTAAAAAACGTATTTAGAAGGTCGTAAACAGGTTTTCTATACTCTAACTGCGAAAATATTCGATTTATAAATAAAGAATCCTACTTCGCGAAAATTCATTTATCACTGTAGAGTCTGGAACGGATTAACCGTGATAAACGAGGGTTAACTGTGTATATATATATATATATATATATATATATATATATATATATATATATATATATATATATATATATATATATATAATTGTAAACCATTCATTAATCATGTCTGAAAGGCATTTTTCACAAAATGTTTCACGTGTCATGCAGTTGGTCTAACTTAAGATACAGGCAATATTTCATATTGGGGAAAGAGGTTACAATTGGAGTGGGGCAACCCCAAAAACCAGCACCGACCTGGGGACTACAGTTCTCATCAGGCAGTTTTAGTTGTGCTACGGCTGATAGAGGATGCCATCCTCAGCATGCACAGTGTTTTCTACAGACCAAAATGTGGCCATAAATACCACAGGTAGACACAGCATTTTCTTCTCAACTAACCTGAACAGCAGTTTCATTGTCTCAATGGTGTGGTCAGAGTTATAAAATGACATATAATCAAGGTATTATTGTGATCTGAGATGTAGTTTTTAAATGTAGTTTAAAAAAAGTCTTTCTAGTCTACAAAGAGAGTAACTTTTTCCTTAAAAAAAACAAAACTAGAGTGTGCTCAAAAATTGAATATCACTGTTTTAGTGAGCCTAATTGTTTTTAGGCAAATAGGTCCAGTTGTCACACAAGATCAAATTTTATCATAGTACTTAATGAGGCCATAGAGAGTAACCTATAGACTGTAGAATGACCATTGTAAATTGAGGCTTAAAAGGCAGACAGTTAACAAGAAATGACATATAATGGTTATTTGGTCTTAAGGTAGAGTCAACCAAATGACTAAAACAAAGAGAACTAATGGGTTATTTTCTGCAAATAGTTAATAAAAGCTAATGGTCAATATATCTAATACTACTTAATGTACTAACTAGTCAGCAACGGTAGGTTATTAGGTTTCACAGGCAAAATTTGAATGCCAGCTGATGTAATGACAGTATGTATCCTTATTTAATTGGTCAGTTTTAAATAAAGAAGCTGTCCTATGGGTATAAATAGTCGCACAGCTCAGTCACTCATTGAAGCCTTTCCTATGGATGGATGACTTCCAAAGTTAGCCATGCCCAGGACAATGCCACCAAGTCTTCTAAAAATGGACTTGCAATCCATTGACACATTGTAAGACAATTGTACTATCCTGTAGACATCCTCAGTTGTTTTGTTATTAAGAATGTACACAGCATTTAAAATAAAGCTAAATATATCCTTTCTTTTATAATATAATTTTCTTGTTGTAATATTTCTGCTGTGGTTACTGGGAGGAATATGTTTTCTCAAGTATAACTGTAATTTTATAAGAACACATTCCCAGGATCATGTGTCCCTTGCTGGACACAGCCATATTACAGTTTTTGCAGAGTAATTTTTTTTTTGTCTCATCTTGAGTGCTGTTTAGCCATTTTGAACTTCCTAAAGAAAGGTTTTTCCATTTATTTATACTGGCAACACTGGCTACTTTGGTTAGTTAATCATATTGCTAGATAGATAGATGTTGCATGTTGATAAGCAGATGCAAGTAAAAATTTCTCTGTAATTTGTCTGTGTGACTGTAATTACTCTATAAACTTATGAAATATAAATGGTTGAATAGTTTTGTCCTAAATAACTCAACAAAACTCAACAATAAATATTTACTGAAATATAGATTAAGATCACAAAATGCCAATCTTCAAGAAATCTCAAGGGCAAATAAAGTGTGTATAAGGTCAAGCCAAACTACGGACTGATTTGTCTGCTCGAGTATGTGATGCTTTGTTGTTCTTAGCCCTGTCACGCACGAGTGCTTGGGGAGCAGTTTAAGGATCCGATTTACACCGCAACAAGTCCTGCCGGGGGACAACAGCAGCGTACTAACCTCTTTCTCTTTTGTTTGCCACGTCGCCCGGATGACTCTAAGAGATGCACATTTCCGGGTCCCTTTCTTCCCTCTGCTTCCCGGTTGATGACCTCATGCTCCCATACACCACCACAATTCTCCCAGCATTCCACATTATAATTTCCAGTCCTTCCCTATAAACTGTCCGTCCTCCTACTATTCAATGTCTTTGAGTTTTGTAAACAATTGACAAGACTTATTTGTTGCAGTATACCTGGCTAAAAACCCCAAACCTTTATGAGTGTTTTCTGTTCTTTATTACAGTGGCATAGTCGGCAGGATTGGAGATCCGTAAAATGAGTGAAGGACACGACCTGAATGCAGTCCTCAACACCCTGGCAACTGAGCTCCAAGCCGTCAAGATGGAGCAGGTGGCTACTAAGGCGGAGCTCACCAAAACCAAGAGGCCGCTGGAAGCGGCAGAAACGGTAAAGCCGGAGTCCACGAGGCCTCCTCCACCTCCGATGATCCCTTTTACAGAGGCAGACGACATCAAGTCGTACCTCTCCATATTTGAGAGGATGGCAACCCTCAACCAGTGGCCGCAGGTGGAGTGGGCGTCCATCTTGGCTCCGCATCTAAAGGGGCCTGCGCAGCGGGCCTATCATGACCTCCCTGTGGAGGAAGTAACCAAATACAAACTCCTGAGGGCTGAGATATACCAGCGTTACTGTGTGACCTCTGGCCAGCAGGTGAGGGTCTGGCGGCATTGGAGATTTGTCGTAAAGATTGCCAGGATGACTCTAAGAGATGCACACTTCCGGGTCAGGATTGGAGATCAGTAAAATGAGTGAAGGACAGGACCTGAATGCAGTCCTCAACACCCTGGCAACTGAGCTCCAACGCGTCAAGATGGAGTAGGCGGCTACTAAGGTGGAGCTCACTGAAACCAAGAGGCGGCTGGCAGCGGCAGAAACGGTAAGGCAGGAGTCAGTGAGGCCTCTTCCACCTCTGATGATCCCTCTTACAGAGGCGGATGACATTGAGTTGTACCTCTCCACCTCTCCACCAAGAGGTGCCTCAAACCTCCACGGGTTTTTCCTGTGGGTTGAGAGGACGGCAACTCTGAACCAGTGGCCGCGATCGTAAAGATCTCCCGAACGACTCCAAAAGATGCACACTTCCAGGTACCTTTCTTCCCTCTGCTTCCCGGTTGATGACGTCATGCTCCCATACACCACCACGATTCTCCCAGCATTCCACATTATAATTTCCGGTCCTTCCCTATAAACTGTCCGTCCTCCTACCCTTCAATGTCTTTTGAGTTTTGTAAACAATTGACAAGACTTTTTTGTTGCAGTATACGGGGCTAAAAACCCCAAACCTTTATGAGTGTTTTCTGCTTTTTATTACAGCACTCAAATCCTGCTAAAGACTCACTGATTTTGCTGGTTGAAAAGGTATTTCATATCGCAGTTATGTATTTCTTTTTTTTTTTTGCTTAAAAGTAAAACCTTAGCAATCATTATTAACTGTTACACATTCTCTTCCAGTCTCTCATCAGTATCCTGCAGTGACACTTGGTGTCACTGCTACTTTATAAAGCTACTGCTTTGATTCATGAATTAAGACATCAGAAACCTTACAATTCAAAAGTTACTGATACAACATCCATCCATCCATCCTCCAACCCGCTATATCCTAATTCAGAGGGTCTGCTGGAGCCAATCCCAGCCAACACAAGGCAGGAAACAAACCCCGGGCAGGGCGCCAGCCCACCGCAGGGCACGTACACACCCACACACACCAAGCACACACTAGGGACAATTTAGGATCACCAATGCATCTAACCTGGATGTCTTTGGACTGTGGGAGGAAACCGGAGTACCCAGACGAAACCCATGCAGACACGTGGAGAACATGCAAACTCCACGCAGGGAGGACCCGGGAAGCGAACCTGGGTCACCTAACTGTGAGGCAGCAGTGCTACCACTGCGTCACCATGCCGACCCACTGTTACAACAACAAAGCATATTATTTTACTTCAGTTTTTTTCATTTATAGACTTCTGTATATAATTTTAAAATTACAGAATGCCCAGGTAGCTAGCTGCAGGTTGATCAGTTGTCGCAAGTTAGCATAATTGTAACTTTGCTGGTTGTTAATATCATGACGCTCCTCGAGGTTTATTTTTCTCCAGGGCTGATGCTAACTGAAATTCAGTTTTGTTTTCCTCTCCATTATCACCTTGATATCAATCATTATGTTAATAGGAATTTACATTGTTAAAACTTCTGAAATTGTGTGCTTATGTACATAAATGTATAGCTTTTCAATATCCTGATATTATATAATTGTAATCATGCACCCTAAGCCTATACTCAGTTAACAATACTATTTAAGAATAGTTGAGTTATAGTAGCATACAATGGGCCAATTTATTTTCCCAATCATCCAAACATCCCTATTCTGGAAATGTGGGAGGAACACAGAGACAAAAAACATGATAACGCATACTGTATTTAAGCACTATGCAGAAAGTGGTCATTTAATGCATTGCCATATTGCTGTCCAGTCTTAAATCTATGAAAAAATGTTTCAGGACTGCATTTTTAAAAGATATTTTCAGAAATATACAGCTGGATATTTCACTGCTTCTGAGAAAAGATGAGAGCAGCAACAACCAGAAGCTAAAAAAGAGATGAGCCTTCACATTGCAAGCCAAAGTCTACAACAAGATACTGGTCAACATCTTCACTCTGATGTCAAAATTCACACATGCTTTTCTGTATGAAATATTCTCTAAACCACATTAAACGTTCCATAGGATAACACAATTATACATATCAATACAACCAAGTAACTCACATGTTCAAATACAATCAGCGACTCTCCATGATGATCTTACAACTGACTTAACACATCTTGAATGTCTATTGTATTACATCTGAGATTTATATGGTTTTTTTTTTTATCTTAACCTTAAATTTAAGAAGGGGACACTGCAAAATGGATTAAACACCAGCTCTCTGCAAGTTATCTGAAATCTCTTTAAGACAAATAAAACATAAAAAAAACGGATGTGATGGAATGCCAGGGCCCTTTTCCCAACCAGGAAGCCTCCTTAAGGGAAGGACTGGGGGAGTAGACATGCACAGGGCACTACTTCCTCCTGAGTGTTAGATGGCAGCCCAAACCTCCCCCTTTTGTTTTCAGTGGTGCCTCGGATTCCCACATGGCTAAAGGGGAGGTGGGGTTTGGTACAGCCCTGTTGGGTTCTGTGCGTACCTCCAGAGGGTACTGCATGAGGGTCGGAGGCCTACTAAATAGGGCTTCCACCACATCTGGGAATACTTCTGGATAATGCTGATGGGCCAAAAGGACCCACCTGCCTTCATTCAGGGAGGCAGAGCTGGTAGGAAGAGGGACGAAGCTTGCTGGAGGAGGAGGAAGAGGAATGGAGGCAGAAAGAGAAAGAAGAAGGAAAAGGCTTGTTTTTATTATTGTGCCTGTGTACTGTATTGACTGTGCAGCTGGGGAACAAAGTAAAGAGTTTCCCACAGAGGAATAAAAGCCTGTGTTGTGCTTGGAACTTGTGTCCGTGTCTTGTTTGTATTGGGTTTGGGGAGCTGGACTGCCCCCTGTAGGCCACGCAGTATAATGATGCTTTAACACAGCAGAATCCCTGATTGTAAGTGCTTGTTTCACAGAAGCCATTATTTCCATCCCATTTTCCAGTTTTTAAAGCAATTGAGCTTAATTGTATTCCACATATGCAATGAGTTTAAGCTAGTGATTGCTACATCAGCCAATGACCTTTCCACCACACCCACAGAACTCTTCTGATGTTAAAATCAAATTAAAAGTTCATTAAACTTATTTTCACACTTATTCCCCATCTTAAATTCCTCCAAGCAACTAATTATTAATGAAATGAGATAGCTGTTATGATAATAACTAATTAATTTTTGAATGTGCCATGGCACGCCGGTTTGGTACACACTGGATGAAAAACACCAATTTATACAGACATACAAATAGACCAGTTTATCTTGATGCCAACTTTTGTGGTAGAATCCTAAAGTGGTGGTGCCTAAAAAAAAAACACACTCTTGGACCTACACATTATGTGGGATTCTGTTTCAGCAAATTACTTCTCTGTGTCTTTCATTTTCTTTAGGTTCTCATACACTCTGACCCAAACCTTTTGCAGGCTATAAAGATGAAATGTACCATGATGCGTAGAAGCAGATTTGGTTAAAACTGATAGATTTAGTGGTTTATTAACAAATATACTTAAATAACATCCTTTTGAACGAGATCTATGTGTATACCTGAAAGGAAGGATACTTCACCAGCATGCTTCAAAGTTTTTATGATTCATCTCAAATAATTCTCTATTTCTTGGTTTGTCCTTTCAGTTTGCCCATTGGTGTTAGGGTGGTATTTTGGGGTCAATTTCAGTTACAATATATACCTACAAGCAAACCACAAATGTGTCAAAAATGAGACACAGATTGACTCTACAAAGTTCAGTAATGAATATTTTGTATAGGTCAGAAGATGGGTGTAATATAATAGAATTCCCAAAAAGTGTTAAATGAAGAAAACTGGCACCCACTTACCAGGGCCTGAGCCATACAGATATGGGTTCTTGGACCTTCTGGGGTCACTCCTGAGTGACGCCCTACCCAGAATGATGCCCAGATATGCCAAAGTTTAAACAAAATGGGAGTTTTTTCACAGAGGCCTAGTGTTCCAGGAGGATATAACTGAATGAAATACAGTGTCCATCCATCCATCCATCCATTCTCTTCCGCTTATCCGAGGTCGGGTCGCGGGGGCAGCAGCTTAAGCAGAGAGGCCCAGACTTCCCTCCCCGCCACTTCTTCCAGCTCTTCCGGAGAATCCCAAAGCTTCCCAGGCCAGCCGGGAGACATAGTCCCTCCAGCGTGTCCTGGGTCTTCCCCGGGGCCTCCTCCCGTTGGACGTGCCCGGAACACCTCACCAGGGAGGCGTCCAGGAGGCATCCTGATCAGATGCCCGAGCCACCTCATCTGACTCCTCTCGATGTGGAGGAGCAGCGGCTCTACTCTGAGCCCCTCCTGGATGACTGAGCTTCTCACCCTATCTTTAAGGGAAAGCCCAGACACCCTGCGGAGGAAACTCATTTCAGCCGCTTGTATTCGCGATCTCGTTCTTTCGGTCACTACCCATAGCTCATGACCATAGGTGAGGGTAGGAAGGTAGATCGACTGGTAAATTGAGAGCTTTGCCTTACGGCTCAGCTCCTTTTTCACCACGACAGACCGATGCAGAGCCCGCATCACTGCGGATGCCGCACCGATCCGCCTGTCGATCTCACGCTCCATTCTTCCCTCACTCGTGAACAAGACCCCGAGATACTTGAACTACTCCACTTGGGGCAGGATCTCTCCCCCAACCCTGAGAGGGCACTCCACCCTTTTCCGGCTGAGGACCATGCTCGGATTTGGAGGTGCTGTTTCTCATCCCAGCCGCTTCACACTCAGCTGCGAACCGATCCAGAGAGAGCTGAAGATCACGGCCTGATGAAGCAAACAGGACAACATCATCTGCAAAAGCAGTGACCCAATCCTGAGTCCACCAAACCGACCCCTTCAACACCCTGGTTGCGCTTAGAAATTCTGTCCATAAAAGTTATGAACAGAATCGGTGACAAAGGGCAGCCCTGGCGGAGTCCAACTCTCACTGGAAACGGGCTCGACTTACTGCCGCAATGCGGACCAAGCTCTGACACCGGTTGTACAGAGACCAACAGCTCTTATCAGGGGTCCGTACCCCATACTCCCGAGCACCCCCACAGGATTCCCCGAGGGACACGGTCGAATGCCTTTCCAAGTCCACAAAACACATGTAGACCGGTCGGGCAAACTCCCATGCACCCTCCAGGACTCTGCTAAGGGTGAAGAGCTGGTCCACTGTTCCGCACCAGGACTAAAACCACACTGTTCCTCCTGAATCCGAGGTTCACTATCCGACGGACCCTCCTCTCCAGAACCCCGAATAGACTTTTCCAGGGAGGCTGAGGAGTGTGATCCCTCTATAGTTGGAACACACCCTCCGTCCCCTTTTAAAGAGGGGACCACCACCCCGGTCTGCCAATCCAGAGGCACTGTCCCGATGTCCATGCGATGTTGCAGAGACGTGTCAACCAAGACAGTCCTACAACATCCAGAGCCTTAAGGAACTCCGGCGATCTCATCCACCCCGGGCCCTGCCACCAAGGAGTTTTTGACCACCTCGGTGACTTCAGTCCCAGAGATGGGAGAGCTCACCTCCGAGTCCCCAGGCTCTGCTTCCTCATTGGAAGGCATGTTAGTGGGATTGAGGAGGTCTTCGGTACTCCTCCCACCGACCATAACGCCCGAAGTCGAGGTCAGCAGCGCACCATCCCCACTATATACGGTGTTGACACTGCACTGCTTCCCCCTCCTGAGACGCCGGACGGTGGACCAGAATCTCCTCGAAGCCGTCCAAAGTCGCTCTCCATGGCCTCCAAACTCCTCCCATGCCCGAAGTTTTGCCTCAGCAACAACCGGCCGCTTCGCTTGGCCTGCCGGTACCTATCAGCTGCCTCCAGAGACCCACAGGACAAAAAGTCCTATAGGACTCCTTCTTCAGCTTGACGGCATCCCTCACCGCCGTGTCCACCAACGGGTTCGGGATTGCCGCCACGACAGGCACCACCACCTTGCGCCACAGCTCCGTCAGCCGCCTCAACAATAGAGGCACGGAACATGGCCCATTCGACTCAATGTCCCCACCTCCCTCGGGGCGGGTTGAAGTTCTGCCGGAGGTGGGAGTTGAAGCTACTTCTGACAGGGACTCTGCCAGCCGCTCCCAGCAGACCCTCACAACACGCTTGGGCCTACCAGGTCTGACCGCATCTTCCCCACCATCGGCCAACTCACCACCAGGTGGTGATCAGTTGACTGCTCCGCCCTTCTCTTCACCCGAGTGTCCAAGACATATGGCCGCAAGTCCGGCGACACCACCACAAAGTCGATCATCGACCTGAGGCCTAGGGTGTCCTGGTGCCAAGTTCACATATGAACACCCTTATGCTTGAACATGGTGTTCGTTATGGACAATCCGTGACGAGCACAGAAGTCCAATAACAAAACACCGCCGGGTTCAGATCGGGGCCATTCCTCCCAATCACGCCCTTCCAGGTCTCACTGTCATTGCCCACGTGAGCATTGAAGTCTCCCAGCAAAACGAGGGAATCCCCAGAAGGTATGCCCTCTAGCAACCCTCCAGAGACTCCAAAAGGGTGGATACTCCAAACTGCTGTTCGCGATACGCACAAACAACAGTCAGGACCCTTCCCCACCCGGCGGAGGGAGGCCACCCTCTCGCCCACCGGGTAAACCCCAATGCACAGGCTCCAGTCGGGGCAATAAGTATGCCCACACCTGCTCGGCGCCTCTCACCGGGGCAACTCCAGAGTGGTAGAGAGTCCAGCCCCTCTCAAGGAGATTGGTTCCAGAGTCCAAGCTGTGCGTCGAGGTGAGTCCAACTATATCTAGCCGGAACCTCTCGACCTCGCGCACTAGCTCAGGCTCCTTCCCTTCAGAGAGGTGACATTCCACGTCCCAAGAGCCAGTTTCTGTAGCCGAGGATCAGACCGCCAAGGTCCCCGCCTTCGGCCACCACCCAACTCACATTGCACCCAACCTCCATGGCCCCTCCCATAGGTGGTGAGCCCATGGGGAGGAGGACCCACGTTACCTCTTCGGCTGTGCCCGCCGAGCCCCATGGGTGCAGGCCCGCCACCAGGCGCCGCCATCGAGCCCCACCTCCAGGCCTGGCTCCAGAGGGGGCCCGTGACCAGCGTCCGGCAAGGGAAAACGTTGTCCACAGTTTTTATTTTTCATTGGAGGTTTATTGAACCGCTCTTTGTCTCATCCCTCACCTAGGACCAGTTTGCCTTGGTGGTTCTACCAGGCATAAAGCCCCGGACAACATAGCTCCTAGGATCATTGGGACACGCAAACCCCTCCACCACGATAAGGTGACGGTTCAAGGAGGAGTGGAAATACAGTGTATATAAAGTAAATATATACAGTAAATAAAAACAACAAAATTATGCATGCTCTTGGGCCTAACTAAACACAAAGTTTCCTTCCTACCTCTTTGCTTTACTCCAAACCACAGATCAGTCCCTTGTGTTTGGCAGAGCAGACATTGTTTTTCTCCTTGCCAAACTTCATGCCCACCTGGCTGAGGAATTACTGTTCTGTTTAAAGAAAGACCCTGGAGGACTTCCTAGGCACTGGTCAGCCAGCAGGAAGTACTTCCAGGTTAAAGTAAATACATTACTTTGATTTGAATGGTGGCCTCCTGCTGCATCTGATAGGCCCAGAAGACTAAGCCATGACCTGATAACCTTCTGTAACAGTTTCCAATGTCACATCCAGGGTGTGACCTTTTCCAACCTCCACACTACCTCTTGATAACCCATACTGGCAATGGTCTGGATCCTGAATGGCTTCTTGGCATCCCATCCAGGCAGTAATCCACGCCACCCTTTGGACAGGAGGAAAAACTCCTTGCAGAATACCAAACCTCCCTGCTGTCCTTCACAGTTCACTGTGTTAACTGTTTCTTTATGTAGTTTCACTGCAGTTATTTTTGCAATTACTAACTTTGTTGCTTCAGATTGTTACTTCCTTTCAAGAATATTGATAGCAACAGTACCATTGTTATGTATGTGACACAGATCTCATCTTCTTAGAAAAGTGAATAGAAAAAAAAGACATGAAATTATATCTTTTCAGGAAAGGATATGAAGTACTTTTGTAATGACTATTTTGCATTCAGCCATTCTACATCTAACTCTCAAAAGTTCTGGCTCCTGTTTCCTGTCCAAAAGTTCCTATATACAGATACATCAGTGCTAACTGTGCTCAAAGAAACAGCTAGGATTTGGTTTTCTGTGTTTCTTGCTTGTCATCATAAGGCGGCAAAACTACAGGCACCTAACATTACCAAATGGCAAATAACAGAGACATATGCATTGCATTAGTAATTTCAACAGGTGGCACATCACAAAAATTTGTACTTTATTACAAGCATTTTATTACTACAAGCATTACAAAATACATTCCAATACATGGTGCACTGTAAACGTTAACTTTTAGGTCTACATTGATTGCTTAGATTACACAGCTAGTCCATGACAGATATTTAAACCAACTCATAAGATAATGAATTTGAACAGTCAATAAACGAATCAGATTTGTGACAAAGATCTGAATAGAGTTTTATTTAGATTCAATGTTTATGTAACCTCAATGGACTGCACCACAAAAAATACCTTTTTTTAACTGTTGCTTACCATATCTTGTATATAGTACACAAATGTAGTAGAAGAAAATGAAGTACAAAACAAAAGTAACAATGTTCATGACAGCCACCAATATCAAAATGACAATGAAGAAAATCTCAATTTACTTGTATTCCATATGGTACTTATACAGTTCTGTTCTCAGAATATCCAAAAACATTCATTTTTGCTAAAATATTGTTTAATAAACCACTCCCAGAAAATTCTCTTGTGAACGGTTGGGGAAGTTTTTGAATTGAAGACGTGCTACTCCCCTCTTCTTTACATTTTTTATAAACATTTGGGGTATCCGGGAGCCAGTCCTTGTTAAAATTATATTTTTGTTCTTTTGTCTTTTTTTATCATTATCCCGTTCCCTTGTTTGTTTTTTGTTTTAATATTTTGTGATTCTGGTAAATTTTGCACTGGTCATTGTCCTCATAATTGTGTGTTTAAAGGAATCATTTGCTATAGCTGAGCAATCCTTTTTGAAACAGTAGTTCTTTTTGAGGATTTTTGATTTTGATCAATTGGTTTATGTGATTTGGCTTGTTTTCTGGTTACTTACTAGGCTGACAAGAGATGGAAAAGTGGCAGACCGTAATGGGAGAAAAGTTGACAAGTCAAAAAGATGAAACATATCAGTATTATTCTAAGTAAAAACCAATAATTCTGCAAAACCAGAAAATAAACCAAACTCATAATCAGTAACACACTCACCAGTTTTTGCCCAAAACCCAACACTATGCTTTGCACAAGACTTCCAGAGAGTATCCACAGACTTGGACAATGAGTTATTGCCAGTACTGTTGGTGGTGCTGATAGTGTCATAGGATGCACCTTCTGGGACACACCCCCGAGCAATGAGAAGTTTCACCATGGCAATGGTTTACAAAAATGTCATCATGGCAGTAGAAAAGCAAAATGGTGTTGCATTATACAGTAAATCAAAGTATAATAAATATATAACTTAACAAGGCTAAAACAAAATTAGAATAGGAAAACAAAGTTGCATAAGGATTCTGCCTCATTCAACCCCACAGAAAATGTGATGTAATTTGTTTTTCCTAAAGCCACAGAAACATTAACACTAACCTTTGGGTTTAGCAGACTTGCCTTTGTTTTCAGCTAAATTAAAATTTTCATTCTTTTTTTTTTTATAATTCAGTACCATATTTTATACACTACCTTTAAAAATGATGACAGTTTTTTTTATTTTACATGGTTCACAATACCTTGTCACATGTCAGTACATGGTACTGGTGTTCATTTCCTTGATTTATACATAAAAATTACACACTCTTTATTTCATTTCACATTTCTGTTAGAAGATCAAATCGATATCATATCACATACTTGCAAAATATATTTTCTTTGAGTGGCACTAAAACCAAAATAAGACTCTAGAACCTCTATATTTAACTTGCGAGTCTGATTTGTAGATTAAAGTGCTTGCTGGCCTAATATAATGACAAACTTGTATGAAACAGAAGTATAATGATTATCCCTACCCATAATTCCAGCATGTAGTATCTTTGCAAATTCATTCAAAAAGCACAACATAACCATCCAAGTAATGCATGGTGTTACTGAGCTGCATGCTAGGAGCAATGCTGTAGAGCAGTGTTTTCCAACCTTTCTGTGGTGGATCACTTTTGTAACCCAAAAAATCCTAAGGTACACCACTATTCCACCAACCACAAAAACATTGTTTCATACATGTGCTAAACTGTCCGAGGGGAAGGAATTATTAGAATTGCCAGCAAAACAAGCAGCTTGGAGATTACCATTCGTATACATGGCACATTGTGAGCACTTTGGACACATTTTCCAGCTGTTTCATCCCTTTGGGTTAGAGACAACTTATATGCCCACTATCATTCAGTACTATGACAGTCGGTGGTGAACACACCAAGATGGATCCCAGACACATACTCTGGCTGCTAAATTGCTCTCGAAGTGCTGTATCTGCAAAATGGCAAATGCAGAGCTAATTTTATGTCATCTTCTCCAGGTAGTCCTGTCCTCCTCGGACAGGTCTTGACCACCTGAGGAGTGTGTCTCTCTCAGGTCTGGACCTGGGGCACTACACTATTATTTCTGTAACACACCTGCGTAGCTCTCATGGCACACCAGTTGAAAAATACTTATGTACAGTATAATCATAAAGTCACTGATGGTGATGAACAATTGTGGATGGCATGTAACACATGTTTTAATGTATTCCATTTAAGAGATGATTATTTCTTGAATAAGGAAATCTTTAGCAATGCATTTAAAGTATACGGTCATTTTGATTATTTAATTTTACTTTGAAACGTCTATGTCTCATATGCTATACCAATTTGAGAATTAATGCATTGGCCTCATTTTCTTAGTGCCTTCTTTTCAAGTTGCCTTATAGGAAGGCATTCAAATTCAGATTATACTTCCTCAAATAGAATTTTGTTAAAAGGTCAGGTTTCAGGTCATTGTTTAAGTTTAAATTATGCCATTCATTTTTTAGAAATTCCTTTATATTAATTCTACATTCATTTTGTGATTCAGTGTATATGTACTTCATGATTTATGTATTTATTTTATGATTGCAAGTTTTAATGTTAGATGTGAATTATCGTGATTAATTCTATACAATTATGCAATTAATTAGGTATTTTTTAAATCAATTCCCAGCCCTAAAAACAAAAGACCCAGTTCTTCAAGTACAACCTTAACCTGGATGACACTATTAAAGACAGCTGCTAATAATGCGCCAAACTGCCTCATTTATACTTTATGCGTGAAGCCTGCACACAGACCTCAACATGAAGTGTGCATGCTGTCAGTGACCTAAATGCATTTATACTTGTGGTGGCCCATTCGATTGCTACATCAGTAGGTGACAGTGTTTGGTAAATGTCACATAATAAAAAGACACTTTTCTGATGGAAGAAGAGATGAGCCTGTTTTTACTGGCTTTAAGTGGGTAAAAAAGGAGAAGATGGCCTGTCAGACCCATTAAACAAAAGCAGTAAAGAGAAGGTAAGTATAATATTTTCATAAGTGGGTGATCTACACGATGAACAAATGCAGAAGAAATATTTTTGCATGTCTTCTTTACACTTTGATGAGCTGTTGCATCATATCCAGCACTTTGTTCATCATTCTGGGTCCTACAGCACCAACCTCACCTCAAAATTCACTATTTTGAATACAAGGAGTGAAAATCTAGCCAATTATACATCTCTGCAGCCTGGAAGCCTCCACCCTGTAGCTACAAGTACCAGAAGTTTATATAACAGACAGCTGTTGTTATCTGTGTCAGATAACCCTCCCACAACCCTAATCTTAACCATGGTGTAACCTGGCAGAGCTCTAGAGGTCTGCAACAAGACTGTATTGGCAGCCATTGGAATAAGCTCCATCTACTTGGAGCTCCAGGATGGAGGCTCTGGGCTGCAGAGATACAATGCTTAAATAGCTATTTTTTTGTCTTGCAGTCCTTGAATTAACCAGGCTTAAAATACACACAGCAGCTAGTGAACAATATAGCCAAACTGTGTAACAAGTCCATAAAGCAAGCAAGACAAACGGTAGCATTAGCTGTAAAGAAACTGGGGCAGTGATATAAATAAGGTCATAATAAATGCATACTTTGTTATGTATAAAAAAAGGAGAAGACAAGGTGAATCGTTTCACTACTACTTCAATAAAAGATACAAGCAAAAGGAATCCTATTTACAAGCAGTATTATGAAAAAATTAATTGAAAAATAACTTTTCAAATACTACAAGAACTTTTGCAGCCAATTCAATATGGAGTGTGGAGATTTTCCCAAGTAATAAACGTCTCACACAAAACAGTGTTGGGGACCCTCCCCGTATATATTGTCCTGCACACAAAGTAGCAAAAGAAATTATGAAAATGTGACCAAAGAGGTAACAGTTGACAAAGTTTATCATTCAAAATGGTGTTTACATACATAAATGTATTATGGGAATAGGAAATGGTTGGCAGGAAGTGATGTGGCAACAGAAAGCGGAAATGACGTCATTTGATGAAAACTGGAAGTAATGTCTTTTTGACTCGTCGGAAGTGATGTCAGTTCATGTGACCGAAAGTGATGTTGTGTCGGCCATTTTGGAAGCTGGAAATGTTGGTGATTAATTTTCCTCAGCTTTTCTGTGGAGAGAAGAGATTCTGGTAAGTACCACGTGACAACCCTTCATCTCACGATGTTTCACTCACCTTTAGGCTTTCTGACTGCCTCCTAATCACACATGTGTGACAGGAGGGTATTACTCAAGTATTGATGATTGCAGAAAGGGGACAGCATCATAACCAAATCAGAGAATGTACCATGCTGTACACAGAGAGCACACAGAAAGTACATATCCTATCCTTCATTTCCAGGAAAAACTAATTGTAGGATTGAAAAGGAGAGAAAGCACAGTAACATTACTGTACTGGTCAGCCTGCAAGACCTAACAAATGGTGATGCAGTGCTGAGTCAAGTTGTGAAATGTACCAATTTAGAACAAAACTAAATATACTGATGCAGCAGGAAACTCTTTTCAACTGATAGGACTTGCTATCGCTGAGAAAATGACGTAACTCATTGAGCAATTTGTAGATCACATGTGATGTCTTGAATATTCCAACAATACTACTGTGACAAATTTTCAAGGCTTCGGCCTTATGAAATGGTGATTAACCTTCTGAAATCCATTACAAAACACATCTTGCCTTTTACAGTCATGGAAATCTCATTAAAAATAAGACGTTTACCATTAACCAATATGTACTCTGGGCTCCTAAACCTCATTATTACTAACATGGCACTTAATGATCCAAGTATGACAAATTTTATTGCAGCTATATAAACATTTTGGCTGGTTGTAATCAACTAAAGGTGTATGACATTGTAAAGTATATATTGTACCTAAGAATAACCCTGAAGGTCAAACTGATGATGTTTTTGACAAAGAAACTAATTGGTGGAGTCAAACTTAGGTTTGAAAACTACATTGACGAATACAATATTAATGCAGTATTTCAGTTAATTTTTGAAAATATATTCATGTGTACCTTGCAATAAGACCACATGACATGCAAATTAAAATCATCTGTTTACTAAAATATTAAATTCGAAGACGCCGATTGTGTTTATATTGTGGTAGAAGAGTGTTATGCACTGATGTACAGCAAAGGTTTACTAAAAAACATTAGTGTAAAAAATTGGAGGTAACCCTTCACACCGTGTATAAAGTTGGGCTACCAGAAAGTGTACCTGGACTACTAGGTTTGCAAAGCTGGTGGCCCAACAGACTATCATATGCATTTACAATTTTGAGTAAATGCATTAGAGTATATGCTTTATATATGGCAACAGTGTGTTCTCTATTTTGTTAAATCAGTTCAAGTAGAGAGTTTAACAGCGGTTAAACGAAATAAAGGAAATATGAACTGACAATAAAAAATAAACTTTACAGATTTGAAAAATGGATGAATGAAAGTTTCACTCATATGTCATTTTGAGCATCAGCAAATAACAGTAATTTACAAAACATAACTACTGTATTGCAGCCTGTATGGATGGGTCATATCTGGCAGAGTCATTTCAGTTTATAGTGTCACAGATGTCAAGTATAATAGTCCGGACTACAGTAGAAAGGTGGCAAGGCTCTCATACATGCAGAGCAATAAACCCTTCTATTTGAGAACAAATGAGAAGTAACAGTGCAGTGATAAGCATTGGTGATATAACAGTTCAAGGGGATTGTCATTAAATACATAATTGATAAATACATAACCACGAACAAACATCCATCAAACATCAAAGAAATTAAAAAGTAAATAAACAATTTATGTTTTTTTTTACTAATAGACAGTAACTTTAACTAAACCAAAGTTTCTGGAAGGTGTTGGCAGACTGCTTCATCTGTCAACATATTGTGTGCCTGTCAAACCTTTTCTTGAAAATGCATGCCCAGTGCTGCCTTTCTGTCCTGCTTGTCACATAATCCTCTATTGGAAGCACTTTTGGATTTAACCCTGTGCCTCTGACAGTGTGGTTTCAGTATAACAGAGTGCAAGATTTTTGGTTTTATGTGAGCACAGTGAGTTTTTCTTATCTTGGCCTAAGTGTTGTTAGTATGAACAAATGTATTTCTTTTGTTTATTTTGTACTTAGTTGAAATTTTTGTTCTTCCCTTCTTTTTCTAGACCCACTTAAATACACAAGGTTTCAAGGGGCAAAACCTGCCAATGGAAATAAGGAGAATGCAGGGATCAGTTCCATTGCTGGTTATGCTTCCCCTGTCAGCTAAAACCCATATTCACTCAAGCAGTGTTATTTTAAATAAAAACACAATAAGGTTCCTTAAGTCAATTTTTTTATAAAAAATTAGCATAGTGTGTGAGGCATAAGCAAATAAACCTTGTTTTTCAATTCAATAATGTCCAGTGTGTGACTAAATTGCATGGTAAACTTCACCAAGGGTTCTTGCCATATGTTACAATTTTTAAATTATTTGACCCTACCATTAAGTTAAGTATAGAAAAAAGGTGGAAAAAATCTGAAATCCCCCACTTTGGAGTCTATTTAGTAACTGGAGCAAAGTTACTAAAAACTGTTGGGAAGACATAAAGAGTAATCTGGTCAAAAACTTCACCATGTAATGATGTATAATTTAAAATACAGCAGATTTAAAAGGATGTTGTTACCTCTTTTAGGTGGGCATGTGACTGCATAAGGAAATCTGTTACCTGTGATTGAGATAAGGACCAAGTGCATATGAGAACCCACAAAAAAAGAGCATGCAAAAATTGTGTTAACTATTTAAATATGAAATAACTACATCTCTTTTAAGCATGCATGTCTACTGAAGAATGTGGGAGACCCAAGTGTGATTGTGTATAATATTTGTGAAACATGAAGAAATCAAGTTGAAATAGGATCGTCTTTTTAAGAAAACAAAACATCAGATTTGTGTTTGATTTGAATGACGATAACATTTCTTAATGATTGTGCTACATTTTTCCTAAAAGCACAATCCTTTCCTTCAAACCTTCAAACCAATATCAAAAATGAAACACTTTACACTTTTTCAGCCAGCATTTCTCCCTTTGCTGTGGTTCAAAGTTGTGTTTCTTGTCTGTTTTGTCCAATTTTGTGCCCTTTATTTATATTTATGTTTCTTTTGTTGATTTTGATCATTTTCCTGGGTGTTTATTTGTAACCAGAAAAAGCTATGGTTATATCCCAAGTCCCATGTGTTTGGTGGGTGGTATCCCAAGAGACAGGGCCACCTGCCAATCACTGCTAGGAACTGACCTCCACCTTATATACTTGCAAGCCTTTCATAATTTCTGGTGGTTCGTTTTAAATGCACCAGGGAGTGCAGTGTTACTTGTGTTTTGCTGTACCTTTTTGCTTTTGTGACTCCCTGAATTTTTGAACATGTGTTTTTTTTTTTGTTACTTTGATTTGGGATTCTGTATTGGAACTGTGTTTGCTGTAGATTGCCTTGCCTTGTCAGGCAATTCCCTTTGTGCTATTCGGAGTATAAACTACTTTTCTTTAAATAAATCTTCTATTTTATAAAGACTCTTCTAGGCCCCCAGAAGGCAATTTGTGACAGTATGTTTGGCTCTTCCTTGCTTTTGGGACTCCTGAGGCACAACAACATATTTATGTTAATCACTCAACTAATATTTGAAGTTTAGGAATGGGAGCTGGGAATCTATTAAGTCTGAAGTAAGTATTAATTAGATTAGCAAATTCAGAAAATCTACTGGAAGCAATTTCTTACCTTACTGTACCAACTGCAGATATTGTGAACAAGATAAGAAACACAAAAATGTTTCCAAACCTTTTATTTTTAAAAAAGAATACTAAAATAGGGAAATATCTTATCATAACAAAATTTCTTCATCCAGTTCTGCTTTCTGACAGCATCAGATGCAAGTCAGGAATGAAACCAAATCAGAACACAGCAAGGAAACTGAAGAAATGTTCAGAATCTTCAAATGGACATAAATTTGCAAATGTTTTTTGTCTGGCTTTTTTTTTTATATTGTCAAAATTATAAATTGAATAAACCAAACAATATTTCAGCCATCAATCAATATTCTCAGTTTACTGAATGCAGCATCACAGGTTAACACTAGAATTACCAGAGTCTACGAAAAAACTCGTAGATCCGGCCTATCTTAAAACCGTTCTCACTTCTCCGCCAGCATCCTTTGTCTTCTAAATGTGCAATTAAGAGGAGCAGCAAGTAGCCGGCTATTCCATCCCCCACCATCGCAGAACGTTCACTAAGTTTTCCCAGCTCATGCCTTGTTTGATTATCTGGGAGTGACTCAACTGCTGGAGTTTTAGTGTGAAAATAATAGATCGTTGTTTGGAACACATGCATTTCATGGGTGTTCCGTTTCTACAGTAATCTGTGTAAACACATTCTTAAAACAGAAACTTTGTCATATTTTAGTAATAAATGTTACAAAATGTAGGCATAAACTATAGAATGTATGAAGCCTGATTTCCAAAGATCAAATAAACACTTTCACAAAAGGTTGAAGATCACCACAATAGCTTCTGTGGTGTTGCGCTAAGATTTGCCTCTCAGAGTGCAGCATGCTTACTGTTCCTCAGAGACTCAAGTTCAATACCCCACTATGGAGAAAGTGTTACTTTTTTTTTTCTTTTTAACCATGGCCGCGCCGCTGCCTGCCTGCAAGCGTCTGCTTTCTGCATGCTGGGGCGTTTTTCTTTTTTTTTCTTAAGTAAATCATTAAATTTAAAATGTCGATCGCGGTTATTTCTGTTGGTTAATTCATATTTTCATTCATTATAGCTAATACTGTTATCAAGTGGTCGCTATTTTTGCCTGTTGTATACAATCTATCTAGTGTCTTTACCTCCATTCTTACTGCCCGCTTGCCTGCATGCAGCGTGTGCCGATTGATAAATGATTTAATGTATTTTCTTTTTAACCTCAAACTGATATAAAATGTATAAACTGGTATGCACTGTCAGTTAATGAGATCATTATATTTTCATGTGGGATGCTCCTTTTAAAATATTTTTTAACAATTGAGACTGCAATTAACATGAACAAGTGTCCTTATAACTGTTATTTTTAAGATCCATAACACACAGACAGAGCACTGCGTAATAGAGAGACAGACAGGCAGATAAGTCGCTAGATATATAAATAAACAGGGAAGACACATGTACTGAAAGAAAAAAAAGATCAACATGTGCGTTGTTCCTGCTGCACTGAATAAGCTCACGCGCTCTAACCCCTCCCCCGATCTGACCCTAAGTAACAGCACAAGTACAAACACAAACCAAGTGTAATCAAGAGTCCCCGCTCACTCCTAAATTTGTCGTTTTCAGTAGTAAGCTGCTCTTTGTGTTAATATTATACAGTACACACATACACTTGGTTTGTGTCTGTGTATGGCTGTATGTTCATTAGAAGCTGTTGTAGTGTGCAGTAAGTGTTGTGATTTGTTAATTATTGATTTAGCTGCCAGTGTGATAATAATGAAGTAATACATAGGTTGTTGAACTTGACTGTGATATACTGAGGACATGCTAGTCTTATACAGAGGCTCTGTTGATTTAATCCAAACTGATAAACTACTAATATACTTTTGTCCTGTACACAGTACATTCTTAAAAATAATGGTTCTTTAATGGCATTTTATGGTCTTTACTGAGTTGTGTGGTTTATATAGAAATATATATATATTTTTAATTCTGAGAAGGTTTCCCTGCATATGAAGTTGGTTCTTTGTGCTTTGAAAAACTTTTATATGTTAGAAAAAAAACAAAATCCTTAATGTATGGTAGGCTACTTAGCAGGACTCTAACAGATTAAGAAAACCTGGACTTAGCCTATGTTATTGTAAGCAACAGTTCATTTCAAATCCATGGTTAATTATTGTATGGAGCATGTTACAGATCCATATAAACAAATGTTCTTTCTAGAACCTCGATGTGAATGTGTCTTTTTGGAACGAAAATGGTTCCCCTATGTCACTGTTCCAAGAAACACTATGGCACCTTTATTTTTAAGAGTGTACCCATAGTATAGTACAGAGTTATACAAAAACACTCAAGAACACTCTTATTTTACTGCTTATTTCAGATTCAGTATCTGTATGGGATGGACTGTCATCTTGCTATGGTTTACATTCTGATACCAAATACTTCCAGGATAAACAGATAAATCTTGTTCCAGAATCAGATATTTTGACAAAAATGACAAACGCTTTGTCGAGAAAGGATTATAAAGCTTTTGATGTGGCAGCCCCTGTATAGTATCTTAGTCTAACAGCTTCTTTATTCATGTGGAGCTGAAGTGTCTAAAAACTGAACTCAGTGGAAAAATTTAAAAAAACATTTAAGAAATGTCTTACACCCAGCCTTTTAGGATATTTAAAACAGTAAAAAAGAAAGTTTTCAACTTATGTCACCAGGCTTCTATTTCTGTTTTTCAGGATGGTGCAATCACTGATGGAAACCAGCATCACAGTGCTGTGGTTCTTGCCACACTCAAAAGCTCCAAAATGGATAAAAGCCTCAAAACTAAGTAGGCCTCACCCCTAGCAGCCTTGCCTCAAACAAATAGGCTTCAAGGCTGCACAAGTCCAAAAAGGGGACTAAGGTTTTTAAATATCAAAGTTGAAAATGTTTACTAAAAAAGAAGGAATAATAATAATCAAAGAAAGTGAAGTTTTTTTTTAATATTTAATAAATTTATTAAGAAATTCTAAAAAAACTAAATCATAAACATTCTAGCAAGAAAAATGCAGTAAAAATAGGCTTTGCCAAAAAATAACAAACCTAACAGCCAGCAAATCCAATCTGGGAACAATAAACAGTACCTTAGACTGAAAGCAGGGGTTAAAGCCAGTAAATCTAAATACATAAAAGTCACAAAATCAAAAACCTGGAATTGAAACAAAAAACACAGTGCCAAAGCTACAGTGTAGGCTGACGCTTCTCCTTTTATCACGTAGCTCTGTCCTATTAGGCCCCACATGAAGGGGGCAAGGTAAACCATAACAAAGCACACTAACAAACAGAGAATACATCATTATGAAATAAACAATAAGTAAACTATTCAATGCATAAAATAACAGAAAGAAAACATCAAAGTTAATTCAAAATTAAATGAATAAAAAGTAAAGACATCAGAGTCAGAGATGAATCTCTAGCTAATCCGAAACACTGAGGATCACTGAGTATGACGACACTGAGATTTATTGAGAGAGGACGCCCTCTTTCCTGAAGAGCACTCTCAGGTTTACTTTGTTGCAATGAATTATTTTCTCCACCTAATAAAATAATGATACCATATCTGAAGTCTGTTAAACACACCATACTGTTTTTCTGGTCAAATTCAACTTGGAGAAATATACTACAGGCTTAATGTGTTTAATTGCATTTCCTAAAGCTAAACTTCAATTGCTTCTTGTGAAGATTAAGCAACAAATCTACAAGACCTTTGCTTTCCTCTGAAAAACACCACCTAGAAATTCATGATAAAGAATTATGTGGGAAGGTAAGACGTTCAAATGGTTACTCCAAAAATACCCAAAGCTTTTGAATGCAACAAAACACTAGTTACCTTTTTCAAGCAATAAACTGACAACAGACTGCAGTCAAACCAGTTCTGGCTTGCTGCCATCATCTACTGGCAGAAAGAAATTTTGCAACTAGTACAATTATATACAAGAGCATGCATTTGTCAGTATGGATGGCTTTAGAGTTAAACGTATTACCTGTAAACAAGTAAGTAATTAATAAAACTACAGTATATGTGATTGGTTTATTTCCAGAGGGATTCCACATGTATTGCCAGATGGCAGGTGGTGTTTCACAGTAAACTGCTGGCGACTCTAGTGCACCTTCTAAACATCTTCTGGTCATAATAATGATGTTACTGTGTCCTCCTTTTGGTGGTAAAGTGAAAAGAATTGGTTTTGGAGGCCAACTGGATGCAGGCTTAGCACTTCTTTTCCAGTGTGCCACATTCCTGGCTGCGAACCTGAGGTTTCTGGCATATCATTCCTGCTCCCTATTATCATTGGTACTCATAACATCTCTGAATTAATCATGCATATAACAGATACATCTAAAAACTTATCTTCTCTAGCTAATTAACATAATAGTCCCAGTCAAAAGAAGATTTATGTATTCTAAGGGAAACCTAAAATTTATTTTAGGAATAGGAAATTCAGTGGCTAGCAAATATATTTTTTCCTGATGCAAACCCCTAACATACATATATATGTGTAGGTGACGTGTAGCAAGTAAAGCAAGCACATATAAAAATCTAAACCAAAACTAAAACAACAACAAACTGTTTAAGAAAACTAGTTTTTCTCTTCTGAATGACTCTTGCTTTATTTACATCTTAGTTCAGATAGTTGTTGAGTTCAGTTTGGACAGATGGAGTTGTCTAAGCTGACAAATAATTTATTTTACAGTACAGAAGAGATTAGCAAAGGATTTGGCAAAGAAATGGTCAAAAACAAACATGGGTTTGTTACTTCTCAAGTCCACATGAACTTCATCTATGCCAATATGCAAACTGAATAATGCATTAAGAAAATGAAAATGAGATTCAAAGTCAAAAGTTCCCTAACAAGATTTATTGTTTTATTTTTTAAAGGTGTTGAAATACAGGTATGCTTATTATATTCATAATGTGTGTATTTGTGCCAACATCACATTAAACAAGGAGTGCAACCATTTGCGAAAATGTAATGGGTCCATGACTAGAAAATGCCAGTGCACACTAAAAAATATGGAGAACTATAAAATATTTCAAAAAGAAAATAAAAATAAGGTTTAACACAAGCTAAATGTAAAGCAAAAATGTCTAATACATTCCTCACAACAGTATTTATGATTATTTATCAAACTTTAATAAAATAATGGCCATTAGTTTGGATTAACTGCAGCTCTGAACAAAGATGCTGATGACTTCAACAACAATGTCATCAACCGCATAAAAATAAGCAATATAAATAAAACAAACCAAACATTATAAACATCAATTCAATTTAGACCATGAACTTTGTCACAGAAAAGGCAAATTGCATACCTTAATGCAGAAGGGCGCCCCAGACTTTTTATCTCTAGGGTGATGACATAATGAAAAGTATTTTGGTTATGAGTGAGTTGATTGGTGGCAGCAGTGAAGACCATATACATGACTTTCTGCTTTCCACTTCACTAGACAGGCAAACTAGGGGTATGCTGGCCTTTCAGTAGTGAGTGTTCCAGAATGATGATCCCAAGAGTTCCTCAGGCCTTCACAGCCCATTACTAGATGAGTTTGTGGCTGAAGTAAGAGACAACGGTTCAACTGGCAGAAGGAAGAAAGAGATCAGAATTGTTATACATAAAGGTACAGAAGTTAAGGAATAAGTGTTTTGAAAATTGTTTACAAAATGTTGTGATACATGCATCAATCAGCCAATGTGACAGATAAGGAACCATCCTCTATGTATGAAGGGATAAGTAGGCCCAGAATGGCTATGAGGTCTATGATTTTCTGTTCACGGAGTAGTTATTTAACTCTTCTTGTTCTTGCAATGTACATTTGAGGTCCCCTCTGTTCACAATATGAATTTTAATATTGAAATACACACCAAAATTATCAAACCCTGTTAATCTAATTCAGGGTCACAGGGTGCCAAATCCTATCCCAGCAGTATTGGATGCAAAGCAAAAAATTGGTTGGGACAGGTTGCCAGTCCTTTAAAAAGGTCACTTTTTCTCTCTTACACTCACACACCAAGAGTGAGTGGGTTGATTTGAAGCTGCCCATTAACTTACCTAAACCTACAAATCTGCACTACCAATCCCAGTCACAGACAACAAAACTTATCATCTTAGCTAACATTCCTTTAGTTGATAAACTATTATCACTTATCACATATTATCTATTGTGGACCGTGATTTAACATCACTACTTTTGTAAAAATGGGGGTGTACATACATGCATCTGTCCATGCAATTAATAAACCTGCTGAATGCAGTTTTACAATTATGGACAAACAAAGCCTGTTCCAATGTCACTGAGCACAAAGCAGGAATCAATACATATAGTGTACTGTATACACATTGCATTATTTACATGCCAAAACATTTGTTTGTTAACTTAATTTGATCATTTATATATTAGTTATATTTTGAGATATGTATTTTAATGGAGAGATGCTTATGACAAAGTAAGCAAAATTGTAAACACAATCTAAATTTCAAGTTTAGTGCCCATTTAAAACGTCTTATCTGTACATTTTCTATGTTCACTCCATGGTCATTCTGATTTCCACCTGGGACTTCAGTTTCTACTGATAGTTTAAGCACACGCTGTTACATTGATTGGATGACCAGTGTGTGACAGACTGGCATCCCATCGAAGGCTGGTTCCTGCCCTCAGCCCGTTGTTTCCGTGATATTCTCCAGCAAAACTGATAAGAAATATGGAGGGATACACAATGGCTGGAGACAGATCAGCTCTTTTTGCGGTAATATTTGGTCCCACAAACTCCTGGTCGTTCATTCATTCTAAACAGTAATCTTCTCAGTTCCTTGCCTCCTTGCCATCTCGTGGTGTCTTCTCCGCTTGTGATTTATCACGTTATATACAACATTTGCAGCAAGCATCCTATTAGTGCGCACTTCATACGCTCGCACCACCGTCCTAATCAAGTGCGGTTCCCAGCTGCATGCATTCGTAAACTTAATTTTAGAAGTTTATTCTTTTTATTTCACTACCTCTTCTGCGACTATATTTCAAAATGCCAGTCCCGATGAGATTTTATTTTATTCTAATTTGAATTTAACAGCTAAAATACTGCACAGTATATTTCTCCGTTTTATTACCAGTTTGTAATCCGTATATTTCCCCAACATCCTTTAGGTTTGCCTGAATTTTTATACCCTGTCTCTTCCACGTGCGCCTTCTGTTCTTTTTGCTTTCCATCTCTCTTTTCATATGTCGGGATAACACAGTGCTATTGAAAGTCTCTGCAGTCACGTGACGAGAGTGAGCGTGTGTGAGAGAGAGAGAGCGAGAGAGAGAGAGAGAGAGAGAGAGAGAGATGGAGGGAGGAGGGGTGGTCCTCCTCCGCAGTTTGCTGTTTGTTATGTCTCAGACACCGTGAGTGCTGGATAGATATACAGAGAGAGAGAGAGAGAGAGAGAGAGAGAGCGAGAGAGAGAGAGAGAGAGAGAGAGAGAGAGAGAGAGAGAGTGAACCAGTGCTGGATTCAGTACCTGTCTCCTCTGTGAAGATCCTGGGATTTCCCTGCCTTTTCCCCCGACTGTTTTCCCTATTGCATTTTATTAGAGGGTGTATTCTTTTGCCTTGGGATTTTATTTTCATCGTTTTGCATTTGCCTTGCCATTATTATTCATTACCCTTTCATTGGATTGGTTTGACCACTGAAGGAGCTTGGATGAACTGCTTTGGCAAAAACTGGACATGGAATTGCTGATAATTTGCCTTTCGACTTGGATTTTGCAATGCAATTCAGTGCAAGCGGACTCCATCATTCATATCGGTAAGGAGCCACGGCATGGAAGACAATCAGAGTAAAGCAAGCAATCCAGCCGGTTGAACGCATCAGATAAGAAATTAGAATCCACTTTGTTGCATAGAAACAGGGGAGGATTTCTAAAGAGAAGATAACGAAGGGCATACAGCATAGAGGAAAGGCAGTTATTTAGAAAATCGAGGAGAAAAAAAAGTAAAGCTATTGGATATTCCCAAAGCGCCTTATGTGGAGCGTGCACGGGGTATTTTGGAAGAGTTTTGACCCCTCCTTCCCTTTTATCCAAACCACGCTTTACTTCTAAGTGATTACCATGTCATACCAAATCTGCAGACGATCCCCGCAGAAGCCCACGTAATGTGGATAGTACTTGCCTAATACTGTAAATCTAGGAGATCTGGTTATTCCAATAGAAATGAAATCACGGGAATCGGAGCACATCAGTTAGTCTAACTATCATTGTGCGGAAACTATTCGGAACATCTGCCTCGGTGAAAGTGGTGCACCGATGATTTAACGGGCATTACATTTCTTTGAAGGGCAACTGGTAAAATGGCATAGTGGCCCGCTTAACTTCCAGACTGGGACGGGAGGGGTGGTGGGTGCTCATAAACCAACTGTAACCAGTCGTTTTTCTTGCTCTAAATGAAATTGAAGTTGTGCGGCTGCAAAACTATGAAATACTCAGTCAGCAGACAAGATGCCATAGATAAACCTTTATGAGAACGGGGGCGGTTGAAGGGTATCAGTCCAAATCAATGGCAACATCATTCGTATGTGCTAAAGCGGCCCAGAGCACATGCACACTTCACGGCTGTGTTAAGATAAGTAGATGAGTATGTAGCACCTCTGTAATAGCACGATCCGGCTCTGTTGCCAAATATTAAAAAGGGAGAAAGTGTTCGAGCATCAGGGTCGTGCAATCTAGACGTGGTGTGAGGAGTTTTGGGATTAAATCGCCTGGATTTCCGCAGGGTGGCTAAAGCAAAAATAATGGTGTTGTGCAAAGGGGCGCTCCGATTTCTGATGCCATGATGCTAAAACAAATCTAATCATCAAACATGCTGTCGTTAGTCCGTTAATTGGAATCTTTGAGGAACCTGGTAAGAGCAGCATTACGATTCACTTTTAAGTTAAACCTAGTTTTATTTCATCCGTAGTAAAGTTGCTATTTATTGTACTTTCCTTATAAAACTTATCAAAGGTTTTTTTTTCTTATTAAGATACAATTTCAGAATGTCAACCCGATATTACAATGCGCATCACCTAGTCAATGCGGATCTATTAGACATTTTCTAAGGTGCAAAAACACCTTCGGGGGCTTGCATTCATTTGCAGTACCTTAACGCCGGTGAATTTGCCCTGCTCCAAGTGACATATTTAAACCAGATTAGAAAATATTTTTTTTCTCTCTTTTAACTGCAACCACATTAGCAATTGGTAAGGGCAGACTACTGCAGTTAGTAATTTTGGCTACACCTAAATCAGAGACGAACTAGAAAACACTGTGACACTTACGAAACGTCGAATACACGCTGATAAAGTGGAAGTCGACACTTCATTAAGTGAATGCTCCTTGGGGGTCAAAAATGTGTAACAGGCGAATAGAGAAGGACGGCTAAGGTCTGAGAGACGCGTCTCTCTGGGTAATGTGGGATTTGAAGACCTGCTGCAGTTGAAAGTTCCCTAACGTATCCTAACGGCTCCTTGAATTGAATATTATAGCATCCTAAAAGAGCCAGTGAATAAAGAATCAGGACATCCCATCCGGAATTAAGTCATTGAACGAACCCTCTAATACCCCAAAGCTTGTAATTTTTTTCTACACGCCATCAATTGGAATCATGATGCGGCTAATGATTTGTAACAAGAAACGGGCAAATGTTCGATTTTGTGGCTCTGACTGCATCGTGCCCTTAGTCAAAGTATCTTCTAACATGAGCACAGTACCAAAATCCTAACAATTCTTTTAATTATCATCAGTGGATCTCCTACTTAAACTTTCTCACAACCCTCAGCTGTTTATTTTGATAAATGTGCAATAGATCACTTTAAGGAGATGATTTCAATATAATCATTACCGCTAACTTTTAATGAATGTATACACACGAACAACCTGTCCAAGAACTGTAAACTAGAATGTATAACCTAACTATTCAATGTGGCATAGCTCAAGGGCCTAACCAGTAATCGTCAGAGCATCTGTCCAATACGATTTTTCAACTGATTAGTGGTATAATACACGTGCTATTTATTCCCCTTTCCGAGGCGTCCTCAGATTGTGGTTCACAAATGTAATGGAAATGAAGACGTTTGATGGCACACATTGATCTTTAGTATCATTTACGAGATGTCACGATAAAAGGTGTGCGTCTGTGTGTTGGGGGGCCGTGAACAGTTCTTTTTAACTAAGCGATTATTTAATAATCCCATTGAAAACAGGTTCATGTAAAGGCTCCCAAGTGCTTTACGTACATCTACTGTGGCTCACAAGTACTTAATTTATCACCGGTAGCCCTGCAATGGAAATGTGTACAATAATTCGGTTCCCTTTACTCTCTTGCTATAAATACAGTACTGTACCAGTCCTTTATACATAGTATATGTATGGGAATTAGCACATTATAAGCTTAAATGCGGTTATAAAGTAATACGTTGCTGAAATGAAAGAATTAACTGTTTCAAACTTGGATTATTTGGGCGTCATATCACTGAATTAAACAGATCCGCTTTTTCTAACAGAGCACTTACTGGAACAGGTGTCGCGGACCGAACGAGTTGCCAAGTTGCACACTGCGCTTTCCAGGCTGAGACGAGTAAATGGCGTTCACTTGTGCTCAGTGCACTGAAGCAGTCGATATTCTTGTGGACACCTTGAGTGATTAAAGCATGGAAGTGTAGTTAATACGTCTATAATTTATTTTCTATTTTTAACTCCAATAACCATTTAGGTTTTCTTTGCAATTATATATTTAAATTTTGCACAGATGATAACTTATAGATCTTAAGTTCACTGGTTAGGATTGCACCTATTTGATCTCAGTTTTCTTTTGGATTCATCCATGGCCTTTTTGGACCCATTGAGAGGCCCTCGTATGACCAACACGCATGAACAACAATACAATATACTGCATGCTTGAAGATCATCCAAAGTATTTCAGTTTCAGCGTTTAAAATGTTCCACACGTATTAAACTAAAGGAAAGACTGTTGTATGATCATATACTGTATGTTTCTCAAATTCACTTTATTACCTCGTTAAAAACATCAGGTGGCACGCTTATGTGGCTCCGCCTTCATTAACCGTTTCGGACATTATTCTAGCTAGTCGTGCGATACGCTATTAACATATTAAAATCATTTATTTAAATATATATATTCCCTCCCTCTCTCTCTCTCTCTCCCTCACACACACACATATCTATACAGAGAGAGAGAGAGAGAGAGAGAATATAAATCGGTCTCTATATGTTTTGCCTTGTTAGAGCAATTGATTCATATACGTATGTAATGCTCAAATAACATTGGTCATCGATATCCGTAAAAATATCACTAATTTTAACATCTCATTAGTAATCAACACTTGCACTTTAATCACCACATTTCCTTTTCATCCTTTAACCGGTTTTGTTTTTTCTGCGTATTTTCATAGGTACCGTTATTTACTTTGACATTGCTGAAAGTTCACAAGTGCTAATAGCCTAATCAGATGGCTCATGTATGGTAAATAGCGTAGCACCTGTTTGACGAACTGAGTTTCCTTTGTTTTCCATTCGTGAACTAGTAATTATGTAATCATTTTTAAACAACTTCAGCTCGTTAACATCACGTGTGTACGCTTTACGATCCTTCCGAAAAAGGATTAATAAGTTAGTCTAGACGCATCCTTATTAAAGTGATGAAAGTGCATAGCGACATATATTTCGTCCATCATTTCTAAATAAAATACGATGCAGTCAGCAAGAATCAGTATGGAACTGCTATAAAATTCAGCCCTAGCTTTGCAAATGATGGTAGAATATTCGTCAGCGGTTCCCGGTAATTGGAAAACAAGGTTTAAGCCCCGCGAAACATGTGTGGTCGCTTGGCATCATACTTTACATGCTGCCGGGGTACAGTATATCTCACGTCTTTTTGGCCTGTTTAGCCAACCGTGAAGATTAACATTTCTTTTAAGACACGAGAATGGCTGGATCGGCGATTCTAAAAGCAGAATGGTAATTTAAAAGGACAGCAGCCAGAAGTTGTGGACAGCCTGTGAGCGGCCTCTTCTCAAATCAAAACTCGTTTTCGTATCATTAGCAGACGTAATAATCAGGTTTGGAGCAGGCTATTGAAAATGTCAAACCAGTGGCACTTCAGAAAGCCTGAGAGTTCAGAGTAGTGGTGCTGTTCATTCCTATTTTAGCTTTGACGATAATAATAATAATGTCTCTGTGCAGAATGTTAAAGGAATTACAGACATTTATGGTGGTGATTTGAAAGAGTCTGAAACATTTATTATAGGCTTATTAGTGAAATAAACTTTTCAGTCTTTACTCTTTTGAGAATTGATGTGCTTAATTTATTGGATTTATTTGATTCGGTCATTTTTTAAAATTAGAATGCAATGCACAAAACCCCCAAAACTAATATAAATACATAAAAAGAAAAACTGCTCCGATGGGTTCGGTATCAACATTTTACTAACTTAAATACAGACTGTTATAATGGAACGTCCATTACCTTTGTATTAATAGCATAAATATTTATTAATCAATACCCATGCTGGGTTAGAGGGTGTTAATAAATAGTCTCTTTGCGGAATCTGTTACACGTTGAAACCAAAGCAATGGTTGTTCCACAGTTTACAAATTGCTTTATAAAATGGCATCCAGTGAACAAGTAATCTAAGAAATAGCTGGGGTGTTTTGAATTATTTACTGAATCGATCAATGAAATGTAACCTTCTTAAGAGGATTAATTGTGCAAGAGGCGGATAAAAATGTTAATTTTACTAGGAAGAAGGCATATTGTCTAGTGGATTCAGAACTGGAAATCAGGCTTTACTTATCAAGGAATGGAAATCGTCTTCGTTTAATTCAACTTAAAGTTGGCATTGAGCAGGCGCAGAGAACTTGATCCATTGTTACGTATGAGGTGTGTCACGTAAAATGCAGAATAGATTGAAAGAAAGATAGAAGTGCACCTGGGCTTGACACACACTGGAACTTGTTGCCCTTCACAATGCCCTGACAGGATTCGAGACATTGCTGTGGTGCCTTATCTTTGGAGTTTGCATCTGCTTCATGTGTTTGTGGGTATTTTCTTAAGCATGTTAAACCCAAGTGGTTAACCGGGTCAAGTACTCTTTGATGGTCACCGTGCCTTGAATTCGTCCCTGCAGGAACAGAATCCTGCTGGTACTGATCATTAAAAAAGTATATTTAGGAATTTCATTAGTGTGTAGAACTCAAAGTGCGTAAATCAACATTTTTAAGGTCTTCTTTTTTGATAATCCGAGCCTACGCTAATGTGCATTACGATTAAGAAGATGGGGCTTATGCAGAAAAGAGAGGTATAAAACCTGTTTTGCTATGCACGAGAAAAATATACATTACGACTACACGTTGGTAAGTGTATCCTTTTTAGAACCCCCCTCCCCCCCGAATATAACCATATTAAGTTTGGAAAGCATATAGAGTGCAGTTTCAGTTCCAAAGCACTTTGTAGCTCGTTTATTCGCAACACCGTGTCTCTCAAGTTATTCTTTTTCCTGACCAGTGTGTCATTTAATCACATTCATCCAACTCCATTCATACCAGCTGCTGTTATGGCTTTTCTAAAGCCGCTTTGTAGCAGTACAGAGTCAATGGGAAGGATGCCTCTCGATAGAAACGCAGTACCTGAGCGGGACGCCGACACAACACTTAGTGCGCTTACACGGTTCCAATACTGCCTTTTCGGCCTGTCTCTAGTTTATTGGTGAAAACTGGAATCCCCAGACAAAGCCCACGCAAACACAATGAGAAGGTGCAAACTCATCTCAAAGGGCACCAAACTAAGTATTAATCCTGGAACTCAAAGCACTACACCGTCATTCGAGTCTACAAGAGTTAACTGTGTATCTGCTCAACAGGTGCCATATTTGAAGAAAACGCAGCGAGGGACGACGAGGTCTTCCAGTTGGCAATTTCAGACCTAAGTCTCAACGATGACATTTTACAGAGTGAAAAAATCACATTCTCCATAAAGTTTATCGAGACAAATAACCCCTTCCAGGCAGTCCAAGAAGGTAAGACTAAAACTTCTGTTAGTCATATCGATTGAATCCTTCTCGCTGAGTGTGTGTGTGTGTGTGTGCGCGCGCGCGCATTTATGTGCACATTAGGGAAAGCACACTCCTCCGATGCCCTTTAGAGGATCGCTGATCACGGAGATGCCTGGAGTGGATCTGCTCTGTTATAAGAGTCATATATACTGCGGGTTTCAACATTGTGTGAAAAATACATCATGCAGTGAGACTGTTTCCCAAGCTGCGGCTCCTTCAGTTGTGTTTTTCTTGTCTTCCGAGCAAAGAAAGCTAGGTGGAAGCATTGAGCCAAGCTTGATAATCCTTAGGATGTTAGGTAATTGATACACAATCTGTATTTAAGAGCTCCCTGCTGCGTTCTTTTCTTCCACCTGAGAAAAATAATTAGCCTTTTATTGGTCAACAGTACTTATGTAGCCACCACCCATGGCTACACATCCTATTGTTTGATGAGAGAAGTTTAATTCTTGTGATATGTTTAAAAAAGACTTTACCTCTATATGAATTCCTTCTACATGGGGGTTCTTGCAGCCTTGGTAATATAAGAGGCTAACTGAGTTATTGGATGAGCACCTCACGAGTTCTAAATAATATGGAATGGCAGTACTGAGATTCATGCTGCTCAAAGCAAAACATAGCTTTGTTGAAATTGTCATTGTATTTCTTTTATGGAGTATTGTATTATTTGCACAGTTAAGTGTCAGTGGTGAATAAGCACTTTGAGCTACTGTTTGTATGAAAATGTGCTATATAAATGTTGTTGTTGTGAATAGTGAACTGGTTAAGTAGTTTGAAAAGTGGGCAGTGTCATGAATGTTGATTTCATGCTTTTTGTTTTTAAATTTATCAATAATAAGCCAAATTCCTGCCTCAATATCAATTCTTTGTTTAATTATAAGGCTTAATTCTTGCGTAGTCTGCAGAGTAAGAGAAAGGCAGTAGCCTGATTACACTTACTCCTATTTGGCAAAAGCTTCAAATTTGTAATTTTTTTTTTTTTTTTGGGGAGGGAGGACGCAGTACTTTAATGGTTACATCAATCTGTAGAGTATAGTCTAATTTTCATTCAATCTCAATGTTGAGGCAGTAATTGCCCCGCTTTTCAGTAGGGAGATTCCTTCCATCCAGTTTGCAAGTTATTGTTCTGAGTCATGGAAATGTTATGCCGAGCTTCTTATGTGACACATTTGGAATGGAGCAGCAGAATGTTCAGAAATGTTGAGTCTATTACTAGATGGACTAAATCTTTATTATTAACTTGTGTTTTTTCCTTGATTATTTTTAAGAGGTAGTTTGTCTGGAATGATGCTAAAGTTTCCACTTGTTTTGCTTTCAAATTATATTAACAATAATGGTTCCTTGTGAGTTATATCTTCCATAAAATGTTTTAATAAAATTCTGCTGGAGGTTTGCTAAACCGTTTCCTGTAGCTTAACAGTATGTGATTGTAAAAAAAACCTGAGTTATTGTTTTATCTTAATGCAAACTTCCTCTTCTTGTCCTTTAATTTGTATGACTTTAGAAAGTTTGCTTTCCTGCAGTGTATACAATGCTTGTTATGGTGACGAGGTAACCTATATTTCCTGGGTCAATCATGTATTTCTTGCACAATTTTGGTGTTCTGATTATTATTATTTTTAAATCTTTATTTGTCCAGTATTTTAAGTATTGTCTCACTTTTCAATTCATCAACAGAGTAGTATGCAATTCATTTTAGAAAGAGTGCTTTGGACAATACATCCTTTATTGCATTAAAAGTCCAATTAGTTCTATTTAAAACTTCAATTTTGTACAGATCTGGTATTATATATTTATGAATATAGAAAACAAAGCTTATGGCTTGGGACCTGCCCCAGTCTAATATCAAGGTGCTTAGTTCTGTGTACCAAGTAGGTCAGGACTTGGAGCAGTCACAATTTATGCAAGCACAGCATTGTTTCAGTATAATTTGGTAGCATAAATAATACATGACCTGAGTGGCTGTATATGACATTTTAATTCAATTGAGTCATTGTATGTGTAAGCCATATCAAAAAGGTTGTAGAGGTAGTATTGTAACATACTATAGCAATATGCCTCCAGCAACTACATTTTCACTGCATAAACTAGACAAGTAATAAGATACCATATTATATGAATGGCTTTGAAGGTTGTGTTTGTTTGGTTTTATTCTTTTGAGTTGTCACGTGTATGAGCAGTGTAAACATGTTGGTATACATTATAAAACCTCAATACCCCCAGTCTTCGCTCCCAATAACCCCCCACTTAGTCAGAGGGGGATAATCTAGTCACTCCGATTCTTGTTCAGTACAGCAGATATTTTGAAAAGCACAATATATACAATCATGCAAACAGGAGAGCATGGTTGGAGTGCTCCTGTTCATATACTGTATAATGTTAAAAAGAAAAAAAAAATATAGTATGTTTTTAAAATCAACCACCTACATCCACACTACATTTTCATTTATAAATTACAGTTTCAAATCATACTATTGTTTAACATTGTTTACTAAACAATTTCCATCCACACTTAAATCAATTAAAAGTGCATATGACATATATGTTTCCCTATGCTGGGTGCGTGTGCATTGGCAGAAAAATCCTTAAAGGAGTGGTAATGCTGCTGGCCACAAGATTTATCACAAAACTGTAGCAACCAATAAACTATTTGCCTTTTGTGTATGTATGAAGCATTCAAACTGTAACATGCAATTTTGTTACATACAGTTAAGTGATACAACAAGCATCTTGGAAAGCAATTCTTCAATGTCCGCTACATTGGAAAATGATTTTCTTCAGAGAATGAGCAGGATCCAGTCAGGGACAGGCTACGTAATAAGCACAAACGAATCAGAGTGTGATCAGAGTCTGTGTTTTGGGAAAACTATGTTTTCACCCATTCGCATTGCAGCACTGAGGCTGTATTTTAAGAAATACATGGCTCTGGAGAGTGTTTTTAAGTCTTTGTTTTGGTGGATTGAAAATTCTAGTGTAGTGTGAGCAAAAGATGAAAATAGAGACTACTTATCTGCATTTGTAAACAAAAATGTAGTAGTGTGGCTGGGGCCTAAGTTTGCATTCTGAGTAAAGGAAAAACAATTTAATGAAAACTTTGATAAGGACACCAGTGATAACTCAAATTTTATGAATAAGATTAACCTTTTTGGGTTCCATCATCCAAATATAATGATGTCTATTCACCATATCACTCCTGTTTTGCAGCAGCTTCGTTGGCTTCCAGTTCAGTTCTGAATTCAATTCAAAATTCTCCTACTAACTTTTAAGGTTATCTACAACTTTGCACCTCCATATCTGTCTGACGTCCTCCATGTTGCATTCCCTCCCGTACCTTTAGATCGTCTTCCTCCATCCACTTGTCTGTCCCCTTTGTCCGTCTTACCACTATGGGGAACAGAGCATTCAGTTCCAGCTTTGGAACTCACTACCATCTGAGCTTAGAAATATTTAATCATTTTCACTTTTCTAATCTAAACTTAAAACTGATTTAAGACTGCTTTTTCTCTTCGATTACAATTGCTCTGTCTGATTTTAACTTTTGTATTTTACTTTTGTTTATAATCTGTTTTGTCTATTGTTCGGTGTCCTTGAGTGTTTAGAAAGGCACCTACTAATAAATAAAATGTATTATTGTCTTGCTGCGATTAGACACTGTGGACATTCATTAACTACTGCTTCCAGTATATATTAGAAAAAACATAGCGATATGCTTGAAGTCGTATCTGCCACTGCTTACATATTTATGAATTTATGGGAGTGATGTACTGCAAGTTATATTTTTCTTAAAATTCAATAATTTCAATTTCAATAGTTTCAATAATTTTGAGGAAAACTAAAATAGAATCTAAAAATGTATAGTAGAACTGTAGTAGAATATTTTATTATGAAGCATGACAAATATGAATTAAAAACTTTACCATTTAAATGATGAACCTTAATGGTAAAAACAAAAATCAAGATAAGTGATTTATGTGTTTTAATAGTGAACGATAGTTCTGCGATTCAAAAGTTTAATTTGTGGTGTACAAAAGTGTATACTCTTGGTGAATAATACTGTTTTTACTGCTTTACTTTTTACCTACAAGTAATTTTTAGCAAGATTTGACTAATATAAACATTTTTGTTAGTGTTTGAAAGGATTCTTCCTGGAAAGCATTTAAGATAGAAATTCACACATAAATGGAAGAAGCTTGTTTGAAACACAGAGAAGTAAACTTAATCAATGGCATATAAATATTTTTTTTTGCAGAATTCAATGTTATAATAAGAGGTGGTAGTCTTCTTCAGTCTTCTTCTTTATAATGAACAGCTGTTTGTCTGAAACATCTTAGAAACTCATTCAACTTTAATACCTGTAATCACATGATTTCAAGCATGTGAAGTCTCTTCCCGCTCATGTCATGATAAGAAATATCATCTGCTGTATATCACTAGAAACTCTAATTCTGAGACATATTTATTGCTTTTGCAGTTCCTACTGTCCTTATTTATCAAATGATAACAGTTCACAATAAAATACAGTGGCACTGAAAAGGTGTGTTGCTTCATTGTGAAAAATGAATTTGAACTCCAGATGTCCATGAGCTTTGATCTTATGGTGTATAGGTTGTCACACTTACTGTGTGAGTAAAAATGTATAACAGAACAAAGTAAGGCTATTGTTTTTAATATGGCATTTAATTTCCTTGAAATTTAATCTTTAATTAAAGAATATTAGTCTTTTACTAGACTTATATTAAGAAACCAAATTAAACACAATTGTATTTGACTTATTAGGTAAATGAAAAAGTTTAATGGTAAAACATGGTAACTGATTTATGCTGGACATAAGACATAGAAACCATGAATTCTATTCTTATTTATATTTTAATATCTGGTTTAAGAGACAAAAATGATGTTATCTGAAGTGCTTATTTATTTATTTATTTATTTCACCACTACTGCTGGTAGGAGCCGAGCCAGACACCAATACCACAAGGGTACTTTCATGTTCATCTCAGAGCTGTATTCACTTCCACATTGTTTTAGATCTGTCCCTTGCTCTTCCTCCAGTGAGACATACCTGTTCCCTCTTCATGCCAAGCCCAGCAGCAGTAACTGTTTCTTAGGTACATGAAGCCATTAATCCAAGACTGTCTGGCCTCCCAAAAAAAAATACAAGTACTGATATTTCTTCAACAATTATCCAGTGGTATAGTATAGGAGTCTTACATTTTGTCTTTATAGATATGGTGCGCAAAACATTCCCTAACAGTAGTAGTCAACATATATCATAAAATCAATACAATCTTAAAAAAATATTATTCTAAAAAATTCAGTTAAGGGTATAGCATGTCAGTATGCAATTAACATTTAGTGTATAGTGTGCCAACACTACTAAATTCTATTTTTTTTTCAGTTTCTCTTGTTATTGCATCCTTGACATTTTTTGTCTTTTTGCTGGAATAAAAAACAAAGATGACCCTTGCAACAGCACATGACTAAACACTTCTACTTCACAAGCATTGTCACCTGGGTGGAACTGGCACACTATGCTTGTGTCCACAGGGGTTTTCTGAAGGTATTACACTTCAGTTTAATATCCTAAAAGTTTTATGTTCACTGAAACTTAAATAACTTGTGTTAATATACTGTATTATCTAAATATCATTATCTATACAGTATACAGTATAACAATGTACTATAAATGTGCTGATCTTGAAAAAGCTGGCAAAATGGCTGGGTACAAATTGCTGTTCAGTTGTATTTCACTTTAGTTACTGCAGCAGTACTAGTAGTGTAAAGATCTAAAAATGTAGTATGATAAATATTATGTTACCTAAGTTATGACCTTTGTGACCAAGTAGAATCGTTATGTATTAATAATTTAATAAAACAGATAAAAGTAATGCAAAAATATGAAGAAAGCATTAGGATCAAAAATGAAATGCAATCAACAGACGCGTTATCCAAGACTGACGCGTACACCATCATTCTGTAGAAGCAAGTAATAAAATAGCTTAGCCTTTTATGTGTAAAATATGTGATTCTGGTATTATTAAAATGAAAGCTTAAAAAAACTCTTCATGTATGGCATTTTGCATATAATAAAAGCCTGGAATCTTGCTAATTTAAAGTATTTAGTCACATATTTGAAGCACATAATTTTCAATACTGAGTGTCACTGACTTATCATGATGTGTACGGTACTTTAAATGCTAACTATATACTGATCTGATGTGACTGTAAGTCACTGTATCATGAATGTGACCTGAGGTGGGCACATTCATGCACAGTGAGGTGTGTTCTGTGGTGGTGAGGTGCCTAGTCCATGACTCGATTCTGCCTTGTACCCAGTCAGGATAGATTATTGCCCCATCAGGATAGGTTCCTGCTCCCTGTGATCCTATGTTTATTTTGATTTAACGGAAAGTTGGTTGTTTAGGTTATTCTTAACCAAGTAAAACAAAAAAAAAATATTCTGGTGTACATGTAACTTATTGTTTTGAAGTATTTAAATTGCAGAAAAAAATTGGGGTAAGTATAACTTATAATTAAAAGGAATTTAATTTTTCCAGAATACAAAGATTAAAGCAATCCAAAAATAGATGTGGAAAATGCGCCAAAATCTGTTTAATCATCATTCTGGCCAAGCATTCAGCACTTTATGCTGTACATTTGTATGGCTTGGCTTTCAGTTTTTACATTAGAATTGTTTGTCTATTGACTTGTGATTGATTTGTGAATTGATTATTAAATGATAGTTTAGTAAAAATAAGTTCATACTGCAGTTATTATAAAATAGTCAACATGTACCTGTATGAAATTAGCAAAGCAGAAGAGTCCTCTAAAACCTAACCGTGATGTGCTATATTTTTAGTGAAAACCTCTCTTGAAGCGTAGGTGGCTTCTCTTTGTGTCAACACCAGAAGAGAAGTACCCTTTCAACGCCCTTATTCAAATGTATCACGTTGAAGCTGCATTGTTATACTAAAATGACGTTTGAATCATATTTGTATTTATGGCAAAGTCAAAAAGAATAACCTTCAGTGAGAAATTTGAAAAGTGTGTTATTTTTTTAGTTTTGAATTTTGTTTCATGGGGACATCTCAGAGAGTAAGCGAATACTGGTGTGATGCAGATTGAGGTATTAATCAGTTCATTAGCTAGATATCTTTAATGCCATTCTGCGTGGTCTGTGTGAGCTCTGATCCCTGGACATGATCACCAAAGTTTATTCTTTAACAAGACACTTTTACATATTTGACAGATTCTTTGCCAGCTTTGTGATGTAAAATAAATAAAGCTATATCTAGCTGGTCTGTTTATTAAGCCTTTGAAAAAAAGTGGGCTATAATAGAGATCCTTTTTCCCAGAATGTTAGAGGCCAAAATATTGACTGGGTGATTAAACAGCTAAACCTACCAAAGAAAAAAAACGGTAAAACCTTCAGTCACTTTGCAGCTAAACATATATGTTGTTGAAATCGGACCATCTGGTAGGATGTTTGTCTACTCGTTTACCAAACTGGCACCAAGCACCTCTTTTTTGTATCTTCTGCTTTTCTCTCTCACTTTCTTATTATAGTGTCTCTCTTCCTCGTGCAGGTAGAGCCCTTGTCCAAACTTGCCTCCTATTTATAACCTCAATCTGCCTTTTTAGATTCTGTGAAAGCTTTAAACTCCTGTTAAGAATGTGTAACCAGGTTTAGAATTATTTTGTTTATTATTAATTCATAAATATAAACTTGGTTAAAATATAATTAATGATTGATTTGAATAAATTTTATTACTTATCAAACCACCATTATGTTTTTAAGGGTGGCACCATTTTACAGTGTTTAAGCATGCGTGCCATCATATTGTTTATAGTGACAATGTCATGGCTGGCTTTGTGGTCATGATGTGTGATGTCATGTCGGATGAATGATGTTGTCATTATGTTGCCAATATTTATGATGGTGGCATATAAGGCCATGCATTTAATTTATGGACTTCTCTATAAAATGTTACTATGACATCAGAAAGGGAGAGAAACCATATTTGACCAGGTTCAGCTTGTTTGACTGTGGTTGTTGCCTCTTTGTTTTGTTAGTACTAGCCCAGTTCCATCATTGTTGTTCCGGTGCAGATCTGAACCGTATACTGACACATCCTTCAGATTGCCCTTAAAACAATCTTTGCCAAAATGTATGAGTTTGTGACTTGTAAGCATATTACTGGACATCTGATATTTCTATTTTTTTTTGTTTTGTTAATAGATATTGTTTGTCATTTTTCATGTTGGGTTTCTATTGAAGTTCATTGTATCAGTAATTTTGTGTTCTTTCTTCTCCATGAAAACATAGCTCCATCACTACAAACAACAGTTATGATTTTTGTATTTGTTACTTAAGCCTTCCGGGCGGACCGGAAGTGAATGCTGGCGTCTCTGTCTGCCGCTGCTTGCTGGTGTTCTGTTTGTGTACTTTTTCCTGGTTGTTTTTTACTTGTTTTTTTTGCCTTTTGCATCGGATTTTCCTTCGCCTTTGCATTTGATTAAAAACTGATAACACGCATTTGCATTTGCGTCCCTTGCCTCCTTCGGCCTCAACACGAGCCCTCGTAGAACTGTTCTTTGCTGGCTGCAACCTGTGTGGGTAAGTGTAAACTTTCTCATTGTTTCTCTGTAACTAGCTTTGATGAATAGGTGGTTGAAACTGCCCCTTGTCAATTTCTGAGTGCTTGTGGAAATCCCAGAGGGGACAGTCTACTGGCTAACATGTTATTTTAATTGGGCCGAGTAGGTACAAAAGGGTTACATTGCTTTGCTTCCAATCTGGAATTTGCTTGGGTGACTTCTGGAAATTCACTATGATAAGCCTCAATTGGTTGTCATGGATTATTAAGTCTGCTTTTCTATCTAATTGAGTCACATCCTCAAAGCTAAAATATTCATCAGATGAATTGTATCGACTTCGATCAAACTATGAAGTGCCTGCTGATCTCTTGCTGCACCGTGGCATTCTCCGACGACCAAAGTACGTTCACAGAGTTTGTCGTCGTCGTTTTTGCCTCAGCAGGAGTAGCAGCAGGTCTATTCCTTCAATTTGGTCTGAAGGATGCACATATCTACGTACTTCTGAGTGATGTGCTAATCACAACATGGTGATTCCTTTGGTAAAATCACTGGAATATATGTCCATAGACGCTTTGAAGTTTGGATTATTTAATACTCGATCTATCTCTAACAAACCTCTACTGATTGGTGATGTTATCATAGATACTAAGATGGACTGTTTATGTCTTACTGAGACCTGGCAGCAACCCGGTGATTATTTGCATCTAAATCAAGCGCTCACTCCAGAGTTTGTCTGCATCCCCAAATACCGTTCTTCATAATATACCGTAAGGACTTAAAACTGTCACCGATACCTCTTCCAGCGTATCCATCCTTAGAACTGTTAGCTGGAAAACTCAACGGACCTTCACCTATTATAATTGCTGTTTTATATAGACCTCCTAAATTATCAAGTGTTTTTATTGCTGAACTTTTCACTGTTTTAACAACTTTGTGTGCAATGTCTGCTAATGTCATCCTCATGGGTAATTTTAACATACACATTGACGTGCCAACTGATGCACTGACAAATGATTTTAATGAAATTCTTGACTGTTTTAATTTAATTCAATATGTCAACTTTCCAACTCATAACAAGGGTCATCTTTTATACTTAATTTGCTGCTCTAATGTCACACTTCACAATCTTATTCTCACTGAATTACCTATCTCAGATGACAGAATGATCACATTTGATGTTAGCTTACCTCTCAGTAAATCAAAGGTTCCACGTGTAATTTTATTCCGTAATGTCAAGCATGTAAACCCAGAGACCCTTATAGATTTATTGCAATCCCAGTCTTTTTCTCCTTCCGCTAACACACCATCGGAATAAGTAGACCATTACAATGCTGCTCTGTCCTCTGCCTTTGATACACTTGCGCCCTTAAAAACACAGACTGTCTCATTTATTCGCACTGCTCCCTGGTTTACATCTGAACTCTGTCAGCTCAAAGCCTCGGGCCGACAGTTGAAGCGCCTAGCTAAAAAGACGGGTCTTGTTGTACACAAGGAAGTGTATTCAGATCACATGTTAAAATACAAAAATGCTCTCTCTGCTGCCAAAACTGTATATTACTCTAACATTATCAATACAGGAGAGAATAATACTAGAGCTGTTTTTTCTACAATGAAAAGGCTAATTACATCATCAGAAAGTGCTGTTTACCGTAACCTCTCTGTTAAATACTGCTGCACTTTTTCGGATTACTTCAACTCAAAAATTGAAAAAATCCACCAGCAACTTGCCTCCTCTATTCCTGCAGAAAATGACATACTCTCCGCTATCACCCATGTTCCCTTACCAACCACCCTATTCTCAGATTTCAGTTTACCAGCTGAAAATAATATCTCACAGCTTGTGACAAAATGTAATTCTTCCACATGCCAATTAGATCCAATACCTACAAGCTTTGTTAAGTCTTGTCTGTCTCATATATCCCCCATGATAACTACTATAGTTAATTCTTCCCGTACTACAGGCATGGTCCCCCTCTCACTAAAAACAGCCTCAATTACTCCAATTCTGGAAAAACCTGGTTTAGACCCAAATATCCTTAACAATTATCGGCCTATTTCAAATGTTCCATTTATATCCAAAATTCTTGAAAAGATAGTTGCCTCCCAACTCCAGTCCCACCTTTCAAAAAATAACCTTTTTGAACAGTTTCAGTCTGGGTTTCGCCCTAAATACAGCACAGAAACTGCCCTGGTCAAAATCACAAATGATCTTCTCCGGGCAGCTGACATGAGACTTTTATTAATTCTTGTGGTTCTTGACCTCAGTTCTGCATTTGACACCATATCTCACCAGATACTTTTGAAATGTCTAGCTAGTCTTGGAGTCTGTGGCCTTGTCCTCCAATGGTTTTCTTCCTACCTCACTGATAGGAAGCAATTTGTTAAAATAAAGGGCTGCAGGGTTCTGTTTTGGGGCTGCTTCTATTTCTCATTTATATCTTCCCAATAGGTAATATCTTCCGGCACCATGGTATTAAGTTTCTTTGCTATGCTGATGACACACAGCTATATCTATTCATTAAATCCACTTCTGTTTTCCCCCCAGATGCCCTTATAGCATGTCTCCAAGACATAAAGACATGGATGACTCACAATTTCCTCCAACTAAACAGCAATAAAACTGAGGTGCGCCTCATTGGCTTTAAATCTACACTTGCTAAGGTTAATCATTATTCTCTTTTAATTAACAATATTAACACAAACTTCTCTTCCCAAGTTAAGAGCCTGGGAGTTATTCTTGACAGTACTCTCTCTTTTTCTTCCCATATAAATACCGTTTCTCGGACTGCCTTCTACCATCTCAGAAACATTCGCCCTGTTCTTACCCAGCACAATACTGATGTATTGGTTAATGCCCTAGTCACCTCATGTATAGATTATTGTAACGCTATTCTATCTGGCATTCCACAAAAACGTATTCATCGCTTAAAGCTGCCAGGATAATAACCTGTTCTAAATCCACTGAACATATTACACCTATTCTCTCTCAACTTCACTGGCTCCCTGTTAACTACAGAATACAATACAAAATACTGCTCTTAACATTTAAAGCTCTCCACAACCTTGCTCCTCCCTACCTCACTGATCTCCTCCAGATTTACACTCCCTCTCGCTTACTCAGATCTTCATCTGCAGCTCTACTTTCTGTACCACACGTCAAACTCAGTTTAATGGGAGCTCGAGCATTTTCTCATAGTGCTTCTCAACTCTGGAATTCTCTTCCCTCTCATATTCGTCAGCTTGATTCAATAGCACAGTTTAAAACTACCCTCAAAACTTTTCTTTTCAAGATGGCATATCAATTGTGAATTCTACACTGTTACTGCCTGGCATATTTGTTTGTTCACTAATTATTGCTTTGTGATTTATCATTTTCTTGTTTTTATTTTATTAATTGTTGTTTAACTCTATTGTAAGGTGACCTTGAGTGATAAGAAAGGCACCTATTAAATAAAATGTATTATTATTATTATTATTATTATTTAAACAAAACCCTTCATTTCTTGTTCAGTAATTTTTAAACTTTTAGTCTCCATGGCATGGCATAAAGTCCATATCATAATCACTTTTGGCTAAGTTTTGGATTCACCTCCACTATTACTTGACAATATACTTGCAACAGAAACGTTAGTCTAGAACTCCCTCTACTAGACTCTTGTGTTCCTGTAGCCTTGGCCTGGCAGTCACATTAAGACAGCCATGTCCCCTTGGCAGCCCACGTCTGACTATCCTCCTAAAAAGCCAATGTAATCTCTGCATCTGCTGCCCTTTGTCATCCACAAGGTCTTAGTATCAGGAACAATTAACTTCTTACCCTTTTAGTGCTATGTGGAACCATCACCCATTTTCTCCCAAGTTTCCCTTCTCTAACCTTCCTGGTGCATTCAACACAGTGTCAGCGTTTCCCACATCCCAGCAGTGCCCTTTCTCTTGAAATGTCATATGTGTGTTTCACTTCTATTGAGGGTTTGCTCAGCTCTTCCTATGTGTATGTCAGTTTCCTGCCCAAACCCATATCATTTACCAACCACAAAGGTTTTTATACTTGAATTATTGAATGGGTTTTATATGAAGTATTATTACATTGACAAGAAGCCAGTAAACGCTGTCTTTCTGCAATAAAAGGTACATTATGTCTTCTGTGATCTTTCGAAAGAAATGGAATTCTAAATATTGTTACTCTGTCATTTTTACAGAACACACAGGTGTTTACAGTTATCACTAAATATTTAAGACCCATCGGTGTTTATGCAGACAGAACATTGTAGGAAGCCAATTTTCTCAAAGCACTTGACTTGTCTGGTGACTCATTTTACAGGTTGCAAACTTTCAGAGGTCATGGCATGTTTTCAGCAGCAGGATTTAGAAGAAACAGTTTGAATTGCCACTTAAAGAACTTTAGTGACTTGAAGAAAAACAAATACAGTTTTTAATGTTTTACATAAGGAATGATCTGACTTCAGGGTAACATCTTAGGTTTCAATTTAAAAGTAGTTTTCCCCTTCTACTCTATCACTATTGTACCGCTAACTCACAATATCTTCTTAAAGTCATTAGCAACATTTTCTCGTATGTTTTTCTGGTCTCAGCAATAAATACTGTGTGCTCAGAGTAAAAAGTCTTTGGCCTATGACCTATGGAGCCTTTTTTTTTGTTTTATAATTGCTAACCGGAATGAAATGACAGACCTGTAAGGTGTTGAATGGTCATGCATGTAGCATTAAAGTTGGGTGGTCAGTTGGCCAGTATTTCTAACAGTGCAGCTGATGCTTTTCTGTGGTAGCTGCATCTCCAATAACATATTAAGCTTACTGTACAAAGGATGATGGACAGAATAGGCTAATCACAAGGGCATTTTTTATGAACACCGTAAACCTTACAAATTTTTAATATTTTATTAAAGTCTCACATTTCTGCTGCAAGTTGATGTAAATTGATCATTCCGAATCACTCAGTATAAGTGAGTGTTGGTGTCTGTGTGAATGTGTCCCAAAATCAACTGGTGTACTATCCACTGTTGGTTTATTTTATTCCTCATGTTAGTAGCGTAGGTACTGGTTCTCTATGACCTTATAATGGAAAAAAATTTGTTTAGAATATAAATGGATCCATTTTTATCTGAAAATATACCCATAACTGAACTTATGCACTTAGCAGTGACAGTCACCGAAGGGTTACCTAATTAAGCATTGCTTTTATGTCTTTGTATTCTGTTTCACTAATGTACTGTAAATCACATGTTTAAAAAAAAGACTTATTGGCCACTTTTCTTTCAGGCAGAAGTCAAAGTTCAGTATGAATGAAATGAAAATCAACATCCCTGTCTTGTTTTCAACTAATAAAATGCATTTTTTAATCTTACACACTTGTAAAATGGAATAATGCCCCTTTGGCTACTTCAGTTTAAAGAAATAAAAAATGTAGGACATTTCACATTTATCCACTCACTTTTCAAAAGAAATTAAAAAAATATTAAATGTGCATTTATCTATCTATCTATCTATCTATCTATCTATCTATCTATCTATCTATCTATCTATCTATCTATCTATTAAATTCCACATTTAAGTTCTGCTTTTATACTGTGCAAGAGTAGCAGTTACCCCCCCCCCAGATTTGAATGAAAATGACATACAGAAATCCCTAAAAACCCACAGCCACTTTTTAGTCAAAGTGCTGAAGCAGAATCGTTGGCCAACAGTATGCAAAAAATGTTGCTGTCCATGTTATTTCATCCCTTTCAATCTTAAGCTGTGCCAGTGTTTTATTTAAAGTACTTTTTACAAGAAATTAATTATTGTGATTATTTGTGGAGGTATAGCATACAGTAGTAGTTTATAAAAGAAGTAGCAATTGTGGCATTGTCATGTATATGGAGTACAGTGAAATTCTTTATTGAATGTCCAACCAATATAGATCATGTTGCCACTATTATATCTATTATATACAGTAAAAGGCAATAAATCCATGTTTTCATCCACCTCTTCAATGTACTTGGGCCATTACAGAGTCGAGGTGTGCTGGAACTTATCACACTCGCACAACCACCCATAGTTATTTATTTTGACTAATCGGTTAATCAAATGCTAATGACTTTAGGAAGAAACCAGTGTACCCACTTACACACTGACTCAGGCAGAAAACAGGCCAAGAAAAGAGCACTAGACCCTGAGGTAACCATCACAATAAGTGATTTGTCATTAGGTGCATATTGTGATGTGTTTGGTAATGTTACAGTACACAGCTCTTGTGAAAACCGGGAGCTCTAAAGAAACAGTTAACTGTGAGGACATTCCAAAAAAAGGAATATTGGGCTATTTCTCCAAACGTTAGAAAAAAAAGTCATTTTAAATTGTTCTCACAGCATAAAAGTAGAGGTCTAAATTGCATTACTTCAGGGTAGAAGTGGACATCAGACGCTTTTTGACATTTACACTCCTCTAGCAGTAACTGTAAAATTTAGAGTGACTTTCTGAGTTTGCAAGGAATGTAAACTGATGTCAGTTTATTGTACATATACAGGATGACTCATCTAAGGGATGCTGTTCCCCACGTACCTCTGTATGCATAGCACTGCGTCTTGTCATGGCTTTCTAACAGATGGGCTATTGAATGCCTTCATTGGGATTAGACTGAATTCCACTTTAAAATCTGTATCACTGTGTTTTTTCTTTAGAAAAAAGACATAGGAAGGAGGAGAAAATGCTGGAATATGCGAGGAAAGAGGGGATGCTTGTCTTGCTGCATTCCTTTATTGCTAACATCCCATTCCTTGTTAAAAAAATGAGAAACTCAAATACACACACACACATGCACAGATATGACTCATTTACTGTATTTTCAAAATGAATAATCAAGATTTCTAGGGCATAATTAGGTATTAAATCCTTGTTTGCTTTGACATTTCATTTACTCGTTACAACTATGCAACTGGGTGGGTTTGTGCATGGGCTCTGCCATGGACTAATGCCCTGTCTAGGGCTGATTCCTGTTTAAAGATCATGCTTCTGAGATATTCTTTGGCCCACCCTCACCTTGAAATGGAACAAACAGGTCTGAAAATGTAATGTTATTACATAACATGCATTACGTGTTCTGCCCAGGAACTTGTAATAATTTGAGACTGACAATTGTAAAGAAACATTTCTCGTTTGCTTTAATATATATTTATCATCATATTTATTTGGCATATTGTTTTTAAATTTAATAAACAGAAAATAACTGTTAACAGCTTATTTATTTTAACATGAATATGTGCATGGCGACAGATAAGGAAGGTACATGAAAATGCAGAATACGGCACACAAAAAATTGTAGAAAGACTCGTTTCTTATAGTGCTAGGAGCGCTAACTAGCTTTGTTGGCAGCCAGCCCAGTTTTACCAACACCACATACCACATCTTGCTACTTCCCATCTGCTACTTGGGCAATCTGCTTCCCACCAGCAAGTCATTGTTCTTAGCCATCCAACTGTGAGCTTTTGCGATATTTCTGTGACTGGAGCAGACAGAAATGATTCACGCATGCCCAGCAACAGACACTTTGGTGTCTGTTGATGAGGATGACAGTTCCCTACTCTTAAATAGTTGGCCAGTTGCATTGTGGACAAACTGTCACGGTTGTTTAAACAGATAATGGCGACCTTCTTGACTTGTCATATTTTTTTAGTCCAATATGGAAAATGTACCTGTCTAGGATTCATAAGTATTTCCCATTGCTCTGAATATTTCACTTGGCAGAGCACACTGTGGCTTAAGAATTGATTGATATCTATAAAATAAAGAAATGAATGTTGAAAATAATATTTTTTATGTTTGCATAGTAAAGATATGAAGATATGATCAATACAGTATAGCAATAGCTGTCTATGAATAAAAAAATAGTTATAGATACTTTTTTACTGGTATTACCGATGAATGTGCCATAACAGTTTATAATTCAACATGTAATTCATTGTCACCTGCCTTTTGTTTCTTAAGTAAATCCAGTAATCCACAATTTGCTAGATGTAATTATTCCAGTTTAAGACATCCTGAAATTCAAGACATATCTGACCAGCATCAAACAATAGGCAGGAACCAACCTGAGACAAGATGCAAATGGACTAGAGGGCACTCATATGCATTTAGCCATGTTTACTGTTATAGGTTCAGATTAGCTGCTAATTAACCTTACACATGAGTATTTGGGATGCAGGCAGAAAACTGGAATCCTGAGGAAAAGTCCACATGAACAGAGGGAGAATGATAAATTCCATACTGACGAAGACCAGGTCAAGATTCCATCTTCCTGGAGCTCTGAGGCAGTAGTGCTACACACTGTACCCCAATAACTCTCATTACAGATAAATATTAAGATTTTATAAGGTAGTTGTATTTTATTATGTTGGCAAACTATTTTATCTTTGTTTTTACTGCGTAATTCCATTCAAAAACCTTCATATGCCCATTCTTCTACTGAGGGTTTTAAAAGCCTTAGCCTGTCCTGTAGAGGTTTTAACCTACCCTGGAATGCATTGCTTATCAACCTGGTAGCACATTTGTTTCTGTGGAAACAAACTAAAGCAAACATGGAAAAAACAGGTCGTGGAAGTCCACAAGGAGGTTGTCCAAGCTCAGAACAGGACATAGTTATAGAATTCAAGTGAGTGAAGGTGGCTATGTCAGCTGCTGTGCCATACTTTAAAGAAATACTATCAGTTAATAAAGTGAATCTGTTTAACACAGTTTCAGAGGTATGGGGAACCAGAACTTTTTTCTGGTATCAAATAATGAACTAACTCAAGCTGGGATTTTGTTGTTCTGGCATAGGGAATACTTACTTAACCAAACTCCATTTAGCCTTTATAACCGTGTTTTTCAATCTTTTCAGCATTGAAACTCAGTTTTTCCTTATGAGTGTCTTTACAACACTCTGGTCTCCCCACCTTTGTGACCTGCTAGGACACGCTGCATGACCAAGAATCCCCTGATGACCCACTACCAATATAAGCAATAGCAACTCATGTACCACAGGTGGCAGAATGTGAGCCAATAGTGGGTCACAAAACAGTGGTTGAGAAACATTGTTTTAATCTAAAGTTAGATGTGCATAACTTGGAGGCCACAGGGAAAAGTTGAATAAAACCCAGGTAGACATGTGGAGGACATGTAGATGCTTCACAGTCATTGACTTAGTGAAGACTGAATTCCATTGTTCTGGAGCTGAGAGACAGCAAAACTGACCCGGTGCCACCATAATGTCCTGTATAAATTATGTAATATTTTATTATTCACAGTCTTTTATTATATAAATGAATTATTAATAATCCCTAGTCATTTTACAAACTGTTAATAGAGTTGGTCCTCCTCTTTTGACAGTCTTCAAGTAAAGAGTCATTTAGAGAATCAATTTCTTCTAAGGTTTAGACAATATACTGGTACTTGGTGAAAGAAGAGTATTTTTCAATGGAAGGTTATCATTTTATTCACTCATATTAACTAAGCCATGATATTTTCCACTTACGGAAATGTAGCATATTTGAAAAAAAGTCATTTTGAGGATAAAAGGAATGTTTTATACATTTATTTCTTTATAAAGCACGTACGTAAGCGGCCTTTTATTTCGCAAGTATAGTTTTAGTTTATAAGTACCAGCATATATTCTACAAATGCATAAAGTTATTGAATCCTCCTTGAAATCTGTAACAGATAAAGCAGGTGGTTAATACATTCACATGAATGTAAAGTGTATTATCTGTTTATACTTTGCATTAGAAGTTTTATTCTTAAATTAATTGAAGTTTTCTATTTAGCTACTTCCCACATGAGCAAAAGAAGTAACAGAATATACCAGGCACACCCTAACCATAATAAAATAAGACATCCAGCTAGCCTCATGCATTAAATGGGTCTACCATAACAGTTTAATTGTAGACACAATCCTTGCGTATATTGGACTTTTTTTCACATGTCTACTTGCAGTAATCCTGAAGCAGAGGTTATTCAGTTTACTGGGAAGGGCAACTCCATTCATGTTTATTGGAAAATGTGGGGGGCGACATTTTTTTGGCAGACAGTCTTATCAATGGATGATCTTGTACTCCATTTTATATTTGTCACCATGTAGTTCGCATCATCGACAAGTTCAGTGACAGAGCATGATTTTCAATCTCACAACACAGCGGGTGAAGTCAGTAGAAAGTGCCAATATTTGATTACTTTGAATTTCTTTATGGTACACTGCTCAGATGTCACATGAAATACAGTAGAAGTAAAGAAAGCTCTCTTATCTAATAGGGAGACAGAAGATCACAGCATTCTATTAACGGAAGCGATGCACAGTATGACACAAGGTGAGAGTGCAACATTTTGACTTGTGTTGGAAAGATGAAGTTGTGCTAAAGAGCTGCTGTCTTCATTAGCAGTTTGCTCTGACACTTCTAACCTTTGTAAACCATAGTTAAACTGTAAAGGAAATAAAAATACATGTGTCTTTTTTTAATAACCTTTCTGTAATTTTTCCAGTTCAGAGGGTATAACCAGGGCATAGAAATATAGAATGTGTAGGCTACCATAAATACACCAACACTTTAGAATATGAACTTTACAGGTTTGCTGTTAGTGTGTTATGGCTATTTAATAAAAAAAGGGATGCTATAAAAGGAGACTATAGGGAGACTAAAGGGACATCAATATTAGAAAAGTCAAATTAAATCCACTGTGATTCAAAAGTTTTAAGGGGTGAATTATTTTTATAGACACTGTAGCTCCTATCCTAAACTGTTATCATGTAAGCATTACTCTGTATTTCTGCTGGGAAAAGTGCTTGTTTCTGTCTTTGGGATTGCTTCAATAAAAAAATGGTGGTCCACATCTGTATCTGTATATACATTATATGTTATAGTGTTATACAATGCAGGTAACACAGATATCCCTCTCTTTCAACAATGTAGTCAAGGTTTAATGACTCCAAAGTCTACCAGGAAGTAATGTTGGTCAAAGAAAACCAGGATCATGGGTGATAATTGCAATTGCAATAGAGAGTTAAAAACACCCATAGGAGCAGCTATGCATATATGGGCCCAAGGAAGCAATGTTGTTACCATCACTTCCATCTATTCATTGATCTGTTCATTTTCAGATCAGGTTTGAACCATTTTGGCTTTGTGTGGGTCTGAAGCATATCTAGAAGCATCAAACACAATTCAGGAACTAACCCTGGACAGACAGCCAGTCCATTTCAGGGTAAGGCACACTCACACACCAGTATTAATTTAGTCAGCAGAATTTAGAGCCATCCATTAGCCTAACACTCATGTCTTTGGCAGGGTGAAGGAAACTGTCAATAAGCACATTTAAACACTAGGAAAACAAGTAATCTGCACAGAGACAGGTATCCAGCCCATTTTTCAGAAGCTGTGACACTGCCCTAACCTGTTTCCCAACACTTCTTATTAGTTTAAATCTCCATTGGTGAGCCATCCCTAATCCATATCTAGTAATTAACAACCTTATTATTGGGTATCTTATAGTCTTTCTTCAAGGATGATATAAAAGTGTGGAGCCCTGACACACTCTGCCCTACTTCTATCTGATTATTCATTTTTAGTACAAAATGTTGGATGTATCCTATCTCACAAATCTCACATTGTACATGATTACATCGTCCTATAGCCCATTTACTGAATGACTTATGAATACCTAAGCAGTTTTTCATTTTAATCTGCTGCATTACATAATGTCTAGGCACACAAACGTCATATTAACATGATGGACCTATTAAAGGCCAAATCATGTTAATATTGCATAAGTTTTCTCAAACTCTTAAATGTCTATTGACTTGAAAAAGCAAATTAATATCAGGGTGATCTTATATGTTCAGTGTACAAGCACTGGTATTTGACTTCTTTGCTTTACACCACCATTTCCACCTGAGAAAACAAGGCCGTGGAAGACAAATGGTTAATTGTCTTTTAGGTCATGAAACAAAAATTACATTCAATTTCAGATGAAAGATTTGTATTTGTTTTTAAGCCCAAGTTCATTGTGCTAAGTGCATATGTCCTCCAAGAAAATGTTGCTCTAAGAGGATACAGTATGTGGTGAAAGGTACCCTCACACTAAATGAAATAGTGCCTTGAATCACACTTGTGGAGATTAAAGTGGGAATTTGTGTGAGATTGCAGAGGCGTAGTTTATGCGCTTTCCCACAATCTATACCCCAGCAGTGCAATAATAAGATGGCAGTATCTGATTACCCTACTCGAAATTCCAAAAGGAAAGTACGGACGTAAAAGATCATGAAGAAGTGAGTGACAGAAAAATGTTATTTATGGCTTGAACAAACTATGTAATTTTTTCTATATATAGTTGAAAGCTGTATGCAAGTCCAAACTTCCTCTCGTATTCAGTACAAAGCAGTGGAGAGAAAATCTGTAGATTTCATTTGAGCAGAAAATCTCTGGGGTAGTTATGTTTGTGTGTGTGTTTGGCCTTACTGTTGTTTAAATGTTTCAGCCAGTATACCAGTTAAAAGACTGCAGACCGGTCCATTTAAAATAGGGCTGTTCTGATTGGCTAAGCATTACCACTTGCAAATGTAAGATCATCATGACCTATGGGTGAGCAGAAGAGTGAGAAAGTGAAAAGGCTGAAGTAGGCAAAGTGGTTGGGGGGGATGGTGACAGTGGAGGGTTCAGTGAGCAAGTGGGCAAGAAGCCAGAGCATGCAAGTAATCAGAATTCCTTTATTTATTTATTTTTGCAAACGGATGCCCGCCAATGTCAGAGGAAACAAATATCTTTTGCCTTCTCTGTGTTTTCAGATGCTAATTGAGCACTTGGGTTGAGTTCAAGAAAGAGTACAGTCCTAGCCAGAGTAAATCTTCAGTCCATTCATGGCGCTTTGCAGTTTTGAATGGGACTTTATAAAATATGCATTTGTTGTTGGGCCCAGAGAGAAAAAGAAGTTCCTTATTTGCAGACTATTTTTACTGCACACTTTAAAAAAATCTTTTTTACGTGTGGATGACTCTTAACTGTGGGGCATTTATAAACTGAAATATTTATTAATTCTTGGTCTTTGTCTTTTAAAGCTGCATTTTATTTGGGGTATTTTAGCACCTTTATTTCTAGTCTGTCACAAACTAAATGTAATGATTAAATCAGGCTCTGAATGTGAGAAGATGCCTCTGTTATTATTATGAACACTGTACACTAAATTGAAAGAAAATTTTCTGATGATGGTTTGATTCTGAGAAAAGCTCCACAGAACATTCATGGAAGAAGCTGGTGTGCTTGCTTATATCACAAAGCTTCTTTTCTGTCTGGAGTGCTGTTAAATTTCCTGCAGTCTGCCATTTCTGACAATGGCAAAGTTGTTTTCATAGCCAACTTGTTTCACCGGGGCAATTTGTCCTCTAACTGACGTGAATAACATGCCATAGTTATAGCCTTTATTTATTTGCCCTTTTATATTCTGTCCTTGTAGATTGTGCACAACAGGGTCATCTTGACACTTAAAGGCCTGGAGACAAAAGACATTAGACTTGTATGACAATTCTGTATTACTTAATCTATTGGTGAAAAGTCTCAAAAGCCCGTTTTATGAGAAATTGTACTAAGGCAAGAGTGTGTTATAATTCACGGCTTGTGTGGAGAGGTGCCAGTGCTGCATTATGTGGATTTCTCTATCTTCTCCATGACAGATCCTGGTTTCTCTAATCCGACTGACAAGATTTCTTTGTAGGAAATCACAAAATCCCTGTGGTGATTCCAGCATTTGCTTTTAAATTTCTGTTAATGCTTAATTAGTAGAACAGCTGCTTACTATTGGCTGAGTAACAATTTTCTAGAAGAACATCACTGAAACAGCTCTCCTGACTCCTTCCATATTCCCGGAAATTAAAACGGCATTGCAGCCAGTATATAAAACATGATTGTGTAAGATTAGTCAGACATCAGTCCAGAAATTATGGAAGAAATTCCAGATTCACACTATGAAAGGCGAAAGTGTTAGTAAGATGGGGGCTAACTGTTTGTTACTCCAGACAGATTCAATTTTATGCTGTCAAACTTTATTTCCAAAATGCACTAAACCCATTGTCAAAACACACTTGAAAAATAAAAAACATAAAAAACATAAAAAAATTAAATAAACATTTGAATTAAATAATGTGTAATTAAACAAAAGTTGACAATCATAAAAATTGAGCTATAATTTAATTATTTCTAAGAAATGATAATAGAAAGAAATCCATGGCCAATTATGATGAATTATAATCATTCACATAGATAAAGAAGCATAAGGTGGTTTAAAAACTATAAAAGCCTATTTATTCATTTGGCTAATAGCTATGATACCTTTGTTTAGTAGTATAAATGCATTTTAATATAAATGATTCCTTATTGTATGTGATTTTACTGAATAATGTCTTGTATAAAATATGGGAACTAATAAAGAATTACTTTTGGAAGCATACTGTCTAGCATTACAGCCTTACACCACTAGCACAGTTCAAATCTCAATCAGGTTTCATCTTCTTCTATCCAAGTCTTTGCTTTGTATTTATATATTTTACCTAATAGTGTGGGCGTTCTGTCAAAAATAAGTGTGCTAAGTTAACTAATAACTCAGCACATAGGAGTACATGCATGAACCATGTAATGGACTGGTGTAATGACATTAGTTGTCTCCTGTGTAGCATCTTATATTGCCAGGATTGACTCTGGCTTCCTACAATGCACAAATTGGATAGAGCAAATTAAGGAAATACAACAATGGATGGATAGCAACGTGTCTTTGTAATTTAAAAAAAAAATGACAAAAAAGATGAAATGCTGGAAATGAAGGGATAAAAGGATGGATGTTGAACACATACAAGCAACATGTCAGAATAAGATTAAAATACAGGCTTGTTTTTTTTTTGTTTGTCCTCCAGTAAGAATTAATTTTTTTTCATTAATTATTAATGAACAAAAAGGAGTCATACATTTTCCTTGTAATGGTAATTAACACATGATCAGACTATGCCAGGGTAAAGCAGACATTTGTGAAATGGATACCTTTAAAAGTCTGATGCAAAATACAGCGCTCCTTAGGCTCAGTCTTTTGGGTATCTTACCTTGTCTATTTGCAATGTCAGATATTTGATGTTTTCAAATTTCAGCTTCCATATAGTCTATGATACACTCTCTGATGCTTGCACAGCAGACATATTATTTATCCCCTTTTGTTTTAAATCCTTTTTGTTCTAAACTGTATACATAGGACATCTCTCTCTTTACAGTGTGTCTCCAAAACTATTTTACAGATGTGTCTAATGTAGTTGCTTAATTTTGAGACAGTTAACATTGTGCATATAATAATTATATTGTGTGTTGACTGGTGCTCAAAATTGGTTTGGCTATTAAAAAAAATGCTGTAGTAGCATGTGTTGCTATTTAAATCACCCAAGAACAATAAGAAAAACAAATATGCATACATTTATAAAGCAAAAGTATCTTAAAACAATTTCATAATTACCCTGTACATGTTGATGTAACAAACTTAATTTACAACCCTCTAATAGGTGTGACCAGATTGCAATTGGCAACGAAGAACAGGCAAATTTAAAAAAAAAAAAATGCAGGCAACAAGTTTTTGGAAAAATAAGCTTCTGGGGTCCATAGTCTTTACCAGTTTATAAATGTGAACTTTTGTTTACCTTGGACAAATAATGGCTGTGACTTTACCGGTTATTCTGTAATGCTGTGCATTGTCTGATGTTATTTGGAATAATCCAGGTGATTATGGATGTTGGGATGAATGGCTTCTTCTCCTCACAATTGTTCTAATGTTCTAATATCCTATAGTATCCATGCCACCATCCTTTCTTAAATCATTGAAGTAGAAGATCATGATTCAGAGAAAAAGAATGATGCAGAATAAAATATAGATTTTCAAATATTTAACAAAAGATCAAGGTCAAATGTCTGAGAATTTGTCATGCTAACATTATTAATACATTAAGGACTTTAGCAGTTTTTCTGTTTCTCCTTAATTTCTAATTCTGGAGCATAGTTTACTTATTAAAAGAGAAGCAAAGAATGTATCCTTTATTTAAATGTACAAAATAAGGTACAGCATTTTAATAATGTGAATTATGATTCTTTTTACAGAGATGTTCTGGATTTATTTTGCCAGTGGACATATGTTAGAAGATTTATTGAATAATATGTCTTACGTCCTAACCAGTTGCAGGAATATATCAATTGGTCTTATCTATAGCAACAACTGTCACAACCTCTTTACAGAACAGTTGTACAAGATGAATCAAATATTGCCAAGTTTATGCTTGAAAGTAAATAGAAGTATTAGAGTAGTCAAAGTGAGGGCAAGGTAACAAGGCATAAACACAAGTGACACCTGTTTAAAAAGAAATTCAGTATTTGGAATGTTATATAGGAGAAGAGGGTCTTTATCATGGATTTACATATGTGATGAAAACAGTTACAAAAGAGTAAGCACTGTGAAGCCAATTTAGCACTTACAGTGAGCAAGGCAGAAAAAATACTGACTGCCGTGGAGGCTAATTATTTTCCATCCATCCATCCATTATCCAACCCACTATATCCTAACTACAGGGTCACGGGGGTCTGTTTGAGCCAATCTCAGCCAACACAGGGCGCAAGGCAGGAAACAAATCCCCGGCAGGGCGCCACCCCACCGCAGGGCTAATTATTGTGTAAGGGTTTCAGAACTTTGTGAAGCATATTTGGCCACTTACAAGATGATAACCATAGATTTGCTCTTTCATGTTTAGGCTGAAATCTTTTTGATTATTTCAAAATTATCAGCCAAAATGATTGTATTTACTTTATCATAATTGAAATGTCTGATAATTTCAGTATTCTGTTCCTCTGGACTGCATTCTTTTTTCCCTTCAAGAATGCCTGGAGCAGTCTACATAGTACATTTAGGCATTCTGGCCTTGCTCTGACAAGTATATCTTTTAAACATTTCTCTTATGACCTTGTGACCAGAAAGGATGGCTCACTTAATCTTCTCGCTGACATTTTTGGACTAGGTAGACGTAATCTGGTCTCACTTCTAGGCCATATACTTGGTGGCACTTCTACTCTTCCTGAAAAAAGAGAAGAGAAAGCTCTAATGTATTTCCTATTTCAGTGGTTCTGAACTCCTTGAATGTGGTCCGAGACAGTATTAATAGACCCTGGATGATATTGGAGAATTAACTTTATATAAAAAAAGAATTCAGAAGATGGGTTAATTAATGTAAAATATGGGCATTGTTATCCATGCTACCCAGGGTTCTGTAGATAACAGTATGGTATAAAAATCATTAGCATTGTTGGTTTAGATTTGCGTTTTTTTGTTTTTTCCTTTCAAATCATGGTCTGGGTACTGTCTGTATGAAGTTTACACACTTCCCTGGTGGATTGTCTATAGAAAAGTCAGTTTCTCTTGCATCCAAAAGAGGTACAGGCTAGTTTGACTGGAACATCTAAAATGCTTTTGCATCTGTAACAGGTGCCCCATACAAGGTTGGTGCCTATCTTCATGTTATCTTGTAATGGAACTAAAAATCAATAAAATGTAGAGATAATTGCAAAGTGACATAAAATGTGTTCTTTTTCTGAATCTTAAAATCTCAGAACAGGATTGTATAAGAACAAGAGTCTATCCCAAGACTTTGTGAATCAGGCGCATGGTATGAATCAGCTCTAGAAGGAGACTTCCACAGAGGCTCAAATACTCTCATTTAGTGCCTCTTTAGAGTGACCCGTCAATCATTCATACATGTCTATATCATGCTGAAGGAAACTGGAAGACACAGAGAAAGCTGTGCTGTTCCTTAATAAATTAATTCATCCATCTAATAACAAGTCTGTTTAATCCACTTGAGAACATCAGATGCTGGAGCCATTTAAATCAAGTCAGGTTTGTTCATAGTGCAATGAAATTCTTACCTGCATGCCGCCTCAAAATAGTTCACATAATACAATATTAACAAAAGACACACTCTATGTTTGGGCTTCCGGGTTGCACAAAAGACAGTCAGGAGAGAATTTGTCTAATAGACTTTTTATTCTCGTGCTTAAAGAAACGATATTGGAGCATTACTCCAGCACACAGCAAACATGACGATTTTGAAGTTGTTTTCTCCACCACCAGTTCCTTCAGATTAAAAGAACTTGAAGGCGTCTTCCACATTTTAAAACCTTCTCTCTGTATAAAAGAAGTGTTGAAACAAAATATGTTACTATATCCTCTGATGCATTACTTAGCCTTCTGAGGCCTACAAAGAGTTCCTTGGACTTCATGGCTGTTTTTCTGCTGTTTGTTCTGACATGCAGTGTGAATTATTAGACCTTTGACACACAGGGCTATGCCTTTCTAAACTACTGTATGTCAAATCAATTCAGTTTGCCATAGGTAGACTCCAATTAAGTTCAAGGCATATCTCAATGTTAAGTAAAGCAAACTGGATGCACCTGATCTGGATAAATAAATACATTTGCATACTTTCCTGAATATGTTTTCACTTTGCCATTAAGGTCTCTTTATTGTAGATTTATCCATCTAAAAAGAAATCTAAAACACGCTAAAGTGTGTAGAAAGTTACTTTCTGAATGTACGGTATATCGTAAGTTTAGTAAGTGTTACACAAAACGACCAGATTATACCAAAGGCCCAGGAAGTTATTAGGAACTTAATTATGGATAATTCTGGTATCAGATTAAATTTAGGATTTTATGGTATGCAGGGTGGCAGCCAAAAAACTAGCCTGGTCTTATTGTCAGTGTTATTACATTTTATTCATATTAAAAGAGAAACAAATGTTACATTACACTTATTATTATTATTGTTAAACAATGTCCATGACCATTTTAAAGGCTGTGCTGAAAATGTTCTCCATTGGCAGCAATGCAAAGTTTTATACACTGTTAACATATTTGTTAAAACATACGTTAGCCTATTACGGTGATCAGCTTCTTTCCATTTGATTTTTAGTGTTAGCAAAAACCTTTTTTGTAGTAGTCTCATGGGGCCAGGCATAATCTCGAACTAAAATACACATCTGGGGACAACTTATTAAAATGTTTCTAGTGAAAAGTGGTAAAACCTGACACTAAAATGGCTTTGCCCACATGGTTTCTTCCTAAGATTCTACTCCCAGTTTCCTCCAGTCCATGCAGTTTAAATGGCCGGGGATTTGGGGAGAGGGCAAAAGAAACTCAACAAAAAAGCTTGATAGTGAGAGAAAATAAAAAGCTAAAATTGCTGGTATTAATTTAGAAGTTCAGTCGCATATGGTGACTGAAGCTTCATGATTAATTTGTATAGTGTAATGAGCGTGGCAATGGTAGACGCAAGCACACACACACAGAGCACTTCACCCGCTTGGCTTCACACATTTGAGAAGTGCTTCTGTCTGCCATAGCTTTCAGTCATTTTGACTACTGCATCACTACATGGCGTAATAGCAGCACATAGGGTTTAGATAAGCTTTGTTGGTCTATTGATGTGGTAAGTTGTTTTGGTCCTATTCTGATATGACATGTTTGCATTTCCAGTTAGACAGTAATGTTAACTTACTTTAGTTATTTGTTTAGCTGTACAGTCAGATTTGTTGATTCTGTTGTTCTGAGTGCCCAAATCTTCATCTCCTGTGGCTCTTCATTATCAACTCTCTTAACAACAGTCCTTTTCACCTCCTTTTGGCTTTGTGCCCTCCACCCACACATTTTTCTGTTTAATAGTGGACTTTCAGCTGGAGAAAGTTTATCGTAATCAGAAACTTTCTCTCTGTCAGTCAGGTTAACAATTGCATATATATATTATATATTTGGCTCTGTGAGACACCTAGGGTACAGACACAAGTGTTTCTTATTTTACATGCATTGCACACAGAACCGGCACTATACTACTTGTTCACCAGTTGCTGAACTGTGCATTTTGGAAGACCATTCCCAATGGGATTTTTTTTCCTCAAATCCCTTATGTGTCAGATAGAAGGATTCTGTACAAACATACAACTCTACATATAAAATAAACTATTCCAATGAATAAGTCGCATGTTCTCTACAACAGCTATACAGATAACTGATCTAATAAAATGAAACCATAGAGGAACTTCACCTGAATACATTTGATGTTTCTGAGAGCTGGTCAGGGCTTCTTACTGTACATGGGACGATCTTTACATGCATCATCCTATAAATGTAAAAAAAAAATGGGGACGGAAGGGTCAATTAATATATTCATACCAGTCAAGCATTATAGCAAATGAAAATTGGAAAGGATTCCTCAAGGACTCAGTTTTCTTTAGTAGTAAACAGTAACTCTAATCAAGCACAGGCAGTGCAAACATGTCATATGCACTTGAGTGTGTTACAAAAAGTCAAGGTGTAAATACTGTCCCAAATTGTGAATACTTCATCACAGATTAACAGTTTTTCATTGGCTGCATTAGGCAGCGGAAAATGAATATTATAATTATGTTAACTGTAATAAAATTCGAAAGATTTTAAATCAATACAAATCAATTGCTAATAATAAACATATAATTTAGAAACATGTTTAGAGATAAGCAAAAAAAAGTCAAGATAATTTTTTAAAATTCCACCAATAGCATTTCACTCATGTGACTCAAATCTGCCACCACAAAGCCAGCTATTTCCTGTGATAAATAAACTTGCACCAGTAATTATTAGGGTTAATTGCCAGATACAAAGGGCTCAAGTGTAGCCAGGTCTAATTAGAAGTACAGGCGGCTTCTCTTTAAACAGAATGTCAAAAGAAAGGCTGTAGTCTGTCCATGTGGAGCGGTGGATACAATGGCTGTGTGCTGAATGGAAACTCAGTGATGACATGGAGGGCAAAGCTCACAACACTAATATGAAAAAACAGGATGGCCTTTTAGCAAAGATACTTAAGAAAATCTGAGGCCCTGAATGGCCTCATTGACACAAGACGGGGACACCATGAGAGGAATCTAAATGTAGACAATGTATTATTACGCTACATGTATGACTTAATTCACATACATTTGAAAGAAACTGAGCATCTGATCTACTTGTGTGATGTCATCTACACCAGAAAGCTGATCCAAAACTCGTATCGAAATAAATGGAAATGTAGGCACTACAACAGTGTTAAAATGAGATGAAACCATTTTCCATATTTGCCATAAGGCATGTGAAAAATTAAATGTAATTTCTAGCCAGGTAGTCACTACTTGGCTAAAAGCTATTTCCCAGTAGATGTATGAGAAATACAAAATAGATTGATAGACTAAAAGTGAAGTTATATTAGAGGCAAAATTAAACAGATCTCCACCACACCTTTTTCTGAAAGTGACAAAATATTATAAGAGGCTATTGATCATTCATGCCTTGGCATGTGCTTGCATCAGTCAAGGTTTTACTTGATGTAAAACCACATGAAAAATGTGATTACATTTAGTGAAGAAATCAATGCATGTAAAATAAAAAAAAAAATAAAAAAAAAACATACTTTCTTGCATTTTTCATCCTGCTATCTATATGAATTGAGCTAAGTAGCCTTAAGAAATGAATGAATGAATGAACGATGTGACCCTAAATTCAGATCCTGGCCTGTTTACTGTCTGTGTGCATTTGCATGTTCTTCCTGTTGGTTTTCTCTGGGAGTCTGTTGGCCTCTCATGTGTTGAGTAAATTGATTTAACGATTATAAACTTGTGATATGTCAGTGTGGTTAGGTTTGTGCATGAGTGTGCCGTGCCTTTCAGTGGTGCTCCATCTGAAGTTGGCTTCTGTCATCAAAACTATGCAATTATTTAAAATAACACATTCACCAATGGATAGATGGGTATATTATATCTCCAAGTAATGTTGTTGGGTGGAGTTGTCTACATTAATTGTAAAGTGACGTATTGGAGGGTATGCTGATAAACTTTAATAGAAGAAGCCTATACTTTAGGTTTGTGTGGTATTCCGGTACTGAAAAAGTACCAAAAAACCTAATTTTAAATAGGGAACAATACCAGCATTATACTAAATTCAGTTCTGTAAGTAGAGGGTTGAGGACAGGCACTTTATGCTCTATCATATATCATCACATTCTAAACAGCAATTGGGACCACCTGCTTTTCAATATAATATACAGTATGTTTGTCCTCACAGTCTAAACGTCTACGGGAGCAGCCTGACGCCCTTACACATGCTCCTAATCTGAACAGCTAGCTGCTACCTATCTGTCCGAGGAATTTCTCTGGGCATCTGTTATTCACCCTTAATTATTGTCTCACATGTTTAAGGCCTTGTTATGCCCTACCTTTTTTTCTCATGCTTCATTGTCCACCCTGCACTATGCATCTCTATTATGGTCTTGTAAATAGCATTGTGAAAAAGACCCACAGTTCTGAAATACAGCTAGATTTCATGTTTAGAAATGCCTACCTTCTGCTGTACTAAATTGCAGAAACAGTGTCCATCAGGTCATCTGTTTTACAAATGTACTTATTCTACTTCAGGGTTGTATGGTTCTGGAGCCTTTCCTAGAAGTATTATATATTTGGCAGGATCTTATCCTGGGGAGAAAGCCAATCCATCATAAAGCACAATCATGGACACACCCACGCTTATTTAAAACATGATAATTCCCAGTTGCCAATTAACCAAACATGGGAGTCTTTAGTATGAGGGAGAATAGCAAAGTCTCCAGATAACACTTAAAACAGACATGAAAAGGACATGTACAGTATACCCCACACAGAAAATAAACCCATGTATTCTGAGTACTGACAACTGAGTGATTCCTTGCACCCTAAGTTTGACGCTCTTAAAAAGATGTACACACACACACACACACACATACACAAACCCTATCGATCAAAGCACTGGTTTTTCATTGATGCCTAGAGTGCTTGTCACTCCTCACTACTCCAAAAAGAGACTCACTGTCTTCAGTGTAAACAGCATTTGGGTTTTCCCAGTTAGGGCCCAGACCTAAATGGTACTTTGGTCGCCAAGAATATCAAAGACACATGTAGGTAGATACACCCTTTACTTATATGCTATTTACCAACCAAGTATGTTTAAATTCTACTTCACTGTGCTTCATTTGGAAGTCCTTCCTCAGCCTGATAACCCTGTTGGAAAAGGAAGCAGCAATCTCCCCTACACTAGGTGCTCTGTATTTACTTTATTACTGCAATCATTTTAGATAGAATAACAAACAATACCAATTTAAAAGCAATCTGATATTAATTAAAATAATACCAATAGAAGAAAATGTGGTTGAAAATATAAATAGATAGCTAAGTCTGGATGTATATAATCTTACTTTACAATCTTATAATCTCGGTGGCTTTTAGATTCATCAGTCAAGCTGATGCATGAATTGTGTTCTCCGATGCTGATGAAATTGTATCTCTTTTTGTGACGTATTTCTGACTCTGCTATTCGTCTCTGTCCCATTTGATGGGCCGTTACTTATGTAAGAAATTCACATTGAGTTCCAGGCTTTGAGATATTACATACCTATGACTGGCTAGCTATCCTCGAGTCTCATTTTTAAAACTTTGCATAAATTAGCGTATAAAAATTAGCTTACTCTAAAAACTGGTAAATTTCATGCAAACAAAAAAAATCTGATTCATAAAACGTTGCATATGCACATATCATCTAAGCAATTTATTTATATAAATCACATTCATCTTACAAATGTGCATATGTAAGTGCACATCAAGCCCTGCCCAGTTGCAACCCTGTAACATTTAATTATTATACTGTATATGTAATCTATTCTTTTAGTTAATTGCAGGGGTATTAATAATTGTAACTTTCCTAATTAGACAGGAATTATACTTCCCTGTTCATCTTTAATGGGAGCTCTGGGCTTATATTTCTGTAGCCAGAAGTGGATTGTTAGGAGTGGTTTTAGTGACTGCCAGGTGAAAGTCTTCCTTCTTACACCAGATACAAGCATTTGCATCTATGATCGAGGACGAATCTCTTAACACAGAACTGTACTGAATATCCAAGAGCTCATCCTCAGCACAACAGTACATATGATCCTCTTCTTTTGTGAGAAATGGGTCCATCACCAATGCGTCTTTTGCAACATATTGATGGAAATCAGAAAACCATGATTTTTTTTCCTCCTGTAGCCTCTCAATGTAGAAGGTGAATTCTCACACAAAAGTGCTCCCTTCTCCAGGTAGTTCATTCTTTTTTCAGCTTTTCTTACACAATCTCCTTGCTTTCCATAATGGTTGCCTCTGCATCCTGAATGCACTTGTTTGTCTCACTGAATAGCTTGCATATATATCATCAAGATATGAGGTGTTCATGACAACCTCATCCATCATTTTGTCTGGCAATTTTTGGCTGAGGATGGTCAAGAAATCATTTACCTTACTTTCTAGTTCAATGAAAGGTTCTAGCATCTCACACCATAACAGACAGTGCACCTCATTGTGCAGGACAAATGTTTCTTGGGTGCTCCTTGCCTTTGTAAACCATTGCAAAGATGTATCCGTTGATTGGCAAAACTCTTTTAAAGTTCACTATTATCACTGCAATTGTTAGTGTTTCATTCTGTTTCTCAAACAGGTGTTTGTTTGCTAGGGCTTGTTGGTGCAGATACTTTCAGATTTTGGATAATGGAATACTTTGTTTCTCTAGATGGCTATTGGAGTCCTTGTTTTTCGTTCATCACTCTATAACTTCTTCAGGACAGCACACAACTGAATTATCATAAGGAAGGCTGTGCTTTATAAAGTACATATCAACTATACAGAAATAGCTTCTCTTTCTATGGTTGTGCTCAGATTTGCAGACATATGTACATATGTCTTGCTTTAAGTCTGTACTGTAAAAGTACTATAAGAATAGCTTAATCTGCCCATTTGAATAGTAAAAAGACATGTTTTCACTTTTCAATGTGCTCTCAATATTTCCCACCAGTCTTTTAAGTCTGTCTTTCACTCTTTTACTTTAGATAGCAGTATAGTTTTAACTTGTCAGCAAGTTGTGGCCCACACATTATTTAATACATTAAATACACTTGACAAATTACTATGAGTCTCCTTTTTCAAAAATTTCTATTTTATAAATTCTATACATTTGTACGCCTCAAATCAAGTTGTCCTTTGGACTTCATGTAAAGCCAAGGTTGGGAAATGCTTTCTTTAAAGGACTCTCAAATGACACTGACCTTCCATGATAGTTGTGACTAAATCTGTCTACCCTGTGCTTGAGTAATATTTTTATTTTGGTTACTTTTTGAAGCCAAAATTAGTACCAACTCTTACTGAGGGTTAATATCATGAAGCCATGCTACACCATATTATAGTGTATTTAGTAGCTTGCTTTTACTTAGAAATTTGAAAAATCTACAAATTAAGCAGTAGAAGAATAATCTGATCTGAATTAAGGTTATTTTCAGAGTTTGTGCAATCTCTATAATTATGATAGGCACACTTAATGAATAAGACTGGCATGGTTACCTGGGAGATTTAAAGGAAAACATCTATAGTCTTCATTTTAAAATGCGGCTGTTATTGTTCTGCTCTGTGTCTTTATTTCTGCACACTGCACTGATAGGTTTGCCTGAGGAAGAAATGAAAAATCTGCACCGTAAAGTTTTCATGAATCATTTATAAATTGATCTTTAAAGGTCTTTTTAAAATCAAATATTTTTAAATACTTTGGAAATTCATGTAATGGTGTTGTATGTGGTGATGTACTATTGCATATTATTCAAGTTTATTGGAAACCATTAAATCAGCACAAGTGGCAATGACAAGAAATAGATGGTGGGATATTTACAAGCTGCTTTGTTTTCTCAGCAGACTATTATCCTGATCTGTGCTGCTGTTCTGTGATGAATAATTTTAAACTGTGAATCCACCTTCTTTTACACATACAGAAAACTGACTTTTATTGTGTATATAAACGTGATTGAAGAATTCCTTCCCAGGAAACAAAGATACAATAAACAATGGCTTTAAAGTTTCTTATCAACTGAAAGAAAGCATATATAGTAAAACAACTAAAATTAATGGAATGTTTTCAAGTCCTCTAGCATATATCTTTTTTGACAACTAAATTAAAAAATAAACCAACACATCAGGCTGTTTAGAACAAAGTTTAAGCCTGACTATAGGAGCTGCTGGATGTTATACAGCCAATATCCCTCTCAATCACAGACTTAGGTTTGTCCTCCCTTTAATGTTGTCGCCTTGTGTTTTTCCAGCATCTTCCACTTCCACACGCTTTCTATCCTAGCTCTAAGTAGGTATGAGTGTCCCCTTTCTTAATTAGCAGGGAACATTACCCAATTTGTCAATAACATGGCATTTTAGTGTATATATTAAACTATATTACGATTTATTTTCTAGCATGCTTGTCCAGTTCCTGGTCACAGTTGACAGTCTGCCCAAGTAGAAAAGGGAGCAAGATAATGCAGCAGTTCTAATACTTTGTATATAAAAATACTACAACATTCTTACAATTCAGACTTTGTCACTTGTGAAGGTCAAAATATAGAATTTTTAAGTTTCTCTATCTTCTATCTATGTACATCTCATGGATGACACTTTAGATCTCACAAATGAAAAATTTACACATATGAATGCGGTGAATATTGTCATGCATATGCGTCAGAGGATCACCTTCCGGGCTTATCTGAGATATTTAGTGTAACACAACCCTGACATGATATTTGGCACTGTTGATGACAATGTCATCTCCCTTTCCCTCCACAGTGCTGAGAAGATGCCTAAAGAGTGCAACTAACTCCGACTTCTGGTCAGAGCCCTATAAAGCCCAGATGCCCCAGGACCAAGCAGACCACAGGACAAAACTCCTATGAATTCAGACCTGCTCGAGAGAGCCAATAAACCTTGCCTCAAATGGCTACATTTGAATTGTTTTTGTTTTATAAATCCTTTACTTCACGAATGTGTTATTTTAAGAACTGTTGTTAAATGAGATGAACTGGTTGGAGTCCCAACATTTCCTTATGGAGTCTGCAATTTTTTTACCTGATGACAATATATAGATCGTAACAAACACACACACACGTTAAATTCCAATTTAGACAACCCACATAAAGATATAGATTTTAAGGCTGATGCAGATGAACTTGTTTATAACCATATAACTGCATTCATTTTCATACTGTATTTTGGCATGCAAGTACAAGTGCCATTTCCTCCATCTCCATGGCTCTGCAAACTGTAGATATTTTTGACATTTATCTATCACCAACACATGGTCAAGCATATGTTAGAGCCATCTTGCGATCAAAAGTTCTTGATATAGAAAAGCTAATTCAGGTCAAGGCCAGTCAAGCCAAGAGGCTTTATTGTCGTACGATCCATAAACCATATTGCAGCATACAGTAGCACAAAATAAGACCCCAGGACTGCAACATATGCAGGACACCTTGCAAGACTGGTAAACAACTATACCATACTAGAGATGGGTAAATAAGAAAGAATAGATAAGTGAATAGATAGTAAAAATTCAAAATGGATAGTAATAAATAAATAATTAATAACAACAACTAATAATAAAAAAACAACAATAGTAACAAGTGTGACAAACATACTACATATAAATAAATTAGGAGCAGATCTGAGGACAGTAGGACAGCACAGTTCAGTGTCTGGGAAGCCAAGGAGTAGAAGTTGTTGCAGAACTTGACAAAACTGTTTTGGATGCTACAGTACCTTCTGCCTGGTCTAAGTAGGAGAAAGAGACCGTGGGAGTGGTTCTTCACAATGTTACAGGCTTATGCAATTCTTCTCTTCTTTAAAAGAGGGCAGAGAGGTTCCCATAATCTTTGCTGCTCTGTGCACTGTTATGTGCATCAGTTATAGGACCTTGTGGTCAGAGACACTGCAGTTCCCAATGTAGACGGTGATGGCTCTCTATGGTGCCCCTGTAGAATGTAGTGAGAATAGGGGGAGGTAGTCTTGCCTTTCTTCAGCCACCAAAGGAAATAGTGAGACTTCTGCTCTTTCTTGGCTCTAGAGGTGGTGTTAATTGACCAATTAATGTTAGCTGCCAGGTGGACACCAATTCCACTGCAGAACCCTCGATGTACAGTAGGGTGTGAACAACATGGACTTTCCTGAAGTCAACAGTCATCTTTTTTGTCTTGTCCATATTAAGAGACAAAATGTTGTGTAAGCTTAGTTATTCCCATTCCTGATGAAACCTACCACTGTTGCTTGTCTGCAAGCTTAATGATGGTGATTGTGAGTCAGCAGAGTAAAGAAGAGGGGGCTGAGTACACAGCCCTGGAGGGCATCAGTGCACAGCATGATGGTATTGGAGATGGTGTTTCCATTGCAGAGGAGAGTGCTGTAGCCGAGTAGACCCAACTTTCTTATAAGCTTGTGAAAGATGATGGTGTTGAAAGGTAAACTGAAGTCAATGAAGAGAGTACTAGCATGAGTATACTAGCATATTGGTGCAATGGTCTTTTAAGCATTCCTGAGGCCTAGGGATGCATCTACCAACTATGCTCAGCCAAATATTGTAGCCTAAAATGTGACCTGCACTGTAAGGCAGCAGTGCTAACCACTGTGTCACTTTACCTTAAGGATCAGAAGACACAGACAGAAAGATAGCCCCAAACAAAATACAACAAATGGCCACAGACAAGAAATAATAAAAAAAAAAGTCATTGCACTCATAGCGTTCCAGACTTTGGGACACTGGCTGTGCCATGCAACATTTTTTGATGTTCAGCTTTGGCCAGCATGCACAGACTGCATGGCAGCATCCGTGGGTATGGAAGATCTGCTATCAGGCTTCTGCACAATATAAATGAATGAATGAATGTATCTGTTAATTGTATTGTTTGCCCTGTGAGTCTGTATTTTTTTATGTTTTTCCTGCTGTATGCATCTACATTTCACTTTAGATTTGAAAAACTTTATTAATCCTATCTAATCTATTCTAATCCAATAAAAAATGAGTCTAAAATATTTCTGATAATTCACATATTCCTGGATCCTACTGTATAATTTATCTTTGAAACCAATAATATATATTTGTCTAATGCCTTTGGGCTCTGCAGAATGAAACTTATTCCACTGTAAGGTTATTTTAACTGTTGTCTGCAGCAGCTGTAGATCAGGGGAATGACACTGTTACTTTTAAGAGAGCTAGTTTTTTAAAGTAATAAGACCACTTGTAGTTGACATTTGTTGTAGTTTGACCTAAGAGCTTTTTTTCCACCTCAAAGGGATCTTAAACTCCCACTGCTGTGTTAAAATGATCTAGTCCTGCCACTCACAAGTCCCCGAGATACACTGTAACCTTAGCTGGAAAAGCCATTAAAGCTTTATCTGCTTGAAGTGAACTGGTTTAATCTTTCCCCAGCAGGTCAGCACACTTTTTCACTTTTAAGATGATTTTTTTTTCTGAATAAGCACCTGTTTGACCATGTAGTCGACCATGATATGTTATATGCGTTGAAGAAAAATGAGATGTAAAGGGTATTTCCATGTTTCTATGAACTTGGGAGTAGAAACCTTTTGTATATAGTCTTTATGTTTGCACTGACATAAAGAATTGTCTCAAAGGAATGATGGTGTTGTGAAAGACACACAATTCAAGTGAGGACGTGGGCTGTTACCCAGAACAATATCTTACCCTTTGCCAGGTTGTTAAAATTTGTGATTTTCATAAAAAAAGTTCAGAAATGGGTAAATATAGTTGAGTACCTTCTTCCTATGCCATACGCATAGTCCCTTAGCAGTGGTTGATGAGGTCCAATACCTAAATGAAAAAGTTGTCAAAAAGGCTCATTATGATGACATCATTTGCTTATATTTTGCAGGGAAAATCCAGTTCTTTTAGCTTACAGTCTTTAGGTAGCCACACAAACAGACTTGCCCCTTTAAACAGCTAACATAGAACATGACACTGAAATATTACACAAATATATAATTCACTTTTTTTTAAATGCTAATTTAACTTCTTGAAACAAACATTTCTTAAGGCACTTTGTTGGTAGCACATAATCAGAACAAAAGTCTCAGGTACAACAAGAACGTTTTCAAGATTTTTGTCAGTGATGGAGAATTTCACTGTTCAGTTGACTCAGGTGGCTTTCTTTACAGTAAAGGTCTGAACGATTGTGGTTTGATGAATTTTAATAAGATGGTGTTCAGATATTAAAGACAAAAGCTGTAGGATGCGGTGGCTGCATTTGCTGCTATCATATTTAATCATTGTTTACAACAGTAAATCCAGTAAACGTTTTCTTATGCCAGTCACTCCTTTTACCCTCCTCTTCTTTGCTTTAATCAGAATATGTGAAAATTGGTTTGTTTTAAGGTTTATTTCTGGAAGTGTACGTTGAAAAGGACCCTTGTCATAAAGTTAAAGCTATCTATTATTTCTAATAGAAGTTGATATACTGTACTTCTATATGTATGTATAAATTCATACACAAAATATATAAATAAAACATAAAAACACATATATGTCTACCATTTAAAGCATAAATCACAGTGACATACTAATTATTGATTGTATTTGCAGTACACCATAATGCTCTAAGTTGCTTTTAAAGATCAGAATTATCGATCACACTTGCATTTGATAAACTAATTGCAATGATTTCTAGTTATAGATCCTTTATACTACATTTTATTTTGATTTTATATCAATCAGTTTGTGCATTTTAACAAGTTTCATTTTTATGTTTCTGATTTTTATTCAATTTTCTGTTCATTTTTTCCCTGAGGTGATGCTGCCTGTACATTACCAAGACTATTTTCATGCCTCAGCTTTAATAAAGCTGTGACCAAAAATGAATGTGTGAGTCCCTGAATACAAATTTACTAAGAGTATTGCTGTTTATTACTGCACTGCAGAAATGAGTACTGTACTTCTGTAAAGGGGCCGTAACCTTTGCTCTAAAAAAATCTATGTCTATGTAAAAAGTAATTGCATTCCAGTTAACAATAATAAAGAGATTATTTTTCTTTTGAAGATTATGTAAACAGTATATTTGTTATAAAGTTATCATTTATTAAATAAAGCAAAAGAAACCAGCATATAGACTATAAAGAATTGTGACAATGTGTGTATGGTAAAATAGGAAAGCACTAGGAAAAGTGAGGCATTAACCTGTGTGTGTGTGTGTTATAAATGAAGAACAGAACAAAGATAACAGTTGAGGGAACTTGTAGGCAAACCCTAAATAATTGCAAAGCAAAAACAATAAACACTATTTACCGTGTGTTCTGAATAACATCCTGACCGACACGAGTCTGTTACTAAACTGAGGCAAGATGATAGTAAAGCCAGTTAAGAGATGAGCTAAGTGGATCGAAATCTGGAAGTAATGTCATCAATTTTGCCGTCGCCAATCATCGGGTCTGCAGAAGAAAGGAGAGGAGAGACATTAGACAAAGGTGCCAACCCTCGATTTGGGGTGAAATTACCATTAGATGAGCCCGGAAGTTGACTCCCAATGACACGTGCCATGGGACCCATGTGTCATTCCACAAAATGAGCTCTAGGACACATTCTAGAAATGTAAAAAACTGTTGGGTGCGGAGGAGATTTGTAGAGTTGTAAGCATATAAATATTTTTTAAACTGAATAGCATCAACACTATTAATATTGAACAGTGTCAACACTGTTTTGAAAGGATAACATCTCAAATTCCATATAATAATGGAAAAGTAAATTATGCAAAAGTGAGTGCTGAGTGCAACATATTCCTTGAATTAGAACTTTCTGTGGAAAGTGAACCAAAAAAAACATGCTTTTGTCTACATCAGAAAAGGCCAGTGTTATTTTGTTTGGACTACTAGTAAGGACGGGACACTGGAGTTTAACCTAATAGAACACATATGTGTTATTTGCACTACCATGCAGTCCAAATCTGTTTGCGGACTTACTCTCTGTGTTGTCATGGTAAGCATCAGCCCTGTGACCCTAAACTGGGTTAAGCAGGGTTGATACTGAATGCATGGATGGATAAGTAATTTGACTTTCATGGAACTATAGTATGACACACATATAAGGCACCTTGGAAATTCTAGTACAAATTGTTTTATTCAAGAAAGGTAAAAAAGTCATTTTAGATGCACAAATAGGAATATGAAGCCTGTTCAATGTCATGTGGAGTGGTAGAAGACGTACTTTAAACTTACACAGAGCAAGGTTAGAAACTATATTAGAACATTAGAACAATCTACATATACTATTTGGTAGCTTATTCCATGTGTCTATGGTTCTTTGTGTAAAGAAAAACTTACTAACATTTGTGTGAAATTTACCCTTAACAGGTTTCATAATGTTTGACTGTTTATCACATTATCCCAAAATCAGTTTTTTTGGAAAAGGTCATTTTTAAAGTGATATTGAGAATTTTCAGTTAATTGATATATTAAGAGGACATAATTATAGGAACATTCCTTCAGAAGTATATTTCACAATACCAGTTTTGTTTGTTATGAGTAAGATCATTCTTAATATTGTAGTTATACCATATTATTGAATAGTAGATTGAGATCAATAAACAAATTAGCTTTAACATTTGCATTCCTATGTTTTCAGAAAAGTATAAAATTAAAATTTAATTACAAAAATGAAGAAAAATCAATAGCTTGGTGAAGCTGGATGTGATAGGAGAGATGAACATAGAGAAAGAGTGCTATTAAATAAAAAATTAAGATTTTTGAAGATTTTTTTTCCTTACAGTATATGCACCATTGACTCTATATCTTACAAGTTAAATAAAGAATAAATTAGAAGTGAAACAGATAACACAACTGTTTGGAATAATGAGTTCAACAAAAGACATACATCAAGAAAGGACAATGATAAGTGTGTGGGCTCTTATCCATTACTCTTAATTTTCTTCATGAAAACTTGCTGCAATAAGAATATTTCACATGGCCATCATTCTGTTAGGTGCAGTAGGATGGGCTCAATGAACGATCCTGACGTTACCCAGTTTTGGGCTTGTGCTACAACTTCTGAAATTTTACTTAAACATTGTATCTTAGAGTACAGAGTACACAGTACACTGTAAGTGGGAGCAAGGTGGAATGCATGTAAGTGCCAGGTTTGAAATGTCTTTTTCCATTGAGTAATACTTGATCACTGTATTATCTATAGCTTTAAAAATGCAGGGTGGGGACATGAAGTGACTTAAAAATTGGGTGTGGATGCATTTTTTGCTCCCTTGTTATCTTATATATAAACAATGCGTGGAAGTGTGTTTGTCTGTCTGTCTGGAAGTGTCAGGCTACAGCATGAAGCTAAAACAGCCGGCAAGACGGCCCCAAGTTAACGAGTCGGAAGAAGAACTAAGTATAAGACTACAGCATGAAGCCGAAAGAAAGCGACTCTGTTGCCAAAGTGAAATTGCCGAAGAAAGACAAATGAGATTAAACAAGGGGAGGCAAGCACGTCCACAAAACAAAACCGCCGACTCTGCATTTCAGTTTTTTTGTCTGATGATTTCAATAGTTTCTAGGAGCCTGGGTTTTTTACAGCACGGGCTTACACAGCTTTTTTTAATAATAAAGTATAATTATCGAAGAGTATACTGACTTTAACTTCCTTTGAAAGAGTTTTTGTGACTTTTCTATCATACATATGTACAGTAAGGGTTGAATATTGCAAACTCTGGATCCACAGAAGCATACAAATACTTGGCCCAACAAAAGCCCAACTTGACACTCCAAAAATAAAATCCACAGGTGACATAAAAAAACAATTGTGTTCAATTTTAATATTAACAAGATGCTTTAAATAATAGAATGTACAAAGATTTTTATATTTTGAGTACCTGCTTGTGTCTGCATTATTTTCAACAATTTTAATATTTTTTTGTGTGTGGAATCTTTTCTATACTTACAAGTATTGTCATTTTTAATCCTTCCAACCATCTATTTTCTAAATTCACTTATCCAGAGCAGTATTGCAGGAAAGCTGGAGTCATTTTTATTATCTGTTTCAATTATTGATCCATATGTGTGTGTGTGTATATGAGTGCGTGTGTTCACTCCTATATATATATATATATATATATATATATATATATATATATATATATATATATATAGTAGTGAAATCGAATCCTATATAGAAGACCACCCAAGGAAAAATAGTGATTGAGACATTGGCATTTTAGGAGGTTCTGCATGAGTCCGTGAGGGAACATAGGTGGTGATAGGATACAGTAAGCCCTGCAGATAGATAGATAATTATATTATTCATCCCCCCTATGGAAATTCAGACGTCCAATAGCTCAAACACATTAGTAAAAATAAGCCAGGAGAACAAACATAAATAACTCAATAAAATGAGTACAAATGGGTCACTTGTCTCAGTGTTAGAAGGTGGAGTGGTGACCAGGTCATGAATCACTTATATTGACAATAGCATTGTAAAATGTACTTGGTGCCTTAGACAGCTGGCAAAAAACAGCTGTACAGTTGAGAATGACACAGATAATGGGTGTAAAAATGGAAAATTTAGAATACTAAAAAGAACATAATGCCACCTGTTGGGTGGAACATCTTGCAATCTCTTGATAGTTTAGATATAGTATGGCACAGTGTTATGAATCTTGAGAGTCCGAAAACTTTGCAAAATGTCCAAAGAACCCAGCTAGTTACAAGGGCAAGTTCTGGGTCGTTATAAAATTAAAGATTTTATTTTTCAAAAAAATGTGCTAGGGAACAAAGAATCTCCATGGAACACAAAAAAACGAAAAAAAAAACCAAAGGTATTGCCTAATCAACAAGACAATTCAATAGCGAAAACAATTCCAACACTAAATCCAAGAAGCAAAGTTAAAAACTTAGCAAAGGTTCAAAAATCTTGAAAAATCTCAAAAGCACAAGAATAAACATGAGATCTCACTACACCACAACTGCATTCAGAATGAACCATAAGTAAATGTGGATTGCCCCCACCTTTATAGGACTGAGGGCAGTTCCTTATAGTAATTTCCTTGAGGCCCAAATTCTTGGTGAACCACCCACAAAACACAGGGAACATAACACATGCATTGAGAATAAAGCAAATCATGAACAAAAGTCTTATTAACATAAATTGCTAAAAAATGAATAAAACGTACATGAAATAAAGATTTGAACCTCGGCCAGAGTAGGAACCCTGGCTAAACTGCAACAGCAAGATCTTCCAACTAACAGGTGGCATTATACACTATCTAGCTGGCTAAGTTAATTATTCCAGGAGAGATTTACGTAGGATAGACAGGAGACTAGTTCTCTCTTGTTTAACTTCCGAGGACAGCCCTTGGATCCCGACTTGGAGAGTAGTGGACATGTCAACTTCTTTTAGGGAATGGGCAGCTAGGAGGCTGACTTGGAAATCCTATACTTTAAGGCCTACAGAAGACTCAGGTGTGCAAGGACACCAATGACAATAGTGAAGGTTCTTATCTGATGTCTCTAAAGCAGAGTTAGGACTACAACCTGTTCCCACAAGTGGCACCTGGACCTAAGCTGAAGGCAAATACAGCAAGGGGTTTACAGCAATTTTAGTGAGAGGAATTTGTTGAGGCAAAGGCTCATCTCGAATGAGGAAGAGGCTAGGCACTGAAGAGTGGTAGAAATATACATACAGACAGAGAAATAACAGAAAAGTACTGGATGTAGTGTTGTGTTGTGCAAACAGCTAAACAGCTGAGTAACCTCACTGAACAGATAATTAAGTCCTGTATAGATAATCCAAAAATGGCAGAGGAGTTATGGGTTTTTCAAGAGATTCATCATTTTAAGATGTTCACCCCATTTAGTGTTTTCTGGGTTTGTAATGTTGCTAAGGTCCTCTCAATGTCAGCTATACAATTATACCAAAGGAAATGGAAAAATTAAGTGATATTATTTATTTTTGAAAGTACAGATTTTCTTTTACTATTTATAAAGCACTTCCGAGCTATACACTTATTATTAAAATGTGATATAGAGAAGAACATTGTTGTTCTTGCGGAAAGGAACACTGTTGTTTTTGTTGCTGATGAACATAATATTAATATTAGGCATATTCCTCAAGTACTGTTCAGGAAAAATTGGAAAAAGGTTTCTCATGGATGCAAGTGTTGACTTGGTATACAGCCTACATTTCAGTAACAGTGACTACACGTAGAGACTGTGGACAATACAGTGACTGCTAAATACAGTACATCTTCCTGCAAGATGCCTTTCTGACTAAGCCAAACCATCTAGTACTTTGCTTAGTTCCATGATTGAAAAGGAATGTTATAATGTTTCCTCTCAAGAGCCTACCTCTGTATACACCCAATAGGGTGGCATGGTAATTAGCAAGATAAAGTCGCGCTTCCTCCATTGAATTGTCTTCTGAGCCATGTAAACATAAGCCTAATTGTTCAAATGAAACGCTCGCATTAAAGCATAAAGTAGATGATATTTCAGAGAATCTGTATAGAGAGACTTCTCGCAAAGCTATACTTTAATTTTCAGTGGGCTGCTTTATCGGGCTGTAGTAAAAAATAAGATGAGAAATGTAAAAATGCAACATAGCCAAACTATATTGAAACAAAGTTCCTTTTTACACTTTGACACTGATTTTACAAACATCATAATAGTACGTTATTCATCAGAGTGAATGCATATATCAGCTTTTCATTTCTAACTGCAAATTCAATTGCCTGAACAAATACATCTTGTTATCCCTAACAGTGTAGGCCGAGGCTAGCAATGAAAGCCTCTGGGCTTCAGCAATGAGGTACAAAGTTAACATTCTCATTTGATTTGACAATTAGTGATTTAGCTCCTCAGGTTGAGAATTGTATTTTGTAATCTAACCCCTTTAGTGTAAATCAACAGATAGCGTAAGAGTTACCTATACTAAATAATAAAAAATTTAGAAAATCAAAGCCCACATCCAAAGCTTGATATACAGTATCTCTTCATAACCAACATCTTAGATCTGTAGACTTCAAAGAATACCTTTTAAAGAATGTAAATGTATTCCTCCTACCACTGTAGATGGGTGGAGTGCCTGATGACTGAAAATTTTCAAATGTGACTACCAAAAGCAAAATGGATCATAGTAGTTACATTCCAAGTTGGATGGAAACTGAAGCATGAAATAATTGGAACAATACTAGAATGAAACCAGTACTGTAAATCACAGCACAGGTTTACAAGGAGAAGATCTGTACAGTACATTATTGAACAGGGAAATGGAGCAGTACCCAAAGGCATACAAAATAGTTTACTGAGTATTTATTATTGGTCCATATAGAAAAATATCCTGAAGTTCGAAATCATTGGGATGAACGGTAACTTGCCTCACTGTTTTCTGGTCAATGGGAAGGAGACTCAAAGGACAAGTAAAAGGAGAAAGTTTCCTTCAAAATTAGTTTTTCAAAATGTACAGTAGTACTTCCCTGAACTGTAAAAGCACTAATACTAGTTTTCTTCATAATAATGAAATTCAGATTGTCATAAGAATGAGTCATAGACATCATAAAGGTTTGGGGCAGCCACCCGTATATTGTTTTCCTGGCTGCAAAAGTTGATTTGAAGTAGCACGATGTGCATAGAACAGAGTCCAGAATAGAACTGGCATGCATTGAGACAAGATGGCGGTTTTAACAGAAAAAATAGAATATTATGTCATCAAGGCCGGAACTGGAAGTGACGTCTTCATGACCGCAAGTGACATCATCGTTGGTGCCTGAATTGGAAGTGATGTCTTCATGACCACAAGTGACGACATCATTGACGCCGGAGCCAGAAGTGACGCCTTCATGACTGGAAGTGACCTCATCGTTGGCATCAGAACCAAGCAGGATTTCCCGAGAAAGGTCTGCAAGAGACTGAGAGAGACAGTTAGCACACACTGCTGCCCCCTGGTCTGCTGTAGAATTACTATTATTTAAGCCCTTTAGCTGTTTCCCGTGCCCACATGTGTGACAAGATTAACTTAGATTTACAGAGCTGGTCCAAATTTGATAGTAGAAAATGGAAGGCAACAACCCACTTGAATGGATTACATTTACCCCCACCCTGTACATTAGAAAACCTGACTTAACATGTGCATCTTTGGTATATAGGAAGAAAATCCGGGTAGATGGACAAAACTTAGGAAGACATGAGAGAAACTATCGGATAGTCCCTGTGTGAGTAAGTGTGTGTATGTGCTTTGTGATGGATCGGATCTCAGCTCAGAGCTGGTCTCCAGTTTTTGCAGGCCTTTACAGCAGTGAGATTGTATAAGAGTGTAAGTCATTTTCTATTCTAAAATGCATAAATAACCTGGAGTTTCATTACATTTCCTCTGGTCCTGTGAAAAGTAGTTTAGTGCTGGTATTATCTGTTTGAATTTGTAAAGATAACTGTACAAGTGACACATTTGCAGGACAGTTGACCATGTATAATTGGAGTCATAGCTTATCAATCCTAAAATATGATTCAATTTTGCCAATGTTAGGACAGAATTAAGATCTCCTAACTTCAGGTTTTATGGTCAATTGTTTTTCTTTTGGTTTAGGTAACATTTGTGTTAGGTAGACACACTTATGACATACCAATAGCTGCATTTGAACTGCTGTAATTCACTCTTGTTCCCCATAAACAGAGCTGCTTCAGTGAAGGAGCTTTTGAATAAGTACTAAAATTGAACCAGTTACCAGGAATCCACGGTCAATTTGTTATTAATTGAGCTGGCTTTTCAATCACCGGTTTGTGATGAAACTGTGAGTGAGGGCATCATTCGTAGCCACACAGGAAGCAGAGCACGGAGGTGGGAGAAACCGCTCTGGGCTGTAAATTTAAAGAGATCCACTGGACTGTAATACACATCACAGCGGGAGTTCAGCTCATGTTCTTACTCTCTGTGATGCCTTTCCCTTAGCAACCTTTCAGACCAAGAAAAAAGAAAGTGTTTTTCCCCTTCTCTCTTTTTTCCTTATGAAGCACAGCCATTGCCACAACAACCCGACTACCCCCCCATAGTTCTCCTAGCCTCTCTTCTCTACCAGTAGAAATGAATCAATGACAAGAAACCATCTGCCGTAGACTTTCTAAAAGAGACGGCAATTATGTATTTATTTAATCACAAAAATGTCTGTTAGACATGAAACTGAATAGAGAGCCCAGTTTTTCATAGACCTCCTATGTCTGCAGGGTCTGAAGTTATATTTAGATGGGATACTAATGTAATTGGAAATGGTAATTCTTTTTGTCAGAAATGAGGAGAAAAAAGTAATCAATATTCATTTCTAGTGCCCTCTTATAATGAATAATGTTCCAATTTACCAATTCAGGAGCAAATTAAACATTACTATGGAGTTCTCCTTACTGCTCCACAAGCACTCACTCTCAATGACAGAGTATGCAAATTACAATCTACGGAGTTTATTTAACATGTTCTTTAATGCATTTTCTCTCAGGTTTTTTTTTTTTTTTTGACAGATCGGCACTTGTTTTTTCTTATAGCAGTTACAGTTGGTTGGTATGGCAACAGCTCAGATTGTGGCAGCTGACCACTCACGCCATCTGCTGTTCCTATTGTACCCCACAAGCAACACACAAGTGTTTCCATTTAGAACAATTCCAACTAGAAACTTGTAAATAAAATAAAGATGCCAAATATATTATCTAAAATCTGCTATAAACAGAAAATAACAACCACAGTTATTAGTGAAGTAGTTAAAAGTTACCAATAAATATTAGCTTGTGACCATCCTTAGCTCAGTCAGCTTTGTAGTGTCTGCATTCGGTAAGTTGGCTCTCATATTGACATTGGACACTCCTTCTTTTACGCAACATTCAACAATGGTCCAAAGATTTGCTACAGCTTTGACAAGAGACATAGCTACATGTAAAATATTCTGTGGTGATATGGAGGGAAAAAAGTTAGTACTGCTGTTTCATACCTTGGGTAGACTGGTTTGAAGCTTGGCCTGTATGTGTTGATACATTAGGTAAATGAATTAACAAATTACAGTTATATTGAATTAGGTTTTAACTTGACAATTATCTGGAAAAGTTACAGGCACAACAATTATCTGGTTTGCCAAATCACAACCTTGTTTTAAACGTAGGTACCAGTGTATTGGTTATCACAAATTTGTAACGGCACTTGAAATTGGCAGATGTCTGCACCACAGTTTTCTGAGTACTGATATCATCCCTGCATAAAAATATGTCTAATGCTGCTGTACAGCACCACGATATTGTAAATGTAACTTTACTCATTTATTTAATCCTACACATCTGTTTTGTTTTATTCCCCCAGTGGTGAAAAGATGTTAATTTCCAGTGATCCTTGCTTTTGTAAAGAGGCCAGCCTTCCATAATTTTCTGAGACAGTTCTGACGGATATTTAAAAAATATCTTTTGTCCTGTATTTTAGGTGTGACCAGCTTTCCAGTGAAGTAACTTATGCAGCCATTCCATCCATACAATGCCTTGCTGCACTACAGACCTCGGTACTCAATATTTAATTATCAACCACATCAGTTGAATTCTACACATTGATATCTGACCAATCAGATGCCTTGTGATTGTGAAGCTGGTTGATTTGAAATGGTGCAAGATGTATGTCAACATGCTTTCTAGCCAGATAAGTTGTTTTAGCAACATGTTCACCTAGATAAAAGATAAATTTAAGTGGAAAGTACAGCCCTCAGCAAATGTAGTAAATTATAATACAGCTGCCAATAATCCAACGAGAAACTTTTGTAATGCTCAGAGTAAGGGTGTTTTGGGGAGTTGCAATACAGAGATCTGAGAGACAGAAACAATATCTAATTCTTAAAACATGTAAGGAGTCAAAACAACAAACCAAACAAGAATTTAGGGTTAGTCAAAAACAAAATACAGTAAATCACAATTTTCAATGCATGTGTACTTTGAACAACAAACCGCAAGATTATCTTAAAGATTGTGGTCACCGAGACATCACCTACCACACTGAGAGAATATGCAATGGAAGGACAAAGTGACATAACCTCATCAACAAAGATGGCAAATGAAACATAACTGAATAATTCTTAACCGCACAGCTGACTGGCAATGAAGGTAACTTTACTTTTGTGTTAATTGACTTTTACCACGTGAGTACGTCTGGTTCATTTTTTAAGCAGATTACCTCACAAGGCACACCTTACATGGTTTGATGTTCACTTTGTCACTCTTATAGTATTGCCTATATGGTCTGGTGGCCCCGTAGGACTTCCTTCTAGTTTAATGGAGTTGTATATATAAGCAGAGTTAAAATAATGCGAAAATTATGAACACATGTTCTAATAGTGACATTATAAAAAGTTTAGCAGAGAATTTGAAGCTACTAAAAAAATTTAATTGCTCGTATAAAATAATGTACCCATCTTGTTTGTTGAGATGTAAACATCTGTAGCACTGTGATGTTTAAATCACTATTTCTGAAATTGTTAACAAAATACTGTAAATGATAAAATATAAAATTAAAAGTGTGTGAGGTTATAAAATCAGTCAATACCAAAATTCTTGGCATGTATCATTATACCCCTTATTGTTTGGAAAGCAGATTAGTATAGAAGTTGGTGCAATAGCATTTACAGCCCGACTTATACTTCTTCAGACAAAAGACACCAAATTAAACTGAAGCCTCTAGATAGAAACAACTTTTCTATAGGAGTCAGTTTGTCTAATTTCCTGTTTTTGACAAAACTAAAAACTAAATGTAACCAACGCATAGCAAATAATAGAAGTTACATATGATTTATTTATTTATTTTTTTATAAGCCAGTATTCTGGTTTTAATAGTAAGTAAAAAAAAATTATATTTTTTCCTGCTGAAATACTTAATTATTGCTGCATTCCCAGATTTGTAGGAAAATAATCATCCAATTCTATGATTTTGTAGTAAAATATAGTATTGCTTTATCTGCAGATTATTACTTTGGAGTCACAACCTGCTCATCTAAAAAATTTAATAGAGCTACAAATAATAGGATTAAAAATGCAGATCCCTTGAGGCATCCTTTTTATTAAGGCTTCCAGCTAATGGTTCATGCATCAGTGCATAAATCTGTTTTTGTATGTATTGCATAGTGACATTATCTTGATAGTGATATTTTATTATTATTATTATTATTATTATTATTATTATTTTATTACATAGTGAAGGTAGGGGATAGATCACAGACCAATTAGTCCAGTACAGCATGTAAACCTTTCCGTCTGGCACTTGGGTTTTTATTTCCAAACTGGGACCTGAGCAAAGAAGTTCAAAAATGGACTCTCTAGAAGAACAGCACCACTACTGGTGATGCACACTGATATTTTAAAGTTTTCAGTTCCTGTTTGTGAGGAAAATCGCAATATTCTTTTTTCATTTCTTATTTAACATTGCATACAATGTAACTTTTTTTCTTAATTTATACTCATCAATTTGCCCTTCAGAGTTGTTTCTGTCTTTGTCTCAGCTGCAGCCAGTGTAGTGTAAAATTCAGAGCAATAAAATGCCTTGTACTTTGTTGCTATAATTTTCAATACAACTCTTGCTCCTGAATGGACAAGATATACACACATATGATTTGTGTCTTTTGGCTCACAATTAAAAATGCAGCTGATACTGTACCCAAGTATATTTATGCAGAACATTTTATTAATTTATTAAAACATGAAATTGCATTACAAATGTACTTCTGACAAAAGCCCTCCCATCCCCTCTGATGTGATGTACATTTTATCAGTGTTCTAGCTCTGAATTATTTGTGTTTTGCTTAATATTTGTATGCTAAAACCTACCTCAGTATCCATTTCCATGAGGAAAAAGTACATGTGCATGGGATGCAAATGGAGAACGTGCAGAGCTTGAGCCTACAGCATGCGGCCGAGGGCAGGAATCGCACATCATACATAATACATCACTAGGCAGAGTCACACACATTCAGTCACACCAATTACCGCACACAAACACAGACACTGTGACAAAGCTAGAAATTAAATGCTGGCCTCAACATACAGCAACAAAGCAATGGATATCTTTCTGCTTTTTTTTTTAAGCTTGTCTCTGGAAGGAAAAAGTGTATATATAGTAAATGTCTAAATTAAAGTATATTAGCAGAAGTATGCAATAAACATGACCAGATGTTTCAAATATTTGAAATATAAAAATGTAAACTTCAATTTAAATGTTTAAAGTAAATATTCCTGAATACAGTGGAAATTTGTTATTTTGCACCATCTGATAGAAGTCCAAAGAAGGCTAGATCCCTAGTTAAAGATCAAAAAATATCACTGACCTTATAGTAGTCTAAAGCGATATCTCACATACTTATGTTTGAAATGTTTAACCTTCTTAGAGGGCTAGGACCACTAGTAAATATTAAATAACAAAAATATTATGTCCGTTATTCACATCTTCTGCATCTATATGATGAACAGTGTGATTTTCTACACTATGGTGTCCTAGGGTGGTAACATCATTTCAAGAGAGGCCCACTGAATCAACAAGCTAATTAAAAGGACAATCTTAGTTATAGGTTTTCATTCTGGATCCCCTGGAGGACATAGAAAAGGACAGGGGTAAAAATAAAACTAAGTGCCGTTATGAACATTGCTGCACATTCTGTCTCTGACACACTAACACTGAGGACTTTCAGCAAACAAATTATTCAGCAGAAGTGTGTCAAGAAATGCTACAGGTGCTCCTTCATGCCAACAGCAACACACCTGTTACTGTGACTGCCAAGGAGTTTTCTTGCTTTATAGCCATTTCAGTGTGTGTTCAGACCAGCATGTGTATGCACATTTATTTATTTGCATATCTGTTTATGTATTTCTTTTTTTTTTTAAGAGCTTGTGTTAAAAGCCAAATTTTTCCCTGGGGACAAATAAATATCTCTATATGCAATCTCGAAATAGTATAAAATGACACTCCATATGTCTGTATTACTGATCTCCATTTTTTTTGTTTAAAGGATTGAATTTAACTCCTCATATCCTTGTGAACTACTGGGGCTGGTGGTTGTGGTATGTGCAACTTCAAGTTCCTGTAATCAGTTATGCTGAAGACACCTACTGGTTTACTGTTCATCATAAGTGTATAATTTCCTGTATGCATCATAGTCTGAAAATAGTCTAAATAGGAGAGTTTTTCAGGTCTGCAAAGCCAAAAAAAAATGTTAAGTTTAATGTCTTTCATAACTAAACACCAAGATGTATTGAACCATATACAGTATCCTTTGTGAGGATGTTCTCATACCAGTGAGTCAAGACAAAAAAAAATTAAGTAATTTCAAAGCATTCATAATAGTAATTCTTATGAACAAAACATTTTAAGTGCAACATAATTTAGGGAGTGGTGGTAATAAACTCCCATTTCTTAAAGAGAAAAGGTAAGATTAATTGATTGTGCTGGATGTTCACAGGATGTGATTTGCTGTTTGCTGTTTTTGAAAAGGCAAGAATTCTGAAAAAAAAACATTTAAAAAATAAAACTGCTGTGATCCATGGAGGCATCTTGACAATGAAGCACATGCAGCAAGGAGCAATTGAATTTTAAGGACTTGGTGTTACACTCCTTTGGGCCCAACTGTAGTTAACCAGACCTTATGAGGTTCTTTGTTTGCATACACTGTAATAAGACTCAAAACAGTAGTGACGACACTTTAGAATTAGGTCTGCTTATAGTGATTTACAACTGAGTAACAAGAATTTGTTTGTGCTACATAGCAATGAGTTAGTAATAGATGCACAAATACCATGCCCTTAAAGGGACATCTCTAAAGTGTTGCCGAATAAATAAATGAAAAACAAAAAAATAAATGCTAATTCCATCTTTACATACTCAGATTTTTTCTGTATTGGTTCTAAAACCGATTTTGAGTTTGTGTATTACTTTATAAAGAAAATGTTTTTGAATTAATAAAGTTAATGGTAAGTTCATTTTTTGATATAATAAAAGAAAGAAATTGCAATGGACTGGCCCTCTCAAAGGTTGTTGGCTGTCCTACACACAATTTAAATAATGTTTGATTTTGCATGGAACATTATACTATTAAAAATGGATAAGTTTTTGTATGTATGCATGTATATATATCTATATAGGGAGAGGGAAGTCTGGGCTTCTCTGCTTAAGCTGCTACTCCCCATATACTGTAAATATATATATATAAATTACATTTTAGCAGCTTTTGGGTAAATGAATTTACTTTACTCCGCATTACAACTGGCTGTTTTTCCAACACACTATAGAATTAACTACTCTCCAAAATGGGAATTGTGTGTGCAAATCAGCCAAGACTCTTTGTTGCCAAACAAGCGTCACTTTTTCAGCATTGCTAATTTTTCAGAATGATTGGAATTCTTTCTAATAAAGGGCAGGCATTCACAACAAATGGAAATTATGAGAGATGCCATACCAACAAATGCATTTTCGACATTGTCCCTAAGCCAGTAATCCAATTTTATTTTCTTGATTGCAAACTACTGTTCAAAGATAAAATTTGCAGTTTCACTTTTGTAGTTGATGATATTTTCATCATAAATGAAATGAAAAAGCATTTCCTTGTTATTTGTGCTTATCAAAATTATGAAATGCTACAGAATGTGTTCTATTTTGGGAGGCTGTGATCATCTGTTACCCAATAATTTGTTAGAACTATGAACAATGGTCCATGTGTCTAATTTAGAGTAACAGAACTCTTCTGAGATGTTTTACATCTTTTGCTTTGTGAGCACCCTTCTGAGTAGTAAAATTAACATTCTTTGTAGCATTGTAAGGTTTTCATGTTAAAACATCTGCAAAATTGTGATTTATGGCCAGAACTGAACCAATAAATATATTCCTGAAACCTTTATAGATAATTCCATAAGTCATACCACACTTGTCACACAAGACTTATTAAGAATTGTGATAAATCAATACTGACCCAAATTTAAATAGTCTATAAATAAATAAAAGACTACTTCATCTTTATCTTTTTGATATTTGCCCAGGTGTGTATTTTTTATATTTTTGTAAACTATATTCTGTATTTTTAACTGTATATGACACTCTATTATATAAAGACAGGGTAATTATTTGACGGACAGCTGTGCTGTCATTATAACACTGACACCTTTTAACACTTTGGCAGTTTATATTCCTTTCTGGGGTGAATGCAGAAATTCTGTTTCCAACTGCAGCCTGATATCTCTGTGTCATTCCAGGTAGAATATTTATGCATGTGTGAGTCCCTTCCTAAGTGGGTTAACATGACAAAGTTACTGCCCATGTTGAAAGGATTCTTATAGTAAACAGCTTTTTGAAAAATAGTCTTAATATTGCAGCAATCTTCTCCATTACCATTATCCATTTTAACAGTACAATGTTGTAGGACAGACTGGCATTATCCATTTTACTATACCTGGAATGCCACTCCTTGGCTTTAAAATCCACTACCAGACACTCTTATTATTGGCCCAAGAGTCTCATTTTTTCCTGACTAGGTTGTTCTTCAGAATGAAGCCTCTGATAAAGTGACTACACACTTAGTGACACTCTGGAGAGGTCTTCTTATGGTACTGGTTACTATACTTATTCAAACAAAGAGCCACAAGTCAACGACTGGCCACCTCAATGAACAAATAGTCAATCAAAAAGGATAGGCTTGTATTCACCCAAAAAAACAAGACATCTTTTCCTTCCTTTAAAAAACCTTGCTCTCCTCAAATATGGGTTCTCTGAATTAAGTTCACTGCCTGGCCTGCTCCATATAGCAGGACCAACTGCTTATAAAATGTAGCCACAGGATTTCAAAGGTTTATTAGACTTGTAGGGTGGTCTTTCTGAGGAATAGCAAGTGCCCGAACTGTTAGGGACTGTACATAAAAGCCATGTATACTTTTTGCTAACAATAGGAAATGTCTGATCACCAGCTGCCCGAGCAGGTAAACCTTTGCTAACAATCGAGAATATTGTACTGTATGTCAAAACCTTGAAGAGAAAACTGCAGTACTGCCTATCCTATAATGAGAAGGACGACCAAGGTGGACACAAGCACCTGAACCAAGACAATAAAGTACGTTGAAGATCCTTCATATGTGCCGAGAAAGCTGATTAGCAAAGGGGCCAAGTATAGCCTTCTCCAAACCATAAGTACACCTACTTATATTCTAAGAAGTATTATTTGTAACTAATTAGGAAAAAGCTATCCAGTGTATTATGTAATTGGTAATACTGCTGCTGAAATATAAAAAAAGTATGTGAAAGTTTAGTGTTTATACATTTCTTCCTAAAATTAGAATGAATGTTTAGAGCAATAGCTCATACACATGCACTTACACATAGAAAAATGTTTTGTTTTTAAGCCAGTGCTGACTAGCTATGAGTAAATCAATGTCACTTTCACAGTGTAGGCACTAGGAACTTAACAACTAGCTAAAGAACTTATATCTGACCACGAATTTAAGATCAGAATTCATAAGCTACTGTATGTGCATTTTTCTATAGGAGGGAAAAATCTACCTAAGGCAAGTAATACATAGTATATGTGCTGTGCAAAACTAGTTATTAAGGTCCTCATAATGATGAATAGTTTTATATTTGATGTTTTGTTTCAGCTCTTTAAACTATATAAAAATTGAAAGAGGATCCTTGCCTAGTATGGAAAAGCATGTACCTTCAGTGTAAATGTCTTTCCAGTTGTTCCTAGTGATATACAATAACTAGAGTATTACAAAGGGAGAAAAACAATATACTCTTTACATTCACTATTCTCAACAGCGTTGAAGGTAAAATGTTACCATGGTTGCATGCTATGCACATGATAAATAATAATATTAATACATTTTATTTACATATGTGACAGATGCTTTACCTACTCTGTACAACAATGGTCTCCAACTCCAGTCCTTTAGCCTCATGCAAAATGCCATATGTAGAATTCACACTATAACATGGCGTACGGACAAAAGCGGAAATGTTCATACACACAAAAAAATCCAGATGCATAAATTTGTGTGAACGCCAACTTCCAAGTTCTTCTTCTACATAAATCCCGGTCAGCATGAAAAGTAACGCACGTGCCTGCTGTCCCGCCCCAACTCCTCCCAGAATTACGCCTCTTTCAATATGCAAATCAGTATAAATAGCCCTTAAGCTCAGCCTTCTGTAAAAAGAAAATAGCAAAAGCACAGGGGAAAATAGAAGAATTTCAGCGAATACCAAGTGGAGACAAGGAAAAACGTACTATTTGTTGGTTTAAACAGTGGTATAAACAACAAAAGGAAGTTGATCGAGTGACACAGAGTGTTGGAGAAACTCGAAAGCTCAAGTTCACAAAGTTGCACAGTGCCGAAATAAAAAAGAAGTTGTCAGATATCAAAGCCGCCATGAAAAGGCAAGTCACTGCACACCGTCTGAGTGTCATATGAAAACTTATTAAGGTAAAGAGAAAAAAAAAATAGGCACACAGTGGGAAAAAAGCATGAAATGTCAACTTTAATCTCGAACATTTCCACTTTAATCACATAGTTTATTTTGTCATTAAAGTAGAACATCATAAACTTCATGTTAAAATCATTTAATTTACTAGTTTCTCATATCCCATCGTAACTAAAGTAGCACGTTAAATGCTTTGTTTTGTATTTGATCTTCTATGTGCTCTATGTGTGTGAATCACTACGTGCTTCTGGGCTTTCTCTTCCTCCGACAGGACACAAAATTCATTACATTCGTGATATTACAGTTCTCTGAATAATTAAAATACTGAGATGTATACATGATATCATTTTCATGATGATAAGAATTAAAGCATGTATTAAACATGGGAACACAGTGGCGCAGTGACAGCGATGAGCTGTCGCCTCATCCAGAGACTGTTCCTACCTCCTGCAAGATGATGATATCATCATCATATATAAATACACGCTTTATAAAGTGGCTCAGGTTGTGCAATATTATAACTGTAGTGCACATTTACAGTGAGGTGATTGTACTAATAAGTACAAACAGTTCTACAAGGAGTACTTGATGGACTGATTGAGTGCGTTTATAGTTCTTGGGATGAAACTGTTTCTGAACCGCGAGGTCTGTACAGGAAAGGCTTTGAAGTGTTTGCAGTGTGAGAGAAGTTCAATAGACAGCATGGCTGAGGCAGCGTGTGCTTGATGCTGTATAACGATAATTCTCTTTCTGATCAGCTGCTGTAGATCTGTGATTGCACACTCAGATACAGGGATATAAATACTCCAAGTGGTACAGTGAGAGTAATATGGAAAAAGATGATCTGCTGTGGCAACCCCTAATGAGAGCAGCTGAAAGAAGAAAAAGAATGTGCAGTGAGAGTAACAACGCTAAAGCAGCTATGGTATTTGGAATAGTTTTACCATTCTGTGGAGCATTATATTGTTACAGGTTAATTACAATCAGATGCATTAAATTAATAAACAATATGCGGTTAATTTCAGTATAAAACTATGTCAGGGATGTGGCTCTAATAAAAAAAGGGAAACCATACTGGAACAGTAGCACTGCTTTGACACTGGGTACCGCCAGTTTGCAAATCCAAGCGGAGAATTTGTGTACACCAGGGTTTGAGCTACCATGAAAATGTGCGTGGCTTTACGCCAAGTTTAGGTTTTACACATCGCGATTTGAGCGTGGAAACAGGTTTACGCAGCATTTTTGTGCATACGCACCGTTTATACATGAGGCCCCTGGTGACCAGTTTTTGCTGCTAATTAACTCCTTTTCATTTTAGTGGACTTGTTTTTTAAGATTTGTTCTCCTGAATTTCTTTATCGTTCCTCTAAATTGCTTCATTTCTTTTCTTAAATGGCACCCAAACAGAAATGAAATGTGAAGTGAGTCAACTAACAGAAGGCCAGCTAAGTCAGGGCCTCAGACCCAATTTCACTCCAACCGGTTGCTTAATTAGCTGTTGATTCTTGTTGTTAATTAAACCTATTCTTTAATTCCACTAGCTTGGTGCTGCTCTTGTTGTGCAATAGCATACATTTCCGAAATTGTTGATTTTCTTTTTTTTAAGAACACTGAAAATATTTTTAGGACCTGAGCAGATCAACATTCCTGAGACCTTCATCTTTATTTTGAGATACTGTATGATGGGCACAGTTTCCTGGTCCTGTTTTGGCTCATTTTGTATCTCATTATTGTTTGGCTGTTAATTAAGGAAAAAGAAACAATTAAGGGGTCTGATTCTTCAAGAGCAGGTTAATTTAAATGCAGCAAAAACAGGTTACCAATTTTACAAAAGAGTTAGAATAAAAACCTACAGCCACTCCGGCCCTCCAGGACTGGAGTTTGAGACCACTGTAATACAACATGTCTTATCTCAGCATTGCTGCTGTTGGATTTTCAAACTACACACACTGTGAAAAGGTCTTTTTTGTCCCTTAGAATCATCAACTGTTCTCCAGTTGACAATTCAATAAAGGTGGCAGCTCTAACAGCCATACTGCAATATGCTAACTTAGAGGACTTTAAAACACTGAATGGTGTGGATCACTCAGTAGAAATATGTGTATAACTTTCATTGTCTAAGTAGTATATCCTTCTACATCTGTAGCTCATCATTTGTTTTTTATCCTTGATTTTATATATGTAGTATGCATCATTTGTTTCTGCATTTTTAACTCCACCTCAAACCCTGTTCCAGAAAACATTAAATATAACTATATAATGGAATTAACATTTGGAGAGGCTGGTGGATTTTTTTCTAGTAGCAAACCAAGTTCAACAACTTATTTTCTCATCAAAAATTTTGGATTAAATTGCATTGTAATTCCCTTGCTTTAATACAGCAGAACATTAGTGCCACATGTTTTCTTTTATGTTGTACAAGATAAAGAGCTCATATTAGTGCTATACCCATTTATTATGGTTTAGGTCTAACTCAGTAGGAGATTTCACAGTGCTTTGCATACACTGATAGAATGGCCATCCGCCTAGAGCACTTCAGAGGATTTAAAAAAGTGGAAACAAGGCTTTAATGTTGAAGAAAGAAGGCAGTAAAACAAATGCCAAAAATTAAATCATCATAGGACATTCAGCTTCTATTCTGTTCTGTAGTCTGTCACTTATTTTAGTCATTCAAAAAGGTCTTCTGTTCTTCACGATCATGCTGCATGTTTTGACAACCCAAAATATTTTATCATTTAGACACCAATGCAGTCCAGTTTCCAGTAATGCTGATTCCTTTTGCATATTGTTAAGTCATCTTTAGCTTGTAAAAATATAACATTTTTATTTGTTTACTTGATTCATATAAAAGTGAAGAACACTGCTATTAAGAGCCTCAATGCACTTCCTAAATTAAGAAAAAAGTGCAGTCCAAGATGTTCTTGTTCTCTGAAAAATGCAGGTAAAGTCTTTCTCCCTAACATAATAATTTATAACTTAATAAATTAGTTTTTTTTAGCATTTTGGTTTTATGGTCTATTGATTTCTGTATTAACTGTATTTCTAAAATAATGGTCTGCCGGCTTTTGTAACTCTCAAACCCCCTTTTAGCTTTTTTGCCAATCCTGAATACCCTGGCCACCATAAGTGCCTCCTTAATCTGATGATGTAGCTATATTTCAAAAAGGCCTATTGTAGATGTGTGTTAAAATATGGAGATTCTGGAAAGGACATAAATCGCTTTATTCTTGCTCCCCTTAGCCAAAGCTGCCTTTGAGATGGCTTTTCAGCTAAACCAAAATTATAGCCTCTACTTGGAGATAGGATTGCACCAAGATGACTATTTTGTTTGCACATGCATCTAAAGTATCAGGTGAAATAAAATATTTTAACTATTATAAGCAAAATTACCCATTAACATACTTCTTCCATTACATAGTCACAGGGAGCCATAACTTGTTTAAGGAACATAGAAGGCAGAAACTAGCCATGGATGAAACATCAGCTCATTGCTCACTCAGAAACACCTCCACTCGTACACCAGACCAATTAAAGGCTATCATTTCACATAACTTACTGTACATTAAGGAAGCAGACAGCAAAATTATTTTTTATTGACTGGAGATTGGTCATGTTTTTTGTATTCAGTAATGTTTGAATGATGTCTTCACTAAACGTACACATATAAACCTCTCAGCATTAAGAGAGAGTAAGTGTATAAGCAACATTAAAGTCATTCTCATTGTTCTAAGATTAATGTTAAGTAATTATATAAGTAATCTGTACTAACGCACATTAAGATACATTACATATCAATGCTGGAATTGACAGAAAGCAAATACTGTATTGTTCCTCTAAGATTATCAACTAATAGCACAATGTTGCATGTTGTACTTGTACAATGAAACAGCAGTTATTGTCACTTACAAAAGAACAGTCATTCACACTTGGGCATTGAATGATGAAGGATACAACATGTGCACATTATGGTAATGAAAGCTCTTGATGTTAATTTGCATAACAATTGTTATCATTTATTGGATCAGTTGTAATACAGATACTACTCTTTTTTTATTTTATTGATTTTATTAAAATCAAAAACCATTCCAAGAAAAGTAATTTTTCTTAATGTGTGATGCATTTACCAATGCCCCTTTTAGGATGATTTTGTCCAAAAACTCCAGGTAACTGCCCATGCCAAGACATAGCATTACACCAAGCCTACTATTTTACACATTTTACTTGTAATTTCAAAGTATAAGTCAAGATCTAGAATTCATGTGTGCAGCTAAAATGAGATTGGCACATACGTCTGTATGATTTATAGAAATGGCGACCCATATAGCCATTTTTAATTTGCTTGAGCTTCTTAATAAGAACTGTGTAAATCAAGCTTCCCTAGATTGCTTAATAAACCAACTAGTAGACCCAGAATTTAAATACTAGGTTATCTGTATGGGACTGAAGAAAAACTAATAACATTAATTTATTCAACTGTCCATCCATTTCTATCCACTTAATAAAATTCTTTCGGTTAGACAAAAATGAACCTTATTTATTCCCAGACACCATTTTGAAATCTATAGTGAACCTGACCTAAATATATGAAAACTCTCCTAAGCTAAATATTTGGTGCTCCTTAATTTTAGTAGCTGTCCATCTTGACTGCTTGCCTAGCATTTCATACGCTCCACCCTGTTTACAGATAATTTAAATAAAAGGTCAGGAATTCATATATGTCACTTCATCAGTGATGAAGTGAATGCCATATGGGTTGCAGTCTCATACCTTGGGGATCTACAGGCTTGTAGATAATGAAACTCATGTCAGCTTTGGCCACAGGTTAATAGAAATGGATTCCTTGTTTCTTTAGCTGAAAAGGTTTGTCCCAAAACCACTACAGACTCTGTCAAGTGGAACTGACACTAATAAGTGTCATGTACCTCCTCCGAATAACAGAGTTTGCCATGTCCATTCGGTCAGTGTAGGTCAGCTGACTAATTGTCTTGTTTGCTTAGCGATTGATGACATGTTTTACTTGATTACAACTATAGTCACTCTCACTTTTGTCTAATAGATAGAGCTAGTCTTTCAGCCAATGTCCTCAGAGAGACAGAGATTGCTTTGTTGATCTGTGATGCAGAGGGAATTACTTTACACTAGAGGATTTTAAGGTAATAACTAATTGTACTACTGGATTTATTGCCTATGGAAAAAGATAAACATTGTTAGAGAGATTGAATGTATTCTGCACTATGTTCCAATTATCATTTTTCCATTTTATTAATTAATTTAATTCTACCCTAAAACTTTTAATTTTAGACGATAAATAAATTGATTGGATCACATTGGACTTAAAAGTCATTTTGTTTGAGATATATCATTCAGATGGGTTTGCTTATGAATAAATTGTTGCAAACTGCTGTGAAACACTTACTCCCAAAACTGTTATATACAGTATAGAAATGTATATTAATATTAACACATTATTGATTTGCACATATCTTAGGATTAACAGCATTACCACTAATAAAAAATAAGTTGTAAAAATTATGCTTATCTTTATGCAATCATTTGCAAACTTAACTACAAACTGACATGTAGCCTACCTGTAATTATGAAGTAATAATTACTCTGTGTCGAAGATGTGGCTCACTCATTGGTGACTTTATAATGTCATTAGCCTGAGTATCACCTGGATCCAACACAAAGTTCTCATGGAAACACTTTAGAATAAGGATTACTCGATTGTGCAAAAAGACCTGAACATGTGCTTTGTTTAGTCATAATAAGAGTAGCAAAGGACTAATGGCAACCTTTCGGAACAGGTGCTAACTATAGTGCATGTATTAGAAACTTATTCCTATGTAACAACATCTTAACTAAGGCTTTGTTTACATTACAAAACTAAGTTTTGTCTAGTTCTATTCCATTGCTCTACTCGGAAGCATCGAGCTGTTATTTATTTCTTTTAAATTGTCTGCATTTTATTTGTCCTTGAAGTGTGAATTTCAGCAGGTTTGACTAATTGTTCAATTGGTTTCTTGATAGTTCTTTGTTAACAATTATATTAAATGCCACTGCACGATAATATAAAGTGAATACACTTGACATGAGCATTCCTAATTTTCATACTCTTTCTCTGTCTCTGTTTAGCATTCATTTGCTCAGAGGTTGATGCGCTTGCTGCTTCCTGAGCAGCTCTTCTTTTCTCCACCCTAGTGGCCCGCTGCTTCTCTTCTTTCGTCGGCATCTTTTCGCGTTAAAACTGATTAAGTTAGTTTTTGTGTTGCAATTACTTAGTACATTTTCTTTCATTTTTCACTTAAGCTGGCACTTAAGTCTTCAATCTGCCTCAAGAATGATTAGCGAAGGTGGATAGGGAATGAGAACGGCGCCCATACGCATGCGCCACACGGCCGCCCTGCTGCACACTGCCGAGAGTTGATTCTACAATAAAATAAAATAAAAATAGTAATAAAAATCATCACCCCAAAATCGGATAGTAGATCACGTAGTATATGTGTACCACATTTCAAGTCAATAGGTGAAATGGTTTGCAAGCTACAGATGATTTTTAAATCCTGAACAGACAAATGAACAGCCATGGTAGCGTATTATATAAAAAGATATCTAGCTGAGGAAATAACATCTGTTATTACCTACACTTGAGGTAACTGGAACATTTATGCAGCAACTAGATGGTTCTGCTTTAACCTTTTGTTTTTATCCTTCCTTATTCCTATCAATCAGTTTATAATTCCTCTTTTAGTCAACAACATCCATGGTGACAGCAAGTCTTTACTGAATGCATTACCAAGGCCTTGTGAGAATGCATAATGTTCTGCGAATCATGGCAAAATAAATGACAGGTGAAAAATAGTATTGAGAGGAAATAGTATTTAACTGAAATACTTAAACATTGAGATTATGTATTTCATTGTTAAAGTACATTATTTAGTGTAGTTAGTTAATTCCAACAAACGTTCATGTGGACTCAGTCCTTTTATTCAATGCACTTTTTGTATTTTATTACTCTTTTATTGTTATTTAATTACTAACCTTTATTCTTCATTAGTATTCTAAGCCACTCCATCTGTCTGTCTCTGACTGTGATCTTAGTACAGAAGAATCAAAGCTTCTTTGATCCATTTTAGATTGTATAGTTGTCTTTGAGATGGCACATTTACTTTCTACTGCAAATGGACTTTTGTATGTAAGCTCTGTGACAAGTACTCTGTGTGCTGAATGTGCATGGTCTTCAACTATATGTCATTGATACAATAACTCTCATAAAAGTCATTTTAACTGGAAAAGGCATTCAGTTTACATGCTTTGAATAATTTGTCCAGCCCTTGATAAATTTTATCAATGTGAAACTGAATGGAGATTTCTAAAAATGTTGAGGAAAATGGTAAACAATCCCTTTACCTTGCAATTGTAAGGTAATTGTTATAGTAGTAGTCATGGGAGAAGTCTAGATGGGAATATATGGCACAAAAGTAGAGCGAGAAAGTACTTAAAAAGTGTTTAAATACAATAGCATGCCTTTATATATACAGTAGATATACATAAAATATATAGTGATGATAAAACAGAAATTTAAATACATTTTGGTTCATTATATAATTATAGTAAACCTACTATAGTAGAAACACAAAGAATAATAGTCTTTATTGTATATACAATACAAGAAAAAAAAACCCACCTTTAATAGCACTTTCTAGAGCATCATGGCAAATCAGCTTTATGTTTAAAGGTGCAGCAAAGGTTGACTTGTGTGCCATGCAGAATCTGTGAGGCATTGTTCACAGTAATTAGCATCCTTCTCTCTGTTAGGACAGAATCAGCCTTCCCGATTAACTTATTAGGTCTTCTGCCACCTGTTTTCATACTACAGCCACATTATAACACTATAAAAGGACACACTTGCAGTCACATCCCAGAAAAACATGTTCTTTACCAAAATCTTTTGGCAGTGCTAAAGGACCTAAGCTGCGTATGGTTTCATTCCTTCCATTCCAATCTGCTTTTCTGTTCAGGTACTTTCATAAAAAACAAAACATGCACTTCAAACCTGTTCTACTGTAAAATGTATCTAATTTTACAAAGATGAAAAAGAGCTCTTTCAGAATTAAATGGAGAAACATAGGAGTAGCCAAAAAAATCATTTTGACTTTTGGTAACTAATTTGGAAGAATCCTTTATATTTATTTACAAATA